>NC_053039.3:522045992-522670992 GCF_002575655.3 Aegilops tauschii subsp. strangulata
TTGTAAGCCAACTCTCATTATCCCATTCTTGTTCATTACATGGGATTGTGTGAAGATGACCCTTCTTGCGACAAAACCACAATGCGGTTATGTCTCTAAGTCGTGCCTCGACACGTGGGAGATATAGCCGCATCGTGGGCGTTACAAGTTGGTAATCAGAGCCATCCCCGACTTAAGAGCCCCTGCTTGATCGAATCGCTGGCGTTGTTGAGTCTAGAAAAAAAATGTTTTGAGTCTTAGTATTATATATATCGGAGAGTAGGATTCTTTTTACTCCTTAGTCCCTTCGTCGCTCTGGTGAGGCGTCCTGACGTAGAAGTTTTGACTCTTCTCTCCTCAAATTTCACTAAAAAAATTTTAGGATCACGCGGGTATCTTGGAATCGTTCCGATGGTTTTGTGACGAGAACATTGTTCTTGGTGCCTCCTGACATTTAGGGGTTGTGGCAGTGTCCCAGGGAGTTGAGCTCCGAGGTGTTGCCGTCACAATTTTATCGTTGCAGTTCTGGAATACCTGAGTTTCGCCGACATCGAAAATCTCTTTTATGCAGTTGTTGGTGAGATCACCTCGACGCCACCCAGTACTGGGGCGGGAGTTCGGGAGTATTGCCATAACTCGTATAACGGATGCTTTTCGAAGGTTGAGGTACACGATTTCCGAAGGTTTCTTGGTTATGTGTTGACGGATGGATACAGCTGGATCTAGGGATTGCTTGTTTGGGTGATATATTTTGTGTCCCCTGTATCCCCAACACCAGATTGCATAACCGGAAAGTTTCGGGAGATTATGGGTGGGATTCATGTAGCTCTTAGCATTTCTTCCCACAGATATTTGGTTTGTGATTGGGTAATCCTTACCACTTATTTGTTCCACTCGTACCTTTTTATTTTATTCATCAATCTCTTATCAAGTGGCTTCTCACCTTAATGGAAGTGTGATGATTTACTATGGAATTCATTCATTCATGCTCGTTCGAATGTTTATTGTGAAGACTATATGTTGCAATTTCGATCCGTTGATTCAACTTGTCTATTTGTCTAACAAGATGCTAACGGATGTCACCCTCTTCAGGATGGCTCCGCCAACGCGTCAGAATCCGGAACGCAATGAGGGGAGTCAGGCGAACCCTCCGCCACCACCTCCGCCTCCGGAGGCATGGCAAGCTATCATGGCAGCCACCAACGCCAATGCGCAGATGATTTTGCAACTCTTGCAAGAGCGCACCCAAGGGTAAGGCAATCAAGGAAATCAAGGCCAATGCAACAATCAGCCTCATTTCGCTACCCTCAACCAGTTCCTCGCAAATCAGCCGAAGTCTTTCAGCTGCTGTGCCGAGGCCACAGACGCCGATGATTGGCTCGTGGACATCAACAAGCATTTTGAATGTAGCAATGTCAGGCCTGAGGACTTTGTCAAGTTCGCTTCTTTTCAACTCAAGGATCAAGCTGCCGAGTGGTATCAACAATACAAAGATTCCAGAGGAGGTTGTGTGATTACCTGGGATGATTTCCGCCGAGACTTCAAAGCTCACCACATTCCACAAAGTGTTGTTGAGAGCAAGCGTGAGGAGTTCCGCAATCTCATGCAAGGCAGCATGTCCGTGTATCAATACAATACTCAGTTTCAGAAACTCGCTCGCTTCGCTAAGCAAGACATTCCTGATGAAAAGAGCATGATCTATCAATTCAGAGGTGGCCTCAGAGAAGATCTGCAATTACCTCTCGTGCTTTTTGAGCCGACCAAGTACGATGATTTCTACAATATGGCACTGAAACAAGAGGCAGCTCAGCTCAAGTGTGAGGCTTCTAAGAAGAGAGTCAGGGACGCAGTTCAGTCTTCTTCTTCCTCACTAGTGGCTGCTAAGCAACAGAAGTTCTGGTTGCCTCCTTCTCCTCCGTTTCGTCAGCCTTTCCAGCAGAAGAGCAAAGGTGGCCATGGATCTTCCCACCCACCCAACCCTGGCTATCAGAACAAGTCTCAGAATCAAGCTCCAAAGTCGAATGCTCCTTATCATCGTCCACTCTCAGAGGTGACTTGCAACAAGTGTCAGCAGAAAGGTCACTATGCTAACAAGTGCTTCAACCAAAGGCGCCTTCCGCCTCCTCCTGTGAGATCTTCCAGCAATGAAGTGGTCAAGCATAATCCCAAGTCTGCAAAGGTGAACATGATGAATGCAGCTCAAACGGAGGAATCTACTGATGTGATAATGAGTAATCTCTCAGTTAATGATATTCCTGCAAAAGTCTTATTCGATTCTGGTGCTTCCCTTTGTTTCATGTCAAGACCGTTTTTTACCAAGCATGAATTCACTTGTTCACATTTGGGTAAACCCATGGATGTCGTTTCTCCGGGTAAACGTTTGAGTTCTAGTTTGGTGGTTCCGGATGTTTCCATCAAGATGGGAAATTATAAATTTCTGTCTTCTCCAATTGTTCTTGGTGACTCGGATATTGATCTAATTCTCGGGATGGACTGGCTTTCTAAGCACAAGGCTCAACTTGATTGTGCTGCCAGGGAAATTCAATTGGCACACTCTTCTGAGGATGTGATTATCTATGCCGCTCGTGACGAGACCATTTGGTTATTTTCTCTCAATGAGAAGGGCGAATTGGATGCTATTTCTCAAATTCCAGTCGTTTGTGAGTACCAAGATGTCTTTCCAGAAGAGCTTCCGGGTATGCCTCCTCACCGGCCAGTTGAGTTCGTTATCGATCTTGAGCCTGGCACGGAACCCGTTTGCAAGCGTCCTTACAAGCTTGGACCCAAGGAGCTGAAGGAATTGAAGAAACAGGTCGATGAACAAGAGCGTCTGGGTCTGATCAGACCGAGTTCATCTCCATGGGGTTGTGGTGTTCTTTTTGTCCAGAAGAAGGATGGCACGGACCGACTTTGTGTCGACTACCGTCCATTGAACAAGAAGACAATTAAGAACAAGTATCCACTTCCCAACATCAATGAGCTATTCGAGCAACTCAAGGGTGCTAAACTATTCTCCAAGCTTGACCTTCGTATGGGTTATCATCAGATTCGCATTCGTGAAGAAGATATTCCCAAGACAGCATTCAGAACAAGCTTTGGTTCTTATGAATATACTGTCATGTCTTTCGGCCTTTTCAATGCTCCTCCAACATTCTCTCGAATGATGAACTTCATCTTCGACCCCTATACCAATGAATTCGTCCTGGTGTATCTCGATGATATCTTGGTCTTCTCCAAGAATAAGAAGGATCGTGCCAAACATTTGCGATTGGTGCTCGACAAGCTCAGAGAGTATCAATTTTATCCGAAGTTTTCCAAATGTGAGTTTTGGCTTGATGAAGTTCTTTACCTTGGTCATATCATCTCTGCCAAGGGCATCGCTGTTAATCCCGAGAAGGTGTCTGCAATTGTGAATTGGGAACCTCCTCAGAATGTCAAGTAGCTTCGCAGTTTTCTTGGTCTTGCAAGCTATTGCCGAAGATTCGTTGAGAATTTCTCTAAAATTGCAAAGCCTCTTTCCAACCTCCTCCAGAAGCATGTGAAGTATGTCTGGACTCCTGAGTGTGACATTGCTTTCAACACTCTCAAAGAGAAACTCGTCACAGCTCATGTCTTAACTCCTCCTGACGAATCCAAGCCATTCGAAGTTTTCTGTGATGCTTCTCTTCAAGGTCTCGGTGCTGTGTTAATGCAAAAGAAGAAAGTTGTGGCCTATACCTCTCGTCAGTTGAAGCCCAACGAAAAGAACTACCCCACTCACGATCTTGAGTTGGCGGCAGTTGTCCATGCATTAATAACATGGAGACATCTCTTGTTGGGAAGAAAAGTGGACATATTCACCGATCACAAGAGTCTCAAGTACATCTTCACTCAGCCGAACCTCAACCTCAGGCAAACTGGATGGGTCGAGATGATTCAAGAGTACAATCCGAGTATTGAATATACTCCAGGCAAGGCCAATGTCATTGCAGATGCTTTGAGCAGGAAGGCTTATTGCAACAGCTTAATTCTCAAGCCATTCCAACCGGATCTTTGTGAAGCTTTCCGCAAGCTGAATCTCCAAGTTGTTCCTCAAGGCTTTCTTGCCAACCTCATAGTCTCTCCTACTTTGGAAGATCAAATTCGTGAGGCACAACTCCTGGATACCATGGTGAAGAAGGTGAAACGTGGTATCGACAAGGGTCTTTCAAAATACAAGTGCTATCGCATTGATGACAGAGACACTTTATTCTTCGAGGACCGGATTGTGGTTCCTAAAGGTGATCTAAGGAAAGTCATTATGAACGAGGCGCACAATTCTCTTATTTCCATTCATCCTGGAAGTACGAAGATGTACCATGACCTCAAGCAGTCGTATTGGTGGACTCGAATGAAGCGAGAAATCGCTCAATTCGTGAACGAATGTGATGTCTGTCGAAGGGTGAAAGCAGAACACCAACGACCAGCTGGTCTCCTCCAACCTCTTGCTATCCCAGAATGGAAGTTTGATCATATCGAAATGGAATTCGTGACTGGATTTCCAAAGTCCAAGCGCGGAAATGATGCTATCTTCGTTGTCATCGACAAGCTTACTAAAGTGGCTCATTTCCTTCCAATCAAAGAATCCATCACAGGAGCTCAGTTGGCAGAGCTATACACCTCCAGGATTGTCTCCTTGCACGGCATCCCACAATTGATTTCTTCAGATCATGGAAGCATCTTCACTTCTAAGTTCTGGGACTCCTTCCAGAAGGCCATGGGCACCAACATTCGCTTCAGCATGGCTTTCCATCCTCAAACTAGTGGCCAAGTCGAGCGAGTCAATCAAATCCTTGAAGATATGCTCAGGGCTTATGTCAGTTCCTTTGGCATGAAGTGGGAAGATTGTCTTCCATATGCCGAGTTCTCCTACAACAACAGCTTCCAAGCGAGTTCGGGCAAGGCCCCATTCGAGATTCTCTATGGCAGAAAGTGTCGTACTCCTCTCAATTGGTCAGAGACTGGTGAACGCCAACTTCTTGGCAACGACTTAATCACAGAGGCTGAAGAAATGTGTAAAGTCATCCGTAAAAATCTCAAAGCCGCGCAATCGCGCCGGAAGATTTACTATGATAGCAAGCACCGTGACTTGGCTTTCGAGATCGGAGACCATGTCTACCTCCGCGTCTCTCTAATGAAAGGCACTCGTCGCATCGGTATCAAAGGGAAGCTTGCCCCTAGATACGTGGGTCCTTTCAAGATCATTGGCAAAAGAGGCGACCTCGCCTATCAACTTGAGCTTCCGTCCAACTTCGCGAACGTGCACGATGTGTTCCATGTGTCACAGCTTCGCAAGTGCTTCAAGACTCCTGAGCGCACCATCAACTTCGAAGAGATTGACCTCCAAGAAGATCTGTCTTATCATGAGCACCCCGTTGCTACTCTTGAAGAAACTGAGCGCAAGACTCGCAACAAGTCAATCAAATTCCTGAAAGTGAAGTAGTTGCACCATTCCGACCAAGAAGCCACCTGGGAACGCGAGGACCACCTCCGTTCCGAATATCCGGAGTTCTTTCAGTCCTAGATCTCGGGACGAGATCCTCTCGTAGTGGTGGAGTGTTGTAACACCCCGGATGTAACTTTCCATATTTGTAACTCCAACTCTTGCCATTTTCGACTATGTGTTATGATATTCCCTTCGTGGTCGGGTTTTGTTTTTTGTTTTGCATTTTTGTTCATGTCATGCATCTCATATCATGTCATCATGTGCATTGCATTTGCATACGTGTTCGTCTTATGCATCCGAGCATTTTCCCCGTTGTCCGTTTTGCAATCCGACACTCCCACGTGCACCAACGCACCCCTCTTGTCTCTTTTCGTGAGCGGATGTTAAACGTTCTCGGAATGGACCGAGGTTTGCCAAGTGGCCTTGGTACACCATCGGTAGACCACCTGTCAAGTTTCGTTCCATTTGGAGGTCGTTTGATGCTCCAACGGTTAACCGGGTAACCGCAAAGTCCTTTTGTGTGTTGCAGCAAAAAACCCCTCCAAACAGCCCAATAACCCATCTAAGTCACCTCCATGCTCTCGGTCGTTCGATCACGATCGTGTGGGTGAAAACCGAACTCCATTTGGAGCCTCCTAGCTCCCTCTACCTATAAATATGTGCACACCTCCTCCTAATCCCGGATGAAACCCTAGCCACCGCTCCCCTCGCGCCGCCGGACACGTCCGGTCCGGACGGACGCTTCGCCGCCGCTGCGCCCGACCAACGGGACGCCGCCACATGGCAGCCGCCCGTGGCCCGCTCGGCCAGCGCGGGGCCCCCGCGGCCCGTCTCTCCCGCGCCGCCGCCCGAGCGCGCCCCGCCACCGACGCCGGTCGCCGCCTCCGCCGCGCCCCGCCACCGATGCCGGCCGCCGCCTCCGACCCGTCGCCTACGCCGGGCCTCGCCGGACCCCGCCTCGTCGCCGCCCGTCGCCTCTGCCCCGCGGCCCCGAGCCTCTCCAACACTGGCCCCGACTCCGGCGCCTCCCTCTCCCCTCCCAGCTCCGACCGCCGCGCGCCCCGACTCCGGCCAGCCCCGACCGCGCCGACGAGCTCCAGATCCAGATCCAAACCGGTTGACTTTTCCCCTCCCTCCGATTTTCTCCAAGTCCCGAAATGTATTGCATTATGTTTCCATGTTCTCTGCATCATAACTCCGTGCACATAGCTCTGTTTCATGCGTGTAATATATCGAAATGTTCATCACGAGATGATCTTCATTTTGTTCCATTGTGCCCTACTCGTTTGAGTCCATCTTGATGCCCAAATCTCTGGTGCAAGAGCTCTATATGATGTTTACTGCTGTTACTTACCAGAACTTGGTGATTTGTTATTTTTGTTGCAATTGATGTGTGCATCTTATGAGCATGAGCTCTGCAGGTGTTTTGATCTATGCCATGCCATCTTTACAGAGGTGTATGCCATGTATTTTTGTGATCTATGTGGTGACTAGCAAAAGCATGCAAACTAGGCTTCGTGATGTTTCTGTTTTCAGGGACTTAGCAATCCTAAGTCTGTTACTGCTGTTATTTTGTTGCCATGTATCCATGTGTTTACAGAGAGATCCATGCTTCTTTTGGGAATTTTCAGTAAGGCTGTTTTGTAAATATAGTTGTGCTCTATCCATCCATTCCCCTGTTTGCAATTATGGAGTGCCCTAGCATGTCTTAATATTGCTCTACTTTTGCTATAAAATGTTTCTGGCAGAATGTTAACATGATATTCAATTTTGCCAAGGTTGTTGTAGTTGATCCATACATGCTATGAACTTAAGCTTGCAATGGTTAGCTTAATAAACATGCCATCTAACTGTAGGTATTGTTGTTTTGTCATGCATTGCTTTGTGATGAGTAAATCAAGCTCACCAACATGCCTTCATAACTCTGTTAATGCCATGTTCTGTTTTCTGCTAAGTCTGAAACCTGTTAACGAAACTTGCTATGTTTACATGAGTGCCATCATATCTTCTGATCCTTTTTCACTCATCGACAGTAAGTAACTTTTGTTCTATGCATTTAGTAGATTCATGCCATGCCTTTTTTTGCTATGTTAAGTTCCTGTAGCATGTGTTTTTCTTTCTCTGAACATTGCTACCTGATGCTGTTTATGCCATGTCCAGTAATTTCACTAAGTCTGTGATCCCGATATCTTTTGCACTTTTGCCATGCTTGTTTGAAGCTGTTATTTTGTGATCTAGCCGTAGCTTAGTGTTCATATTTTGTCAAGCATCTCCTGTAGATTACTGCCATATTCTTTGTTGCTATGTTGGGGTGCTGTAGCATAGTTACTTGATGTATTCTAAGTGCTATCATGTTGTTAATCGCAGATTCGTGTCATTCTTGTTTTGCTTGCCATTTGCAAACCGTGCATCCGTTTCCGGTGATCTTTATATCGATTTCGACCGAAATCATCTCATCTTTCCAGTGGTATACTTGGTTTGCAAAGTTACTGCCTTGTTCATCCTTTTTCTTCCGGAGCACGCATATGCATCGCATATCACATCTCGCATATCATGCATGTTTTGCATCATGTTGCTTGTGCATTTCCCGTGATTGATTGTGGTTCCGTTGCTTCTGTTCTTGCTGTGGGTAGAGCCGGAAGACGAGTTCGTGAACGAGGAACCTGTTGAGTACGCTTACGAGGATCAAGCTTTCGACAACTCTGAGAACCTTGTCGGCAAGATGACCATACCCTCGAAATCACTTCTATCTTTGCTTTGCTAGTTGTTCGCTCATTTTGCCATGCTGCGCTACCGACCACTTGCTATATCATGCCTGCCATATTGCCATGTCTAGCCTCTAACCATCCTTTCCTAGCAAACCGTTGTTTGGCTAAGTTGCCGCTTTTGCTCAGCCCTTCTTATAGCGTTGCTAGTTGCAGGTGAAGTGAAGTTGGTTCCATGTTGGAACATGGATATTTTTGGAATATCACAATATCTCTTATTTAATTAATGCATCTATATATTTGGTAAAGGGTGGAAGGCTCGGCCTTATGCCTGGTGTTTTGTTCCACTCTTGCCGCGCTAGTTTCCGCCATACCTGTCGTGGAATTGTCACGGCAGATGTCCTCATGCAAGGACTTAGTCGTGGAGCCATCACCGCTAGGAAGCTTAAAGGGGTTAAATGGGACAAAGGACACGAAGGTTATACTGGTTCGGCCCCTTACGGTGAAGGTAAAAGCCTACTCAAGTTGAGGTGGAATTACTTGGGGTTTCGATGACCAGGGAGCTAAACCGCTATGCCTGGCTATCGATCTGATGTTACTTGTCCTGAACCGCCGCCGGGTCGTCCCTTTATATAGAAAGGTTAACGCCCAGCGGCTCTCAGAGTCCCGGCCGGCTCATAAACTGTGTCCGGCTTGGACTCTTAACTATTCTTGCCTTACACTACAAGTCATGCCACAACGGCGGTTTACCACTACGGGCCTTAAGTCGCCTCTGGGCCTTAGACCTATTACTAAACCGCCATCCTTAACCTGTCCTTGGGCTTCTGAATGAAGAGCTGTCGCAACGTAAACCGGCACATCTTGGGCGGGTTACACCAGTAGCTATATCCTCAACATTAGGCCCCAGATTGATTTGAACCGGTTCATGTCAATCTTCAATACCTTAAGAAAAAATCTTCCGGCTTCTGTTTGCGCAAAGGTTATAACCCGCCATGACGTCATCTTCTGGATTCTTGGTAACCCGCCGTGACGTCATCCGCCATTAATGCACGTTCTGTCCAACGTATCTCAACGGATCCTTATCTTAATAACTATCCCGAAAATCGAGGCGCCTCTGCAGCTGGATAATCATGTTTTCAGCCTCCTCGTTTCTCGCGCCCAATCATCAGCCGTCCCTTATAAATAGGCCCGATCGGGTCCTCTCTCACTCTTCCCTTTCCATCGTCTTCCTCTTCTCAACACCCCAGAACCTGAGCTCCACTGCCGCCGCCGCGCCTCTCGTCTTCCTCAGCCTCGGCCGTTGCATCAACCTGAGCTGGTCCAGAGAACGGCGGTGACTCTCCGCAGTGAACCTGCAACCGTAAGTCTTCTTCTTCTCGAACGTCAGATCCGCATTAGGGTTCCACGCTTTCTCCGTGTTCTTCGTAGTTCATCTCGGTTCCTTCATAGTTCTTCCCCCGCGATTTCTTTTGATTCGAAAAACAGTACAAACCTCCTGCGGTAGTTGTTTCGCACCCATTTTCAACACTAGTAGACCCCTTTTACTTGCAAAAAGACCTCACTGGAGCTTATGAGCTTCTCTGTACCAGTTTTTAGGTCTAGAAAATTTTCCTTTCTGGACGGCCGTTTGATCCAAAATAATCACTGCAATCTGTGAAACTTGTTTGTGCAACACTTAGGCAAAAATTGCATCTGTTAGCTATGGCGGCTCATATCTCTGGCTTTAAAAAAGGCAATGTTTCATGAATATTCCGGCTCATTCATAATAGATTCAAATAACTTAATTGCTCATGATATCCATAGCGGCTTAAATAATCTGACACAATTAGCCATATATCATTAGGCCCCTTCATAAGCCGCCACCTTAAATACTAAACTGAAACTTTCCTCCGGCTTAAATTTGAACCGGAAATTTTATTTTGTCATAGGCTTCCATCCTTCACAATGCCGCCCAAGGCGCCCATTACATGCAACTGGGTTAGATCTAACGTCACCGATAGCACCTTAGCTGACTTCGTGAAAACGGGTTACCTGCCCAAGAAAGAGGTCATGTCATATCGTGCTCCTGACCCGTCTGAAGAGAGACCTCAACCCAAGGACGGAGAGGTTGTCATATTTGCTGAGCACATGAGCCGGGGCTTTGCTCCTCCCGGCTCAAAATTCTTCAGAGATGTTCTGCACTTTTTCGACCTGCGACCTCAAGACATTGGACCCAATTCCGTGTCAAACATTTGTAACTTCCAAGTGTTCTGTGAGGTGTACCTTGGAGAAGAGCCCAGCTTGCTACTCTTTAGAGAGTTATTCTATCTGAACCGCCAAAATGAATGTGCCAATGGGCCCAGCCTGGAGCTCGGTGGAATCTCAATCCAACGACGGAGAGATTGTCTCTTTCCTTATGCTGAGCCGCCAAGCCACCCGAAAGACTGGAACCAGACATGGTTCTACTGCCAAGACACTTCTCCGGCTGATGAGAATCCTCTGCCCGGCTTTCGCGCCCTGCGTCTGGAATCAAATCACCCCTTGCCAGATAAACTATCTCAAGCTGAACGTCAGCCACTTACTCCCACCATTAACAAGATCAGAGCTCTTCTAGGGAACGTCCTGAATGGCATTGATCTGGTCCGAGTCTGGATTACCTGGCGGGTGATTCCTTTAAGCCGCCACCCCGGCTTAATGTGCGATTATACGGGCCGGAAGGATGATCCTCTTCGGCACAGTCCTAATGACTTACCTGAGGACGTCATTGATGACATGACCAAGTCTCTTCTGAATGAGAGCCTGGCAGATTACGGGAGAACAGGCTTAAGTCCTTTCTGCAAGGCTAATCCGGCCCCAGCGGTAAACTATTGACCTGAACACCTCACCTTCCATTTTAACGATTTCGTCTTAACTTCAAAAACCTTTGTTGTATTTTATAGGCTAATGATAAATTCTGGAAGGTCAAGTATGACCATGAAGCTGCCGAGAAAGCCAGAAAGGTTAAGAAAGCCGCCAAGAGAGCCGCTCCCCGTAAGAAGGGAAGTAAACCTAGCGCCTCGGACCTGCTTCACCTGGAAGACACCTCTGAGTCAGAGGTAGCCCTTGACTCTTTAAGCTCCTTTCTTAACCATCTTATTGACATGAATTTTCAGCAGGAGGACACCGGAGCGAGTCATGAAGCGATTGAAGAGGTAACTATAATTTCCTCCGACTCCGAGCCTTTGCCAAGATAGAAAGTCCGAAGAGTAACCCGAAAAGTAAGATTTTCACATCCTTTAGCTTATCAAGATCCTCGATTTCTTTTGAAGCAACAGATTTATGAGAGTCGGAGGCACACCCGGACCAGCAAGGATGCAGACCTCTCCTCCGACTTACCCGAAGCATCAAGGAAGCACCGGACTGAGGTTATCTCCGACTTATATCCTTTTCATCCTCTGGCGGGCGTCACTCGTCAACCACTCAATTCTTCTTATTCAAACTACCAGGGAACTTCACCTTCCTCCGGCGACTCAGTGCAGTCTAGCTTGCCGGCTTTCAAAACCGCACCTGGGTAATGATGATCAGCTTATTTTGTGCTTATCTTACTCATGTTTTTGCACTAACCCTTTGACTTTCAGTGTACAAGTAAAGCCCAGCAAGAGGGCGAAGAAAAATAAGCCGACCGAAGAGCCGGTCCTGACTGAACCTGATGCTTCTGCTCATGAGCCGCCGTCTGCACCAGCTCCTGAAACCGCCACTGCTCCATCTGATGAACAAGTTATGGAAGGTTCTGATAACCCGGAGATCCCCTGCCCGGCTCATCCAGATGATCCGGACGTTGTAATCACCCGGACCGAGTTTGTCGAACTGGGAAGACCCACTGTGTTGGCTAGATGCTCTGCCAAGGAAGAACTTCTGGAACGCCGCAGGGCCAGGCTGGACATCACTGATTGTGCTAATCTGAGCATTGGAGATATTGTCTCTGGCTATATTAATCAAGTGCACAACAGCCGGGACCTGGAAATTGATATGGTGAAGCAAATACAGCAAAAATCTGAGGTATGACTCTCTTGCTTACTCCATAGCTATCCTTACCATGCCAGCCCCCAAGTCTATTACTTATGATGAAATATGTTGTAGACTTAATACCGGCTTAGTAATCACTGCAAGAAAACCGGCTTATCTTGTAACATTCGAGGGCCGGTTTAAACAGCATAGTTGAACCGGTCCTTACCTTGTTTTAATCAAGTAGTTGAGCAGCTTTACGCATTAGCCCCCAAGTGCCAAGTACCTTTGCCTGCAAAGTGCTTGGGACTTATTTTCATGAACCGGCACTGTAAATAGAGCTCTTCAGCATACATTAGCCCCCAAGTGTCAAGTGTCTTTGCTTGCAATGTGCTTGGGACTTAATGTTGCATTATAATCACCCTAACTGTAACCCGGAATTTGTACAGGCCGTCTGTAAGAAATTTGAATCGGAAATCTCTGATCTAAAGAACCGCCTAAAGACTCAGGAAAGTTAAACCCAAAAGGCCAACTCCAAATTTGAATTCAGTGTATCTGCACAAGAGAAACTGAAGAAAAAGTTTGAAGCCGAAAGAAAAGCCCGGGCGGATGAAAAAACTGCTTTGCTCAGCCGGGCCGAACAAGCGGAGGCCACTCTTACTGAAAGAACCGCCGAGCTATCCGGCTTAAAATGCCATGTATCTCAGATGGTCTCCGCAATCTTTGGTAAGTTACTCTGTAAGTTTCTAGCTAGTTTACATCGTTCATTTCCCATAAGTATCTCAATTGCCATCAGCTCACCTGACTTATGCAGGTCCCAGGAGTTCCAATCTCCATCAGAACGTGCTGACCAAACTGAAGGCAGTTTATACCTTGGTAGAGCAACTTTACGCCGGGTCACAACGTGCCTTAGCCATTGTGGCTCTATCAAACGAAGTTTCCACTCATCTGGCGAATGTACTCAGGCGGCTTGCCGTGCTTCCTCAACGCTTCCAAGAGTTAAGACGTGCTTCTACAAGAGTCGGAGCCATAGCTGCTCTAAGCCGGGCCAAGGCGTTTCTACCGGAGCTAGACCCGGCCGACATCGCCCTTGGGTATCCTAGCTTGAAGGAAGATGGCACTCCCTTTGACCAGAAGGACTTCGCCGCTTGCGTGAAGAGCGTATGCCCTGTGGCCACTTTGATTGGTAATGACACAGACCTTACCAAATATCAACCGGGCTATGACGCGGAGAATCAGAGGATCCCAACACCTCGTTATGAAGCAGTCAGCCTGATTCCTCCGACTCGTAAGCATACCTTCGCCCCTGAAGTTGACCCGGCCGGGTTAATTGATGATGAAGCTCAATTTGAAGCCTTGAGTGGAATTGACTGCAAATCATCAACCTTCTAGGACATGGAAACAGCCGGAGGAGCGGAGAGGGATGAACCGGAAGCTTCAGCCCAACAGCACCTTTGATCTCTTAGGTGGCTCATGGTTATGTCTTTAAAAACAATGCCTCACCTTTTGGACTCGGGGAGTCATGTAATAGAGTAGGATAAGCACTTAATTTTGCCGTGCCATCGTGCACGTGTGTAGCGCTCAATACTGTTTAAGCCGCTCTTTTATATTCTTTCGGGTTATGTTTGATCCTCTGCTTTCCTTAAGTTTTAAAGAGCTGTCTTTAATTGTCCTGCATAGAAAACAAATCACAAGTCCCTAGGCGGCTCACCGCATGGAGAGTCATATATCGTACATATAACCCGGAATATGAATCAAAGTCATAATAAACCGGTTCTCAATTATATCTTTGCGATAACCATAATAGCATACCTGCGAGCCTTCAAGTATACTTCCGGTTTATGTAACCCGATTAATGAGGTTAAGAACTCAACTCCGGTTCACCAGCACATATAATGCTTATTATGTGCTATCAACGTTCTTAACCAAGGTTAAGCCGGTGGAATAAGAACCACCCTTGAACACCTTTGATATGACCAAAAGAACTTGTTTGCAACAAAGAGATCTCAAAAATTTAGAGGCCTCTGATTCGAATACGACCAGAGAACCGTCCCAAAGGGGTCAAGCTAAGATTCGAATGCGATCATATAGCCCCCAGTGGCTTTGGCGTTGCCGATCAAGAGGGTACCGACAGCTATGTTCTCTTTGGTTCGAATACGACCTATGTTTGAACAGGAAGCCCCAAAATGACCTTAAGAGTTGTTTAACGACGCTGATTCGAATACGATCCACGTCGGTTCCTGAAGGGGGTTGAGCTATGATTCAAATATGATCAAGAAACTCCCCAATGAGCTCGGCAATATGCCAATCTAGTGGGTCTCGACAGCTATGTTCTCTTTGGTTCAAATACGACGTATGTTTGAATAGGAAGCCCCCAAATGATCATATTTTTAATGGCTAGATTCGAATACGATCATAAGCCGGATTAAGCTCCAAGTGACCATGTGATATTACAATGCAAATAACAATGACACATTTACCTTTGGAGGGGAAAAAAGGACAGAGGTCCTGCTTTATTATTTATCATAATATATACATGGCTATAGAAATATGTACATTATGAGAGCTGGTGGCTCAAGTGTAATAAGGCCGAAGCTGAGCTATATTCCATGGCCGGCGGGTCTCCTCCTCAGACTTATGTGAATCTTTGTGCTCTCGAACATCGATGAGGTAGTATGACCCGTTGTGCAAGTTCTTGCTGACCACAAAGGGCCCTTCCCAAGGTGGGGATAGCTTATGTGCATCTGCTTGATCTTGGATGAGCCGGAGCACCAAGTCACCCTCCTGAAAGGTCCTGGACTTAACCCGGCGGCTGTGATAGCGGTGCAGGTCTTGTTGGTAAATTGCCGAGCGAGCTGCTGCTACGTCACATTGTTCGTCCAACAAGTCAAGAGCATCTTGACGCGCCTGCTCATTATCCGCCTCGACATAATCCGCCACTCGAGGCGAGTCATGACGGATGTCACTAGGGAGGACGCCTCAGCTCCATAAACCATGAAGAAAGGCGTGTAACCCGTAGACCTGTTAGGAGTAGTATTGATGCTCCATAATACAGAAGGCAGCTTGACCATTGGATTGAGGGAGAGCCACTGATGAAACATCAAGCCGAATATGCTCTCGTTGACAAAAATCCGCCATGGCGCCTTTAGATAGATTGGTACCATTGTCAGTTATAATGCTGTGTGGAAAACCAAAGCGAAATATCACCTTTTTCATGAACTGAACCGCCGTGGCTGCGTCACACTTACTAACTGGCTCTGCGTCAACCCACTTTGTGAACTTGTCAACCGCCACTAAGAGGTGGATCTTCTTATCTTTGGACCTTTTGAAAGGCCCAACCATATCAAGCCCCCAAACTGCAAACGGCCAAGTGATTGAAATCATCCTCAACTCTTGAGCCGGCATGTGAGCCCGTCTTGAGAACTTCTGACAACCGTCGCATTTACTGACTAAGTCCTCTGCATCAGCATGAGCCATCAGCCAATAAAAACCATGACAAAAAGCCTTGGCCACAAGGGATTTTGAGCTGGCATGATGGCCACAATCCCCCTCGTGAATCTCACGTAACATTTCGTGACCTTCCTCAGAGGAAACACAACGCTGAAAAGCTCCAGTGACACTGCGATGATGCAGCTCGCCATTGACAATTATCATTGACTTAGACCGCCGGGTTATTTGTCTGGCCAAAGTTTCATCCTCAGGCAATTCCCCCCGGGTCATGTAAGCCAAGTATGGTACTGTCCAATCTGGGATAACGTGGAGAGCCGCCACCAACTGTGCTTCTGGGTCAGGAATAGCCAAGTCTTCCTCTGTAGGTAACTTGACAGAAGGGTTATGCAGAGTATCCAAGAAAGTATTAGGCGGCACCGGCTTTCGCTGAGAGCCTAGCCGGCTTAATGCATCAGCCGCCTCGTTCTTTCTGCGATCAATGTGCTCTACTTGGTAACCCTGAAAATGTCCAGCAATGGCATCAACTTCGCGATGATAAGCCGCCATGAGGGTGTCCTTGGAATCCCACTTGCCTGATACTTGTTGGCCACCAAATCCGAGTCGCCAAAGCACCTTACCCAGCTTAAGCTCATCTCCTTAGCCATCCGAAGACCATGGAGCAAGGCCTCGTACTCAGCTGCATTGTTAGTACAGGGAAACATCATCTGTAGTACATAACAAAACTTGTCACCTCGAGGGGAAGCTAACACAACTCCAGCCCCCGAGCCCTCCAATTGCCTGGACTCGTCGAAGTGAATAGTCCAGTATGTAATATCCGGTTTCTCTTCAGGCACCTGCAGCTCCGTCCAATCGTTGATGAAATCCACCAATGCTTGAGATTTGATAGCAGTGCGTGGCATGTACTTTAGACCATGAGGCCCAAGTTCTATGGCCCACTTAGCAACTCTTCCTGTGGCTTCTCTGTTTTGAATGATATCTCCTAGGGGAGCAGAACTAACCACAGTGATAGGGTGGCCCTGGAAATAATGCTTAAGATTCCGGCTTGCCATGAACACCCCATAAACGAGCTTCTGCCAATGTGGATACCGTTGCTTGGACTCAATGAGTACTTCGCTGACGTAGTAAACTGGCCGCTGAACCGGATGTTCCTTACCCGCCTCCTTACGCTCCACCACCACAGCCACACTGACGGCTCGTGTGTTAGCGGCTACATAAAACAGTAAGGGCTCCTTATCGACAGGAGCAGCAAGGACTGGCGGCTCAGCTAGCTGTCTTTTCAAATCCTCAAAAGCAGCATTAGCAGCATCGTTCCAGACAAAGTCATCTGTTTTCTTCATCATCTGATATAGTGGCATGGCCTTTTCGCCCAACCTGCTTATAAACCGACTCAAAGCAGCGATGCGACCCGCCAGACGCTGGACGTCATTTATGCATGCCAGCTTAGCCAGAGAGGTGATTGCCTTGATCTTCTCCGGGTTAGCTTCAATGCCTCTGTGAGAAACTAGAAAACCCAAGAGCTTGCCTGCAGGAACACCAAAAACACACTGGGCCGGATTAAGCATCATCTTGTAGACCCGAAGATTATCAAAGGTCTCTTTCAGATCATCTATTAAGGTTTACTTCTCTCTGGATTCTACCACAATATCATCCACATAAGCACGAACGTTGCGCCCAATCTGATTATGGAGACAATTCTGCACACACCGCTGGTAAGTCGCCTGTGCACTCTTGAGCCCAAAAGGCATGGACACATAACAGAAGGCTCCAAAGGGAGTGATGAACGCTGTCTTCTCTTGGTCCTTAACTGCCATTTTGATCTGATGGTATCCAGAGTAAGCATCCAAAAAACATAAACGCTCACAACCCGCCGTAGCATCAATAATTTGATCAATATGGGGGAGAGCAAAAGGATCAGCCGGACAAGCCTTGTTTAAATCCGTATAATCCACACACATATGCCAGGTGTCGTTCTTCTTGAGCACGAGCACCGGGTTAGCTAACCATTCTGGATGAAAGACTTCAACGATGAACCCGGCCGCCAAGAGCCGGGCTACTTCCTCACCAATGGCTTTCCGCCTCTCCTCATTAAACCGCCGGAGGAATTGCCTGACTGGCTTAAATTTCGGATCAATATTGAGAGTGTGCTCAGCGAGTTGTCTTGGTACACCCGGCATGTCAGAAGGTTTCCATGCAAAGATGTCCCGGTTCTCACGGATGAACTCGATGAGTGTGCCTTCCTATTTAGGATCCAGATTGGCACTGATGTTGAACTGCTTAGCTGAGTCACCTGGAACAAAGTCAACAAGTTTAGTCTCATCGGCCGACTTAAATTTCATTACCGGCTCATGCTCCGTGGTTGGTTTCTTCAAAGACGTCATATCCGCCGGGTCAACATTATCCTTGTAAAACTTCAACTCCTCTGTCGCACAAACAGATTCAGCGTAAGCAGCGTCACCTTCCTCACACTCCAAGGCTATCTTTCGGCTGCCATGAACCGTAATGGTCCCATTGTGACCCGGCATTTTGAGCTGCAAATACACGTAACACGACCGTGCCATGAACTTGGCGTAAGCCGGCCGCCCAAATAAAGCATGGTACGGGCTTCTTATTTTAACCACCTCAAAAGTCAGTTTTTCCGCCCTGTAGTTGTACTCATCTCCAAAGGCTACTTCCAGCTCGATCTTACCGACTGGATACGCCGACTTACCGGGCACCACACCATGGAAAACAGTGTTGGACTGGTCGAGGTTTTTATCAGTCAACCCCATACGACGGAAGGTCTCATAATAGAGGATGTTGATGCTACTGCCTCCGTCCATGAGCACCTTAGTGAATTTATACCCCCTGACCTGAGGAGCCACCACCAAGGCCAGGTGACCCGGATTATCAACCCGGGGAGGGTGATCTTCCCGACTCCATACAATAGGCTGCTCAGACCATCTTAAATAGCGTGGAACCGTCGGCTCAACAGCATTCACGGCCCTGTTATGAAGCTTCTGGTCTCGCTTGCACAGACTGGTAGTAAACACATGATACTGTCCACTATTGAGCTGCTTTGGATTGGTCTGGTAGCCCCACTGCTGCTGCTGCTGATTACCCTGGCCAGATTGCTGATTAAAACCTCCTTGATTACCTTGAAAATTCTGAGAATTGGAATTTGAGCCGCCGCCTGGGCCATGAAAGCCGCCGCCGCCTGAGCCGCCGCCCTGCCCATTGTTGCCACTAAAAGCGTTGGAATTTTTGAAGGCCTTCATGATTGCGCAGTCTTTCCATAGATGAGTGGCCGGCTTCTCCCTAGAGCCATGCCTTGGATAGGGCTCATTCAAAAATTGCTCAAGCGTCGGGCCTGACCCGCCGGATCGGGGAGGTGGTCTCCCCTTACATCGGTGGTTGTTACCATGCGCACTGGTGTTGGCCACAAACTCCATACTGCCATCAGCCCTACGTTTGTTACCTCCCTGGTTTGCCAGGTTATGCTGAGGGCCCTTGCCGTTGCCATTCTTCTTTCCCTTCCCTATCCTTTCATCATCGGACGCGGGATCCTTGGTACTATCAGAGTCGGCGTACTTGACCAGAGCCGCCATCAGCGTACCCATATCATTGCAATCGCGCTTGAGCTGCCCGAGCTTCATCTTCAGGGGCGCAAAACGACAATTTTGCTCCAACATTAAGACTGCAGAGCCGGCATCCATCTTATCAGACGAATGTATTATCTCTTTGACCCGGCGTACCCAATGGGTTGTAGACTCGCCCTCTTGCTGCTTGCAGTTAGGCAAATCCACAATTGACATAGACTGCCTACATGTATCTTTGAAGTTTTGGATGAACCGGGCTTTTAGCTCTGCCCATGACCCGATAGAATTAGGCGGCAGTCCTTTCAACCAAGTGCGGGCAGTCCCATCCAACATCATGGTGAAGTATTTGGCCATTGCCGCTTCGCTGACCTCCAGCAACTCCATAGCCATCTCGTAGCTCTCGATCCATGCTCCGGGTTGTAAATCAGTCATGTAATTAGGTACCTTCCTAGGTCCTTTGAAATCCTTGGGCAGACGTTCATTATGGAGAGCCGGCACCAGACAAGGGACACCTCCAGTCCTCGTAGGTATGCCCGCCTCGATAGAAGCCGTCGGATAAACCAGGAGGGGCTGGTAAGCTGTCAACTGAGCCGCCTGCTCCGCCTCTTGTCGTGCTCTGTCTTGGTCTACCGCGTTAAAGGCTCCATTATGTGTCGGGCCGTGGCCAGCTGGCAAGTCACGGCGCCGGACGTTGCTTGAGCCGGTCGCTAAACCCATGTGTCTGCTATAACTTGGGCTCCGGCTTGGACGAGGGGTTGAATGAATCATGTCCCGGCTTTATGAATATGCCTCCTGTTGCGCCAGAGCCGTCTGAAGAAGTTCTCTGACCCGGCGGGTTTTGGCCGCCGTCGGAGAGTCGCCCTCGACTGGGAGAGCTGCTAGTCGCGCCGCTGCAGCGATCATGTTTTCCAACGGGTTGGCATAATGACCCGGTGGTATCGGCACGTATTGAGGCGGGGTAGTGTTCACACGGGGAGGCCCCATCACTTGCGGCTGAACCGGTGTTCCAGCCCCGGGTGCCGTGATTTCTGGCGGGTTACAGGGCCCTGCACCAGGCGTATTGAAGAGGTTTCGAGGATCGTAAACCGGAGGGAGTCGGGATTGAGCCTTCTGATGCCTCCTTCTCATGATCTCATT
Source organism: Aegilops tauschii subsp. strangulata (assembly GCF_002575655.3). Classification (NCBI taxonomy): domain Eukaryota; kingdom Viridiplantae; phylum Streptophyta; class Magnoliopsida; order Poales; family Poaceae; genus Aegilops; species Aegilops tauschii. The sequence goes on from NC_053039.3 coordinate 522,066,266, forward strand.
GGATGCATTCTGATCTATCGTGAGCCGGAAAGACTGCGCCTGAATCAGCTGCGTCTGGGCGTCGATAGCCGCCCGTTCTGTAGCCATCCTGATCCCTTCCGCTGCTAGATCTTCCTTGGCTCGTGCTATATCCAGCTTTAACTGTGCCACCTCCGCATCATGTTGAGCTTGATCCGCCGGGACGACCGTGGCGGTTAGCAGGGCAGTCATCTTATCCGTAAGATCCATCAGCACCTGAGCCGGCGAGTGCGCAGGGCCTCCTGCCCCAGCGGCGGAGTTTTGCACAGGTTGCGTGCTGGCCATGAAGATTCCAACCCGGCTTGGCCGCTCAAAAGGGTCCGGAATACTGTCGCTCTCGGAACACCCCCCGAGCCTACCGTCTTGAAGTTGATACAATGAGTCCGTCTCACCCGCGGATGATTCATCAGAGCAGATGGCCGTCTCATCGCTAGATCTAGATCCTTCAGAGAGTCCTCCGTGGATGCATCCCACGAAAGCACGTTTCAAGGCGGGCGGAGTCCGGGCGGGTCTTGCACGCTGAGCCGTCTTGATGAGGTCGGTGCTGATGTCCGGCTCAGGGCCCGGCTCACCGATCTTGCCAATGAACACATGGATTCCACCGAAGGGGACCCGGTACCAGTACTCGATTGAGCCGGCGTCGGGGCCCCAGCCTGCGTCGTTGATGTAGAGCTTGCCGCGACGACTCTTGGTCATCCGGCCCACAGTGTATCCCTTCAGCCCTTCGAAGCTGCCCTTCAAGAACTCAAATCCACCGTGCGCTGGCCCCACGGTGGGCGCCAACTCTCGTGGAATTGTCACGGAAGATGTCCTCATGCAAGGACTTAGTCGTGGAGCCATCGCCGCTAGGAAGCTTAAAGGGGTTAAACGGGACAAAGGACACGAAGGTTATACTGGTTCGGCCCCTTACGGTGAAGGTAAAAGCCTACTCCAGTTGAGGTGGAATTACTTGGGGTTTCGATGACCAGGGAGCTAAACCGCTATGCCTGGCTATCGATCTGATGTTACTTGTCCTGAACCGCCGCCGGGTCGTCCCTTTATATAGAAAGGTTAACGCCCAGCGGCTCTCAGAGTCCCGGCCGGCTCATAAACTGTGTCCGTCTTGGACTCTTAACTATTCTTGCCTTACACTACAAGTCATGCCACAACGGCGGTTTACCACTACGGGCCTTAAGTCGCCTCTGGGCCTTAGACCGATTACTAAACCGCCATCCTTAACCTGTCCTTGGGCTTCTGAATGAAGAGTTGTCGCAACGTAACCCGGCCCATCTTGGGCGGGTTACACCAGTAGCTATATCCTCAACAATACCGGTATTATGTTCCTTGAGTTTGCGTTGCTTACGCGGTTGGGTGATTTATGGGACCCCCTTGACAGTTCGCCTTGAATAAAACTCCTCTAGCAAGGCCCAACCTTGGTTTTACCATTTGCCACCTACGCCTTTTTCCCTTGGCTTTTCGCGAGCCCGAGGGTCATCTTTATTTTAACCCCCCGGGCCAGTGGTCCTTCGAGTGTTGGTTCGAACCGAGTAGACTGCGGGGCCACCTCGGGGAAACTTGAGGCCTGGTTTTACTCGTAGGATGTCTCATCCGTTGTGCCCTGAGAACGAGATATAGGTAGCTCCTATCGGGATTTCTCGGCACATCGGGCGGCTTTGCTGGTCTTGTTTTACCATTGTCGAAATGTCTTGTAAACCGGGATTTCGAGACTGATCGGGTCTTCCCGGGAGAAGGTTTATCCTTCGTTGACCGTGAGAGCTTATAATGGGCTAAGTTGGGACACCCCTGCAGGGTATTATCTTTCGAAAGCCATGCCCGCGGTTATGAGGCAGATGGGAATTTGTTAATGTCCGGTTGTAGAGAACTTGGCACTTGACTTAATTAAAATACATCAACCGTGTGTGTAGCCGTGATGGTCTCTTTTCGGCGGAGTCCGGGAAGTGAACACGGTTTGAGTTATGCATGAACGTAAGTAGTTTCAGGATCACTTCTTGATCTTTTCTAGCTTCGCGACCGTTGCGTTGCTTCTCTTCTCGCTCTCATTTGCGTATGTTAGCCACCATATATGCTTAGTGCCTGCTGCAGCTCCACCTCATTACACCATCCTTTCCTATAAGCTTAAATAGTCTTGATCTCGCGGGTGTGAGATTGCTGAGTCCTCGTGACTCACAGATTCTACTAAAACAGTTGCAGGTGACGACGATGCCAGTGCAGGTGACGCAACCGAGCTCAAGTGGGAGTTCGACGAGGAACGTGGTCGTTACTATGTTTCTTTTCCTGATGATCAGTAGTGGAGCCCAGTTGGGACGATCGGGGATCTAGCATTTGGGGTTATCTTATTTTTCATTTGGGTTTTGACCGTAGTCGGTCTATGTGTGGATTTTGGATGATGTATGAATTAATTTATGTATTGTGTGAAGTGGCGATTGTAAGCCAACTCTCGTTATCCCATTGTTGTTCATTACATGGGATTGTGTGAAGATGACCCATCTTGCAACAAAACCACAATGCGGTTATATCTCTAAGTCGTGCCTCGACACGTGGGAGATATAGCCGCATCGTGGGCGTTACAAGTTGGTAATCAGAGCCATCCCCGACTTAGGAGCCCCTACTTGATCGAATCGCTGGCGTTGTTGAGTCTAGAACAAAAATGTTTTGAGTCTTAGTATTATATATATCGGAGAGTAGGATTCTTTTTACTCCTCAGTCCCTTCGTCGCTCTGGTGAGGCCTCCTGACGTAGAAGTTTTGACTCTTCTCTCCTCAAATTTCACTAAAAAAATTTAGGATCACGTGGGTATCTTGGAATCGTTCCAATGGTTTTGTGACGAGAACATTGTTCTTGGTGCCTCCTGACATTTAGGGGTTGTGGTAGTGTCCCGGGGAGTTGAGCTCCGAGGTGTTGTCGTCACAATTTTATCGTTGCAGTTCTGGAATACCTGAGTTTCGCCGACATCGAAAATCTCTTTTATGCAGTTGTTGGTGAGATCACCTCGACGCCACCCAGTACTGGGGCGGGAGTTTGGGAGTATTGTCATAACTCGTATAACGGATGCTTTTCGAAGGTTGAGGTTCACGATTTCCGAAGGTTTCTTGCTTATGTGTTGACGGATGGATACAGCTGGATCTAGGGATTGCTTGTTTGGGTGATATATTTTGTGTCCCCTGTATCCCCAACACCAGATTGCATAACCAGAAAGTTTCGGGAGTTTATAGGTGGGATTCATGTAGCTCTTAGCATATCTTCCCGCAGATATTTGGTTTGTGATTGGGTAATCCTTACCACTTATTTGTTCCACTCGTACCTTTTTATTTTATTCATCAATCTCTTATCAAGTGGCTTCTCACCTTAATGGAAGTGTGATGATTTACTATGGAATTCATTCGTTCATCCTCGTTCGAATGTTTATTGTGAAGACTATATGTTGCAATTTCTATCCGTTGATTCAACTTGTCTATTTGTCTATCAAGATGCTAACGGATGTCACCCTCTTCAGGATGGCTCCGCCAACGCGTCAGAATCCGGAACGCAATGAGGGGAGTCAGGCGAACCCTCCGCCACCACCTCCGCCTTCGGAGGCATGGCAAGCTATCATGGCAGCCACCAATGCCAATGCGAGATGATTTTGCAACTCTTGCAAGAGCGCACCCAAGCGCAAGGCAATCAAGGAAATCAAGGCCAAGGCAACAATCAGCCTCATTTCGCTACCCTCAACCAGTTCCTCGCAAATCAGCCGAAGTCTTTCAGCTACTGTGCCGAGGCCACAGACGCCGATGATTGGCTCGTGGACATCAACAAGCATTTTGAATGTAGCAATGTCAGGCCTGAGGACTTTGTCAAGTTCGCTTCTTTTCAACTCAAGGATCAAGCTGCCGAGTGGTATGAACAATACAAAGATTCTAGAGGAGGTCGTGTGATTACCTGGGATGATTTCCGCCGAGACTTCAAAGCTCACCACATTCCACAAAGTGTTGTTGAGAGCAAGCGTGAGGAGTTCCGCAATCTCAAGCAAGGCAGCATGTCCGTGTATCAATACAATACTCAGTTTCAGAAACTCGCTCGCTTCGCTAAGCAAGACGTTCCTGATGAAAAGAGCATGATCTATCAATTCAGAGGTGGCCTCAGAGAAGATCTGCAATTACCTCTCGTGCTTTTTGAGCCGACCAACTATGATGATTTCTACAATATGGCACTGAAACAAGAGGCTGCTCAGCTCAAGTGTGAGGCTTCTAAGAAGAGAGTCAGGGATACAGTTCAGTCTTCTTCTTCCTCACTAGTGACTGCTAAGCAACAGAAGTTCTGGTTGCCTCCTCCTCCTCCGTTTCGTCAGCCTTTCCAGCAGAAGAGCAAAGGTGGCCATGGATCTTCCCACCCACCCAACCCTGGCTATCAGAACAAGTCTCAGAATCAAGCTCCAAAGTCGAATGCTCCTTATCATCGTCCACTCTCAAAGGTGACTTGCAACAAGTGTCAGCAGAAAGGTAACTATGCTAACAAGTGCTTCAACCAAAGGCGCCTTCCGCCTCCTCCTCCTGTGAGATCTTCCAGGAATGCAGTGGTGAAGCATAATCCCAAGTCTGCAAAGGTGAACATGATGAATGCAGCTCAAGCGGAGGAATCTACTGATGTGATAATGGGTAATCTCTCAGTTAATGATATTCCTGCAAAAGTCTTATTCGATACTGGTGCTTCGCTTTGTTTCATGTCAAGACCGTTTTTTGCCAAGCATGAATTCACTTGTTGGCATGTGGGTAAACCCATGGATGTCGTTTCTCCGGGTAAACGTTTGAGTTCTAGTTTGGTGGTTTCGGATGTTTCCATCAAGATGGGAAATTATAAATTTCTGTCTTCTCCAATTGTTCTTGGTGACTCGGATATTGATCTAATTCTCGGGATGGACTGGCTTTCTAAGCACAAGGCTCAACTTGATTGTGCTGCCAGGGAAATTCAATTGGCACACTCTTCTGAGGATGTGATTATCTATGCCGCTCGTGACGAGACCATTCGGTTATTTTCTCTCAATGAGAAGGGCGAATTGGATGCTATTTCTCAACTTCCAGTCGTTTGTGAGTACCAAGATGTCTTTCCAGAAGAGCTTCCGGGTATGCCTCCTCACCGGCCAGTTGAGTTCGTTATCGATCTTGAGCCTGGCACGGAACCCGTTTGCAAGCGTCCTTACAAGCTTGGACCCAAGGAGCTGAAGGAATTGAAGAAACAGCTCGATGAACAAGAGAGTCTGGGTCTGATCGGACCGAGTTCATCTCCATGGGGTTGTGGTGTTCTTTTTGTCCAGAAGAAGGATGGCACGGACCGACTTTGTGTCGACTACCGTCCATTGAACAAGAAGACAATTAAGAACAAGTATCCACTTCCAAACATCAATGAGCTATTCGAGCAACTCAAGGGTGCTAAACTATTCTCCAAGCTTGACCTTCGTATGGGTTAACATCAATGAGCTATTCGAGCAACTCAAGGGTGCTAAACTATTCTCCAAGCTTGACCTTCCCAAGACAGCATTCAGAACAAGCTTTGGTTCTTATGAATATACTGTCATGTCTTTTGGCCTTGTCAATGCTCCTCCAACATTCTCTCGAATGATGAACTTCATCTTCGACCCCTATACCAATGAATTCGTCCTGGTGTATCTCGATGATATCTTGGTCTTCTCCAAGAATAAGAAGCATCATGCCAAACATTTGCGATTGGTGCTCGACAAGCTCAGAGAGTATCAATTTTATGCGAAGTTTTCCAAATGTGAGTTTTGGCTTGATGAAGTTCTTTACCTTGGTCATATCATCTCTGCCAAGGGCATTGCTGTTAATCCCGAGAAGGTGTCTGCAATTGTGAATTGGGAACCTCCTTAGAATGTCAAGCAGCTTCGCATTTTTCTTGGTCTTGCAAGCTATTGCCGAAGATTCGTTGAGAATTTCTCTAAAATTGCAAAGCCTCTTTCCAACCTCCTCCAGAAGCATGTGAAGTCTGTCTGGACTCCTGAGTGTGGCATTGCTTTCAACACTCTCAAAGAGAAACTTGTCACAGCTCCTGTCTTAACTCCTCCTGACGAATCCAAGCCATTCGAAGTTTTCTGTGATGCTTCTCTTCAAGGTCTCGGTGCTGTGTGAATGCAAGAGAAGAAAGTTGTGGCCTATACCTCTCGACAGTTGAAGCCCAACAAAAAGAACTACCCCACTCATGATCTTGAGTTGGCGGCAGTTGTCCATGCATTAATAACATGGAGACATCTCTTGTTGGGAAGAAAAGTGGACATATTCACCGATCACAAGAGTCTCAAGTACATCTTCACTCAGCCCAACCTCAACCTCAGGCAAACTCGATGGGTCGAGATGTTTCAAGAGTACAATCCGAGTATTGAATATACTCCAGGCAAGGCCAATGTCATTGCAGATGCTTTGATCAGGAAGGCTTATTGCAACAGCTTAATTCTCAAGCCATTCCAACCGGATCTTTGTGAAGCTTTCCGCAAGCTGAATCTCCAAGTTGTTCCTCAAGGCTTTCTTGCCAACCTCATAGTCTCTCCTACTTTGGAAGATCAAATTCGTGAGGCACAACTCCTGGATACCATGGTGAAGAAGGTGAAACGTGGTATCGACAAGGGTCTTTCAAAATACAAGTGCTATCGCATTGATGACAGAGACACTTTATTCTTCGAGGACCGGATTGTGGTTCCTAAAGGTGATCTAAGGAAAGTCATTATGAACGAGGCGCACAATTCTCTTATTTCCATTCATCCTGGAAGTACAAAGATGTACCATGACCTCAAGCAGTCGTATTGGTGGACTCGAATGAAGCGAGAAATCGCTCAATTCGTGAACGAATGTGATGTCTGTCGAAGGGTGAAAGCAGAACACCAACGACCAGCTGGTCTCCTCCAACCTCTTGCTATCCCAGAATGGAAGTTTGATCATATCGAAATGGAATTCGTGACTGGATTTCCAAAGTCCAAGCGCGGAAATGATGCTATCTTCGTTGTCATCGACAAGCTTACTAAAGTGGCTCATTTCCTTCCAATCAAAGAATCCATCACAGGAGCTCAGTTGGCAGAGCTATACACCTCCAGGATTGTCTCCTTGCACGGCATCCCACAATTGATTTCTTCAGATCATGGAAGCATCTTCACTTCTAAGTTCTGGGACTCCTTCCAGAAGGCCATGGGCACCAACATTCGCTTCAGCATGGCTTTCCATCCTCAAACTAGTGGCCAAGTCGAGCGAGTCAATCAAATCCTTGAAGATATGCTCAGGGCTTATGTCAGTTCCTTTGGCATGAAGTGGGAAGATTGTCTTCCATATGCCGAGTTCTCCTACAACAACAGCTTCCAAGCGAGTTCGGGCAAGGCCCCATTCGAGATTCTCTATGGCAGAAAGTGCCGTACTCCTCTCAATTGGTCAGAGACTGGTGAACGCCAACTTCTTGGCAACGACTTAATCACAGAGGCTGAAGAAATGTGTAAAGTCATCCGTGAAAATCTCAAAGCCGCGCAATCGCGCCGGAAGATTTACTATGATAGCAAGCACCGTGACTTGGCTTTCGAGATCGGAGACCATGTCTACCTCCGCGTCTCTCTAATGAAAGGTACTCGTCGCATCGGTATCAAAGGGAAGCTTGCCCCTAGATACGTGGGTCCTTTCAAGATCATTGGCAAAAGAGGCGACCTCGCCTATCAACTTGAGTTTCCCTCCAACTTCGCGAACGTGCACGATGTGTTCCATGTGTCACAGCTTCGCAAGTGCTTCAAGACTCCTGAGCGCACCATCAACTTCGAAGAGATTGACCTCCAAGAAGATATGTCTTATCATGAGCACCCCGTTGCTATTCTTGAAGAAACTGAGCGCAAGACTCGCAACAAGTCAATCAATTCCTGAAAGTGAAGTGGTCGCACCATTCCGACCGAGAAGCCACCTGGGAACGCGAGGAACACCTCCGTTCCGAATATCCGGAGTTCTTTCAGTCCTAGATCTCGGGACGAGATCCTCTCGTAGTGGTGGAGTGTTGTAACACCCCGGATGTAACTTTCCATATTTGTAACTCCAACTCTTGCCATTTTCGACTATGTGTTATGATATTCCCTTCATGGTCGGGTGTTGTTTTTCGTTTTGCATTTTTGTTCATGTCATGCATCTCATATCATGTCATCATGTGCATTGCATTTGCATACGTGTTCGTCTTATGCATCCGATCATTTTCCCCGTTATCCGTTTTGCAATCCGACACTCCCACGTCCAGCGGCGCAACCCTCTTGTCTCTTTTCGTGAGCGGGTGTTAAACGTTCTCGGAATGGACCGAGGTTTGCCAAGTGGCCTTGGTACACCACCGATAGACCACCTGTCAAGTTTCGTTCCATTTGAAGGTCGTTTGATGCTCCAACGGTTAACCGGGTAACCACAGAGTCCTTTTGTGTGTTGCAGCAAAACCCCCCTCCAAACAGCCCAATAACCCATCTAAGTCACCTCCATGCTCTCGGTCGTTCGATCATGATCGTGTGGGTGAAAACCGCACTCCATTTGGAGCCTCCTAGCTCCCTCTACCTATAAATATGTGCACACCTCCTCCAAATCCCGGATGAAACCCTAGCCACCGCTCCCCTCGCGCCGCCGGACACGTCCGGTCCGGACGGATGCTTCGCCGCCGCCGCGCCCGACCAACGGGACGCCGCCACATGGCAGCCGCCCGTGGCCCGCTCCGCCGCCCGAGCGCGCCCGAGCGCGCCCCGCCCCCGACGCCGGTCGCCGCCTCCGCCGCGCCCCACCACCGACGCCGGCCGCCGCCTCCGCCCCGTCGCCGACGCCGAGCCTCGCCGGACCCCGCCTCGTCGCCGCCCGTCGCCTCTGCCCCGCGGCCCCGAGCCTTTCCAACTCCAGCCCCGACTCCGGCGTCTCCCTCTCCCCTCTGAGCTCCGACCGTCGCGCGCCCCGACTCCGGCCAGCCCCGACCGCGCCGACGAGCTCCAGATCCAGATCCAAACCGGTTGACTTTTCCCCTCCCTCCGATTTTCTCCAAGTCCCGAAATGTATTGCATTATGTTTCCATGTTCTCTGCATCATAACTCCGTGCACATAGCTCCGTTTCGTGCGTGTAATATATCGAAATGTTCACCACAAGATGCTCTTCATTTTATTGCATTGTGCCCTGCTTGTTTGAGTCCATCTTGATGCCCAAATCTCTGGTGCAAGAGTGCTATATGATGTTTACTGCTGTTACTTACCAGAACTTGGTGATTTGTTATTTTTGTTGCAATTGATGTGTGCATCTTATGAGCATGAGCTCTACAGGTGTTTTGATCTATGGCATGCCATCTTTACAGAGGTGTATGTCATGTGTTTTTGTGATCTATGTGGTAACTAGCACAAGCATGCAAACTAGGCTTCGTGATGTTTCTGTTTTCAGGGACTTCGGATTTTGCCAAGTCTGTTACTGCTGTTATTTTGTTGCCATGTATCCATGTGTCTACAGAGAGATCCATGCTTATTTTGGGCATGTTCAGTAAGGCTGTTTTGTAGATATAGTTGTGCTCTATCCATCCATGCCCCTGGTTGCAATTATGGAGTGCCCTAGCATGTCTTAATATTGCTCTACTTTTGCTATAAAATGTTTCTGGCAGAATGTTAAGATGATATTCAATTTTGCCAAGGTTGTTGTAGTTGATCCATACATGCTATGAACTTTTTCTTGCCATGGTTAGGTTAATAAACATGCCATATTGCTGTAGGTATGCTTTTTTTGTCATGCGTTGCTTTCTGATGAGTGAATCAAGCTCACCAACAAGCCTTCATAACTCTGTTAATGCCATGTTCTGTTTTCTGCTAAGTCTGAAACCTGTTAACGAAACTTGCTATGTTTACACGAGTGCCATCATATCTTCTGATCCTTTTTGACTCATGGTCAGTAAGGTACTTTTGTTCTATGCATTTAGTAGATTCATGCCATGCCTCGTTTTGCTATTTTAAGTTCCTTCAGAATGTGTTTTTCTTGCTCTGAACATTGCTACCTGATGCTGTTTATGCCATGTCCAGTAATTTCACCAAGTCTGTGATCCCGATATCTTTTGCACTTTTTCCATGCTTGTTTGAACCTGTTATTTTGTGATCTAGCCATAGCTTAGTGTTCATCTTTTGTCAAGCATCTCTTGTAGATTACTGCTATATGCTTTGTTGCTATGTTGGGGTCTGTAGCATAGTTACTTGTTGTATTCTAAGTGCTATCATGCTGTTAATCGCAGATTCGTGTCATTCTTGTTTTGCTTGCCATTTGCAAACCGTGCATCCGTTTCCGATGATCTTTATATCGATTTCGACCGAAATCATCTCATCTTTCCAGTGGCATACTTGGTTTGCCAAGTTACTGCCTTGTTCATCCTTTTTCTTCCGGAGCACGCATATGCATCGCATATCACATCTCGCATATCATGCATGTTTTGCATCATGTTGCTTGTGCATTTCCCATGATTGATTGTGGTTCCGTTGCTTGTGTTCTTGCTGTGGGTAGAGCCGGGAGACGAGTTCGTGAACGAGGAACCTGTTGAGTACGCTTACGAGGATCAAGCTTTCGACAACTCTGAGAACCTTGCAGGCAAGATGACCATACCCTCGAAATCACTTCTATCTTTGCTTTGCTAGTTGTTCGCTCATTTTGACATGCTGCGCTACCTACCACTTGCTATATCATGCCTCCCATATTGCCTGGTCCAGCCTCTAACCATCCTTTCCTAGCAAACCGTTGTTTGGCTAAGTTACCGCTATTGCTCAGCCCTTCTTATAGCATTGCTAGTTGCAGGTGAAGTGAAGTTGGTTCCATGTTGGAACATGGATATTTTTGGAATATCACAATATCTCTTATTTAATTAATGCATCTATAAATTTGGTAAAGGGTGGAAGGCTCGGCCTTATGCCTGGTGTTTTGTTCCACTCTTGCCGCCCTAGTTTCCGCCATACCGGTATTACGTTCCTTGAGTTTGCGTTCCTTACGCGGTTGGGTGATTTATGGGACCCCCTTGACAGTTCGCCTTGAATAAAACTCCTCCAGCAAGGCCCAACCTTGGTTTTACCATTTGCCACCTAAGCCTTTTTCCCTTGGGTTTTCGCGAGCCCGAGGGTCATCTTTATTTTAACCCCCCCCCCCCCCGAGGCCAGTGGTCCTTCGAGTGTTGGTTCGAACCGAATAGACTGCGGGGCCACCTCGGGGAAACTTGAGGCCTGGTTTTACTCATAGGATGTCTCATCCGTTGTGCCCTGAGAACGAGATATGTGCAGCTCCTATCGGGATTTGTCGGCACATCGGGCGGGTTTGCTGGTCTTGTTTTACCATTGTCGAAATGTCTTGTAAACCGGGATTCCGAGACTGATCGGGTCTTCCCGGGAGAAGGTTTATCCTTCGTTAACCGTGAGAGCTTATAATGGGCTAAGTTGGGACACCCCTGCAGGGTATTATCTTTCGAAAGCCGTGCCCGCGGTTATGAGGCAGATGGGAATTTGTTAATGTCTGGTTGTAGAGAACTTGACACTTGACTTAATTAAAATACATCAACCGTGTGTGTAGCCGTGATGGTCTCTTTTCGGCGGAGTCCGGGAAGTGAACACTGTTTGAGTTATGCGTGAACGTAAGTAGTTTCAGGATCACTTCTTGATCTTTTCTAGCTTCACGACCGTTGCGTTGCTTCTCTTCTCGCTCTCATTTGCGTATGTTAGCCACCATATATTCTTAGTGCCTGTTGCAGCTCCACCTCATTACACCATCCTTTCCTATAAGCTTAAATAGTCTTGATCTCGTGGGTGTGAGATTGCTGAGTCCTCGTGACTCACAGATTCTACCAAAACAGTTGCAGGTGCCGACGATGCCAGTGCAGGTGACGCAACCGAGCTCAAGTGGGAGTTCGACGAGGAACGTGGTCGTTACTATGTTTCTTTTCCTGATGATCCGTAGTGGAGCCCAGTTGGGACGATCGGGGATCTAGCATTTGGGGTTATCTTATTTTTCATTTGGGTTTTGACCGTAGTCGGTCTATGTGTGGAATTTGGACGATGTATGAATTAATTTATGTATTGAGTGAAGTGGCGATTGTAAGCCAACTCTCGTTATCCCGTTCTTGTTCATTACATGGGATTGTGTGAAGATGACCCTTCTTGCGACAAAACCACAATGCGGTTATGCCTCTAAGTCGTGCGTCGACACGGGGGAGATATAGCCGCATCGTGGGCGTTACATCCCGCCATGACCAGCGCCAAGTTCATCGAGAGCGAGCTCACGAAGACGCTCGAACCACCATCGAGCGCCGGCGCGATACACGCCACCAGTCGGACAAGCGGGCAGGGCCCGCTATGGAACACCCAGTTCGGGGGGGCTCCGGCGGCCTACCTTACGAGGTAGGTTGCCCGGCCTTCACCCGTGAGCTGTGGCGTTTCCAATGGCCATCCCACCGCACGTTCAAACCCGACGTCGGTGAGAAGTACAACGGCAAGACCCATCCGTCGGAGTTCCTCAGCATCTACACCATCGCGATGCAAGCTGCCGGAGCTCGCAACGACAAGGTGCTCGCCAACTACTTCCCGTTGGCGCTGAAGCCCAACGTCATGTCTTGGTTGATGCACTTGCCGGTGGACTCCATTTCTTCTTGGTCGGACCTGTGTCACGAGTTCGTGGGTGCCTTCACTGGAGGCCACCAAGCTCACGGCCAGGCGAGTGATTTGCACATCATTCCCCAGAAGGATGGAGAAACCCTGCGCAAGTACATCCAGAGGTTCAGCCGGGTCCAGTACAACATCCCCGACGTTCACCCCGCCGCTGTGATCAGTGCGTTCCACCAGAACATGCACAATCGCAAGATGCGCGAAGAACTGGCGATGAACAAGGTTAGGTATGTGGCCGAACTTTATGTTCTAGCCGACAGGTGTGCCCGGGCTGAGGAGGAAGGAAGTACCACGGCGAGGACGCTGGTGTGGAAACTGACTCTACTGACGGGGACACCGCCGCCCCAACGAAGAAGGGCCGACATCGCAACAAGAAACGCAAGGGCAAAACCGTGCTTGCCATCGAGGAATCCGGCGACACCGGCGCCACCAAGAAGGCCAAGGCAGACGACCCTGGCAAGGAGGTTGCCGGGTGTACCGCCTGCCGGGCCTTGGCGGCTGCCGATAAGCCAGGGGGCTCCGACAAGCAGTATTCCAAGATCCACCGCACCAAAGGCCACGCCCTCCAGAGCTGCCGACAAGTCGAGCTGCTTGCCAAAAAGCAGAAGGCTGAGTACGAAAGGCGGGACAAGAAGAAGGGTCAGGATGGTGTCGGAGGGTCCGACAAGAAGCGTGGCGGCCAAGGAGGTCGCCCGGCAAGGATAGCCAACAAGAGCGGCCCACTCGAGGCCGCGACAAGAAGCAAGAAGACGATGATCATGACGAGGATGACGAGTCTGGTGAGCAAGAGTTCCAGAAGGCTATAGAGGCCATGTGCGTCGACGGTGGCGCCTCCCTGCATACTTCTCACCGCTAGCTCAAACAGTGGGCACGTGAGATTACAGCGGCCGAGCCCTCGTTCGACGCCCAGAAGCCCCTGAGATGGTCCAGCACGCCCCTCATCTTTGACATCGAGGACCACCCTGACCGCACTACTGCAGTCGGGTGCTTGCCGTTGTTGGTCTCACCAACGATATGCAACCTCAAGGTAAACAAGATGCTGGTTGACGGCGGGGCCGGTCTGAATTTGATCTCACCTGTCGTGATCAAAAGGCTGCAAATTTCTGATGGAGACCTCGAAGAAATGGGCACGTTTCAAGGGTCAACCTGGGAAGGAGCCAGCCGAAGGGAAAGGTCACATTGCCTGTGACGTTTGGAAGTGAGCTGAACTATAGGACGGAGAGGATTGTTTTTGATGTAGCCGAGATCCCCTTGCCCTACAATGGGATTCTCGGTCGCCCGACACTTGCCAAGTTCATGGCGGCTTCTCACTACGCCTACAACACGCTGAAGATGCCCGGGCCGATGAACATCATCATCGTCCCCTCCGACAAGAAAGACGCGCTGATCTGCGCTAACCTACTCTACCGGGAAGCAGTCGCAGCAGCTGCCGCCAAGGCACTTGCTCCTGCCGCTGAAGCCCCGGGAGGGAAGAAGAAGACCGGTAAGACCTCTCGCACCCACTCCGGCAAGCACACCTCTTCGGAGTGTTGTGCTACCGTCGAGGACGTGCCAGAGAGCTCCATCGGCAAGAGCAAGAAATCCAGAGCTGCGCTTGTCGGTGTCAAAACCGGCGGATCTCGGGTAGGGGGTCCCGATCTGTGCGTCTAAGGCTAATGGTAACGGAGGCAAGGGACACGATGTTTTACCCAGGTTCGGGCCCTCTCGATGGAGGTAAAACCCTACTTCCTGCTTGATTGATCATGATGATATGAGTATTGCAAGAGTTGATCTACCACGAGATCGTAGAGGCTAAACCCTAGGAGCTAGCCTATGATGATTATGATTGTCCCTATACAGACCAAACCCTCCGGTTTATATAGACACCGGAGGGGGCTAGGGTTTACACAGAGTCGGTTACAAAGAAGGAGATCCAATATCCGCATCACCAAGCTTGTCTTCCACGCAAAGGAGAGTCCCATCCGGACACGGGACGAAGTCTTGAGTCTTGTATCTTCACGGTCCATCAGTCCGGCCAAAGTATATAGTCCGGCTGTCCGGATACCCCCTAATCCAGGACTCCCTCAGTAGCCCCTGAACCAGGCTTCAATGACGATGAGTCCGGCGCGCAATTTGTCTTCACAAGCGGGTTCCATCTTTGAATAATACAAAGTAATCACTGAACACTTAAATCATGTCCGGATCTGGAAGATGATCTTCACATACCACCGTAGAGAGAACGATATTCCACAAATGTAATTTGCTGGCAACTTGAGACAAAGTGACATGACACTACGGTCGAGTCATTATTCGAACCGTTTTCCCACAACCAGCCACATCGCACATTGCGAGGCGGTCTCCTTGGCACGTCTTGTCGAAGCAGAGATCATGTCCCCTCATCACGGGATTCCCATCAATACGGGTATGGGTAACCCAACCGCGCCATCAATCGTGGCGCTTGGGAAATAAGCGATCTTCAACGGGCAAGTTTGGAGGCGCACCGTTTTCGTCGCCTCTATAAAGGGATAAGGATTCCCCATTTTCACCCACGCCTTCCTCCTCCGCTTATCCATTCCCGCACCCTCGAGCTCCAGCGCTCTAGTTCACACCTTCTCTGCCCAGACAAACAAGTCCGGAGCAGGAGGCAAGTCGGTGGCCCCCTCCGTGAAGTAGGAGCATATTACGAAGCTCCGGGCGGCCGGATACTTGGCCGCAGATATCGCGCATCGGCTGCCGGACGCAGGGCAGATTATTCTGACTCCGGGACCCCACGAGAGGGTCGTGTTCCTTGCCCACTTCATCCGTGGACTGGGATTTCCACTTCATCCCTTCGTCCGCGGGCTTATGTTTTACTACGGGCTGGACTTCCATGATCGAGCCCCAAACTTCGTCCTCAACATCTCGGCGTTTATCGTCGTGTGCGAGGCCTTCCTCCGCATCAAGCCCCACTCCGGCTTATGGCTACGAATCTTCTACGTGAAGCCAAAGATCGTGAGTGGCCAGCAAGCGGAGTGCGGAGGCGCCATGGTAGGCAGGATGCCCAATGTTACCTGGCTCGACGGCTCCTTCGCAGAGACCGTGAAAGGGTGGCAATCGGGGTGGTTCTACATCACCGAGCCACGCGACGCCAACTGGGCGGCGACCCCCGAATTCCGATCCGGAATTACCATGCGGCTCACCTCCTGGGAAAAGAAGGGCCTGCCCTGGGGCGAGCCCGCGGAGCTGACAGGACTTCTAAACTGCATCAAAAATATGATGGACAAGAAAATCAAGCTTGTCAACGTGGTCCGGGTCATGCTTGTCCTCCGAATTCTTCCGTGCCAAAGACGGGCATTCAATCTGTGGGAGTTTGTTCTGGCCGAACATCAGACACTCCAAGAGTTTTATGGCATCACTCACAAGGATGCATGGAAGGTGTTGTTCAAGGCCTCCGAAATACCTCCTCCCACATCTGAGGACCGCGGACTTCACGCCGCGCGGCTCCCCCGTCCGGTGAGTTTTCTAACCATCACCGGATGTAGTTTTCCCAGCACACTCATGGGAGGATTTTAAGCCATCGTGTGTATTTAATCAGGAGTACGTGGTGACGACGGAGCGGATTGACTGTCCGGCTCCACTGCCGAAAGGTCCAGCGACCGCTCTCCTGACGAATATGCTAGTCCCGGCACCTTACAAGGTGCCGGAAAAGAAGGCCGAAAAGAAGGCCCCGGGGACCAGGAAGGGTCTCCGGCGTAAGGTCGTACCGGACGCCTCGTCCGAAGACGATGAGGCACACTCCTCCCACGAAGGGGAGGAGGAAAAGGAAAGGGTCGCCCCACCCAAGGAGGCCGAAGGGCCTAAGAGGGTGTAACACCCCAAAAAAAATTATTTGGTTTTATTAATTTTTTTATGGGAAGGAGGTTATTTAATTTTTTTTAAACCTCTCCTTCTCAAAACCTTTAAGGCAAATATTTTATGTTTCTTTCTCAACTTTTACTTGGGACTTGAGGGCTTTTCATTTTTGTGTTGACTCAACACAACTACTTTCTTTGGGAAAGTTTTTGAAATCCTTTCTTTTAAAAATAACCCTATGGCTTATGGATTGATCCTTCCCCTTTCAAAAATTATCTCTTACCGTGACCTAGGTTGTAATATCCCTCCCAAGAGCCATCTTACCACTTTGTGTCAAGTTAAGCTTCAAATCCAGCAAGTTAAACTTCCCCTTGGATTTATTTCCATTTATTTTAAATCAAAAATCTTTTCTGTCTTCTATTTTGGCCCTTAGAGATTTACAAAGGAACCACTAGAATTCCTTTGAGTTTTGATTCCAAACAAGTTTCCCTGGCTAGTCCTTAGAACCCTCAACCAAGATCCAGGAAGATCCACTGGTCCACAGTTCAAAATTTTCAAAATTTGCTTGCTGCAAGTTTGGACCATATTTGCCATTTTTGGTGAAATTCATTTGTTTTCTTCTCCTAAAAATCTGAGAAAAATCAGGCAGCCTCTAGATGCATCAAGAGGTCACCTCACCAAGTCCCAGCTCCAGAAAATTTTTCCTTGTGCCCAAAACCTTTTGTCGAAAAGTTGGCGTGCACTGTTACTATCAAGTTCAGAGTTTCAGAGATCAGTTTTAGTCGTCAGTGTCGTTTTCTTCAGAACCTCACGTCGATCTCGCCAGTAACTGCAGTGGCGCCTTGCTCCCTGTTCCTCCTTCTTATCCACCGCGCCGCACGGTCGCCTCGACGGTTGCGGGCGTCAGCGGCGAGCTGGCAGAGGTGCATCGCCCCGTGAGCGGCGGCAGCAGCACTTGCCACGGCTGCCAGAGAGGCAGCGAGGGACGGCGCCGTCCAGCACCGCCCAAACCACCAGAAGCCTCCGCGTGGCCGTCCCCTTCCCTGTGCGTACTGCAGAGCCATCATCGTGGCCTGGAAAGCACAGAGCGCGCTCCTTGCCGCCGACGTGCCCGTGAGGCCGTTCCGTCGAGAGCTCGGAGTATCACCCAAGTCATACCAAATTTAGCCCTTGAACGGAACCAGTGGACCATCCCGATAATGCCCAATCACCTAAACCTCCAGCCCGACCACTACCTCACCGTAATCGCCCGCCGGAGTTATCCCGTTCTTGGCAACCGCCTCGGGCCGGCTATAAATAGCGACCCCGAGCTCGCCTTCGACCCAGCACCACCCCTGCACCTCACCAGAGCCGCGCCCAACCACTAGGGGACCTCAAGGAGGCCTTCTTCCCCGACTCCGGCCGCCCCGATCCGCCTCGGGCTCCGGCACGATTCGCTCCGGTGAGACAACCCCCGCCTCCCAGACCGTGCCAGTCACCCCCTAGTACACCCACTCCTCTAACCCGAGCCTCAATTGGACGATTGCAGCCCTTCCTGGCGAGACCCATCACCGCCCGAACCACCATCCGCTGGAGTGGAGGCCACCGTCGACGTGGTGCTCGCCGACGACCAAGTCCACCACCCACCGACGCGGAAAGACACCATGAACCCGTAGGTACCCTCCGATCCCCTTACCTCGCCGTGGATCAACGCCGGCGACCACCGCAGCCCTCGAGCACCGGCGAGCTATGTTTCAAAGTTTGAACCTGACGGGTGGGACCCCCTCGTCAGCCTCTCCTCTTCTTATTCGAACCGTTTTCTGCAAACGCCTTCGGGCAAAGTACGTTTTCCTTCTGGGCAGGCGTATTTCCAACCGAAACGTTTTTTTCTTTTTCAATCTAGCCCCTGGGTCTTTTCTGTTTCATCACAGATTAGTCCCTGGACTAAAACCTTTATATCTTTTAAACAAAAGATGATTTTGAGTTGATTCTTTTTCTGTCATCCTTGTTTTTCTGTCTAGTTTTTTTAATAATATTTATTTGAAAAATATTTGGAACAACTTTTATGCACACTCGGTATTTACGTTAGTATGCGATTTCGTTATACCGTAGATACCGGAGGAGGTGACGGAACCGCGAACTTCGCCGAGCTAGACTCCGACTACTCTGAACCAGGCAAGCACGTTTGAACCTTTGATATGACAAGTGTTTTGCATGTTTCCTTGAATAGTTAGTTCATGGCACGTTTATAACAGCGTCAGTGAGTGTTATATTGCATGCAAGGCAACTACCAGTATGTTTTGAAACTTGATATGAACTTTCGATGGGTGATAACACAATCATGTGGTGACATGAAAGGTGTTAAGATGGTATTGTTGAAGCATCCCAGTCTTATGTCAATCTTTAAGCTCCCGTGTTAATGTGGATCAAGCCACGTTACCGTCCGTCCCCTTTTGTGCTACCACATGTTCTGCAAAGAATACGGTTTAGTAAGTTACAAACCTCTTTCCTTGTACACACCAAAGAGAGGGGCCGGGATGAGGGTTCCATGGCCCTGGATTAAAGCCAGTCATCCGGTCAGGGGGCATTGGTGTTTCCGGTTGGGACCGAGAGGGGGGCACCCCTTAGAGCGCGCGATATAAATTTGATCCCATGCTACGCGAGGTTGTAGCCTCCCCGCCTTAAGGTTTTTCTTGAACGTTGCCTAGGGTGATTCCTGGCAGCAGAATGTGGAATGGGTGTGTACTGGTTAGATGTGTTTCTCCTAAAATACCGTAAACGGAACTAGTCCTCTGTGACTACTAAATCTGTTGGCTGTGGTTAAAAAGTACAAACTCTGCAGAGTCAAAACCCATCCGAGTAACCGTATCCTTGGTCAAGGATCTTGGTCAACATATCCATATCAGTATCAGTATCAGTCTCAACGTCCGTCCCAGCGTCAGTTTCTGTGTCAGTCTCAGTGAAAATCCCCGATGAACAAACATGAGTGGTAAACCAGGTTGAATGTTATTCCTGTGGATGGACTAACCAGTTTATTATTACGTACATGAGTATTTCCTTGAGATGATTTAAATTCATGAGCTACTTGAATTCGAATAATGAAATATAAGCCCTTTATGCGATGTCGCTCGGACGTCCGACTGTGGCACTCTTGTTATTTACTTTTGATATAAGCCCTTTATGTGATGTCGCTCAGACGTCCGACTGTGGCACTCTTGTTATTTACTTTTGATATAAGCCCTTTATGCGATGTCGCTCAGACGTCCGACTGTGGCACTCTTGTTATTTACTTTTGATATAAGCCCTTTATGTGATGTCGCTCAGACGTCCGACTATGGCACTCTTGTTATTTACTTTTGATATAAGCCCTTTATGTGATGTCGCTCAGACGTCCGACTGTGGCACTCTTGTTATTTACTTTTGATATAAGCCCTTTATGTGATGTCGCTCAGACGTCCGACTGTGGCACTCTTGTTATTTACTTTTGATATAAGCCCTTTATGTGATGTCGCTCAGATGTCCGACTGTGGCACGCACTGTCGTTTATATTCCAATATGAGCCCTTTATGTGGTGTCGCCCTGATGCCCGACTGCGGCATTGTTAATTTATTTTACCTTTCGAGGCGTCGCTTCAGACACTCGGTTGGTCGTCAGTTATTACATTGGGATTTCGGGAGGACTACCGCCTGACTTCCTTTTTATTTATCATGAAGTGCAATTTTACTATCTGAGTGCGCATTACTAATCTGCTCATGTGCATCATGTTTGCATTTGTTATATCTTATGTCCAAACTGTCTTGCGAGTACTTTCAAAGTACTCACCTGGCTTGTTGATTTGGCCAGATGTTGACGAAGGCGATCTTATGGATGAAGAGTTCGATAGCGAGTCCGACGCCTAGAGGAGTCCCAGTCAGTCCCGTGCGATCCTGGAATTGGTCACTTGTATTATATACGCTTCCGCTACCCAGAATAAAAGTCCTTGAGCCTCACTCCGACGCTCGATGAGTTGTAAGATTTAGGAGTCATGTCACCCACTTCACTGTGACATATCCACCACCACTATTATTACGAGTCAGTAGTTATACCACCATTCCCCTTGTGTCATATCCGCCTTTATGTATTATATCGGCGTGCTTGTAATAAATTGTTGAGCAGCCTCAGCTCACCCCTGTATAATATTTAGTACTTCTGGATTTCTGTATCAAGGATTTGTCTACCAGTAAGAAGGATTCTTCTATGTTGGTCCGATAAAAGGGTCAGTTTCTCAATAAATGTTTTATTGGAAAACCGGTCTTGACAAACTTGGTTTCAGAGCCAGGCTGACTGTAGGAAACCACTAGGTGCGATCGCTAATTGGTTATTAGCGTTTTTAGTACTTTCCAACTTTTTGCAAGTGTAGCGATTTTCTGTTGGTCATCATAAATTTATGATTTGACTATTCAGAATTTTTGTCTACCTTTGTAGATGGCTGGCAGCGACTGCGAATCTCAGGTGTTCCCCAATGTACCTGAGGGGTTTATCAAGCTTCTCGTCTCCATCACCAAGCTCGCGATCGGGCCATCGACTCGTCCAGAGTTCACACTCTACCAGCACAAGATCAGCGATAGCGTATCTATGCACCAGGCCGTGGTGCACTTCAAGGGAGGACGTTCTGCGTCTCGCCACTTCCATTTTGTGGGAAGGGCCATGCCTACGGAGAGGCATGCCATGCAGATGGCTGCCCGTGAGGCGATAGCTCGTCTTCGGGATGTTCTTCCTACGATGAAGACTCGTCGCTACCGCTACCTCCCATGCCATGTGCCATATACTTGTCACTACGCATTCGCTTTCCCTAGGGGAGAGAGAGATGAGGCTATTGAGATGCTTGTTGAATATCTCAAAGCTCTTGAGGCAGCTTTTGACAACCTCGTGGACGACATTGTGGCTGCCCGTATGGACTCAGTTCAGGGCTGTTCCGCCAACAGGAGGGAGCTTCTCCACATGGCACCGCCGCTGACTTTCGTCTCATCCTCAGCATCCTATGCACCTGCCATTTTAGCCACCGCTCGCCGCCTGCCTACCACTGAGGAGTTTGACCAAGTCATTGCTCCTACTCCAATCAGAGCTGCACCACCTGCCGCACCCGCACCAACTCCTCAACTCAGTACTTCGCGCGTGGAGCCTATTAGTGAGGAGGAGTTTGAGTCTCCTGCACCACTGGGTCTTACCCTCGGCAGGCCGAAGGAAATTTTCACCCTCTCCGACTGAGTGCGCCTAGCAGCCGCGCGATGTGCCAGCTTGTATGATATGTTTATATGTACATAGGTTTGGTGAGAAGTAGTTCGTGTGCGCATCATGTAGGAACTCGGAGGAGTGCACTAGCCTAAATAACATGTCAGGAATGTGTACGCACATCCTGAGTGATGTATTGTATAATTACGACTCGCGTGTAAGATATGTAGTGAGCAGTCCTTCTCCATGCGCAATCAAGTATTTTTCTTGGAAAATCTTGGAGTCTTTTAAATTTCGCCTTTGCAAAATTATTCTTTGTGCCACGCGGTTTTTCTCATGAGTTTTGCAAAAATACCCCAGAGTGGAAAATGCCTCGTCCCTGGACTCGTTCCATGCCAAGTCCGCCGGAAGAAAATTATGGTACCCAGACAAGCAACAACTTCACACAGGGGCAGTCAAGTCAGCAAGGCAGTGAAGCAGCACTTTCTCAAATATGTCGCCTTTATGAGCAAAGCCAGCAACAGCATCAAGAAATGATGAACCATGTTATCAATATGGGAAATCACCGTGAACCATACCAGCAGCATTCCAAATTGTCTGAACTACAAAAGACACGTCCCCCAACGTTCGCTCACACTGATAGACCACTTGAGGCCGACGATTGGCTTCGAGACATTGAAAGGAAATTAATTATTGCACAATGTTCGGACCGTGAGAAGGTACTTTATGCACCTCACTACCTCACTGGAACAGCTGCATCATGGTGGGAAAATTTTCTACACATGCACCCCAATGAAAATAACATCACCTGGGAAGAATTTAAAGAAGGTTTTCGTGGGGCGCACATTCCCAGGAGCATTATGAAGATCAAGAAAAGGGAGTTTGATGACCTCAAGCAGAGAAGCATGACAGTGACTGAGTACAATAGTCAGTTTACTCAATTATCTCGTTATGCCAACGAAGAGCATATAACTGAAATTAAAAAGATGGAGAAATTTTTGGACGGTCTAGCACCAGCACTTAAATGCCAGCTGGTCGTACACACTTTTCCAGATTTCAAAACACTCGTGGACAAGGCTATTACATTGGAAAATGAGCGCCGCAGCTTGGAGGATATTCACAAACGCAAAAGGGACAAGACTACTCATGCTCGCAACAACTGGAACAAGACTGATTTTCAGAGAAATGGAGCAAACAAATCCACGACCAATGTCCCAAGCCCAACCAAATATTTATGTGCAAGGGACAAGGATTTTACGTATCGCCCAGGTGTTACTTGCTATGCTTGTGGAGAGGAAGGACACTATGCCAAACAGTGCCCAAAACCAAGGAACTCGGCCCCCAAGCCGAACCATGGTGGAAATAATCCAGCTCCCAAGCGTAACAACTTCAACCCCAATAACAATCACAAGAAGGGTCACCTGAACCATGTGACAAAGGAGGAAGCACAGAATGCCCCAGATATCGTACTCGGTACGTTCCTTGTCAACACAATACCTGCCACGGTTTTGTTTGATTCTGGAGCTTCTCACTCGTTCATTTCAAAGAGTTTTGTTTTGCAACATGATTTTTCGATGCTTCCTTTGGGAAAATCCATGATCATCAAGTCCCCCGGGAATAAGCAAATCACTCAGAGTTACTGCCAAGGTGTGGTTATTGAGATTGAGGGATTAAAGTTTCAGGAAAATCTCCTCGTGTTGGAAAATAAAAGACTGGATGTTATCCTAGGAATGGACTGGTTAACCACCAACAAGGGATTTATCGACTGCTTCAATCGGACTGTAATTCTCACTCATCATCACGGCAAGACAATAACAGTTGCAGCTCAAGAAAGACCAAGGTCACGACAACCAAAGTTGAACAAGGTGGACATTCCAGAGTTAAGAAAAGTTCCAGTGGTGTGTGAGTTCCCTGACGTATTTCCCGAAGAACTACCAGGCATGCCACCAGACCGGGAAATAGAGTTCGTCATTGAACTAGCACCTGGAACCACCCCCATTTACAAGAAACCTTATAGGATGGCACCCTCCGAGCTGGTAGAATTAAAGAAGCAAATAAAAGAATTACTGGACAAAGGATTTATACGAGCCAGCTCCTCACCTTGGGGTTCACCAGTATTATTTGCAAAAAAAAGGATGGGACACTAAGATTATGTATTGACTATCGAGCACTCAACATGGTCACCATTAAAAACAAATATCTGATGCCACGGATAAATGATTTATTTGACCAGCTCGCACAAGCCAAGGTTTTCTCAAAAATTGATTTAAGATCGGGGTATCGTCAATTAAAGGTACGGACAGAAGATATCCCTAAGACAGCATTCACCTCCAGATACGGATTATATGAGTTCACAGTAATGCCGTTTGGACTGACAAACGCCCCCGCATATTTTGTCCACCTCATGAAGAAAGTGTTTATGAAATTTATGGACAAATTTGTTGTGGTGTTCATTGATGATATTCTGGTATACTCTAAGACACCAGAAGAACATACTGAACATCTCCGAATTGTACTGGGAGAATTAAGGAAACATAAATTATACGCCAAATTCAGCAAATGTGAATTTTGGTTAAGGCGGGTTGGTTTCCTAGGCCATGTATTGACCCAAGAAGGTGTTGCCGTGGACCCGGAAAAAGTCAAGGCCGTACTTGGCTGGAAACCACCGGCCAACGTAACAGATGTACGAATTTTCCTAGGAATGGCTGGATATTACCGAAGGTTTATTGAGGGATTCTCCACCATAGCAAAACCAATGACACAGTTACTCAAGAAGGATAACAAATTTGTATGGACTGAAGCGTGCAAGAAAAGTTTCCAAGAACTCAAAGGGAAATTAACAACAGCACCGGTATTGGTCGTGCCAGACATACACAAAAGTTTTGAAGTGTATTGTGACGCATCCCGGAAAGGCCTCGGGTGCGTATTGATGCAGGACAGCAAAGTTGTCGCATATGCTTCCAGGCAACTACGGAAGCATGAAGAAAATTATCCTACTCATGACTTCGAGTTGGCAGCAGTCATCCATGCACTCAAAGAGTGGAGGCACTTTTTGCTGGGGAATCGTTGTGAAATATATACGGATCATAAAAGCCTTAAATATATTTTCACACAACCAAAACTCAATTTACGGCAACGACGCTGGTTGGAATTAGTCAAGGATTATGATGTCGGCATTCACTACCATCCAGGAAAAGCGAATGTAGTGGCAGATGCTCTTAGTTGGAACCCCATCTCGGGCAACGACAGTCTACAAAATTTGAGACCTGAATTTCAGCAGGAGTTCACCAAACTCAACTTGGTGATGGTCACTGAGGGCAACGTGTCAAATTTGGAATTACAGCCCACCCTAATGGAACAGATTAAGAAAGCTCAGCATGGACATCCCAGCATTGATGGTATAAAGAGAAAAGTGAGCCTGGGCAAAGCTTCAGAATTCGTCGTAGACGATGAGGGAATATTATGGTACGAGGACAGACTTTGCGTCCCAAACATAGAGGGCCTCAAACAGCAAATTCTAACCGAAGGCCACACCGCTCCATATTCAATCCACCCTGGAGGGACCAAAATGTACAAGGACATCCAGGAAAAATTTTGGTGGCACGGTATGAAGAGGGACATAGCCACCTTCGTCGCATGTTGTGATTCGTGTCAGCGCATTAAAGCTGAGCACCAAAAACCAGCAGGGCTACTACAGCCAAACATGATACCTGAGTGGAAATGGGACGAAATTGGAATGGATTTTATTGTCGGACTACCTCGGTCACAACACAGAAATGATGCCATATGGGTCATCACAGGTAGACTAACCAAGGTAGCACATTTCATTCCTGTAAAGACAACCTACTCCACTCAGAAGCTTGCTAAACTTTATCTCTCCCGTATAGTTTGTCTGCATGGAGTCCCAAAGACTATAATATCCAACCGGGGAACTCAATTCGTCTCTGGATTTTGGGATTATTTACAACAAGCTATGGGAACTCAACTAGCATTCAGTACAGCATACCACCCCCAGACTGATGGACAAACTGAACGCGTGAACCAAATTCTAGAGGACATGCTAAGAGCATATGTTCTCACCTATGGAACCAGTTGGGAGGAAAGCTTGCCATATGCCGAGTTCGCATACAACAACAGCTACCAAGCCAGTCTACAAATGGCACCTTTTGAAGCATTGTACGGGCGGAGATGTCGTGCCCCATTAAATTGGTCAGAAACAGGTGACAGTCATATCTTCGGCCCAGACATGCTCAAGGAAGCTGAGGAGAAAGTTAGACAAATCAGGGACCGACTCAAGACAGCTCAAAGCCGACAAAAGAGCTATTACGATCGAAAACATCGTGAAGTCAGCTTTGAACCCGGTGAATATGTGTACCTACGAGTGTCTCCTATGAGGGGCCTGCAACGGTTCAAAGTTAAAGGAAAGCTAGCCCCAAGATTTATTGGACCCTTCTGTGTGGTTGCACGAAGAGGCACAGTAGCCTACCAGCTAGACCTACCCAAAGAGCTGTCAGACGTCCACGACGTGTTCCACGTCTCACAGTTGAGGAAATGTGTAAGCAACCCGGAAAAGCATGTATCTCATGAATGCATTGACGTGCAACCAGACCTCACCTACAGGGAACGTCCAATAAAAATATTGGAAGAGTCCGAAAGGAGGACCCGTCAGAAAACAACTAGATTTTTCAAGGTTCAGTGGAGCAATCACACCAAGGATGAAGCAACATGGGAAAGAGAGGATTTTCTTCAGGCAGAGTACCCACACCTATTTGAGGATCAGCTGAAATCTCGGGGACGAGATTTTTCCTAAGGGGGTAGGTGTTGTAACACCCCAAAAAAAATTATTTGGTTTTATTAATTTTTTTATGGGAAGGAGGTTATTTAATTATTATTTTTTAAACCTCTCCTTCTCAAAACCTTTAAGGCAAATATTTTATGTTTCTTTCTCAACTTTTACTTGGGACTTGAGGGCTTTTCATTTTTGTGTTGACTCAACACCACTACTTTCTTTGGGAATGTTTTTGAAATCCTTTCTTTTAAAAATAACCCTATGGCTTATGGATTGATCCTTCCCCTTTCAAAAATTATCTCTTACCGTGACCTAGGTTGTAATCTCCCTCCCAAGAGCCATCTTACCACTTTGTGTCAAGTCAAGCTTCAAATCCAGCAAGTTAAACTTCCCCTTGGATTTATTTCCATTTATTTTAAATCAAAAATCTTTTCTGTCTTCTATTTTGGCCCTTAGAGATTTACAAAGGAACCACTAGAATTCCTTTGAGTTTTGATTCCAAACAAGTTTCCCTGGCTAGTCCTTAGAACCCTCAACCAAGATCCAGGAAGATCCACTGGTCCACAGTTCAAAATTTTCAAAATTTGCTTGCTGCAAGTTTGGACCATATTTGCCATTTTTGGTGAAATTCATTTGTTTTCTTCTCCTAAAAATCTGAGAAAAATCAGGCAGCCTCTAGATGCATCAAGAGGTCACCTCACCAAGTCCCAGCTCCAGTAAAATTTTCCTCGTGCCCAAAACCTTTCGTCGAACAGTTGGCGTGCACTGTTACTGTCAAGTTCAGAGTTTCAGAGATCAGTTTCAGTCGTCAGTGTCGTTTTCTTCAGAACGTCACGTTGATCTCACCAGTAACTGCAGTGGCGCCTTGCTCCCTGTTCCTCCTTCTTATCCACCGTGCTGCATGGTCGCCTGGACGGTTGCGGGCGTCGGCGGCGAGCTGGCAGAGGTGCATCACCCCGTGAGCGGTGGCAGCAGCACTTGCCGCGGCTGCCAGAGAGGCGCAGCGAGGGACGGCGCCATCCAGCACCGCCCAAACCACCAGAAGCCTCCGCGTGGCCGTCCCCTTCCCTGTGCATGCTGCAGAGCCATCGTCGTGGCCTGGAAAGCACAGAGCGCGCTCCCTGCCGCCGACGTGCCCGTGAGGCCGTTCCGTCGAGAGCTTGGAGTATCACCCAAGTCATACCAAATTTAGCCCTTGAACGGAACCAGTGGACCATCCCGATAATGCCCAATCACCTAAACCTCCAGCCCGACCACTACCTCGCCGTAATCGCCCGCCGGAGTTATCCCATTCTCGGCAACCACCTCGGGCCGGCTACAAATAGCGACCCCGAGCTCGCCTTCGACCCAGCACCACCCCTGCACCTCACCAGAACCGCGCCCAGCCACTAGGGGGACCTCGAGGAGGCCTTCTTCCCCGACTCCGGCCGCCCCGATCCGCCTCGGGCTCCGGCATGATTCGCTCCGGTGAGACCACCCCCGCCTCCCAGACCGTGCCAGTAACCCCCTAGTACACCCATTCCTCTAACCCAAGCCTCAATTTGACGATTGCAGCCCTTCCTGGCGAGACCCATCACCGCCCGAACCACCATCCGCCGGAGTGGAGGCCACCGTCGACGTGGTGCTCGCCGACGACCAAGTCCACCACCCACCGACGCGGAAAGACACCGTGAACCTGTAGGTACCCTCCGATCCCCCTACCTCGCCGTGGATCAACGCCGGCGACCACCGCGGCCCTCGGGCGCCGGCGAGCTATGTTTCAAAGTTTGAAACTGACGGGTGGGACCCCCTCGTCAGCCTCTCCTCTTCTTATTCGAACCGTTTTCTGAAAACGCCTTCGGGCAAAGTACGTTTTCCTTCTGGGCTGGCGTATTTCCAACCGAAACGTTTTCTGCTTTTTCAAACTAGCCCCTGGGTCTTTTCTGTTTCATCACAGATTAGTCCCTGGACTAAAACCTTTATATCTTTTAAACAAAAGATGATTTTGAGTTGATTCTTTTTCTGTCATCCTTGTTTTTCTGTCTAGTTTTTTTAATAATATTTATTTGAAAAATATTTGGAACAACTTTTATGCACACTCGGTATTTACGTTAGTATGCGATTTCGTTATACCGTAGATACCGGAGGAGGTGACGGAACCGCGAACTTCGCCGAGCTAGACTCCGACTACTCTGAACCAGGCAAGCACGTTTGAACCTTTGATATGATAAGTGTTTTGCATGTTTCCTTGAATAGTTAGTTCATGGCACGTTTATAACAGCGTCAGTGAGTGTTATATTGCATGCAAGGCAACTACCAGTATGTTTTGAAACTTGATATGAACTTTCGATGGGTGATAACACAATCATGTGGTGACATGAAAGGTGTTAAGATGGTATTGTTGAAGCATCCCAGTCTTATGTCAATCTTTAAGCTCCCGTGTTAATGTGGATCAAGCCACGTTACCGTCCGTCCCCTTTTGTGCTACCACATGTTCTGCAAAGAATACGGTTTAGTAAGTTACAAACCTCTTTCCTTGTACACACCAAAGAGAGGGGCCGGGATGAGGGTTCCATGGCCCTGGATTAAAGCCAGTCATCCGGTCAGGGGGCATTGGTGTTTCCGGTTGGGACCGAGAGGGGGGCACCCCTTAGAGCGCGCGATATAAATTTGATCCCATGCTACGCGAGGTTGTAGCCTCCCCGCCTTAAGGTTTTTCTTGAACGTTGCCTAGGGTGATTCCTGGCAGCAGAATGTGGAATGGGTGTGTACTGGTTAGATGTGTTTTCCTAAAATACCGTAAACGGAACTAGTCCTCTCTGACTACTGAAATCCGTTGGCTGTGGTTAAAAAGTACAAACTCTGCAGAGTCAAAACCCATCCGAGTAACTGTATCCTTAGTCAAGGATCTTGGTCCACATATCCATATCAGTATCAGTATCAGTCTCAACGTCCGTCCCAGCGTCAGTTTCTGTGTCAGTCTTAGTGAAAATCCCCGATGAACAAACATGAGTGGTAAACCAGGTTGAATGTTATTCCTGTGGATGGACTAACCAGTTTATTATTACGTACATGAGTATTTCCTTGAGATGATTTAAATTCGTGAGCTACTTGAATTCGAACAATGAAATATAAGCCCTTTATGCGATGTCGCTCAGACGTCCGACTGTGGCACTCTTGTTATTTACTTTTGATATAAGCCCTTTATGTGATGTCGCTCAGACGTCCGACTGTGGCACTCTTGTTATTTACTTTTGATATAAGCCCTTTATGTGATGTCGCTCAGACGTCCGATTGTGGCACTCTTGTTATTTACTTTTGATATAAGCCCTTTATGTGATGTCGCTCAGACGTCCGACTGTGGCACTCTTGTTATTTACTTTTGATATAAGCCCTTTATGTGATGTCGCTCAGACGTCCGACTGTGGCACTCTTGTTATTTACTTTTGATATAAGCCCTTTATGTGATGTCGCTCAGACGTCCGACTGTGGCACTCTTGTTATTTACTTTTGATATAAGCCCTTTATGGGATGTCGCTCAGACGTCCGACTGTGGCACGCACTGTCGTTTATATTCCAATATGAGCCCTTTATGTGGTGTCGCCCTGACGCCCGACTGCGGCATTGTTAATTTATTTTACCTTTCGAGGCATCGCTTCAGACACTCGGTTGGTCGTCAGTTATTACATTGGGATTTCGGGAGGACTACCGGCTGACTTCCTTTTTATTTAGTGCAATTTTACTATCTGAGTGCGCATTACTAATCTTCTCATGTGCATCATGTTTGCATTTGTTATATCTTATGTCCAAACTGTCTTGCGAGTACTTTCAAAGTACTCACCTGGCTTGTTGATTTGGCCAGATGTTGACGAAGGCGATCTTATGGATGAAGAGTTCGATAGCGAGTCCGACGCCTAGAGGAGTCCCAGTCAGTCCCGTGCGATCCTGGAATTGGTCACTTGTATTATATACGCTTCCGCTACCCAAAATAAAAGTCCTCGAGCCTCACTCCAACGCTCGATGAGTTGTAAGATTTAGGAGTCATGTCACCCACTTCACTGTGACATATCCACCACCACTATTATTACGAGTCAGTAGTTATACCACCATACCCCTTGTGTCATATACACCTTTATGTACTATATCGGCGTGCTTGTAATAAATTGTTGAGCAGCCTCAGCTCAACCCTGTATAATATTTAGTACTTCTGGATTTGTGTATCAAGGATTTGTCTACCAGTAAAAAGGATTCTTCTATGTTGGTCCGATAAAAGGGTCGTTTTCTCAATAAATGTTTTATTGGAAAACCGGTCTTAACAGAGGGTGACCCAGGGGACCAGGAAGGGCCCTCGGCACAAGGCCATCATAAACTCGTCATCCGAAGACGATTAGGCAGATCCCTCCCATGGAGACGGGGGGAAACACGAGGAAATTCCGCCTCCCCGCACTGGGGAGGAGAAGAAAAGGAAGGCCGCCCTGGCAAGGGAGGCTAGAACACCCAAGAAGGGAAAGGCTTCCCTTCCGGATTACTCCAGCACGGCCGCCTATAGCGAGGAGGAGTGGCTGCCCAGGGGCAAGCCCCTAGTAAGATCATAAGTACCCGCACTCTGTTATGTTTTAGTGCGACTTCGCTTCATAGTCTGTTATAACGCCGAACACGTATGTGCAGTCCGGCCAGGGCCCATCCCGAGGTATCCTCTTCGGATGGGTCTTTGAGCGATTTGGCGATGAATTCACTCCCAACGGCCACTTCCCCTCGGCCTGCGGATGACATGGAGGTGTTGTCCCAAAAGCTCCCATAGCAGGGGGAGGCGACTCTGGAGACGCCCCAAGGCGAAATTCCAGGCGCCGGGCACACGGGGTGTAAGCTCTGAAGGAAATATGCCCTAGAGGCAATAATAAAGTTATTATTTATTTCCTTATATCATGATAAATGTTTATTATTCATGCCAGAATTGTATTAACTGGAAACATAATACATGTGTGAATACATAGACAAACAGAGTGTAACTAGTATGCCTCTACTTGACTAGCTCGTTGATCAAAGATGGTTATGTTTCCTAGCCATAGACATGAGTTGTCATTTGATTAACGGGATCACATCATTAGGAGAATGATGTGATTGACTTGACCCATTCCGTTAGCTTAGCACTCGATCGTTTAGTATGTTGCTATTGCTTTCTTCATGACTTATACATGTTCCTATGACTATGAGATTATGCAACTCCCGTTTACCGGAGGAACACTTTGTGTGCTACCAAACATCACAACGTCACTAGGTGATTATAAAGGTGCTCTACAGGTGTCTCCAAAGGTACTTGTTGGGTTGGCGTATTTCGAGATTAGGATTTGTCACTCCGATTGTCGGAGAGGTATCTCTGGGCCCACTCAGTAATACACATCACTATAAGCCTTGCAAGCATTGTGACTAATGAGTTAGTTGTGGGATGATGTATTATGGAACGAGTAAAGAGACTTGCCGGTAACGAGATTGAACTAGGTATCGAGATACCGACGATCGAATCTCGGGCAAGTAACATACCGATGACAAAGGGAACAACGTATGTTGTTATGCGGTCTGACCGATAAAGATCTTCGTAGAATATGTGGGAACCAATATGAGCATCCAGGTTCCGCTATTGGTTATTGACCCGAGAGGTGTCTCGGTCATGTCTACATAGTTCTCGAACCCGTAGGGTCCGCACGCTTAACATTACGATGACAGTTATATTATGAGTTTATATGTTTTGATGTACCGAAGGTTGTTCGGAGTCCCGGATGTGATCACGGACATGACGAGGAGTCTCGAAATGGTCGAGACATAAAGATTGATATATTGGAAGCCTATGTTTGGACATCGGAAGTGTTCCAGGTGAAATCGGGATTTTTCCGGAGTACCGGGAGGTTACCGGAACCCCCCGGTAACTTAATGGGCCTTAGTGGGCCTAGGTGGAAGAGAGGAGAGGAGCCCAGGGCAGGGCCGCGCGCCCCTCCCCCCCAGCCGAATAGGACAAGGAGAGGGGGGCGGCGCCCCCCCTTCCCTTCCTCCCCTCCACCTCTTCCCCCTTCCTCTCCTAGCCCAACATGGAAAGGGGGGAGTCCTACTCCCGGTAGGAGTAGGACTCCTCCTGGCGCGCCTCTCCTCCCTTGGCCGGCGGCCTCCCCCTTGCTCCTTTATATACGGGGGCAGGGGGCACCTCTCAACACACAATTGATCAACGATCTTTTAGCCGTGTGCGGTGCCCCCCTCCACCATATTACACCTTGATAATATCGTAGCGGTGCTTAGGCGAAGCCCTGTGTCGGTAGAACATCATCATCGTCACCACGCCATCGTGCTGACAAAACTCTCCCTCAACACTCGGCTGGATCGAAGTTCGAGGGACGTCATCGAGCTGAACGTGTGCTGAACTCGGAGGTGCCGTGCGTTCGGTACTTGATCAGTCGGATCGTGAAGACGTACGACTACATCAACCGCATTGTTTTAAATGCTTCCGCTATCGGTCTACGAGGGTACATGGACAACACTCTCCCCTCTCGTTGCTATGCATCACCATGATCTTGCGTGTGCGTAGGAATTTTTTTGAAATTACTACGTTCCCCAACAAGATCCCCTTGGGTTATGCCGACGAGAGCCGCAACAAGTTGGACTCTCAGCCGGACACTGTACCAGAACCTCCAAGGGTTCCGGATTCGAGCAGGCAGCCCCTCACTAAGGAGGGCAAGCCGACCGTGCCGATGACTTCCGTTGCGCCAGAGGCGCCAGACAGTCTGCTGGAAGTGCTTCGCGGCGCTTCCATGGAAGAAGAGCACCGTACTCTTATGAGTGCGGTGATTCAGAAGGTTTGGTCCGCCAAGAGCGGATTGACCGAAGCCTGCACCGGCCTCCTAACAGGCTTTGAGGTAAGCAATTAAAAGTGTGAGAAATTATCACCCAATAGGCAGTAGCCCCTGATACTCTGTTTGGTGTTCGGAAAGAAAAGCCAAACGGAGGGACAATTCTAATCCGCAGGAGTCTAATAGTAGGTGTCTATGTGAATAAGCAGGCGGTGCTGCTTGCCGCTACTGCCCGCACAGCCGAGGTCACCGGACTCAAACAGGACCTGGAGCAGGCTCAAGAAGAGCTCAGCCTCACAAAGAGGCAGCTCGAAGTGAACAAAGGTAAGTGATACCTCGTTCACATGTCATATAGAGTAACAAAATTGGTGACGCTAAAAAAAGCGTCATGATTTTGTAATAGGGGCCACGACCAAAGTGGCGTCCCTGAAGAAAGCGCTATCCGAGGCCGAAAACAAGGCGACCATGGAGTGCATTGAGCGTGAAAAGCAAAATGCTAGGGTGGGCGAGGTACAGCAAGAGCTCCAGGAGCTCGGCAAGAAGTTCGAGTCCGTGGAGCGTGACTTCAAGATGAAGGAGTCTGAGCTTGCGAAGGCCCTTTTGAGCATGAAAGATGCCAAGGCCGAAGCCGAAAAGGCCCAGGAGGAAACCCAGGCGGCCAAGAAGATAGCGGCGGGTAAGACATTTTTTATGCAAAGCAAGCATGTGGAGGAGACATTTCTTTTACTTACCCGAATTCGGAGCTCTCCAGGGGCATTGCAGATCTGCCACGCAGCATATCGGATGCCGCGGAGTTCTACCGTGCCGAAGAGGGGAGCTCAACGGAGAAGCTGTTCTGGTCCCAGTATGCTGGAGCTGAACACCCGATGCCTCTGAGTGACCAATTGAAGCAGTTGGTGGAACTCCAAGGGCGGCCGAAGTGGCTATGAAAGATTTCATAGTCCGGATGTGGCCTGGTGAGCCCCTGCCCGCCAGCTACTTCGTCCTGATAAAGCGAATGGTAAATGCCTATCCGCGGCTTGAAGTGATCAAGAGATCCGTTTGCATTGAGGGTGCCCATCGGGCCTTTGCCCGTGCGAAGGTGCATTGGGGCAAGCTGGATGCGGAGAAGCTGGTGAAGGATGGACCGCCGGAGGGCAAGGTGCATCGCTATCCCGAGAAATATTATGATGGCGTACTGAAAGGCACTCGCCTCGTGGCCGATGAGTGTACCAAGGACACAATCTTTGAGTGAATACACTCCTGTCATTTTTGTAATATAAAAACAACGTTGTTCGCGCTATATAGCGCTTTGTTGATTTAAAATATTACCTTCTGTGCGGCCGTTTATTAAAGTCTGAAAGTAGGCCAGTCGTTGGCTTCCGCCCCCACGTAACTAGTACTGGGGTGTTCGTGGAAACCCAAAACACTCATTTATCCAAATTTTTGGTGCGTGAAGGAGGTGTTTGGCGCAGCGAACAAGGCAATCGGACTATGCGGCTTTATAACTCTCACTTAGCCGTAGAAGTCTATAATTTTAAATTGCGGCGAAGCCCCTAGAATTTGGAAAGCCGAATTGGGGCGCTATACACGCCTAAATTGGACGAGGCCGATTCCTCGCCTAAAGCGGAAAAAATCTTTAAGGATTTTGAGACCTCTCGAACAGCGACCAGCTCTCGCCGCATCATGACAGTCAGTTTTCGGCTTTCTCTACTGAGGTGCTCGTCCGGAAGAACCGGGACACAATCGCAGTAGTTCTCCCTGCGCTACCTTAGCCGATATAACGGAACGTAAGGTACCAAAACAAGGGAGCCAGGCAAACCCAACTATTCACCCAAGACATGATTCGGAGCCGATGCATATGGTGCTATAAGTTCGGGGTGTCGCACTGTTGAAAGTGTTCGGACTTATCTTGCCATATTATGGGGCGCTATAAGAAGCCCCTGGCAAACTGAACGTACCAAGATGTACGGATTCAATATTGAATAAACATTTATAGAAAAAATGTGAGGATAAGAATAATAAGCTGACGCTATATATTGTTTCCCA
Source organism: Aegilops tauschii subsp. strangulata (assembly GCF_002575655.3). Taxonomy (NCBI): domain Eukaryota; kingdom Viridiplantae; phylum Streptophyta; class Magnoliopsida; order Poales; family Poaceae; genus Aegilops; species Aegilops tauschii. Next base: position 522,101,554 of record NC_053039.3, read on the forward strand.
TTGTAAGACAATACGTATGGGCGTATGTGTACAATTGATGCGTTAAGCATAATGAAAATAGGACTATTTGACATGTCCTATCCAAGGGTGGGCCGCATATAGGTATATAAAACAGGTATAACGATCATTAACAGATACCACCTGAGTATTCCCTTTGTGCGCAAAGCCTTTTGCCTCCTTGGTTTTCCCTCCTGTAAAGAATCCGGTGATCTAGCTCTCTGAAGAGGCTGCCCGGATGTAGGTTCCTGAAAGATGAAGGGGGTTATTAAAGTATGTTGCGGCTGAACTGCACTGTTGACCGCATCACTATTGTGCCTCCGCCTATGCCCATGGTATTTCGAGTGCGTAATTGTGTACGTGCGGCACGAATGCCGCCGTAATCGGGCTGGAGCGGAGGCTGGACTGCTAGTCGCGCTCCCGTTGCCGGGTACTCCAGACTCGCTTGACGGTGTTCGGGGTTGTTGTCGCCGGATTGGTGGTTTGCCGGAGAAGGCTGCTTTGTACTTCTGCCGCGAGGGCTGCAGTATGCTCTTTTGTACGGAGAGAGCGGTCCGTATTTCCATTGACTGTTATAACCCCGCGAGGTCCTGGCATCTTGAGCTTGAGGTATGCATAGTGTGGTACCGCATTGAATCGAGCGAATGCGGTTCGTCCAAGCAATGCATGATAACCAATACGGAAAGGGACGATATCGAAGATTAACTCCTCACTTCGGAAGTTATCCGGGGATCTGAAGACCACTTCCAGTGTTATGGAGCCCGTGCAGCGGGCCTCTACACCTGGAATTACACCTTCGAAGGTGGTTTTGGTGGGCTTGATCCTTGAAGGGTCGATGCCCATTTTGCGCACTGTGTCCTGATAAAGCAGGTTCAGGCTGCTGCCGCCGTCCATAAGGACTCGCGTGAGGTGGAATCCGTCGATGATTGGGTCTAAGACCAATGCGGCTGAACCGCCGTGACGGATACTGGTAGAGTGATCCCTACGATCAAAGGTGATCGGACAGGCTGACCATGGGTTGAACTTTGGGGCGACTGGCTCCATCGCATAGACGTCCCACAGTGCTCGCTTTCGTTCCCGTTTGAGAATGTGGGTGGCGTAGATCATGTTGACCGTTTTCACCAGGGGAGGAAATTTCTTCTGTCCCCCCGTGTTTGGACGCCGGGGCTCCTCGTCATCGTCGCTGTGCAGCCCCTTGTCCTTGTTCTCAGCATTTATTTTACCGGCCTGCTTGAACACCCAGCAGTCTCTGTTAGTGTGGTTTGCTGGCTTATCTGGGGTGCCGTGAATTTGGCATGAGCGATCAAGTATGCGGTCCAGACTGGACGGTCCCTGATTGTTTCTTTTGAACAGCTTTTTCCGCTGACCGGATTTTGAGCCACTGAATCCGGCGTTGACTGATGTGTCTTTAGTATTGTCGCCATTGTTTCGACACTTATGTCTGTTGCGCCGTGGCTTGCCGTTATTGTCGCGGACATCTGAAGTGCCGGAGTTTATTGGTGTGGTGCTACTGCGAGCCAACCAGCTGTCCTCGCCTGCGCAAAAGCGGGTCATGAGTGTCGTGAGGGCCGCCATTTATTTTGGTTTTTCCTGGACGAGGTGTCGGGCGAGCCACTCGTCGCGGATATTATGCTTAAAGGCCGACAGGGCTTCGGCATCCGGACAATCGACAATTTGGTTCTTTTTAGTTAGGAACCGAGTCCAGAATTTTTTGGCTGACTCTCCGGGCTGTTGGGTAATGTGGCTCAAGTCATCGGCATCCGATGGTCGCACGTACGTGCCCTGGAAGTTGTCGAGGAACGCGTCCTCCAGGTTTTCCCAACTGCCAATGGAATTTGCCGGCAGGCTATTTAGCCAGTGCCGGGCCGGTCCTTTGAGCTTAAGGGGAAGATACTTGATGGCGTGTAGATCGTCACCGTGGGCCATGTGAATGTGGAGAAGGAAATCTTTGATCCATAATGCAGGGTCTGTTGTGCCATCGTATGATTCAATGTTTACGGGTTTGAACCCTTCTGGAAATTCATGATCCATCACTTCGTCAGTGAAGCGGAGGGGGTGTGCGGCGCCTCTATGCCGGGCTATATGGCTACGCAGTTTGAATGAGTCCAGTTGGCTGTGTTCGGCCCGTCCGGACTTGTTGGTAGTGTATCCGGCATGACGATCATCGTCACGTGTCAGGGCGTGCCCCCGTGATCCGTAGATCGATCTTGGCTGTCCTGCCTTGTTTTCCAATATGTCTCGTGGGTCCTGCCTATTGCCCCGGTCCGTAGTGTATTGGCGTAGAGGTGCAGGCTGGTATTCGGGCTGATACGCCGGTTTATCCCGACCACGAGGTGGCCGGTCAGCCGTGTGGCGCTCGAGTCCATATTCCTCGGCTGCCAGGACTTCAGTCCATCTGTCTGTGAGCAGGTCTTGATCAGCTTGGAGCTGCTGCTGCTTCTTTTTCAGGCTCCTTGCAGTGGCCATCAGCCGACGTTTGAAGCGCTCCTGCTCTACGGGGTCCTCAGGCACGCCGAATTCGTCGTCGCCGAGGCTAATCTCATCTTCGGAGAGGGCCATGTAGTTGTCCTCCTCCGGGTACCCGTCCGTCGCATGTTCGTCTGGGCTGACATGCCCGTCTTCCTGTTCGGCCTGCTCAAAGGCAGGCTCATCGGGGTTGTATTCATCTTCGGCACCATCCGGATTGTTTTCGTCTCCTGTGCCGGTATTGCTGTGGCGGGGCTTGGAGCGGCGTCGGTGATGCCCGTGCTTTGCTTTCTTCCTTGAGGGGTTATCCTCCATTGCCTCATCGCCATTGGTTTCTTTCGGAGTGTCCACCATATATATATATATATCATATGAGGAGGTGGCTGTCCAGCGCCCCGTGGGCGGTGGTTCCAGTTCATCTCTTGCATCGTCGTCCATACCATCGATGTCTTCAGAGTCGAAATCAAGCACATCGGTCAAATCGTCGACCGTGGAAATGAAGTGGGTGGTGGGTGGGCAACGAATTCCCTCGTCGCTTGCTTCCCACTCGAGCCGGACATAGTTCGGCCAACAGTCTCCTGACAAAGAGAGAGACTTTAATGAGTTCAGCATGTCGCCAAAGGGCGAGTGCTGGAAGATATCCGCAGCGGTGAACTCCATTACCGGAGCCCAGCCGGAATCGGCGGGCTCGGTGGCGCGCGGTCTGGGACCTACAACCGGACACGAGTCCATGGGTCCAAAGACACAGGCTTCCTTGGGGATGAAGTCTGTGTTCAGCTCTACCGCCGATGAGTGTGCGGCCTCCGGGGCGGGGTCCATCCACCCGCCCTCGGACGACGCAATCTGCCCCGGATTGAGGTCCGGGGCTCCTGCATGTGCGATATCCTGAGTATTATCCAACAGCAGGTCTAAACCATGCTCATTGCGACTGTTCGACGCTCCTGGCGCAGGGCCGAATCCGTTGAAGATCAAGTCTCCGCGGATATCGGCCGTGTAGTTCAAGTTTCCGAACCTGACCTGATGGCCAGGGGCGTAGCTGTCGATCTGCTCCAGATGGCCAAAGTAATTGGCCCGTAGTGCGAAGCCGCCGAACACGAAGATCTGTCCGGGGAGAAAGGTCTCACCCTGGACCGCATTGTTGTTGATGATTGAAGGAGCCATCGAGCCTTGCAGCGACGACACAGAGGAACTCTCAATGAAAGCACCAATGTCGGTGTCAAAACCGGCGGATCTCGGGTAGGGGGTACGGATCTATGCGTCTAAGGCTAATGGTAACAGGAGGCAAGGGACATGATGTTTTACCCAGGTTTGGGCCCTCTCGATGGAGGTAAAACCCTACTTCCTGCTTGATTGATCTTGATGATATGAGTATTACAAGAGTTGATCTACCACGAGATCGTAGAGGCTAAACCCTAGGAGCTAGCCTATGATGATTATGATTGTCCCTATACAGACCAAACCCTCCGGTTTATATAGACACCGGAGGGGGCTAGGGTTTACACAGAGTCGGTTACAAAGAAGGAGATCTAATATCCGGATCACCAAGCTTGTCTTCCACGCAAAGGAGAGTCCCATCCGGACACGGGACGAAGTCTTGAGTCTTGTATCTTCACGGTCCATCAGTCCGGCCAAAGTATATAGTCCGGCTGTCTGGATACCCCCTAATCCAGGACTCCCTCAGCGCCACCAGAGACCAAGAAGGTGTCTGTCAAGGAGGACGGCACGGGGGGGGGGGGCTTTTACCATAAGCTCCACCCTCGACAACAAATAGGAAAGCGAGCTCGTCACCTTCCTGCGGGCGAATGTCGATGTGTTTGCATGGCAAGCCTCTGACATCCCCGGCGTTCCCAGGGAAGTGATTGAGCACCACCTTGCTGTCTGTCCTCGTGCACGGCCCGTCAAGCAAAAGGTCAGGAAGCAAGCTCTGGAGAGGCAGGAATTCATCACAGAGGAAATCAGAAAATTAGAAGCAGCAGGGCTGGTGAGAGGAGTGCTCCATCCGACGTGGTTGGCCAATCCGGTAGTGGTGCGCAAGGCAAATGGGAAGTGGAGGTTGTGTATTAATTACATAGATATTAATAAGGCTTGTCCCAAGTACCCCTTCCAGATTGTCGACTCCACGGCCGAATGTGATCTGCTATTGTTCCTCGACACCTACTCAGGGTACCACCAGATCTTCATGACAAAATAAGACAAGGAGAAGACAACATTCATCACCCCATGTGGTACGTATTGCTTTTTACGGATGCCTTTCCGGTTGAAGAGTGCTGGCTCAACCTTTGCAAGAGCAGTCCAAATTGGTTTTGAGCCCTAGCTACATAGAAATATGGAAGCTTATATGGATGACATAGTGGTCAAAACCAAGGACAAAGCAACACTTGTGCAAGATCTGGAGGAGACATTTGCAAACCTGCGCAAGATTAACCTCAAGCGGAACCCTGAGAAGTGTGTCTTTGGCGTCTCGTCCGGCAAGCTTCTCGGGTTCTTTGTGTCGCAGCGAGGGATTGAGGCAAACCCAGATAAGATCAAGGCCATCGAGCAAATTGAGGCACCCAAGCGGATAAAAGACGTGCGTCGGCTCCCGGGCTGCGTTGCTGCCATGAGTAGATTCATCTCCAAGTCCGCAGAACGTGCCCTTCCCTTTTTCATGATCTTGAAGAAGACGGGCCCAATGGAGTGGACCCCAGAGGCCGAGGCAGCGCTGCAAGACTTGAAGAAATACCTCTCCTCTACCCCAGTGCTGGTTGCTGTGACGCCTGGGTAATTAAGCTACAGTAATCCCACGCTAATGGTGCCACGTTACCTCCGTTACTGTTGACAAATCTCGCGTTAGTTCAAAACGATTCGAAGTCAAATTTGAATCGAGGCAAACAACAAAAGTTTTCAAAATGTTAAACTAAAATGTTCAAAAGGTAGCAAATAAATCATGGGTAATATTGGTGGAGAAATCACACTTTTATAAAGTAGCTAAATGCTCTAAAATAAATAAACTATGGCTTAGACTATTATTTAATTCTTTTAAAATAGTAAATATGTTTTAACTAAAATTAATTGGGTACCAAACTTTTGGTGGCAGTAGTATATTTAGAAAGAACTAATTTAGATACTGATTATATAGTTTAGAAAATTAAGGTAAATTGGAAAATAGGATAAAGCAGAAAAGAAATAAAATTAAAAACAAAAACAAAAACAAAAAAAAGAAGAAAAGGAAACCCCCTCCCCCCCACTAGGCCACGGCCCAGCAGGCCACTTAGGCAGCCCAGCCTCGGCCTATATGGCCCCCTCACCCCGAAACCCTAACCCCTCTCCCAGTCGCCCACTCCCCGCTCCAATCCCCCTCTGCCCCCTCCCGATCCAGATCGGATCGGGGGCGTTCGCCGCCGCCGCCCGGAATCCCCGCTGGAGCCGCCCCGCCACCCACCGTTGTCGGTGCCACCTCCCCTTCTCTGTCAGTCGTCCTCGACCTCCTCCTCAACCACGGTCCCCAAGCTCGACGTCGTGTCTCCGTCACCGTCGCCTGGAGGAACACCTCGCCGGAGCTACCTCGCCGGACGCCATCGCCGGCCTGCCTCCTCCTCCCCACCGGCCTCCTTCCTCTCCACCGTCGTCCCCGTCGACCACCCCGACCCCCGCTGCCCCCGTCCCTACGAATCACGGTGAGGCCCCGGGCCGCTTCCTTCTCTGTCCCCGCGGTCATCGTGCGCCCGCGCCATCCCGTGCCCGTGCACGCGCTCATGTGGCCGCGCGCGCCCGTGCGTCGCATCCACCGCGCCTCCCTGCGCTACCGCACGCGCCCTCGCGTCCGCCTCACTGCCCGCGCCCGTCGCCGCCCTGCTCCCCTGCTACTGCGGCCCCCGCCTTCCCCGCATTCGCTCGGCCGGCCGGCCTCGCCCACGACGGTGCCCCTGGCTGCGCCCCGCACTCCCTGCCCGGCGCATGTCCGCGCGGCCCCACTCTGGCGCCGCCTCCTGTTGTCGCCGCTTGCCGACCCACCCCCCTTCGCCGGCGGCATCCGCGGCCTGGCTCGCCTCGCCTGCTCGCCGTGGCCGCGCTCCGGCGAGCCGCCCGCGGTGCCCCAACGGCCTCCGCTTGCGTCCGCCCCGTCAGACGCCCACGCTCGCCCGCACGCCCGATCCACTGTGGCCCCTGGGGCCTATGACAGATGGGCCCCACGCCCAGAACATTTTTGTTATAAAAAAAGGAATTAAAAAAATATAACAATAATAAAAATAATTAAAGAATTAAAGAATTAATTAACTTAATTAATCAAGATTTGATTAATCTAATCACTAATTAACCTAATTAACTATCAGTTAATTAATCAGTCAATGACACCCGGGACCCTCATGTCAGTTTGACCCAGTCAACGCCCTGTTGACTGCTAACGTCATGATGACATCAGCATGCACTGTTCTGGATAATGTTGATTTAAATAATTATGTAAATTCTAAAAATGATTAAATCCTTTAAAATTAATATAAAATAAACCGTAGCTCGGATGAAAATACTTTCTACGTGAAAGTTGCTCAGAACGACGAGACGAATCCGGATACGCAGCCCATTCGTCCACCACATATCCCTAGCATAGAAAACGTGCAACAATCCCCCTCCGGTTCATCTGTCCGAAAACGCGAAACACCGGGAATACTTTCCCGGGTGTTACCCCCCTTCGTCGGTATCACCTCCTACCGCGTTAGGGCACACCTAGCACCGCACATTATCTTGTCATGCACCGTCATGCTTATGTTTGCATTATATTTATTGTTTCTTCCCCCTCTTCTCTCGTTAGACACCGAGACCAACGCCGCTGCTACCCAGTACGACTACGGTGTTGACAACCCCTCCTTCTCGGCTGAGCTTCCAGGCAAGCCCCCCCCCCCCCTTGATCACCAGATATCGCCTATTCTTCTCTATACTGCTTGCATTAGAGTAGTGTAGCATGTTACTGCTTTCCGTTAATCCTATCCTGATGCATAGCCTGTCATTGTTGCTACAGTTGTTACCCTTACCTGCTATCCTACTGCTTAGTATAGGATGCTAGTGTTCCATCAGTGGCCCTACACTCTTGTCCGTCTGCCATGCTATGCTACTGGGCCGTGATCAGTTCGGGAGGTGATCATGGGTATATGCTATATACTTTATATACATGACACATGTGCTGACTAAAGTCGGGTCGGCTCGTTGAGTACCCGCAAGTGATTCTGATGAGGGGGCTGAAAGGACAGGTGGCTCCATCCCGATAGAGGTGGGCCTGGGTTCCTGACGGCCCCCGACTGTTACTTTATGGCGGAGCGACAGGGCAGGTTGAGACCACCTAGGAGAGAGGTGGGCCTGGCCCTGGTCGGTGTTCGCGGATACTTAACACGTTTAATGAGTTCTTGGTATTTGATCTGAGTCTGGCCATTTGGTCTATACGCACTAACCAACTACGCGGGAACAGTTATGGGCACTCGACGTCGTGGTATCAGCCGAAGCCTTCGTGACGTCAGCGACTGACTGGCGCGCGCCGGATTGGACTGGAACGCCACTAGGCTAGGTCTGCTTCCGGCCGCGTTCGCAACGTGCAGGTGTGCAATGGGCGATGGGCCCAGACCCCTGCGCCATAGGATTTAGACCAGCGTGCTGACCTCTCTGTTGTGCCTAGGTGGGGCTGCGACGTGTTGACCTTCCGAGACTGTGCATGACCCAGAAAAGTGTGTCCGGCCAAATGGGATCGAGCGTGTTGGGTTATGTGGTGCACCCCTGCAGGGAAGTTTATCTATTCGAATAGCCGTGTCCCTCGGTAAAAGGACGACCCGGAGTTGTACCTTGACCTTATGACAACTAGAACTGGATTCTTAATAAAACACACCCTTCCAAGTGCTAAATACAACCCGGTGATCGCTCTCTAACAGGGCAACGAGGAGGGGATCGCCGGGTAGGATTATGCTATGCGATGCTACTTAGAGGACTTCAATCTACTCTCTTCTACATGCTGCAAGATGGAGATGGCTAGAAGCGTAGTCTTCGACAGGATTAGCTATCCCCCTCTTATTCTGGCATTCTGCAGTTCAGTCCACTGATATGGCCCTTTTCACATATAACCATGCATATGTAGTGTAGCTCCTTGCTTGCGAGTACTCTGGATGAGTACTCACGGTTGCTTCTCTCCCTCTTTTCCCCTTTTCCTTTCTACCTGGATGTCGCAACCAGATGCTGGAGTCCAAGAGCCAGACGCCACCGTTGACGATGACTCCTACGATACTAGAGGTGCCAACTACTACGTGCAGCCCGCTGACAACGACCAGGAGTAGTTAGGAGGATCCCAGGCAGGAGGTGTTGGGGAACGTAGTAATTTCAAAAAAATTCCTACGCACACACAAGATCATGGTGATACATAGCAACGAGAGGGGAGAGTGTTGTCCACGTACCCTCGTAGACCGACAGCGGAAGCGTTATCACAACGCGGTTGATGTAGTCGTACGTCTTCACGATCCGACCGATCAAGTACCGAACGTACGGCACCTCCAATTTCTACACACGTTCAGCTCGATGACGTCCCTCAAACTCCGATCCAGCCGAGTGTTGAGGGAGAGTTTCGTCAGCACGACGGCGTGCTGACGATGATGATGTTCCACCGACGCAAGGCTTCGCCTAAGCTCCGCAACGGTATTATCGAGGAGTAATATGGTGGAGGGGGGCACCGCACACGGCTTAAATATCGTATATCAAGTGTGTCTATGGGGTGCCCCCCTGCCCCCGTATATAAAGGAGCAAGGGGAAGAGGGCCGGCCAAGGGGAGGTGGTGCGCCCAAGGGGGGAGTCCTACTCCCACCGGGAGTAGGACTCCTCCTTTCCTTGTGGGAGTAGGAGAAGGGAAGGAGGAAGGAGAAAGAAGGAAGGGGGCGCCCCCCCTCCCTAGTCCAATTCGGACTAGCCCATGGGGAGGGGTGCGGCCACCCTTTGGGGTCTTTCTCTCCTTTCCCGTATGGCCCATTAAGGCCCAATACGAATTCCCGTAACTCTCCGGTACTCCGAAAAATACCCGAATCACTCGGAACCTTTCCGAAGTCCGAATATAGTCGTCCAATATATCGATCTTTACGTCTCGACCATTTCGAGACTCCTCGTCATGTCCCCGATCTCATCCGGGACTCTGAACTCCTTCGGTAAATCAACATACATAAACTCATAATAAAACTGTCATCGTAACGTTAAGCGTGCGGACCCTACGGGTTTGAGAACTATGTAGACATGACCGAGACACTTCTCCGGTCAATAACCAATAGCGGAACCTGGATGCTCATATTGGCTCCCACATATTCTACGAAGATCTCTATCGGTCAGACCGCATAACAACATACGTTGTTCCCTTTGTCATCGGTATGTTACTTGCCCGAGATTCGATCGTCGGTATCTCGATACCTAGTTCAATCTCGTTACTGGCAAGTCTCTTTACTCGTTCCGTAATACATCATCCCGCAACTAACTCATTAGTCACAATGCTTGCAAGGCTTATAGTGATGTGCATTACCGAGTGGGCCCAGAGATACCTCTCCGACAATCGGAGTGACAAATCCTAATCTCGAAATACGCCAACCCAACAAGTACCTTTGGAGACACCTGTAGGGCACCTTTATAATCACCCATTTACGTTGTGACGTTTGGTAGCACACAAAGTGTTCCTCCGGTAAACGGGAGTTGCATAATCTCATAGTCATAGGAACATGTATAAGTCATGAAGAAAGCAATAGCAACATACTAAACGATCGGGTGCTAAGCTAACGGAATGGGTCAAGTCAATCACGTCATTCTCCTAATGAGGTGATCCCGTTAGTCAAATGACAACTCATGTCTATGGCTAGGAAACATAACCATCTTTGATTAACGAGCTAGTCAAGTAGAGGCATACTAGTGACACTCTGTTTCTCTATGTATTCACACATGTATTATGTTTCTGGTTAATACAATTCTAGCATGAATAATAAACATTTATCATGATATAAGTAAATATATAATACTTTATTATTGCCTCTAGGGCATATTTCCTTCAGGAGGCCTACGCCTTGTTCGATCTGTATCCCAATTTGTGCTAGCCTTCTTAAGGCAAACTTGTTTAACTTATTTCTGTACCCAGATATTATTGCTTCCGCTGACTCGTCTATGATCGAGCACTTGTATTCGAGCCCTCGAGGCCCCTGGCTTGTATTATGATGCTTGTATGACTTATTTATGTTTTAGAGTTGTGTTGTGATATCTTCCCGTGAGTCCCTGATCTTGATCGTACACATTTGCGTGCATGATTAGTGTACGGTCAAATCGGGTGCGTCACAAGTTGGTATCAGAGCTAACTGCCTGTAGGAATCCCCCTTTCCAACTCTTTGGCCGAAGTTGAGTCTAGTCGATGAAAACTATTTTACTAACATGGCTGTGCGGCCCATGGGCCCACGTCGCCATTTGGGTGGTATTAGGATCTTTTACTCCTCGATTTTGCTCTGGGACTCTGATCTCTCTCCTATTCGGGTTTAATGAATTTACTAAAATCTAACTTTAGGTTCTCAAAAATACTTTCTCCCGGAGAGCCCCTTCAGTCCAGATGATCGCCAACTGCACCAGAAGATTTTGAAGATACTCTCCGATATTCTCTCGAGACCTTGTGTCCGTTGCTTTTGCAATTCCCTAACACTGAAATATCCTTATGGATAAATGCTTACACCTGTCGTTCTTGCTTTTATTCCCAGCTGATCTTGTTATTACAAGATACCCCGAAATTCTCTCTATTGACCCGAGAATATCTTATGCCTACTGCCTTGCAGTTCTTTGCCACATGAATACCCCTATGGATAATTCCTCGCACTTCCTGAGTATCCGCCCATCCCTAGTTGTCTGTATGTTTCACAAAGTCTTCAAAATACCATTCGATCTTTCGAAAATCCTCAGTAGCCTATTGCTCTTGAAATTCTTGCTTGTCTGCATTATAGTTAATTCCATAAGTCTCGTGATCTTATTGGCATCCCTTGTAATTATCATTTTGAGTCCGTTGATTCAAAATGCCGCGAATGCTCGCAATCCTCAATCAAATCCTAGAATTCATCCTTCTAGCTCAGACATCATTTTAAAGATGAGCTGGATCTTGACCAATCGAATTGCCATCGATTGTACCCCCCAAAAAAAACCTACTCAACTTATCCACCCTTAATCAGCGCGTTTGCTTCTGATCCCTTGAATTGGAAATCATAGTTCCTTTGCAGTTGGGCTTTGAATTAGGCAGTTGATTCGATGATCCAATGCCTTTGCATTGTTTCTTCCTCTGGTTTTGTGTCGATGCTCACATCAGCTCCATTATGGACCGTCTGATTCTTTGTTGAATTATCATCCGACAGTGTCCTTCGTATAAAAAAACATTGAGAAGTTCTTTCCTTGATACATAATGCCATTGGTGAATCCTTTTCTTTAATTTGGCCAACCATGGTCTGCTTTCGAGCTGGTGGTATTTACTCTTGAAGCTTGAGGTAAATGTTTCTAAGATGCCCCGATGGGTTGAACCTATACCTTCCCTAAAAACCGTATGAACCTGAAGGTTTTCACAAGTTGTACCCTTCTGGTGTTTTACCAGATAATTTTCTACCATACAATTTCTTCGAGGACGAGAAGTGAATGAAAGGTTATGCATTGAAGAAGTGGGAGTCGACCTTGAACTTGTATTCATGCCCATGGACACGATGTAGATCCTATCATGGAAGCTTCTTGTAATAATAACTATTTCCTTGATATAGTATCATTTGGTATCGGTGAATTGATCCTTTGCAATCATGGTTCCGACCATGTTCTCCTTTAAATACCATTTCTCGTGCAAGTTTAAGCACTTGTCTTCTGCAGAGCAATACCCCGGCCCAACCCCCTATTTTGATCTACCTTCGAGTATTACCCCCTGGTATCTCGAGGATATCATGCTATTGCCCTACCTATTATGAATTTTTGATGAAGTAGTACCTTTCCCCGTCATAATCACTCCACGGGTTCTGGGTTGTCGTCAATCGAGAACGCCGATTAGTGAATCGAATCTGCACTACAATTCAGTACCTCCTACTACTTGTTGTTGAGGAGTTTAATACTCCATCACGTCATTCCTAGCCTGATCGGCTATATCATCATAGTGCTAATTTTAACTGTGCTACCTGGTCCTTATTCCCGGAGCATAATTTTTGACGATGAGCTAAGCTTACGTCGATCTTCCTCATCATATCATTTCGCCTTGAACAGCAAGCTTGGTTTCGAGTTTGTGTCGTACCCTTGGTCCTAATAACCTTTTGCTTCACCATTCCTTTGACTTGATGTCATCGCCGATCGATTACATCTTGAAATCCCTCGACTAATGTGTCATGATCATCATCGGCATTTTGAGCTCTTCCAGGATATCAGTTGAGTTCATGATGAGAAATACCATCCTTGCCCTTGATGATTTGCCTTATCATCGACCACCTTATTGACTTCCCTCCAACACAAACTTGTTCGTGTTTTGTGTATACCTTGAGATCCTTGCTACCCAGCATTTGTTCTTCTTTACCTTGGAGTATTACCATCTTTTATGTCAAGAATGTCGTGAGAATTTCACCACGTCTTGAGAGTTCTTGGTATTGTGATACTTCTCACCCTCGCCATTCTTTCTTGGTCCCCGTATTGATTCTAACCGGGATACCAACACGGAACCGTGCTGCTTGGGTTCTGTACTTCTAGCAACCCTATTGCTTTGAAGTTAATGGTCGATATTTCATTCTTAGACCATTGGTTATCGAATCACCATTCTAACATTGATCATGCTACCTAAGCCCATATTTCGGGTGCACATTTCAACCAATGTTTAATTGTGGATGTTTTCCTCGAGCATACATCATTATATCATTTGATCTGACTAATGTTATCTCCTTGTTCACATAATTGTGGAAATCCATCTTTTGGACATCTCATTGAATTGTCGCTGAGTTCATCAGCCACCTCCTCATCCTCTCCTTGGTTTAATGCTGAACTCTGGTTTCGGAACTTGCTTCCATCGTTCATTTCCCGAGAATCTTACAATGTCGTCTCGTCAATTTGTTTTGCACCTTTTCTTCTCAGGCATCCTGAGTCTGAGGTATCCTAACACCGATCAAATCTGAATCTCGGTCAGATATGATGGTTGGAGCATATTTTCAGGAGTTATAACATTGGTCTTTATATAACCCGGTAAGGTGATGTCATGCCTAGCACACTTGACCGGAGGACCTATTGTTATAGTATCCTCTTCAGCAATGTTACCCATTCTTCCATAAGGAAATTGTAAGACTTATTATGTTGTTCCTGATGAATCCATTTTGTATCCAAGTCTGACCTTTGCTTGAAGACCATGTCAATGCTATCTCGAAGCATGTCTGTGGTACTCCGATTTTCAACAAGAACACTTATCCCAATGCTAATTGTTTCTTGCTCAATTATCCAAACACCGTTGTATCGGTAATGTCATGAAAATTTCTCTCCCCCTACCTAAAGAGTTTTCTACATTATATCATGTCATGGATATCATGCTCTGCTCGTCCTTGGGAAGGATATACCCTTGAAATATGTGTTTAAACACATTTTCCTTTCCATTGTTCTACTTAAACCTGATAATCATATTTTCCTTTCCATTGTTTGGTTTAGCCTTTCTTGTGATCTGTATGACCTAAGCAGTAATATTCTCCTGCTATTGTAAACACCTCAGTGTACAATTCTGTCAGAAAGACCCTGTTACTTTTGATTGATGACATTCCGGTAACCACCGATGGACGAGAACTTTGCCTATTGGTCCGCCTCGTTCAACGAGCAGGAAGATGGTTCTCTTCGTCCCTCGTCCTTGGTACCGACGTTTTTGCCAACATAACTGACAGGCTATCCGCTGACATGTGTTGCCTACATGGTCATACAAGACGTCACCGCCCTTCCTACTGTTAACCCACATGGTGGGCCCATAACCCACAATTCCCCAGGATCGAAACCTGGCTCTCATGTACACCCCTGTTGCTAAAGTTATTTCTCGCGTTTGGCTTCGTATGGAAATCGCGAGCCAACTTCCTAGTGATCCATTCCGGTATCAGACGCAATACTTATTCTCGTTGCTCTGGACCCCTTTCACCCTTTGTTTTAGGCATCGAACGATTGCCTGCCCGCTCGAAACTTCCCATGATACCTCCTTACCTTGCTCTCGATATTTTCGTAAGTTTCAATTCGAGAGTTACTTTCGCCACCTTCCTCAATGTTATCGACTAGATATGACCTTGTAGAGTTCTGTTCTCCCTGTATGCCCACCCTTTATTCTTTCGTAAGTACGATGGAGTTCCGGAAGAAAGGACGCCGACTTCATCATGATGACCTGAAGCAGAGAAATGAAGACATCAATGTATTGGACCGGCCTCTTCGGGAAGAGCAAGCCCTGATAAGAAGAACCGCTAGATTCGTTACCAAACATTTCCCCCTTTCACTACCTCTTAAATCTCGGGACGAGATTTCTTGTAGTGGAGGAGAATTGTGACGCCCGGGTAATTAAGCTACAGTAATCCCACGCTAATGGTGCCACGTTACCTCCGTTACTGTTGACAAATCTCGCGTTAGTTCAAAATGATTCGAAGTCAAATTTGAATTCGAGGCAAACAACAAAAGTTTTCAAAATGTTAAACTAAAATGTTCAAAAGGTAGCAAATAAATCATGGGTAATATTGGTGGAGAAATCACACTTTTATAAAGTAGCTAAATGCTCTAAAATAAATAAACTATGGCTTAGACTATTATTTAATTCTTTTAAAATAGTAAATATGTTTTAACAAAATTAATTGGGTACCAAACTTTTGGTGGCAGTAGTATATTTAGAAAGAACTAATTTAGATACTGATTATATAGTTTACAAAATTAAGGTAAATTGGAAAATAGGATAAAGCAGAAAAGAAATAAAATTAAAAACAAAAACAAAAAAAGAAGAAAAGGAAACCCCTCCCCCTCCCCCACAGGGCCACGGCCCAGCAGGCCACTGAGGCAGCCCAGCCACGGCCTATATGGCCCCCTCACCCCGAAACCCTAACCCCTCTCCCAGTCGCCCAGTCCCCGCTCCACTCCTTCTCTGCCCCCTCCCCGATCCAGATCGGATCGGGGGCGTTCGCCGCCGCCGCCCGGAATCCCCGCTGGAGCCGCCCCGCCACCCACCGTCGTCGGTGCCGCCTCCCCTTCTCTGTCACTCGTCCTCGACCTCCTCCTCAACCACGGTCCCCAAGCTCGACGTCGTGTCGCCGTCACCGTCGCCTGGAGGAACACCTCGCCGGACGCCATCGCCGGCCTGCCTCCTCCTCCCCACCGGCCTCCTTCCTCTCCGCCGTCGTCACCGTCGACCACCCCGACCCCCGCTGCCCCCGTCCCTACGAATCATGGTGAGGCCTCAGGCCTCTTCCTTCTCTATCCCCGCAGACACCGTGCGCCCGCGCCATCCCGTGCCCGTGCACGCGCTCATGTGGCCGCGCGCGCCCGTGCGTCGCATCCACCGCGCCTTCCTGCGCTAGCGCACGCGCCCTCGCGTCCGCCTCGCTGCCCGCGCCCGTTGCCGCCCTGCTCCCCTGCTACTGCGGCCCCCGCCTTCCCCGCATTCGCTCGGCCGGCCGGCCTCGCCCACGACGGTGCCCCTGGCTGCGCCCCGCACTCCCTGCCCGGCGCCTGTCCGCGCGGCCCCACTCTGGCGCCGCCTCCTGTTGTCACCGCTTGCCGACCCGCCCCCCTTCGCCGGCGGCATCCGCGGCCTGGCTCGCCTCGCCTGCTCGCCGTGGCCGCGCTCCGGCGAGCCGCCCGCGGTGCCCCAACGGCCTCCGCTCGGGTCCGCCCCGTCGGACGCCCACGCTCGCCCACACGCCCGATCCACTGTGGCCCCTGGGGCCTATGATAGATGGGCCCCACGCCTAGAACATTTTTGTTATAAAAAAAGGAATTAAAAAATATAACAATAATAAAAATAATTAATTAATTAAAGAATTAATTAACTTAATTAATCAAGATTTGATTAATCTAATCACTAATTAACCTAATTAACTGTCAGTTAATTAATCAGTCAATGACATGCGGGACCCTCATGTCAGTTTGACCCAGTCAACGCCCTGTTGACTGCTGACGTCATGATGACATCAGCATGCACTGTTCTGGATAATGTTGATTTAATTAATTAAGTAAATTCTAAAAATTATTAAATCTTTTAAAATTAATATAAAATAAACCGTAGCTCGGATGGAAATACTTTCTACATGAAAGTTGCTCAGAACGACGAGACGAATCCGGATACGCAGCCCGTTCGTCCACCACATATCCCTAGCATAGCAAACGTGCAACAATCCCCCTCCGGTTCATCTGTCCGAAAACGCGAAACACCGGGAATACTTTCCCGGGTGTTACCCCCCTTCGTCGGTATCACCTCCTACCACGTTAGGGCACACCTAGCACCGCACATTGTCTTGTCATGCACCGTCATGCTTATGTTTGCATTATTGTTTCTTCCCCCTCTTCTCTCGTTAGACACCGAGACCAACGCCGCTGCTACCCAGTACGACTACGGTGTTGACAACCCCTCCTTCTCGGCTGAGCTTCCAGGCAAGCCCCCCCCTTGATCACCAGATATCGCCTATTCTTCTCTATACTGCTTGCATTAGAGTAGTGTAGCATGTTACTGCTTTCCATTAATCCTATCCTGATGCATAGCCTGTCATTGTTGCTACAGTTGTTACCCTTACCTGCTATCCTACTGCTTAGTATAGGATGCTAGTGTTCCATTAGTGGCCCTACACTCTTGTCCGTCTGCCATGCTATGCTACTGAGGGGGCTGAAAGGACAGGTGGCTCCATCCCGATAGAGGTGGGCCTGGGTTCCTGACGGCCCCCGACTGTTACTTTATGGCGGAGCGACAGGGCAGGTTGATACCACCTAGGAGAGAGGTGGGCCTGGCCCTGGTCGGCGTTCGCGGATACTTAACACGTTTAATGAGTTCTTGGTATTTGATCTGAGTCTGGCCATTTGGTCTATACACACTAACCAACTACGCGGGAACAGTTATGGGCACTCGACGTCATGGTATCAGCCGAAGCCTTCGTGACGTCAGCGACTGAGTGGCGCACGCCGGATTGGACTGGAACACCACTAGGCTAGGTCTGCTTCCGGCCGCGTTCGCAACGTGCAGGTGTGCAATGGGCGATGGGCCCAGACCCCTGCGCCATAGGATTTAGACCGGCGTGCTGACCTCTCTGTTGTGCCTAGGTGGGGCTGCGACGTGTTGATCTTCCGAGACCGGGCATGACCCAGAAAAGTGTGTCCGGCCAAATGGGATCGAGCGTGTTGGGTTATGTGGTGCACCCCTGCAGGGAAGTTTATCTATTCGAATAGCCGTGTCCCTCGGTAAAAGGACGACCCAGAGTTGTACCTTGACCTTATGACAACTAGAACTGGATACTTAATAAAACACACCCTTCCAAGTGCCGGATACAACCCAGTGATCGCTCTCTAACAGGGCAACGAGGAGGGGATCGCCGGGTAGGATTATGCTATGCGATGCTACTTAGATGACTTCAATCTACTCTCTTCTACATGCTGCAAGATGGAGATGGCCAGAAGCATAGTCTTCGACAGGATTAGCTATCCCCCTCTTATTCTGGCATTCTGCGGTTCAGTCCACTGATATGGCCCTTTACACATATAACCATGCATATGTAGTGTAGCTCCTTGCTTGCGAGTACTTTGGATGAGTACTCACGGTTGCTTCTCTCCCTCTTTTCCCCTTTTCCTTTCTACCTGGATGTCGCAACCAGATGCTGGAGTCCTGAAGCCAGACGCCACCATTGACGATGACTCCTACGACACTGGAGGTGCCTACTACTACGTGCAGCCCGCAGACGACGACTAGGAGTAGTTAGGAGGATCCCAGGCAGGAGGCCTGCGCCTCGTTCGATCTATATCCCAGTTTGTGCTAGCCTTCTTAAGGCAAACTTGTTTAACTTATGTCTGTACCCAAATATTATTGCTTCCGCTGACTCGTCTATGATCGAGCACTTGTATTCGAGCCCTCGAGGCCCCTGGCTTGTATTATGATGCTTGTATGACTTATTTATGTTTCAGAGTTGTGTTGTGATATCTTCCCGTGAGTCCCTGATCTTGATCATACACATTTGCGTGCATGATTAGTGTACGGTCAAATCGGGGGCGTCACAGTTGCGCCGAAACCACAAGAACCGCTGCTGCTGTACCTAGCCGCAACGAATAAAGTGGTTAGCGCCGCACTAGTGGCACAGAGAGAGATCGACGAAGAGGCAGCGGCGGCGGCAGAGCCAACGGATGGAAAACCGGAACCCTCCCCGACAGGGCTCGATCCCGGCAAAGCTGAGTCCCCGGCAGAGGCTGACGCCAGAGCGACAGGGCCCGCGCGACCAGGTGAAGTGGCACAGAAGAAGAAAATGGTGCAGCGCCCCATCTACTTCGTCAGCTCCCTCTTGCAGGGGGCTAGGTCGAGGTACTCGGGTGTGCAAAAGCTGCTCTTCGGCCTCCTTATGGCCTCGAGGAAGCTTCGCCATTACTTCCAAGCGCATGAGATCATCGTGGTCACCCGCCTCCCGTTGCAACGGATACTGCATAACCCAGACGCAACGGGGAGGATCGTGGAATGGGCCCTGGAGCTGTCAAGTTTCGGTTTGAAGTTCGAAAGCACCTCGACGATTCAGAGCAGAGTCTTGGCGGAGTTTGTTGCAGAATGGACCTCGACACCCGACAAAGAGGTACAGGAGACCACTCTCCCCGGCAAGGAAACAAGCCGCAGCTGGATCATGTACTTTGATGGGGCCTTTTTGCTGCAAGGCACCGGTGCTGGCGTACTGCTTGTTGCGCACACCGGAGAGCACCTCAAGTATGTCATCCAGATGCACTTTCCCCGGGAGATGTCAACTAACAACAGCGCCGAGTACGAGGGTTTGGTTGGCGGTCTCAGGATCGCGGCAGACCTCGGGGTCAGAAAGCTCATCGTCAGGGGCGATTTGCAGCTCGTCGTTAGGCAGATTAACAAAGATTACCAAAGTCCGTTGATGGAGGCTTACATGGATGAAGTGAGGAAACTGGAGGAGCCCTTTGACGGTATCCAAGCAGAGCATGTCCCCAGGGCGGAGAACGACATTGCCGATTACCTGTCAAAGCATGCTGCCCTCAAGCTACCTATGGAACCAGGTACTTTTGTGCTTCAGTTAACTCAACCATCCGTCGAACCATTGACTGGGCTGAACAAGCGGAGGAAGCTAGGCCCCGGCAAGTACTTCCCCACCGAGCTCCTTGGAGCCGCTGGCGAAGATGTTGTCGTGGATGTCGATCCTGCCACAGGGCGACAAACTCCGGCAGGGCCCCAGGCCATGGCCGTAGAGACAGTCGCTCCCGTGGTAGAAGAGATGCCTCTAGTCCTTGCCGTCAAGCCATAGGCTCCGGCATGGGCACAGCACACTGTCACATTCCTCCAGACAGGAGAGCTTCCTGAGGAGCAGGAAGAGGCGGAAAGAGTAGCCCGCCGGTCTGCTACCAATTCGTTGACAACATCTTGTACAAAAGAAGGCCAAATGGGGTCAAATTGAAGTGCATCTCCCGGGAGGAAGGACTAGGGCTGCTGGCAGAGATACATGGAGGTATATGTGGCTCCCACATAGGGTCAAGGGCCCTTGCCGGCAAGGCTTTCCGGCAAGGTTTCTTCTGGCCCACTGCCCTCCAGGATGCGACGGCGCTAGTAACCAAGTGTGAAGCGTGCCTGTTCCATTCAAAGAAGCTTCATCAACCAGCGCAAGCCCTTCAAACCATCCCTCTCTCCTGGCCCTTCTCGGTCTGGGGGCTCGACATATTGGGCCCCTTCCCTCATGCCATCGGGGGCTTTGAGTACTTGTACGTTGCAATCGACAAGTTCACAAACTTGCCAGAAGTGGAAGCGGTGAGGAAGGTGACAGCGCAGTCAGCCATCAAGTTCTTCAAAGGACTAGTTTGCCGTGTTGGTATACCCAACAGGATTATCACCGACAACGGCACACAGTTCACAAGCCATGCCTTCATGCAGTACATTGAGGATCTCCGCAGCAAGGTCTGTTTTGCTTCCGTGGCACATCCACGGAGCAACGGCCAAGCGGAGAGAGCAAATGCTGAAGTTCTGCGAGGCTTAAGAACGAAGACTTTTGACACGCTGCGCAAGAGTGGAAGGCGCTGGATTGATGAGTTGCCGGCGGTTCTTTTGTCAATCAGGACGATGCCAAATCGAGCTACAGGCCAGACACCATTTGCCCTGGTCTACGGGGCAGAAGCAGTTCTCCCCATGGAACTCATATACGGGTCACCTCGAGTGCTCGCTTATGATGAGCTTGAGCAAGAGCGATTGCGGAAAGATGACGCAACGTTCCTTGAGGAAGATCGTCTCCGGGCGGCTGTGAGAGCAGCACGCTAACAGCAAGCCTTGCGCCGCTATCATAGCCGCAAGGTTCATGCCCGGAGCTTTGAGGAAGGCGACCTTGTTCTTCGGCACGTTCAGTCGGCCAAGAATTCCAACAAGTTGACGCCGAAGTGGGAGGGCCCTTATCGGGTAACGCGAGTCACCAGGCCTGGCGCAGTCCGCCTGGAGACCGAAGATGCCATTCCAGTGAGCAACTCCTGGAACATCGAGCATCTTCGCAAGTTTTACCCATAAGGCGCGGCTTGCCGGGCCTCCCAGCAAACCACCCTTTTGTACAAGCCTTGCCGACAAGGCGTGTAACCCTTTGTACAAAGCCAGGCGCAGACCCTGAGCAAAAATAAATGAAGCACTGGTGCCCTAAGTTATAGCATGCATGCTAGGTCGAGTCTCTTCCTCGGTTAGGGTTGATAGTGCTTAGCGGCGGCTAACCCCTAGCTTAGAGGTCGAGTGCGCGTCTCTCTGTTTCGTTCCTATTTCTTTTGGTTCGCAGGGCACATGAGCACTTCTGCCGACCTACTTGGAAGGAGGACGGACCGGCGCCCTGGCCCCGGCAAACCAAAGTTGCTGGGGGCTGCAAGTGCAAGGATCCAACCACGGCGAGCCAAAGGTTGCCGAGGGCTGCAGATCCAGATAAGTCTTTTATCCTCTATCATGCATTTCAGTATGGAACTGGGATATATGAAGCTTCATTTTATTTCTAGACTACCGTGCTCCCTTCTTCCCATACCCAAGGTTTATATCGTGGGTTCGGATTTGGTTGTAGCCGCGACATCCACAAAATAGAACGAGGAGCCTAAGCCCGCTTCATCCCTGCCTCTGCCAAGAGCACGAGAATGGTCGAGCGAACTGGAGGGACGGCAAGGCCTGTTGCCGGGCGGAAGACGTTTATTTTAAAAAAAGTAACAAGGATTCGCTCCTTGTCGTGGGTTTTACCCGTGAACGGAAAACCCGGCAAACATCCCTTTTCATTAAAAACATCCCATACAGGTACAGTTCATACGGAATGGAAAACATGAGCAAGGGGGGATTACAAGTCTTAAATTCTACTAATGCCCGCAGGCTTACAAGTTAAAAAAGATAAGATGCCCGTAATCCCTTTCTTGTCCCTCTCCTCAGGAGGCAGGTCAAGGAGGCGAAAAGGGGCAAAAGGAGCGCCTATGTGAGCTACGGGCGCCATAAAGCACCAAGAGAACCTCTTGGTGGCCGTCCGAAAGCTGGCCGGTGATGACGGCGCCGGAGGAAGAGCTCGAAGACGAGGCGGCAGGACCGGAAATATGCGACGAAGGCGTCGGTGCCCGTGTACTCTGACTTGACAGCCTTGCCGCCTGCCCTCTTCCTCTTCTGCAACCTCCCAACACCAGCCGCCCAAGGAGACGGCCCAGAGAAGTTCAAGGAGCTGGCCCCTCCCCCGGCAAACTCTGCCGGAGGAGCGGCCAGGTGGAGATGATGCTGCTGCCGCACCCGCCCAGGCGCGACGCGCCCGACACCTAGTCAGACCCGTCATCCTGCCGCCCGCTACCCTCGTCGTCGCTGCCGCTGTCCTCCTCGTCGCTCTCGCTCGAGGAAGAGTCTTCGCCATCGGAGGAGCTCTCCACGCAGCACCTTGCGCGAGTCCCGAAGTGCCCAAAGACCTTGATGAGGAAGAGGGCACCCTCCATTAACTTGAAATGGAGAGTGAGCCCCTCCGTCAGACTGTGGATGCGAGCAAAGGTCTTCCACCCTCGGCGAAGGTACATGACGTGAGGGGCGGGGAACTCGACGTCGGCCCACGTACAGCTGTTCCCGCAGCCCCTCATACGTAGCCGCAGCACCTGCGGTGGGTTCACTTCCATTTCCTGCGCAAATGGGGTCGGGAGGTGAAGACGACGGCAGGGCGAATGGCGCAGCCTGACGAAGAACTCGCGGGGGTTGTCCCCGACATGGCCCTCCACCGGAGGAGGGGCCGCCGGCGGAGGCGAGGCCGGTGCACCGCCCCATCCTCCTCTCCCCCGAGCACCACGACGACCTCGGCCTCGCCCACGGCCTCGCCCCCTTCCTGTTCCCCTCGCGTTTGGCTCAGCCACCACGGGCTCTTGGGAAGGAGGGATGCACTGTCGAGCGGCGACCCTCGCCGCCACCGTCGAAGGGCCGGGGTTCCCTTTCTCCATGGCAAGTGAGAGGAAGAAGCAAAAGGAGAGGAAGGCAAAGATGGAAGAGTGTGGAATGCCATCCCCCTCCCTCTCCTTATAAAGGGGCAGGGTCGGGGCTCGGCCGCCCCGCTCGGCCAATCAAAGCAACCAAGGGCGCAGGGAATCGGGACCGACCCGCTGCTCCAACCAGCAACGGCCCGGTTTCCCACCTCCACCGCCTGACGCTTCAGGCGCATGGGGGACGCGTGGCGAACATGCAGAATCGAGGGGACGGGTGAAACGACCCTTCCCCGACACCGTGATCATGGGGGATGGGCGCCTTGAAGACCGCGACCAGGCCCCACTTAGTAAATGGGACGCGCCTTTGCGCTCCTCCCCCTTCGCGGGGAAGGCGTGGGCCGTCTCCTTTCCCATTAACTGCGACGTGATGCATGCGTGTGGGAACCGCCCAACGCATGACCCCCACGTCACGCACGACCCCCACGTCGCGCACGGGTCGTGGGGAAGCGTAGTGGACGGAAAATTTTCACCACTGTAAAAACCGCCCCGCCTGCCCGCGCACCATTCTGGGCCTGGCCCAACAACGTGTTGCGCTTATTTGTGGCCCAGGCCCGGGGGCTCCTGTCGGTGTACAAAAGTAGGGGCTCTCCTTTTCTACCCCTTTACTTGTGCACGGGCAGTCAGAGCCACGCGTCGCAGCCACACTTGGCAAGGCAAGGGAGGTGAACCGAGGTGGAACCAGAAGCACAAGACAAAGCGAAGCAACGCCAAGGCCAAGACACAGAGAGCAAAGGGACGGAGCAGATTCCCCCGTCAAGGTCCTTGCCGGGGCGGCCTCTACGGCCCCGGCAAGTCCCTTGCCGGGGCAGCCCGCCCCAACACCAACGGAGTGAGCCACCCTTGAGCCCGCGGCTTCCAACACCATCAACTGCGTTTGGCCAGGGCTTGGGAGGCACCTCCATGGTGGCATGCAGATCTTTGTGGAGACAAGGAACAACACTCTTGATCAGAAGAGTATGATACGACGAGCCTCGGCAAGATCCTTGCCGAGGGAATCCACAAGGCCCCCGGCAAGATCCTTGCCGGGGACGACCGTGATGCCACGACAAGACCCTTGCCGGGACCCCGGCAAGGCCCTTGCCGGGAGCATCCGCGGGGCCGCAGCTAGGCCCGCGCCCACCAAGCTTTCCACCGCCAATCCCATGCAGCTGCCAGCCCACCAGCCAGGCAGGCACCTGCATGTCAACGAAAGGCTCCTTCGCCAACTCATCACGTGCTTACATGGTGCATGCAGATCTTCTTCAAGGCTCCACCACCGCGCCACCTCAGCTGCTTGCCTGCCTACATGGCGCCGCATGCACTGCTGGCCAAGGCGCGTGTCGAAGCGAGGAGGTGCGACGACGGACGGGACGGGCCTCGCCCCCGTCCCCAATAAAGCGAAGGGACACCTAAGCTGTGCATTAAATGCGCTTTGTCCCGTAATGGCTAGGGATAAGCTTAGCCACAGTACCTCGATGCCACCTCCTGGTGCCACTGTGGCGATCCCTTTGCCTATAAAAGGAGACCCAAGGCATCCAGGAGAAGGATTCGGATCCTGGGACAAGTTACGCTCCCTGTAGCTAGTTCGAGCTCCTCAAGAACACAGATATACAACCACCAAAGCAGGACTAGGGTATTACGCATCTCTGCGGCCCGAACCTGGGTAAACGATCCGCGTGTTTGCACTGACTGTTGATCCTGCTCTCCTCACCACTCCAGCGCCCCGCAACCGTAGAAGGGATCCTCGTTGGTCCCATAGGTGTCGTTTCATACCGACACTCCTTTTAATAGAGAACTGGAACAAAGCATTAGCTCTTAGTGAATTCATGAACTCCTCAAACTACGGTCATCACCGGGAAGTGTCCCGGCTATTGTCACTCCGGGGTTGCCAGATCATAACACGTAGTAGGTGACTATAACTTGCAAGATAGGATCAAGAACACAAATATATTCATGAAAACATAATAGGTTCAGATCTGAAATCATGGCACTCGGGCCCTAGTGACAAGCATTAAGCATAGCAAAGTCATAGCAACATCAATCTTAGAACATAGTGGATACTAGGGATCAAACCATAACAAAACTAACTCGATTACATGGTAAATCTCATCCAACCCATCACCATCCAGCAAGCCTACGGTGGAATTACTCACGCACAGCAGTTAGCATCATGAAATTGGTGATGGAGGATGGTTGATGATGACGATGGCGACGATTTCCCCTCTCCGGAGCCCAAAACAGACTCCAGATCTGCCGTCCCGAGGAAGAATAGGAGGTGGTGACGGCTCCGTATCGTAAAACGCGATGAATCCTTCTCTCTGATTTTTTTCTCCCCGAGCATGAATACATGGAGTTGGAGTTGAGGTCGGTGGAGCTTCATGGGACCCACAAGCTAGGGGCGTGCCCTAGGGGGGCATGCCTCCCACCCTTGTGGACAGCTAGTGGGTCCCCCTCGGTTGATTCTTTCGCCAATATTTTTTATATATTCCAAAATCATTCTCCGTGGATTTTCAGGTCATTCGGAGAACTTTTATTTCTGCACAAAAATAACATCATGGCAATTCTGCTGAAAACAACACTTGTCCGGGTTAGTTCCATTCAAATCATGCAAATTAGAGTCCAAAACAAGGGCAAAAGAGTTTCGAAAAGTAGATACGATGGAGACGTATCAATGACCCATAGGCATTTTCGACGCCGGCACCAGGGGCAGAGCTTTCGCCGGACCCCAACTCCCACCACATCGAAGAAACTCCATGACGGGGACCCCACCATGACGGACCGGGAGCACTAGATCCAGATCAGGGTTAAACTGCCATCGAAGACGAACTCTACGCCATGATCACCCACCAAAATGCACCTCGCCATCCACATGTACAAGGAACACCTCAGAGGGTCTGCAAGTGCACATGGTTTTTGTAACACTTTTGTGATAATCGTCGAACCCACAGGGGCCGAAAAGAAAGGCACCACAGACCTCGCAAATAAGCAATCACTTACATAGTTATGTGCGCACTCAAACTAGAGTTTAGAAATAGTCGCACTCTATAAGTTGCTAGTGAAACAACGTAAAAAGGTGTTTAGCTAAACTACAAACTGTTGAAGTTCCTGGGATCATCTAGGGTAGAGATGTGACGTGATACCTCTCCAATGTATCTATAATTTATGAAGTATTCATGCCATGTTCAAAAAAACAATTTTATATGGTTTTGGTATGATTGGCATGGAACTAACCCGGACTGATGCTTTTTCAGCGGAACTACCGTGGTGTTGTTTTTGTGCAGAAATGAAAGTTCTCCAAATGAGTTGAAACTTTTTGATGATTTTCTTGGAACAAAAGAGACCCCCGAAGCTTCGTGGGAGGGCCAGAAGAGCTACGAGGAGGGCACAACCCACCAAGGCGCGCCTGGTAGGCCAGGCTCGCCCCGGTGGGTTGTGCTCACCTTGAGGCCTATCTTCGCGTGAAACCGACGCCAAAAAATCCTATAAATAGAGAAACCATCAGAAATAAACCTAGATCAGAAGTTCCGCCGCCGCAAGGCTCTGTAGCCACCGAAAACCAATCTAGACCCTTTCCGGCACCCTGCCGGCACTACAAAAAAAAGACACATCCGTGACATTTTGGGCCAAACGAATTTTTTTTCTGTCATCCTTATGACACTTCTATGACGATAATTGTGACAAAACCCGGTATCATCATAGATGTGGTGGGCTCCTACTTCTATGACAAAAAAATCATGACAGAAAATGGGCTTTTCGTCCTGGGCGGGCCAGAGACGCAGCTGCAAGACATTCTTTGGTCCGTCCATGACGGAAAAAACCGTGGTAGAAGCGAGGGTGAGGAAAATATCAGGCAGTTCCCGGTTACGGTGGGTGGTCGGGGGCCGAGCGATGCGCGTTTCTCTCGTACATGTACACGCGTGGGTGCGAGGCGTTGGACTCTAACTGAACCCGAGCGAGGCGTTTGCCTATTGAACTCGAGCGATTACACTGCAGGCTACGCATTACTGAACCCGAGCGATCGATCGATGGCTGTTAACTGAACCCAATCGAGTGATTCCTTCACTATTGCTGCTAACCGAAGCCGATCGAACCTGTTGCCTCTTCATGAATAGTGAGCATTGTTGGGGGGTTGGATGAACAGTTCCCGGTGGGGGGTGGATGAACAGGACCCCGTGGTAGTAGAGGCCGTTGCCGCTGGATGAACAGGACCCCGATCGGTCGAGCCGGTTGGGGGTGGATGAACAGGACCCCGTGGAGGGCTGGATGAACAGGACCCTGTGGAGGGCTGGTTGAACAGTAGCCGGTGGAGGGTTGGATGAATAGTAGCCCGTGGAGGGGTGGTTGAACAGGACCCCGTGGAGAGGGCTGGTTGAAAAGTAGCTGGTGGAGGAGCGGTGGAGGTTGGATGAACAGGAGCCCGTGGATGAACAGTCGCAGGTGGAGGCTGGAGGAGGTCGACGGTGGATGAACAGTAGCCCGTGGAGGCTAGAAGAGGTCGACGGTGGAGATGAACATTATCCCGTGGAGTCCCGTTTTGCGGTATGCCACACCCCTCCCGATGAACAAGACCCCCGTTTTGACCGTAGCGCTCTAATACAAGTTCGTTTCCTCCATTTTGTGGTACGCCACACCCCTCCCGACCAACATGACCCCATTTCGACCATAGGAGGTCCAAGAGAAGTTTGTTTCCTCTGTTTTGCGGTACGCTAGACCCCTCCCGATGAACAGGATCCCGTTTACCGTGGCCGGTCGAACACAAGGCCGTTTCCTCCGTTCTGCGGTACGCCAGGCCTCGTTTTGATCGGTTATTCTATCCAAGCCGGTTGGCTCCCGATGAACATGACGTATTCCGTTGCCTCTCGATGAACACGACACATTCCGTTGCCTCCCCATGAACATGACGACGAGGCAGTTTCTCCGTTCCGACCCAGCCATGTACATGAACCCTGGTCGTACGTATGAGTGAGTAGGCATTCGAGACCCCGCCCGTATGTATGTACGTGGCCTTATTTTTTGGTGTGTGGCTGTATTTACGTGTACACCGTTTAGACGGGACAGCCTAAACTGCTACGTGGGGGGCTCTACTATGACATGTGCCGCTACTTACTCAGCCACGTTTCATCGTTGCAGAGCAAACGATCGACTAGTATGTACGTACACGTTCCGACAATACAAACAACGGTACGTACGCTTTGACCGGGTGGGTCCCAGCTGTCAGGAGGATAAGGACGCACTTCCTTGCGTGCGAAGATATAGCTGCTGGGTCCCAGCTGTCAGGGGGGATATTTTTTTCCTATAATAAGGACGCATTCCTTGCGTGCGAAGATGTAGCTGGTGGGTCCCAGCAGTCAGGGGGAGAAAACATTATTTTCAGGGTAAAAAGGATGCAGTTGCATGTATGTGTCCATGGGCGTGGTGCGTCCCCACTATTAGCCTCTCACGTATAGTCATCTTCTGATGACTCTCGTTTCTTGACCATGTTGACCACACCGTGCCGAGCGCACCAAGGCCTGTGGACGACGGCGAGGCCCCAAACTGGAACGACCCGGAGATGGGGAAGACGCGGCAGTGGAGTCGCAGATGGGGAGGAGTGGGCAACTTGACTGGTTCTGGTGCGCGACAGCACTGCCGCGGTGCCGCCCACGGGAAACAGGAGCAAGAACAGAGGTTGAAGAAGAAGCACGGCTGTTGGATTAACATCCAACAGTCCAGCTGCTAGAATCATTTGTTTATTAAGTTGACAAAGCCCTGCGTACACGTCCGCTTAGTAGGCCCACAAGCCAGCCACCAAATCTGACGGGTCCCAGCTATCAATGGGAGGAATAATTTTTTCGCATAACAAGGAGGCACTTCCTTCCGTGTGAAGATACATCCGGTGGGTCCCAGCTGTCAGGGGGAGGAAACATTTTTTTAGCTTAATAAGGAGGAACTTTCCTTGCGTGCGACCATGGACCTCGTGGGTCCCAGACGTTAGGCTCTCCTCGTATAGTCCTCTTCCGATGACTATCTTTTGTTGACCACGCCACGCCGAGCGCAGCAAGGCGGTGGACGACGGCGAGGCCCTGACGGGAACGACCCGGAGATGGGAAGATGCGGCAGTGGAGTCGCAGATTGAGAAGAGTACAAGGGTTATAACTGGTTCTGGTGCGGCGTGGGGCTGCAGTCGGTGGAGAATAACAGGAGGTGTGGAGAGGTGGAGGGATAGCCTGGCCGGCGGTGGGGTAGTGCTTCACAGCGATGCGTGCTAAGCAGAGCTGCTAGCCGCCGGAGGCCGGACTAGGCGGTCCGGGCGACGCTGGAGGAAGAAGACGAGAGATTGAAGGTACATGCCGGCCGTTGGATATAAATCCAATGGTTGTGGATGTCATAACCATTTGTTGACCAAGTTGACAACGCCCTGCATACGCTTCGACCTATTGGCCCACATGTCAGCCTGCAAAAAAGTGGCATATATTTAACCCATGTTCTAGAATGTACAGTCCATTTGCTGCGCTGGGTGAACAAATAATTTCGCGTCACGGCGGCCCATTTAATATTTTCTAAGAAATCCCAGCCCATTTGCACTTTCTATAAATACACGAATTAGCTGGGCTCGTTCTATATATAATGTTAGGTTAGAAGGAGCAATTAATATCAAAAAATAAACCGGAATGACACATTTTTTATATATAAAATTAACAAATTAGCGAGTTATTGCTCAAAATAAAAATGAGCGTGTTATTATTACATTGGTCCTTAAAATCTTCGCAAGCTTTTGTGCGCAATCACCAGGATTTTCCTTGCCTGTGAGTCAAAAACAACCAGGATTTTCCTTGCCAACTTCTGTTAAACATTCACTTTTATAAGTTAATAACACGTGGGATGTTTTTATAATGTATATATATGTCTCTATAAAATATATGATAATAGTAATAATATAAATATATATAATGTGGTTAGAAGGGAAAACATAAACTGGACACAACATTATTATTCTTATATATAGATAAATAGAATAGAGATATGCGTTTTATTAAAAAATACATTGGGTTGCCGATATTTGTAGCGACCCGACCCGAATGGATCAAGTCTCTGTGCATAAGTGTCATCCCTGGATCGGTAATGCTGACACACACAGTACTTGAAGGATTTATAAAGAGTGCAATCACACACTTATTACATCGAATGTCTCAAAAGAGAACTTGTTACAATAATATGGCTTAAGGCCATCTAAATAAGATAAATGCGGTAGCATCGAAGGTAAATGAGTCCATCAACTCCAACGGCATAGCTAAGTGCACGACAACGACCTAGCGCACCTTACTCTTCGTCTGAAAAGTCTGCAACATAATACGTTGCAGCCCGAAGTGGGTTAGCACATGGAATATGCTGGCAAAATAACACTCTAGAGAGATGAACAAGATAACTGCTATATCTACATGCATATATGGCTGGTGGAGGCTCTATGGTTATCATTTTTGCATAAAGCCAATTTTTCCCTACTACAAAGGAATATATTTTATTTAACTACAAAGTTTGTTGAAAACATTGAGAATGGAAACCCCATCTCAATCCCAAAATTAATAATCATTAGCCCAACAAATTAATTAAGAGTGATGAGATCAACTTAATAATTCAAGCACCAGATACTCAAGATATCCATAACTGGGGACACGGCTAACCATGATTAGTTTGTACAGTCTGTAGAGGTTTGCGCACTTTTCCCCACAAGACACGATCTCCTCCGTTGGATTTCTCGCACTACATGGTGTTTGAGAAATGGATGATTGAGACACAGTCTTTCAGAAGCATTAACTCGTTACGACGGGTAGACAGTACCACCTACATCCCTACATCTGCTAGTCTACCACTGTAAGAGGTCACACAACATACTCAACTATGCTAGAGCCCATAATGTCTTGTGGCTGCACACGGAAGTTTCTAGCATGAATAATCTTATGATCCCTTTGAGCCTGGGTGGCGAACCATAGGATGATCACACGGATTCCCCGGGATCTCCTTGGACAACAGTGGATTCCCCAGGTGCACACAAACAATCCACCCAGATGTGTATTAAAGTAGCCACCTTAAATAAACCCTTAGTTCATAGTAACCTCTCGCATCTGTCATGAATCTCTCAAACCAAACCACGTCTACGAGCATAGCATAGCAGTATAAGCATAACGTAGAAGTAACTCCCAGAGTTTGAAATAAAGGGCAATAGGTTCTACCTTATCATCTACTTCCCAATACCCACATGTTAACAATCCTACTCATGCAATGTTTGAGGGATGAATTAATGCATAAAAACTAGGTAATAAGGGATATGATCGAAGTGTTACTTGCCTTGCTGACGATCTGCAAACCCTAGTGACTCGTAGTAGCACGCTTCGCACTCCGAAAATTCTATCACAAACAAGCAATAGCTTACATAAGCAATCAAGCATAGATGCAAGGGTAAAACTCAAATAAAAAGATCCAAACTGAAAGTTCAACTAAGGAGCTTTGATTCGCAAAAAGAATCAATCGAATCGGAGCTACGGAATTGAAACTACGATTAAAAGAAGTTTGAATTCAAATCTGCTTGCAACCAAATTTTAATTTGTCAAAACCTTGTTCAAGTTGATTAACTGGAAAGAGGGGTTCGAGACGAAGATTTTAGCATTGGTTTCACTGGATTTGGATGAACGGTTAAAAAATTGTGAGGGTTTGAAGATCAGGGGCTAATCTACGCTAAAAATAATCGCGGATTGGTCCTTGGCCAAAAATAAAAAGAAAAAGAAAAAAGACTAACGAACGAACGTTCGCTATCAGAGACAAACGAACGAAAACGTTCGTGAACAGAGACGTTCGAGTGAACATTCGCTAATTAGCGAAACCAAAAAAAAACAAATCGAACCGATCTAACGAAAAAAACCGGGGCGACGGTGGCAGATCCGATCAGCGGCGACGCGATGGCGGGCGGCGCGAGGCAGCGAAGCTGGCGGTGGTGGTGCGGGCTGCGGCGGCGGGGCAATGTGAGGAGAGACTGCGGGGCAGCGGCGGTATTTAAAGGCCTCGGGGGGCTCCTGCTTGCGCGCGGGGGCGCGGAAATTGAGGCCGACCGGACTCCGGCTAGAGTCTGGCGCTCGCACCGCTGCGGCGGCGGGAGGCGGTGGCGCGACGGCTGGGCCGGCTGGGCTTCGGCCCAGTCGGTCCGAAACTTTTTTTTAAAATAAATTCCGCCCAGAAAATTCTAATAAAATAAAAAATTTCTAAAAATGCCAAAAACAATTTTCACCATCTAAATAAAATATTTAGAACAAAGTGAGCATTTTTCTGGCCTAATAATGCAATTTTTAAAAATGCATATTTTTCTAATTCAAATAAAATTTCGAATAAAATCCAAATAAAATATTTATTTGATTTTAAAAAATTTCCTCCAATATTCCTCTCTTTTTGAAGAATTCATATTATCTTCTCTCTTTTATTTTTAATATTGGAAATATTTGGAGAGAGAAAATATTAAAACCAAATTCATCCTCTTTTCAAATTTGAGAAAATTCAAATATGAAAATTTATGAAATCTCCAACTCTCTCCGTGGATCCTTGAGTTGCTTAAGATTTCTAGGATCACAAACAAAATGCAAATATCATATGATATGCATATGATGACCTATGTATAACATCCAAATTGAAAATTCGGATGTTACAAACCTACCCCCCTTAAGATGAATCTCGCCCTCGAGATTCGGTTTGGCTAGAAAATAGGTGTGGGAGGTCTTTCCGTAGGTCTTCTTCTCGTTCCCAGGTGGCTTCATCCTCGGTATGGTGGCTCCACTGAACTTTGCAAAACTTGATAACCTTGCTGCGTGTAACTCGGCTGGCAAACTCGAGAATCTTGACGGGTTTCTCCTCGTAGGTTAGATCATTGTCCAACTGAATTGCTCCCAGGGGCACTGTATCTCTCAGAGGAATATCGGCCATCTCTGCATTGGCACTTCTTCAACTGGGAAACATGAAACACGTCAAGAACTCCTGACAGTCCTTCAGGCAACTCCAACTTGTAGGCCACTTCTCCCATACGTTCCAAAACTCGGTATGGTCCTACAAATCTCGGGGCTAACTTTCCCTTAACTCCGAATCGTTTAACTCCTCGGAGCGGTGACACACGTAGATATGCTCTGTCTTTGATCTCGTAGACTACCTCCTTGCGTTTGGAGTATGCATAACTCTTCGGCCTGGATTGATCTACCTTCAGTCTATCTCGAATCAACTTAACCTTCTCTTCGGACTCCTTGATTAAATCTGGCCCAAACAACTGACGGTCTCCAACTTCATCCCACATTAATGGTGTCCTGCACCTTCTTCCATACAGGGCTGAAAGGTGCCATCTTCAAACTAGCTTGATAACTGTTGTTGTATGAGAACTCTGCGTAGGGCAAATTATCATCCCAACTATATCCATAATCTAGCGCACAGGCTCGTAGCATGTCCTCCAGAATCTGATTGACTCTCTCAGTATATCCATCAGTCCGCGGATGAAAGGCTGTACTGAACTCTAGCCTAGTACCCAAAGTCTGGTGCAGCTGATTCCAAAACTTTGAGGTAAACTGTGTTCCTCTATCTGATACGATGGTCCTCGGAACTCCATGCAGACATACGATCCTGGTCATATACATCTTGGCCAACTTCGTGCTTGTATACGTGGTTTTCACTGGGATAAAGTGAGCCACTTTGGTCAAGCGATCGACTACTACCCAGATAGAATCATATCCTGATCGGGTCATGGGTAATCCTGTGATAAAATCCATGCCAAGCTTGTCCCACTTCCATTCGGGTATCGGCATAGGCTACAGTAATCCTGCTGGCTTCTAATGTTCTGCCTTCACTCTCTGACATACATCACATACGACTACATACTCGGCAATATCCTTCTTCATACCTGTCCACCAGAAACGCTCCTTCAAATCCAAATACATCTTGGTGTTTCCGGGCTGAATCGAGTATGGTGTGTCATGAGCCTCCTGAAGTATTAACTTCTTGATCTCCGCATTATTGGGCACATAAACACGATCCTCAAACCATAAAGTTTCATGCTCATCCTCACGAAAACCTTTGGCTTTTCCTTTCTCATCTTCTCCTTTATCTTAGCAATCTCCTTATCATCCTTCTGAGCTTCTCGAATCTTTCCCAATAATGTAGACTGAACTTCCATTGCTGCAACAAAACCTCTTGGAACTATATCCAAACGGAGTTCCTTGAGATCGTCAACTAACTCCTGCGGTAATCCTCTGCTTACGAGGGTATTGACATAACTCTTCCGGCTCAAAGCATCTGCTATGACATTGGCCTTTCCTGGATGATAATGCAACTTCATATCATAATCCTTTATAAGCTCCAACCATCTCCTCTGCCTGAGATTTAGCTCCTTCTGAGTGAAAATGTATTTCAAACTCTTGTGATCTGTGTACACATCACAACGGTTTCCAATAAGAAAATGTCTCCAGGTCTTGAGCGCATGCACTATGGCTGCTAACTCCAAATCATGCGTGGCATAATTCAACTCATGCGGTCGAAGCTGATGTGAGGCATAGGAAACAACTCTTCCGTCTTGCATAAGTACACCTCCAAGTCCTTGGCGAGAAGTGTAGCAATACACTTGGAAATCCTTGCGTATATCCGGAAGAATTAGCACTGGGGCTGTAACCAAACGTTTCTTCAACTCCTGAAAACTAGCCTCACATTCTTCGGTCCACTTAAACTTGGTGTCCTTCTTCAACAACTCCGTCATGGGCTTCGCAATCTTGGAAAAAAATTCAATGAATCTCTGGTAGTAACCCGTGAGTCCAAGAAAACTGCGGATCTCTCCTACTGAGGTGGGTGACAACCAATCAGTGACTGACTGAACCTTAGTAGGGTCTACTGCATACCCTCTCCTGATATAACATGTCCAAGGAATCCAACTTCCTTCACCCAAAACTCACATTTGCTGAACTTGGCATATAGCTGATGTTCCCTGAGCTTCTCGAGAACTAAACGCAAATGCTCCTTGTGCTCCTCTACATTCTTCGAGTATACCAAAATATCATCAATGAACACCACAATGAACTTATCCAAGAACTCCATGAACACCTTATTCATCATACTCATGAAATAGGCAAGGGCATTAGTCAATCCAAATGACATAACTGTGTACTCATATAGCCCGTACCTTGTGATAAAGGTTGTCTTAGGTATATCCTGCTCTCGGATCTTCAACTGGTGGTATCCTGATGTAGCAACCCGACCTCAGACGGTCAAGTCTCTGTGCTTAAGTGTCATCCCTGGATCGGAATGCTGACACACACAGTACTCGAGGATTTATAACAGAGGTAAATCACATGTATAAAGTAACGTAAATACTATTACCTCAATCCAAATAGCGGAAGTAACAACAAGGTTGTGGATTCCCATCAACACCAACGGCAAAGTTGAGTGTAGAAATCGTAACCCTAACGAATCACTTACTCGTCGTAAGAATCCTGCAACATGAGACGTTGCAGCCACAAAGGGTCAGTACACTGAATGTACTGGAAAAATTCACACCATAGAGCAATGATGAATAAAGGCTATCACTACATGCATATATGGCTGGTGGAGGCTCTATGGTTATAATGTTTTGCGAAAAGCCAATTTTCCCTACAACAAAGGAATACATTTTATTTAACTACCAAGTTGGTTGAAAAATTATTGAGAAGGTTCCTCCAACTCAATCCCAATTAAGAGCTAACAACCCAACAAATTAATTAAGTAAAGTGATGAGATCAACATGATAATTCAAGAACCAGGTACTCAAGACGTCCATAACCGGGGACACGGCTAACCATGATTAGTTTGTACACTCTGCAGAGGTTTGCACACTTTTCCCCACAAGACTCGATCTCCTCCATTTGATTTCTCCCACTTCATGGTGTTTGAGAAACGGATGACCGAGAAACAGTCTTTCAGAAGCATTAACTCAAACCCCGGGTAGACAGTACCAACCTACATCCCCTACATCTGCTAGCCTACCACTGGAAGAGGTCATGCAACTTACTCAACTATGCTAGAGCCCATAATAGCTTGTGGCTGCACATGGAAGTTTTTAGCATGAATAATCTTATGATCCCTTTGAGCCTGGGTGGCATTCCATAGGGTGATCACACGAGTCCTCCAGGATCCCCTTGGGCAAGCACTGGGTTCTCCAGGTGCCCGGGAAGACCACTGGGTGCTCCAAGGTGCCCCTACCATTCCACCCAGATGTGTATTAAAGTAGCCACCTTAAGTTAACCATCAAATAATAACTCTCACATCTATCATGGATACACTCAAACCCAATCCACGTCTACGAGCATAGCATAGCAGTATAAGCATAACGTAGAAGTAACTCCCAAGGTTTGAATGCAGGACAATAGGTTCCTACCTCATCAACTACTTCCCAATACCCACATGTTATCAATCCTACTCATGCAATGTTTGAAGGTTGAAACTAATGCATAAAAACTGGGTAATGAAGGGATATGATCAAAGTGTGAACTTGCCTTGTACAGTTGATGAAGATGATTCGCACTCATAACTCCTGATAGTTCTACTCGTCACACTCCGGTCAATCTATCGTAAGTAAGCAATAGTAACCACACTTAAGCAATCACTCAAAAGATCGGAAATAACGAAGAAGACAATTCAGAAAACATCAAAACCAAGCAAATAACTCTTGCAACATAAAACAATTTCTAACAGTACCCAAATTATGTGAATTTGGCCTTATCAGAAATTTTAGGTCAAGAGCTTCGATTTTCAAAAAGAATCAACTCAAACGGAGTTATAAAACTCAAATTATGATCAAACGAAGTTCAAATTCAAATCTGTTTGAATTCAAATTTTAAAACTTTCAAAAACATGTTTAAGTTGTTTATCTGGATAGAGGATATCATAAGGAAGAAGTGGGCGTTGGTTTCATCAAAAATGGACATACGGATAAAAAGATATGAACAAAAGAAATTTGAGTATGAAACAGATAGGTGGAATTAAGACGAAAATATTGGCGTTGGTTTCGTCTAATTTGAACGAACGAGTAAAAATTTATGGCTATTTGAAAAATTAGGGCCAAGCTGTTTTACGGAAGAAAAAGATATACATAACAAGCTACAGAAGTATATAAAAGAAATAGAAAAAAGATACCTTTATAAGGTAGAGAAAAGACGACTTCAGAGAGAGGAGACGATTTTCAAAATTTTCGCCGGAGAGGAGAAATATTTTTTTTAGTGAATCTAGTCAAACCAAAATATATTGATTTAACCGGAATCGGATAATTTTTAAAGGCTCTATGGGTCTATATTTATAGGTGGAAAAGAGGCTTAGATGTCAAAGGCTAGATAATGTGGGACTAAACTTAGATGAAAAGAGAAATGAGAGAAAACGTGCCTCGTACGTGCCTAAGGCCTTCGGCCGGCGAGCGTACGCTGCAGTTTTTTTTCTTCTTTTTTCTTTTGAGCAATTGAAAAGAGAAAAAAAACTATGGAGGAAAAAATGTGAGGGAGGGATATGGCCGGTTGGGCTTGGCCCATATAGGAGAAAAAAATGATGGGCGCCTGCTACTATGATGCGCACGTGAGCGGCAGTTAGTGATGGGTCACATGGCCAGTTTTGTTTTTTTAGATAAAAACGGAGAAGATAAACAGGATAAGAAAAATAATATATATTTTTCCATAGTCATATTATATATCAAAATTTTCAAAAAAAGATTTTCTACGACATGATCATTTTTCTAACGTCAAATAAAATCCACAGAATTTTAAATAAATCAAAGAGTGCTACTCGTGCAATAAAACCCAGTAAAAATAATTTTAAAATACCAAAATGATTTCAAATTTATTTATCTCCAATTTTCTGATGTACGGAATTATTTTACCATAATTTCCATATATTTTATTTTTGGAGAAAAATAATTTGAATAAAACCCAAATACCTCCAAATTGAAAATAATTTCAAAGGGACTTTAAATTTGATCCTTTGAAACTCCCAACTCATATTTCATATGTTTTGAAGAAGTCATTTTATCTTCTCTCATGAAAATCATTGAGTTGCATAAAGTTTCTGAATTTGAAATATTTCCAAATGAGATTCAAATCTTTTCAAAACCCTTTTTCATTTAATTAAATGGAAGAAGTCATATCATCTTCTCTCTAGAGTTTTGTATTTGAAAATAATTTGAATTCATGGAGAACATAAATGCAAAATGAAAGTTTGGGAAAGTCCTTTTATTCCCTCTCATTTAACTTCCATAAAGTTTCAAATTCCACTCAATTTCACACAGCACATCACACAAGCAATCAAAAACTATCTATTTAATATAACATTCCAAAATTTAGAATTTTGGGATGTTACAAACCTACCACCTATAAAATGAATCTCGTCCTCGAGATTCGGAGAGGCTAGCAAGAAATAGGTTAGGTTCGGGGTCTTCTCAAAATCCATCGATCGTCATAGGGGGTCTGGGGTGCTACCACCATTAGAAACATTGTTACGGTTCCATCAAAACTCATATACTCCATCCTTGTTGTTGACAATGTCAATCTTCTCAGATCTTCAGGATAATTCCTTCTCTGGGCTCTTCCGGTGGTGGCATAACCTTTTCCTCAATTCCTGTGTCCATTTCATCTTGGTAAGGTTATTCCATGACTGGGTCTTCTTGGCTGACAGGTCTGGCGCCAATACTAAACAACTATCGATATCTCATGGTGGTCAATAATTTATGGTTTCTCCTGCAAAAAATGGGTCTGGGTTGAACCTCACCGTATGTCCTACGAGTGGCAACAACTGCCTTGTACAAGGGGAAAATTGTCATACCATTCTAAGGTTTTAAACAAGGTTTTGATCGTCGTCTCTCTACTATAGGTAAGTCACTCAGATTTACCATCCCATATAGCAAGACGAATAATAAGAGTAAGTTGGTATGGTGATCAATCCATCCCACACCTAAATCATTACCTTGTATATGGTTTAGCGAATCTCGCATTCTAACACTCGGTCATCCTCACAAGAATTTTCTCTTGTCGACGAACTAAGTTCGGATAAATCCATGAATTCTGCAAGCCAAACAAACATCTATCATTCCTTCACATCTCTCAGGTTTTGCGTAAACCCTATAAAATCGTCTGTTGATAAAGTCGTAACTTCTTCCAGGGTTTTTCCTTCAGCAAGAATGTGCTTGCTTCTTGGCAGGTCCTGGGGCCTGTGGGTTATGGCCCATCTCATCACTTGTAAACCTTAAACTCATCCTCGGGGCCACTGATCATTATTCCAACATCCAGCTTCCTAGCATTCCTAAATCCGTCCAATGGTACTGTCTCTCTTCACTCTATTGGTACCAAACTAAGACGGGATTACTCAGACTCATCTTGGAGTTACAATTGCTCCATATTACCAACATCATACCTCCATTATATCCAATAGTACTTCATCCCTTCATATTCTTGGGATATCCCACATATCGAGATAAAAATCATACTTATTTTGTCCAAGGTCCTCTCCGTGGAATATCATACTCCTTTCCAGAGGTCAAGTGTCCTCACAGGGTACTACCACCCTTGAAATGCACAAACTCATCCATAGACCGTATTTCTCATATCCTCGAAAATGGTCAAAATCTTTCTTCATAGAGTAACAGCTCATACAATCCAATTCAGTACCAACGATGCTAACTTTATTGATTCTCAAATTATTACAATCTCCTGCATTTCCATTACATGCCTCAACTCAACATCTCAATATAGAAGAAATGCTCTCACTACTACTACTACATTTCCCACAGACTCAACTATTTATCACAAGTCTCCTTCTCCTTGGAACAATCTCTGGCAAGGTGCCCTGCTTCATTACAACGGTAACATACTACTACTGACAAT
Organism: Aegilops tauschii subsp. strangulata; assembly: GCF_002575655.3. NCBI lineage: Eukaryota > Viridiplantae > Streptophyta > Magnoliopsida > Poales > Poaceae > Aegilops > Aegilops tauschii. Next base: position 522,141,543 of record NC_053039.3, read on the forward strand.
TCTCGAGGTTTCCTTGTGATCACATAGCCTCCTTGGGTCCTCGGCTTCCTTTTTGGGCAACCATTGAAGTAGTGCCCTGAATCTTTGCACCTGAAACAGGTGATATGACTCGGGTCCTTCTTGGTATCCAATCTACTTCTCTTCCTGGACTTTTCCGTTCCAATCAGGGCTTCTATTTCCTGTGGGTCATACTCTACTTCCTCTATCGGTAATTCTACTAGATCCCCATTCAGACAATCCTGGGAGATGTGTCCTTCTTCTCCTCATGAATAGCACGACTAGTGCAGGGTTTAATTGCTTCTACTTCGGGTGTGTCCTCCACCTCTTCCTTCATCACAGGATTCTTCTAAAATTCCCATGAGGGCTCCTTTCATTGCTTCTTTCCTCTGCTGGATGGTTCTTTGTACCATGGGTTAAATGTGACACTGAGCAGGGTAATGGGTAGTCCCTTCACACAAGAAACAAGTAAATCTTCCTAGTTGGGCATTCTTCAGCTGGGTGACTTCCTTCACAATTAGGGCATTCGCCCTTGTGTTCCTTATGGTTGTGTCCTATTTCTCCACAGAGCTTGCATGCACAAGGCTACTTCATATCATTTCCATAAGGCTTCAATTTCTGGGACACAAGCCAAAATTTTAGCGGAGTCAACTTGAATTCTTTCCAAGTGGTTACTCATTGCCATCCATTGATGGTTTGGTACAACCTCCACCAAGTAGCAGCACCTCTTTCAAAGCACTGAAGAGCATGCTGGGCCATATCCTTTCCGGCTATAGTGTTATTCTTCATGTCATCCTCCATGTTCTGAATCCATCGGTCCATCTCCAATTGACTTATCGGTCCAGGAACTATGAGTTCATCTCCATTCATCCTCTATTGGTTCCAAGGGTTTTGGGGCGGGATAAGAGAGATAGAGAGGGATGCACACAATACAAACAAAAGTTTTGAAAAGACAGATTTTATTTTGTGGCTGTCGGAAAACATCAAACAAATGACAGCTCACAAACGTCGCATCTAACGTAAGCATATAACAGGGGTTTGGTCTTCTAAAGGTTAATAAATCTTCAAAGTCGCCAAACTCTTCAAGTCTTGTTCATGTCTCCGATGGCTTCTTCCGATCGTGCTTGTCCTTCTTGAGTTCTTTTGCCAGATCATGTCTGTTGACGCGAAGTCTCTCGTGGCGTCCTTTAATATTCTTGAGTTGCGTTCCAACTTCTGGGTTTCAACATCCTTGGCATGAACCATGGTCTTACTCTCCTTCAGTTCCTGACGAATCTCTGGTATCTCGAGGTTTTGCTCCTCCAGCTTGGCTACTTTCAGCTTCTGGGTCCTGAGTTCTTCACGAGATACTTCCTTGTCAAATACGGCTTCCTGAAGATCCACACTAAACTTCTTGATGTAACACTCCAGATACTGGCGATACACCAGCTAAGATTAAAACTTCATCTTGCTGATAGGTGCTCCATCAGCCTTCTTGTCATCCAATCCTTCCAAAGAAATGCATGCTTAACTCAGCACGGTGGCAATAGCATAAGCGGGCGATAACACCATGGTTAGCCGTGTTTCTGCTCTTGTCATTTCCATGAGCTATCATTCCATAGTTGATATCTCCTGCCTTAGGGTTTTCTTTATAAAACTTTGAGTTCTAATGCTCCATGTTCCAGTCTTTCTCCGATACCCTTGATCTCGGGTATTGACAGCTTCCATAGTCTCACAAGTTCCATAAGGGTAACTGATGTAGGGCGGATCCCTGTGGGGCCGATCTTTCACGTTTGGAGAGTATCCCGACGAGGAACACAAAGAACGCGCGAAAGAATATGAGGGAAATCACGAGGGAAAACAAGAGAAACACTCAACCGACACGAATATGATCACACAAATGCTAGATCATCGAGGCACAAAGTAACACGAGATCCAAAGTCAACAAGGGACGATTCAAAGGTAGCCGTTCTTCTCCGTGAGGAGGTCTTGATTGCCTTCTCCGGATGGAGGTCTTGAATCCGGGTGGATCTTCTCCGAAGAGGTGCGGTCCCTCACGAGGAGTAGATCCGGTACGGATGAGCGAAGCTCTATCTCACAAATGAGCTAAATCAACGCTAACCCTAGCTAGGAGGTGGGAGAGGTCTATTTATAGTCATAGTGCAAAAGAGGGGCGAAGTGGAGGGGTACATGGGCTACGGCCCGAAACTGGATGCAGCCAGGGTCCGGTCGTCCGGGAGACGCCGGTCGTCCGGAGGCTCGCGAAGGTCCGGACGTCCGTAGCACTTCAGAAATCCATAGTTTAGGTTCTGTAGCCTCGACCTCGGACGTCCGTAGGTGTGCGGTCGTCCGGTCGCCCTGGGCTTTCCATAGATTCAGTTCGGTTGGCGTAGTGTCGGTCGTCCGGAGGGGTCCGTTCGGAGCCTGGGAGGTGTCGGACGTCCGGTCTTGGTCGGTCGTCCGGCCGTTGTAGCTTTCGTATGCCTGAGTTCCCTTGGCTGGCACGACCTTCAGGGGTCGGACGTCTGGGCTGGGCCGGTCGTCCGGAGCCTGTAGCTTCCGTGGCAACCCTTCTTCTTGTCCTCCACACTTGGTGTCCTCGCCGTCTTGTCCATTGGATGTAGATGACCCCTGGTTCTCCTCCAAGTACCTGATCACGCACAGAGTTTCCGTATGAGTTGGTAGCCATGTCTCATGAGTAGGAAAAGGGAGTTCGGAGAGGAGCGAGTTCACCTTATCTTCGATAGACTTTGCTCGAGGTCTTGTCATGGGTCCAAGTGGTGTCGAGGGAGATGTAGGTACGTCCCATGGGGATGAGCGAGGGATGCTCCGCATCATCTCCCCCCCTTGGGAAAGATACGACCTCGGATCGAAAGTTTCATCACCATGGTATGGCGAGAGGTCTTTGACGTTGAAGATGTCGCTCACATTGTACTTGTCTCGAGGAAGGTCGATCATGTAGGCGTTCTCGTTGTAGCGTGCTAGCACCTTGAAGGGTCCATCGGCTTGAGGTAGAAGTTTGGACTTGCGTTTGTTGGTGAAGCGGTCCTTTCGAATGTGTAGCCACACGAGATCGCCAACGTTGAAGAGCATGGGTATCTTGTTGACGTTGAGCTTGGTTGCTAGTCGTTGTACTTGGCGCTCGATGGTGTGTCGTGTATCCTCATGCATCTTCTTGATGTAGCTTGCGCGTGCACTCATGTCGAGGTTGGTGCGCTCTTGTAGAGGTAGTGGAAGAATGTCCAATGGGGACAATGGGTTGAAGCCGTAGACGACCTTGAAGGGGGACTTGCCGGTAGTCGAATGTCTTGCACTGTTCTAGGCGTACTCGGCGATGGGTAGACACGCCTCCCACTCCTTGATGTTCTTCTTGATCAACACGCGAAGTAGAGTGGAGAGCGTCCGGTTCATCACCTCCGTTTGGCCGTCAGTTTGAGGATGGTATGCGGATGAGAACAAGAGCTTGATTCCGAGCTTTGCGCATAGTGTCTTCCAAAAGTAACTCAAGAACTTGACGTCGCGGTCCAAGACAATCGTCTTTGACACTCCATGAAGGCGCAAGATTTCCCTACAAAAGAGATTGGCAACATGTGAAGCATCGTCTATCTTGTTGCAACGAATGAAATGTGCCATTTTAGAGAACCGGTCCACAACAACAAACACGGAATCCTTTCCATTTTCAGTTCTAGGCAAACCAAGTACAAAATCCATGCTAATGTCTTCCCAAGGTTGATAAGGAATAGGAAGAGGCATGTAAAAACCATGAGATTGAGCTTTTGACTTAGCTTTGTGACATGTAGAGCATCGGTTGGTGAAGCGATTGACGTCGCGAAACATCTTGGGCCAAAAGTAGTTCTTGGAGAGCGTGGCGAATGTCTTGTCGCGGCTGAAGTGTCCCATGAGTCCGCCTCCATGAGCCTCTTGCAAAAGGAGCAAACTAAGAGAAGAATCGGGAATGCAAAGTTTGTTAGCTCTCATAAGATAATCATCCTTGATGTAATATCTTTCCCAAGATGTATGCATCAAACACTTAGCATAAGGAGTAGCAAAAGATGGATCATCAGCATACAAGTCTTTGATGTGCTGAAAACCAATAACATTCAACTCAAGTTTAGTAACAAGTGTGCATATGCGTGAAAGTGCATCCGCAACTACATTTTCCATACCCTTAATGTACTTGATCACATAGGGGAAAGATTCAATAAATTCACTCCATTTGGCATGACTCTTGTTCAACTTAGTTTGACCTTTTAAGTACTTAAGCGTTTCATGATCTGTATGGATGACAAACTCATGAGGTCTAAGATAATGTTCCCAAACATGTAGCACACGCACTAAGGCATACAATTCTTTGTCATTGATGGGATAGTTAAGTTGAGCACCGGAGAGTTTTTCACTAAAATATGCAATGGCTCGTTTTTCTTGCATCAAAACACCGCCAATTCCGATACCACTTGCATCACAATGAACCTCAAAAGTTTTGTCAAAGTTGGGCAAAGCAAGAATCGGAGCATGAGTAAGCAAAGACTTGAGCTCATCAAAAGCGGTGGATTGCAAAGATCCCCAAATGAAAGGAGCATTCTTCTTACTCAAGGCATCCAAAGGGGCGGCAATAGTGCTAAAATCTTTCACAAAGCGATGATAAAAACCCGCAAGGCCAAGAAAGCTGCGCACTTGTTGCAAATTGGTTGGTTGGGGCCAAGTTTTAATAGCTTCGATTTTAGAGTCATCAACATGGACACCCTTGGAAGAGACAACGAAACCCAAGAAAACCAACTTGTTGACTCCAAATGTGCACTTTTTCATGTTGGCATAAAGACGTTCCTTGCGAAGTGTTTGCAAAACAGCCCTAACATGCTTGAGATGCTCTTTCATGGATTTACTAAACACAAGAATATCATCAATGTAAACGACAACAAAGACTCCAATATAAGGTCGAAGCACAAAATGCATAAGACGCATGAAAGTACCGGGAGCTTCCGATAAACCCATAGGCATGACTAACCACTCATACAAACCAAATTTTGTTTTGAAAGCGGTCTTCCATTCATCACCCTCTTGTATGCGGATTTGATAATAACCACTTTTAAGATCAATTTTTGAGAAAATGGTGGCACCGCTGAGTTCATCAAGCATATCATCTAAGCAAGGAATGGGATGCCTATAACGCACGGTAATAGCATTGATGGGTCTACAATCGGAACACATACGATAACTTCCATCATGCTTAGGAACAAGTATAACGGGAACGGCACAAGGGCTTAAGCTTTCACGTACATGACCGTTGTCGATTAGTTGTTGTACTTGCCGTTGGATTTCCTTAGTTTCTTCGGGGTTGACGCGGTATGGAGCTTTGTTTGGTAGAGGTGCTCCGGGGATGAGGTCGATTCTGTGCTCAATGCCTCGTAGAGGAGGTAGACCCGTAGGTAGCTCATAGGGGAAAACATCTTGGAATTCCTGCAAAAGAGATTTAAACACTAGAGGTAGATCGTGAGATGTGTTAGTTTTTGGTTCCCCATCCTTGCACACTAGGACAAAGTGCATAACACTCGATGGGTTCTCACACACTTCTCTCATCTCACTTTTGGTGGCAAAAAGGACTAGATTTTTCTCTCTAGGCGAAGAGGCGCTCAAGTTTGGCTTGTGGCTCTCACTCACTTTTTGGTGGTTCACTTTCTCACTCTTCTCTCCGCGATGGGTGGCTTGCTTGTCGGCTATCACTTGACTAGGAGACATAGGTCGTAGCACATATTCCTTCCCTTTCATCTTGAAGCTATAGTGGTTTGTGCGCCCGTTGTGGATGACACCTCGGTCATATTGCCATGGCCGTCCGAGAAGGAGGTGGCAAACGGTCATCGGAAGGACATCACACTCCAAAGTGTCTTCATAGGCTCCGATTTTGAAAGAGACTTGTACCCTATGGTCGACTTGGATTTTGCCGGTGTCGCTTAGCCATTGAACCTTGTAGGGGTGCGGGTGCTTCCTCTTTACCAATTGGAGCTTGGAGCATAGTTCTTCACTTGCTAAGTTATGGCAACTCCCTCCATCGATGAAGACCTTGACGGACCTTCCATTGATGTCGGCCTTTGTGTGGAAGATATGGCATCTTTGGTCTTCTTCTTGTTGATGTTGAAGAATCAAGACCTTGGAGACAACAAGAGCGGGGCTCGAATCTTCATCACAAAAGACTTGATCATCTTCATCGTCATTGTTCACTTGTCGGTGCATGGCCACTTGCTCAAGGGCTTCCATTTCTCCTTAACTCATTGAGTCATAGGTGCCGTCGTCGTTGAGGATCATGGTGCGCTTGTTTGTGCATTGGAAGGATTTGTGGCCTCGGCCGCCACAAGTGAAACACTTGAAGGAGCTTGTCTTGACGGTCTCATCGGTTGGAGTAGATGATGAAGCACGCAGCTTGAAGTTTCTTGTAGTAGGTTGAGGACGACTTGAGCTTGTCGAAGGTTTCTTGTGACTTGATTTGTCGTCGTTGCTTGAGGTAGGGGGTGGAGTCGTTGAAGCTTGGAAGTTGGAGGAGCCGTAGGTCTTGGATGTGTACTTGGCGTACTTGAAGTCATCTTGCACTTGACGTTCGGCCTTGGTAGCTTGATGTACGAGCTCAATGAGGTTGGAGTAGGGTTGGAAGTCGGCAATCTTCTTCATGGAATGATTGAGTCCATTCAAGAAACGTGCCATAGTTTGCTCATCATCTTCCGTGACATTGGCTCGAATCATCGCTATCTCCATTTCCTTGTAGTATTCTTCAACACTCTTTGTTCCTTGCTTGAGTAGTTGGAGTTTCTTGAAGAGATCGCGGTTGTAGTAGGTGGGCACAAAACGTGCTCGCATGACATCTTTCATTTGAGCCCAAGGGGTGATTGGTGGTTCACCTCTTGCTACTCGGCGCGCAAGGACTTGTTCCCACCATATGAGCACATAGTCTTGGAACTCAAGTGATGCCATAGCGATCTTCTTCTCTTCCTCATATTTGTGCAAACGAAAGATTTTGTCGACCTTCAATGCCCATGAGAGGTACTCTTGGGGATCATTGCTTCCATTGAACTTGGGCATGGTGAATTTTAGCTTGATGTAGCGTTGCTCTTCATTGTGTGTTGATCTATGGTGATGATGACGTCCTTGACGTGGATGGTTGTCCACCTCATGTTGATCTTCGCATGGAGGCAGTCCATGATCATCTTGCTCTTGTTGAACTTGAGGTTGAGGAGGAGCTTGTCGAACTTGTGGAGGAGCTTGAGGAACTTGACGTTGCACTCGCGGTTGGTAGGTCCGCTCTTGGATCTCTTCTCGAAGTGCTTCCTCTTGATTGCGCCGATCTCGGTTGCGGTTAGCGAAAGCGCGACTTGATTCTTGAAGGGCACATTGCGCCTCAAGAGCTTGTGCTTCACGTTGTTGTTGTTGAAGACGTTGAGCCTAGGCGTCTTGTTGATCTTGATGTAGACGCGCTCGTTCTTCCTCTTCGCGACATTGACGTTGTCGTTCTTGAGCTTGAGCAAAAGCTACTTGGTGTGGTTGAGGACGAAGTACTTGCTCGTCGACTTGCTCCTGTGAATGCTTATCATGTAGAGGATTGCGATATGCATGACGGTCTTGACGCGCGGCATGGCGAAGAGTGTTCGATGTCGGAGTACTTGAGCCGGAGAATGTGTCGTCGGAGTGGCGACTTGAGTGGCTCCGTCTTGAGTATGAAGAAGTTGAAGGATGGCGGTTCACCAACAAGGCACGGATCTCGTCCATCCTTGCATCATTCTCTTGCTTGTGAGCGTCGAGCTTGTTGTCGAAGTAGTCTCTTGTTTGTTGCTCGGAGAGTCGCGAGTCGGTGGCGAGGTTGTCGATGCGGTCGCTCATTGCTAGTTTCTCTTCATGCAAAGCTCGTTGTGCACCAAAGAGGTGTGTCTTGGTGATGTAGGATGACATGTCATCGTCTTGCTCGATGAGGAGTGGGTTAGTAGAAGTACTTGGCCTATCCATCATTCCAAGCAAAATGTGAGTGGGAGAAGGAAAAGAACATATACCAAATGTACCTTGACCGATGTTGACGATCAATCAAGTTCACTCGAATGCGGACAATGAAATAGCACTATTGGTACCAATTCTTGTCGGTTCTCACACCTACACAAGTAAAAGCTTATGGTGGAGCTTGGTTAGGATGGTGGCACAAAATTTGATGCAATTATAAGTGAGCTTCAATAATGTTTGAAAAGATTCACAAATTTGCAAATGCAACAAGTAGACCAAGCAATGAGAGGTACCCGGAAACACACACGCAAACCAAAAATGAGCCAAAATGTGGAATCCACGGAAATGCTCTTGTTGCACAATACACGAGAGACGCTAGCACGATTGCACAATAGGCGGATACGGAACTTGTGCACAACCTACTAGGCAAAAATGCAACGACCTCTATCCCAAGTATGCTATATGTATGGTGTTTTGGTGATATGATCCAAGATGATCGAGTATGACAATCTTAATGTTGTTTAATGCTATGGTTGTTGCTTATAGGCTCTTTTCTTATATTTCCTCTTTGCTTAAAAGCTTGTTTGGCTCTTTGATGTTTGAGCTCTTTTCTCATGCAATGCTTCACAACCAAGATAGCAATTGTGTATGCGATGACAACTTTGTGACACAAAAGATGATGCTAAGATATGCACCACTATTGTCGTGGAATTGACATGTTAGATCTCCTAGGTGTAAGGACTTAGTCGTGAGGCCAGCGCATCTATGTAGTAGCTTGAGAGGGGTTGATTGGGATGAGAGACGCAGGGCGGATCAACGCACAACACAAGGGTTTAGACAGCTTCGGGCCCCGTGAAACATCATCCGGTAACAACCCTACGTGCTGTTTGAGGCTAGGTCTCATTATGCTCATGAGAGAGTCGCCGGGAACCGGCTCTCGGTGTCTAGCCCTAGAGATTGTTTCTTCTTCCCTCTTTGGGGTGCCCTGCCCCTCCTTATATAAGTTAGAGGGGCGGGTTACATGTGGAGTCCTAGTAGGACTAGGACTAGTCTATCTTCTCTTACAAGTTAATTACAAGTCCGGGTCTTGCTTCCTCGTAAAGGAAATATTCGTCATCCCTTTCTTCTTAAGCCGGACCATCATCACATGAGCCGGCCTTCTGGGCCTTGGGCCTAGTCTTCTATCTGACCCGTCGTCGGGGCCATCCGTGAGTCGTCCGGCTCGTGAGTCATCTGACAGTGAGCCGCCAGACCCGTGAGTCGCCAGTCTTCCGGCCGAGACATACTTCCGGCCGGGACATACCGCGGGGTATATCCCCGACATTAGCCCCCAGTTTAATTTGGATTTATCCATGTTAAACTAATCTGCAATACAAACACAAGAACAAATTTGACAGGTTGTGTTCCGGGTTAAATATTCTTTGTAAGCCGGCACATGATCATCCTTATTTCCTTGTCATCTTCCTTCTTGATATGTATCCATAATCTCATAGCAAATCTCTTTAGCAGATGTGTTCAAATTTTGCCAATGCAAAAAATCCAGATACTTCCTTTGAAAAATCCGGGTCAACAGGCCAGCTTCAGAGTCCATTTGTTGATATTGGTCTCTTGTTGAGAAATATTGTAAGAGATAATCCACTTGAGTCGGCTTTCAATGCTCTGACTTGACAAAAATATTGGTCTTGAAAAATTCAACTTATATTCAGCCGGCTTAAAGATATAGAACTTGCCGGTTTATGAGTACCAAAATTGCCGGGTTATAAATAGATGATGCCAAGTCATAATTGTCGCCGACGCCGGTTTATGATTTTTGCAGACACCAGGTCAATCTGATTTACTCAAAAACTGAGAATTTGAAGATATTTCTCCCTTATATCCATATTACCTGTAGCCCCCAAGGGCCGGTTTAATCAGCATGAATAAGCCGGGACTTATCATCATGGCTTTAAATAAAATCCAGTTGTGTAGCCCCCATGAGTCGGCTATAGTCATAGTAGTGTAGCCGGGTCATCCTAGAATTGTCTTGAACTTTTGACAGGACCAATTGGTAGCCCCCAAGGGTCGGCTCATTTAGAATGTGATGAGTCGGGTCTTCAATGAGGTGAGCAAAAAATGACTTTGCATTAGCCCCCAAGTGCCATGGTACATGCTGGCAGTGACATGGGACTTGCATATTTGATGTAATCTCAATTTGAATAATGTAGCCCCCAAGTGCCGGGTCGTAAGCCTGCAGCGACTCGGGACTATTCCTATCATTGTAGAATAAATCATATCCATTGATAAAATAATAGCCATTGCGCTGAAGCGACTTTGAAAACCTCAATCATAATATTAGTTTCTGATAACCATAATAAAAATCCAGCCAGGTTGGCTATTAAATATTTGACTAACCAGGTTTGAAAACCTTAATCATTCAAATCATAATAAAAATCTAGCCAAGTTTGGCTATTTAAAGATTTCAAATACCTTATCTGTTAACAAGTAAATCCGGAGTTTAGATACCCGGCGGCTCTTGGCCGATGGCGATTTAATACGCCTCCATTGTAAGCCGGAATTTTTATAACCCGGCGGCTTATAGCCTTTGAGAAAATCAAGAATTGATAACCCTTTTGAGACACCAATTTCAATCTTTGATGATGGGCTTGAACTTAATCATTTATGTAAGTCATAGTCCTGTAAATCCTGCACAGAGTTTAAACAACATATGCCCTGGCGACTTAACATTAAAAACCAGGGCGGGTAACCACCCAAATGTAGTCTTATCCTGCACACAAGTAGATCACAAGAACCCTTGGCGGTTTACCGTAGGGCGGGTCATAATATCTCACATATAACCACTGTGATATTGAATTTGTACTGCCGGTTTACATGACCTATGCAGTAAGGGTGATAACCCAATCCTTAGAAGCCAATGCTTCCACATAGATGATGATTGTCATAAGCCGGCGATTTATCATCGAAAATCAAGCCGGGTTTAAATAGAAACCACTCATATACACTTTAGATGTGTTCAAAAGAGCTTCAAATAAAATCCCAAAAATTATTTGCAAAAAGAAACTTCAAAAAATCTTGAGGCTTCTGATTCGAATACGATCAGAAAACCGTCCCAAAGGGGTTAAGCTAAGATTCGAATACGATTATATAGCCCCCAGTGGCTTTGGCGTTGCCGATCAAGAGGGTACCGACAGCTATGTTCTCTTTGGTTCGAATACGACCTATGTTTGAACAGGAAGCCCCCAAATGACCTTGAGAGTTGTTTAACGATGCTGATTCGAATACGATCCACGTCGGTTCCCAAAGGGGGTTGAGCTATGGTTCAAATATGACCAAGAAACTCCCCAATGAGCTCGGCAGTGTGCCGATCAAAAGGGTATCGACAGCTATGTTCTCTTTGGTTCGAATACGACCTATGTTTGAACAGGAAGCCCCCTAGCGATCATGAGAATATTTAACGACTCTGATTTGAAATACGATCAGGGTCACACCAAAAGGGTTAAGCTAAATTTGAATACGATCAGATCCCAATGGTCATTAAAGCAGGGTACCTATATTTGAGTTGTGCTTTGTAACAGACTCTCTTTGGTCCCTTTAATTTTTCCTGAGACCTCGAACTTTGCGAGAGACAACCTCTTTTTGAACCGGAAATTTGTAAACCGGATATTGAGAGCTTCAAAGCTTTATAAGATATAAATTTACCTTGAGCCGGATGTTTGAACCGGATTTGAAAGCTTCAAAACTTTGCGGGAGAGAGATATCTCTTGAACCGGATTTTAAACCGGAATCCTTATTTTGAACCGGCAATTTTCTGACGGCCTTTAAATTTTCATCAATATGGTAGCAGCCTCCGGAACCGAGCTATCATTCCCTCCAACGACCCGGGGTTCCCGAGTCATGTCACTGTAGCCCCCGAGTCTCAAGATGACTCGAGGAGTTGGCTTGAGATTCTCCATATTTAACCGTGATATAACCCGGCATAACTTGTATATCACTGGTGTTGATAACACGATGTGTATCCACAGAAGATTGAGGTGACTACGACGGGTTAAAAATGATCCCGTATGAGCCGTGTCAGCAACTCGGCCAATGGTTCCTTCCAACTGGATGTTTTGAAGTTAACCAAACTGTAGTGGCGGCGACTTGCGCGCCTGCCCATTGAGCCGTCCAGTGCCGACGGCGGCTGATAACACATGACAATTTTCCTCCAAACTGTTGGAAGAAAACGGGCTTCCCAAGTAGTGACTTGCTCATATTCAATAATTCGTTCATGCAGACAGATGCAGTCCTGGTGTGTCGATGTAGACCAGGCCGCAATAGACGGATAGAAAAGACGACCGCCACATCAGAGGCAGCTCAAACCGATGAACCGGCTGCGGCGCTGTAAACCGGCGCGGGCGAGTCAACCATGTTTGTTTTGACGTAGTGAACAAATGTCCTGATTCGCCCGGGCAACAGATGAGTCGGCCGCGGCGCTGTAAGCCGGCGCGGACGGGCGAGTTAATGTAAACCGGGCCACAGAGGATGGTGACCTTGCACACGTTCATTCTCCGGGAAGTATGACACGGACGAAACCCCGGTGCAGAACATTGCCATCGCTTGCTCCATACCCACAATATAACACCTCATTCACAACGAACAACTGTCCTGCATCAAAAAGTATTGCAAGCCAAAGTACTTGTTGTTTTTAAAGAAAGCAATATGTAATATAAAAACATATTCGATGGATTTCACCTGATACGTCAGGCTAGTAGTTATCCACCGCGGAGTTGATGATCACCGCGGCGAGGTTAAAACCAATCACGAGTGAGTTGGCTACGGATATAGACAAATGAGTCGGCTGAGGCTTTGTAAACCGGTGCGGACGAACAAATTGTCCTCCGCGTTGTAAACTGGTGCGGACGCGTGAACCGGTGGCGAGGGCGGACGAGCGAGTCGTCCGTGGCATTGTAAGGTGGTCCAGACGGGCGAGTCGGCCGGCGCGTTGATGTAAACTGGACCGCGATACGCGTGTCCGTGAAGCTGCACGGCACAACCAAACATGCCTCCGTGGTGTAATACCACCCCTTTTTCTTTTAATAGCCGTCCTGCATAAAAATATTACAGGCCAGAGTAACCGTTGTCGGATGAATTAACATGTACTGATAAAATACATTGGAAAAATAACACCTGGTATTTTTTGTTGGATGAACACGGATGCTGACGCTGGATAATGCATAGTGCTGCTTTTGTTTGCACTGGCGAGAAAAGACATCACCAGCAAGGGCGCCTTGGCAAAGCGGAGATGAGTCTCGGCAGAAGAAACATCGGGAGCAACCGCGCAGGGCATCTCAAGGCGGAAACCAGGCGAAGGAGGCCTGTGACCCGACTTGTAGCAGAGACTCCACCGGGTGGTGGATCTAAGTGGCAGCGACCGGCTCGGACCAGAGAAAAAGGTGACTACAACTCATCTGGAAGTTCATCAAAAGCTGCGGCAGCTTTTAGTCAGATGTGACCCTGATCAATTTTGTCCACCTTAGCGTTGCAAGATCAATGCTCCTTTTTTTATTGTCTTCATGTACAGACTGGGATAATTGTAATCTTTGACTGATGTTTGATCTCTCCACCACGAGCTGACTTTATCATGGGGCTGTAGTAGCCGGTCGTGTGAACCCACGAAGCTGAACGCAGTGTTGCCCTGTTTTGTCTTCCTCGGATTGCAAATTGCGGAGATTTGAATTTTCCTGAGTTGAGCAGATCGTCTCCCCTTCTATATATAGGTCATATGGTATTTTTTTTTTCGAGTCGACTGCATCCATGCAGGGCTGATAGCACCAAACTTTTTAATCAACTGGTGAACTCGTAGCCGATGTAGATCCTTCTGCGCCGGCTCTTTTTCATCCGGAATTTTACGAGCTTCTCGAACCCTAGAAGAGATCCCTCCAAGAACTCAACACCACCGTGCGACGGCCCCACGGTGGGGGCCAACTGTCGTGGAATTGACACGTCAGATGTCCTAGGTGTAAGGACTTAGTCGCGAGGCCAGCGCATCTATGTAGTAGCTTGAGAGGGGTTGATTGGGATGAGAGACGCAGGGCGGATCAACGCACAAGACAAGGGTTTAGACAGCTTCGGGCCCCGGGAAACATCATCCGGTAACAACCCTACGTGCTGTTTGAGGCTAGGTCTCATTATGCTCATGAGAGAGTCGCCGGGAACCGGCTCACGGTGTCTAGCCCTAGAGATTGTTTCTTCTTCCCTCTTTGGGGTGCCCTGCCCCTCCTTATATAAGTTAGAGGGGCGGGTTACATGTGGAGTCCTAGTAGGACTAGGACTAGTCTATCTTCTCTTACAAGTTAATTACAAGTCCGGATCTTGCTTCCTCGTAAAGGAAATATTCGTCATCCCTTTCTTCTTAAGCCGGCCCATCATCACATGAGCCGGCCTTCTGGGCCTTGGGCCTAGTCTTCTATCTGACCCGTCGTCGGGGCCATCCGTGAGTCGTCCGGCTCGTGAGTCATCTGACAGTGAGCCGCCAGACCCGTGAGTCGCCAGTCTTCCAGCGGGTCACGGTGAAGCGCCAAGTCCGGCCGGGCCATACTTCCGACCGGGTCATACCGCGGGGTATATCCCCGACAACTATGGTATGGTATGTATGCTATGGAGTATGATCACTAATGTGCACAAGTCGCGTTGCCGGCAATACTCAATGGCTAGTCTCGATGGGTAAGCTACGCAAATGTAAGGCCATGGGGTTATCAAAGCAAATCGCAAGGTATGACAAAGATGTTGTCGAGGTTACCGTCCTTGGTGATTATGAGTCCCTTGCGAAGATGAGTGGTGGTGATGATGATGTCGAACCGTACCTATATAGCCGAAACACAATAGGACACGAGAACCATGTGACGCCCCCGGTTTGACCGTACACTAATCATACAAGCAAATGTGTACGATCAAGATCAGGGACTCACGGGAAGATATCACAACAGAACTCTAAAAATAAAATAAGTCATACAAGCATCATAATACAAGCCAGAGGCCTCGAGGGATCGAATACAAGTGCTCGATCATAGACGAGTCAGCGGAAGCAACAATATCTGAGTACAGACATAAGTTAAACAAATCTGCCTTAAGAAGGCTTGCACAAACTGGGATACAGATCGAAAGAGGCGCATGCCTCCTGCCTGGGATCCTCCTAAACTACTCCTGGTCGTCGTCAGCGGCCTGCACGTAGTAGTAGGCACCTCCGATGTAGTAGGGCCGTCGTCGACGGTGGCGTCTGGCTCCTGGGCTCCGGCATCTGGTTGCGACAACCAGGTAGAAGGGAAAGGGGGAAAGGAGGGAGAAAAGCAACCGTGAGTACTCATCCAAAGTACTCGCAAGCAATGAGCTACACTACATATGCATGGGTATATGTGTAAAGGGCCATATCGGTGGACTGAACTACAGAATGCCAGAATAAGAGGGGGATAGCTAATCCTGTCGAAGACTACGCTTCTGGCAACCTACGTCTTGCAGCATGTAGAAGAGAGTAGATTGAAGTCCTCCAAGTAGCATCGCATAGCATAATCCTACCCGACGATCCTCTCCTCGTCGACCTATGAGAGCGATCACCGGGTTGTATCTGGCACTTGGAAGGGTGTGTTTTATTAAGTGTTCGGTTCTAGTTGTCATAAGGTCAACGTACAACTCCAAATCGTCCTGTTACGGAAGATCACGGCTATTCAAATAGATAAACTTCCCTGCAGGGGTGCACCACGTTACCCGACATGCTCGATCCCTTTTGGCCGGACACACTTTCCTGGGTCATGCCCGGCCTCGAAAGATCAACACGTCGCAACCTTACCTAGGCACAACAGAGAGGTCAGCACGCCGGTCTAAATCCTATGCGCGCAGGGGTCTGGGCCCATCACCCATTGCACACTTGCACGTTGCGTGGGCGGCCGGAAGCAGACCTAGCCTCCCTAATACAAGAGCAGGCGTTCCAGTCCAATCCGGCGCGCGCCGCTCAGTCGCTGACGTCACGAAGGCTTCGGCTGATACCACGACGCCGGTTGCCCATATCTTGTCCCACGTGGTGGTTAGTGCGTATAAGGTCAACGACCCAACTCTAATCAAATACCAAGATCTCGTTAAGCGTGTTATTATGAAGTAACCGCGGACGCCGACCAGGGCCAGGCCCACCTCTCTCCTAGGTGGTCTCAACCTGCCCTGTCGCTCCACCACAAAGATCCACACAAAGGGCCGTCGAGAAAGTATGTCCTTTCAGCCCCCAATCTGTGAATCAACCGCGGGTACTCAACGAGCCGACCCGACTTTAGTCACCACAAGTATCACATATGATGTATATAAGTAATATACCCATGATCACCTCCCGAGTGATCACGGCCCGATAGTATAGCATGGCAGACGGACAAGAATGTAGGGCCACAGATGGAATACTAGCATCCTATACTAAGCATGTAGGATTGCAGGTAAGGTAACAACAGTAGTAGCAAGGACAGGCTATGCATCAGGATAGGATTAACGGAAAGCAGTAACATACTACACTACTCTAATGCAAGCAGTAGAGAGTAGAATAGGCGATATCTGGTGATCAAGGGGGGCTTGCCTGGTTGCTCTGGCAAGAAGGAGGGGTCGTCAACTCCGTAGTCAAATTGGGGGTCGCCGGCAGTCTCGGGGTCTACCGGAAAGAAGTAACGGAGGGGGAACACAATAAATAATAGAGCAACCAAAGCATCACAAAGCGTAACATGGCAATACGCGGTGCTAGGTGTGCCCTAACGCGGTAGTAGGTGATACCGACGAAGGGGGGAAACATCCGGGAAAGTATCCCCGGCGTTTCACATTTTCAGACAAATGAAGCGGAGGTGAAATGTTGCACGTTTGCTATTCTAGGGACATGTGGCTGACGAACGGGCTGCGTACTCGGATTCGTCTCGATGTTCTGAGCAACTTACATGTAGAAAGTATTTTCATCTGAGCTACAGTTTATTTTATATGATTTTCTAAAGTTTTAAAACATTTTTAGAATTTATTTAATTAATTAATTCAACATTATCCAGAATAGTGCATGCTGACGTCAGCTTGACGTCAGCAGTCAACAAAGGTGTTGACTGGTCAAACTGATGTGTGGGTCTAGTGGGACCCACCTGTCATACTCTGTTTAGGTTAATTAGGATTTAGCTAAACTAATTACTGTTTAATTAATCTAACAAGTTAATCAGATTAATTAAATAGGATTAATTAACTTAATTAATTCACTAATTAATTATTTAATTAATTATAAATTTTATTAATTCATTTTTATTTTCAATTTTATTTTAAAACGTTCTAGGCGTGGGGCCCGACTGTCATAGGCCCTATGGGCCTTAACGGGCACAGGCTCGCGGGTGCACATTAACGGGCACGGTTGCGGAGCGGCCACCGAAGGGGCGATCGCCCGCAGGGAGTGCGGCGGGACGAGGCCATAGGGGCGCGGCGGCAGGGGCCGCAGGGCGAAGTCGCGGACCAACCCAGGGGGGCGTTGGCGGCGGTGGAGCAGGGCGGCTCGCCGGGAGTGGCCGCGGCCGGGTTCGGTGGGGGTGCCGGCGGGACCCTGCCGGCGAGGTCCGGCGACGAGGTGTCCTCGGCGAGGGGCACCAGTGTGGTGGCGGGAACGGGAGGCGTCCGGCGAGGTGGGTAGCGGGGCGCTGGGGGCGCTGGAGGCCCGGGCGACAGGGGGGTGCAAGCGCGGCAGCGGCAGCACGAGGTGAGCACGTACGGGGGAGGCGAGGCATCGGAGCGCGCCCGGGCCCGTGTATAGGGGCACGCCGGGCGGGGCGAGGCCGCGGTAAGCGCGGACGACGCATCAGCGACATGGCAGAGGGGAGCGAGGACGTGGGTGCACGAGGTCTCACCGCACGGTGTAGGGGAGTGGCAGTGGGGCGCGGGGAGGAGGTCGGGGACGTGCGACGGAGGCGGTCCGGCGAGGTGGTCCGGCGACGACGGTCAACGGCGTCGGGGCGGGGCGGAGGAGCTTCGGGCGGCGGGGACGAGATGATGACGAGGCGTCTGACGAGGTGGAGGTAGACGAGGGGTGGCTCTGGCGGGGAGCAGGTCGAGGACGGGGCAGCGACGGCGAGGCGGCGCCGGGGCGACGTCGGCGGCTGGCGCGGCGCCGATCCAGATCGGGAGGGAGTGGACCGTGAGGGGGGGAGTGGGATTGTGGAGATCGTGGGGAAGGGGTTCGGTTAGGTCACGGGTTGAGGGGGGGCATATAGGCCAAGGCTGGGCCGACCGGCGCAGTGGCCAGCTGGGCCAAACGGCCCAGGGGGAGGGGGGCTGCTATTTTTTTGGTCGTTTTTCTCTTTTTGCTTTGTTCATTCTTTACTGTTTTTCTTTTAGTTACACATTAATTTTAGTTCAGTAAAATATAACAATAGCCCCTAAAATAATGTTCCAGAATAACCCGCTGTCATAACAAGTTTTTCTCCGAATTAAAATAGTTTAGCAATTTATAAAATACCAAAGTCATTTATATAAATGTTTTTGCTATTGTTTAGAGTATTTAAACATTTTATAAAAGTGTAGTTTTTCTGCCATAATTTCCTATGCATTATTTGGCTCTCCCCAAACATTTTAGTTTTAGTGTTTGAAAACTTTTACCGTTTGACTTGATTTTGAATTTGAATTTGAATCAGTTTCAAACTAACGGGAGATTAGGAACAATAACCATGGTGATGTGGCATCATTAACAGAGATTTACTGTAGCTTAATTATCCGGGCATCACAATTCTCCTCCACTACAAGAAATCTCGTCCCGAGATTTAAGAGGTGGCGTAAGGGGGAAATTTGTGGTTGTGAAATTCTAACAAATCTTCTCAGTCTTGGTTGCTCTTCTCGAAGAGGTCGATCCATTACGTTAATGTCTTTGTTTCTCTGCTTCAGGTCATCATTCCTTCGGGGTTGTCATTGTACATATGAAGGATAAGGGGTAACTTCGGAAAAACGGACCTCTGAAAGGTTATCTGGTTGATAACATCGGGGATGGTGGCGGAAAGTAACTCTCGAATGGAAACTTAAGACAATATCGAGAGCAAAGTAAGTAGGTACCATGAGAAGTTTCGAGCGGGTAGGCAATCGTTCGATGCCTGAAACAAAGTGTGAATGGGGTTTAAGCAACGGGAATAAGTATTGTGTCTGATACCAGAATTGATGATCTCTTGGAAGGTGGCGCGTGAATTACATAGGAGGCCATGCGCAAGGAACAACCTTGGGAACAGGGGGGTGTACACGAGAGTCAAGTTTCGATCTTGTGGAACTGTGGGTTATGGGCCCACCATGTGGGTTAAAAGTAGGAAGTGTGGTGACGTCTTGCACGATCATGTAAGCAAGGCATGTGGGAGAATAATGGGTCAGTTATGTTGACAGCATCGTTGGTACCAAGGGCGAGGGACGAAGAGAACCATTTTCCTGCTCGTTGAATGAGGCGGACCAATAGGCAAGGTTCTCGTCCATCGGTGGCTACCAGAATGTCATCAACAATAGCAACAGGGTCTTGCTGACAGAATTGTACAACGAGATGTTTACATAAGCAGGAGAATATTACTGCTTAGATCATATAGATCACAAGAAAGGTTAAACCAAACAATGGAAAGGAAAATATGATTATCAGATTAAACAGAACAATGGAAAGGAAAATGTGTTAAAACACATATTTCAGGGTTATTTCCTTCCCAAGGACAAATAGAGTATGATATCCGTGACAGGATATAATGTAGAAAACCCTCTAGGCAGGGGGAGAGAAATTTTCATGACATTACCGATACAACGGTGTTTGGATAATTGAGCAAGAAACAATTAGCATTGGGATAAGTGTTCTTGTTGAAAATCGGAGTACCACAGACATGCTTCGAGATAGCATTGACATGGTCTTCAAGCAATGGTCGGACTTTGGATACACAAAGGATCCATCAGGAACAACTATTAGAATAGGTCTTACAATTTCCTCATGTACGAATGGCTAACCTTGTATAAGGATACTATAGCAATAGGTCCTCCGACCAGGTGTGCTAGGCATGATATCACCTTACTGGGTTATATAAAGACCAATGCTATGACTCTTGGAAAATGTTCCAACCATCATATCTAACCGAGATTCAGATCTGATTGGTGTCAGGATACCTCAGACATCAGGATGCCTGAGAAGAAAAGGTGCAACACAATTTGACGAGATGACATTGTGAGATTCTCAGAAATGATCTAGGGAAGCGAATTCTGAAACCAGAGTTCATCATTTAACCAAGGAGAGGATGAGGGGGTGGCTGATGAACTAAACGACAATTCATCGAGATTTCCAAAAGATGGATTTCCACAATCATGTGAACAAAGAGATAACATTTGTCAGATCAAATGATATAATGAGGTATGCTCGAGGAAAACATACCCAGTTAAACATTGGTTGAAAGGTGCACCCGAAATATGGACTTAGGTAGCATGATCAATGTTAGAATGGTGATTCGATAACCAATGGTCTAAGAATGAAATACAGACCATTAACTTCAAACAATAGGGTTGCCAGAAGTTTTGAATTCACACATCATAGTCCAATTGTCGGTATTCCGGTTAGAAACAACAGGGGGGGCAAGGAATGAACGGAGATGGCGAGAAGTAATAATATATCAAGAATTCTCAAGAGGTGGAGAAATTCTCAGGACATTCTTGACATAACAGATGTTAATACTCCAAGGTAAAGAAGAACAAATGTTGGATAGCAATGACACAAGGTATAACACCAAACACGAACAAGTTTGTGTTGAACGAAAGGCAATAAAGTGGTCGATGATAACACAATTCATCGAGGGCAAGGATGGTATTTCTCATCATGAATTCAATTGATATCCTGGAAGAGCTCGGAATGTTGATGATGATCATGACACATTTGTCGAGAGGTTTCATGAAGATACAATCGCTCATCGACAATGACATCAAGTCAAACGAATTATGAAGCGAAAGGTTATTGGAACCACTAGTAGGACACAAACTCAAATCAAGTTTGTTGTTCAAGGAGAAATGATATGACGAGGAAGATCGACGTAAGATTAGCTCATCGTCGAAAGTGGTGCTCCGGGAATAAGGACCATGTAGCACAGTTAAAATCGACACGATAATGATATAGCCGAGCAGGCTAGGACTTACGTGATCGAGTTCAAATTCGTAAGTAATGAAGGTTACCAAGAGTTGTTTAATCGCGGTGCGAACTCGATTCAGTTATCGGTGTCTTTGAGTGTTTAATAACTCAGAGCCCGTGAAAAAAATTGGAACCAGTGAGAATGTAGTACTTGATGAAGAACTCATAAGAAGTTATGCAGTTTCGTGACAATCTCGAGATACCAGGGGGTAATACTCGACGACAGATCAAAGTAGAGGTTGGACTGGGGTATTGCTCTGCAGAAGACAAGTGCTTAAACTTGCATGAGAAATGGTATTTAAAGGAGAACATGGTCGGAACCACGATTGCAAAAGACCAGATCCCAGATATAAGATGAACTTATACCAAAGGAATAATTAATTTAAGAGAAGCTTTAATGATAAGATCTACATCGTATCCATGGGCATGAACACCAAGTTCAAGGTCGACTCCCACTTCTCCAATGCATAACCTTTCATTCACTTCTCACTTTCGAAGAAGTTGTAGTGTTGAAATTTTATCTGGCAAAATACCAGAAGAATATGACTCGTGAAAACTCTGGGATTCCCATAGATTAAGGAAGGCATTGGTTCAACCCATCGGGGCATCTTAGGAACATATACCACAAGCTTCGAGAGTAATTATCACCAGCTCGAAGGCAGAGCATGGTTGACCAAATCCGAGAATAGGATTTACCAATGGCATTTTGTATCAAGGAAAGAACTTCTCAAGGTTTTTGTATACGAAGGACTCTGTCTGATGATATTTCAACAAAGGATCCGATGATCCATAACGGAGCTGATGTGAGCATCGGCACACAACCAGAGGAAGAAACAATGCAAAGGCATTGGATTATAGAAGCAACTGACTAATTCAGAGCTCAAATGCAAAGGAATTATGATTTTCAAATCAAGGGATCCGAAGCAAAGCTCTGATTAGGGCTGGATAAGTCGAATAGCCTTAGGGTTACAATTGTTGATGATTTGATTGGTTGAGAACCAGCTCCAATTCAAAATGACGTCTGAGCTGGAAGGATGAATCATAGGATCTGACTGAGGATTGGGAGCATTCACAACTTATTGAATCAATGGACTCAAAATGATAGTGACAAAGGATAGTAAATGAATATTGCTGGTCTTAAGGAACGCAACCAAAATGCAAGCACACAATTGCAGAGCAATAGCGGGCAGAGGGTTACCGAAAGATTATATAACCTCTCAATGTATCTTGTGAATCATATGTACAACGAGGGAAGAACGGATACTCGGTAAGTGTGAGGAATTATCCGTAGGGGGTATTCATGTGGCAAAGAACTGCAAGGCAGTAAGCTCAAGGATTCTTAAAAAGTTTGGAGAATAATTCGATGCATCTTGTAATAACAAGAGCAACTAGGAATGAAAGTAAGACGACAGGTGCATGTAATCCTCCATAGGGATAACGGTTGTAGGGAATTGCAAAAGCAACGGGAACAAGGTCTCGAGTGAACACTGGAGAGTATCTTCCGAATCTTCTGGTGTAGTTGGCGATCATCTGGACTGAAGGGGCTCTCCGGGAGAAGATATTATCGAGAACCTAGAGTCAGAGTTAGTAAAATCGTTTAACCCGAATAGAAGAGATGTCAGAGTCCCAGAGTATAGGTCGAGGAATAAAAGATCCTACTACCACCCAATGGCGACGTGGGCCCGTAAGCCACACAGCCATGTTAGTAAAAGTTTTAGCAATGACTAGACTCAACTTCGGCCAAGGAGTTGGAAGGGGGATTCCTACAGGCAGTCGGCTCTGATACCAACTTGTGACGCCCCCGGTTTGACCGTACACTAATCATACACGCAAATGTGTACGATCAAGATCAGGGACTCACAGGAAGATATCACAACACAACTCTAAAAATAAAATAAGTCATACAAGCATCATAATACAAGCCAGGGGCCTCGAGGGCTCGAATACAAGTGCTCGATCATAGACGAGTCAGCGGAAGCAACAATATCTGAGTACAGACATAAGTTAAACAAATCTGCCTTAAGAAGGCTTGCACAAACTGGGATACATATCGAAAGAGGCGCAGGCCTCCTGCCTGGGATCCTCCTAAACTACTCCTGGTCGTCGTCAATGGCCTCCACGTAGTAGTAGGCACCTCCGGTGTAGTAGGGTCATCGTCGACGGTGGCGTCTGGTTCCTGGGCTCCGACATCTAGTTGCGACAACCAGGTAGAAGGGAAAGGGGGAAAAGAGGGAGAAAAGCAAACGTGAGTACTCATCCAAAGTACTCGCAAGCAAGGCGCTACACTACATATGCATGGGTATATGTGTAAAGGGCCATATCGGTGGACTGAACTGCAGAATGCCAGAATAAGAGGGGGATAGCTAATCCTGTCGAAGACTACGCTTCTGGCAGCCTTCGTCTTGCAGCATGTAGAAGAGAGTAGATTGAAGTCCTCCAAGTAGCATCGCATAGCATAATCCTACCCGACGATCCTCTCCTCGTCGACCTCTGAGAGCGATCACCGGGTTGTATCTGGCACTAGGAAGGGTGTGTTTTATTAAGTATCCGGTTCTAGTTGTCATAAGGTCAAGGTACAACTCCAAGTCGTCCTATTACCGAAGATCACGGCTATTCGAATAGATAAACTTCCCTGTAGGGGTGCACCACATTACCCGACACGCTCGATCCCTGTTGGCCGGACACACTTTCCTGGGTCATGCCCGCCTCGAAAGATCAACACGTCACAGCCCTACCTAGGCACAACAGAGAGGTCAGCACGCCGGTCTAAATCCTATGCGCGCAGGGGTCTGGGCCCATCGCCCATTGCACACCTGCATGTTGCGTGGGCGGCCGGAAGCAGACCTAGCCTCCCTAATACAAGAGCAGGTGTTCCAGTCCAATCCGGTGCGCGCCGCTCAGTCGCTGACGTCACGAAGGCTTCGGCTGATACCACGACGCCGGTTGCCCATATCTTGTCCCACGTGGCGGTTAGTGCGTATAAGGTCAACGACCCAACTCTGATCAAATACCAAGATCTCGTTAAGCGTGTTATTATGAAGTAACCGCGGACGTCGACCAGGGCCAGGCCCACCTCTCTCCTAGGTGGTCTCAACCTGCCCTGTCGCTCCACCACAAAGATCCACACATAGGGCCGTCGGGAAAGTATGTCCTTTCAGCCCCCAATCCGTGAATCAACCGCGGGTACTCAACGAGCCGGCCCGACTTTAGTCACCACAAGTATCACATATGATGTATATAAGTAATATACCCGTGATCACCTCCCGAGTGATCACGGCCCGATAGTATAGCATGACAGACGGACAAGAATGTAGGGCCACAGATGGAATACTAGCATCCTATACTAAGCATGTAGGATTGCAGGTAAGGTAACAACAGTAGTAGCAAGGACAGGCTATGCATCAGGATAGGATTAACGGAAAGCAGTAACATACTACACTACTCTAATGCAAGCAGTAGAGAGTAGAATAGGCGATATCTGGTGATCAAGGGGGGGCTTGCCTGGTTGCTCTGGCAAGAAGGAGGGGTCGTCAACTCCGTAGTCGAACTGGGGGTCGCCGGCAGTCTCGGGGTCTACCGAAAAGAAGTAACGCAGGGGGAACACAATAAATAATAGAGCAACCAAAGCATCACAAAGCGTAACAAGGAAATACGCGGTGCTAGGTGTGCCCTAACGCGGTAGTAGGTGATACCAACGAAGGGGGGAAACATCCGGGAAAGTATCCCCGGCATTTCGCATTTTCAGACAAATGAAGCGGAGGTGAAATGTTGCATGTTTGCTATGCTAGGGACATGTGGCTGACGAACGGGCTGCGAACTCGGATTCGTCTCGATGTTCTGAGCAACTTACATGTAGAAAGTATTTTCATCTGAGCTACGGTTTATTTTATATGATTTTCTAAAGTTTTAAAATATTTTTAGAATTTATTTAATTAATTAATTCATTATTACCAGAATAGTGCATGTTGACGTCAGCTTGACATCAGCAGTCAACAGAGGTGTTGACTGGTCAAACTGACGTGTGGGTCTAGTGGGACCCACCTGTCATACTCTGTTTAGGTTAATTAGGGTTTAGCTAAACTAATTACTTTTTAATTATTCTAACAAGTTAATCAGATTAATTAAATAGGATTAATTAACTTAATTAATTCACTAATTAATTATAAATTTTATTAATTCATTTTTATTTTAAAACGTTCTAGGGCGTGGGGCTCGACTGTCATAGGCCCTATGGGCCTTAACGGGCACGGGCTCACGGGTGCACGTTAACGGGCGCAGCCCGAACGGGCGCGGCTGCGGAGCGGCCACCGAACGGGCGCTCGCCCGCAGGGAGTGCGGCGGGGCGAGGCCATAGGGGCGCGGCGGCAGGGGCCGCGGGGCGAAGTCGTGGACCAACCCAGGGGGCGTTGGCGGCGGTGGAGCAAGGCGGCTCGCCGGGAGCGGCCGCGGCCGGGTTCGGTGGGGGTGCCGGCAGGACCCTGCCGGCGAGGTCCGACAATGAGGTGTCCTCGGCGAGGGGCGCCAGTGTGGTGGCGGGAACGGGAGGCGTCCGGCGAGGTGGGTAGCGCGGTGCTGGGGGCGCTGGAGGCCCGGGCGACAGGGGGTGCGAGCGTGGCAGCGGCAGCACGAGGTGAGCGCGTACGGGGGAGGCGAGGCATCGGAGCGCGCCCGGGCGCGTGTGCAGGGGCACGCCGGGCGGGGCGAGGGCGCGGTGAGCGCGGACGACGCATCAGCGACATGGCAGAGGGGAGCGAGGACGCGAGCGCACGAGGTCTCACCGCACGGTGTAGGGGAGTGGCAGTGGGGCGCGGGGAGGAGGTCGGGGACGTGCGACGGAGGCGGTCCGGTGAGGTGGTCCCACGACGATGGTCAACGGCGTCGGGGTGGGGCAGAGGAGCTTCGGGCGGCGGGGACGAGATGATGACGAGGCATCTGACGAGGTGGAGGTAGACGAGGGGTGGCTCCGGCGGGGAGGAGGTCGAGGACGGGGCAGCGACGGCGAGGCGGCGTCGGGGCGACGTCGGCGGCTGGCGCGGCGCCGATCCAGATCGTGAGGGAGTGGACTGTGAGGGGGGAGTGGGATTGTGGAGATCGTGGGGGAGGGGTTCGGTTAGGTCACGGGGTGAGGGGGCCATATAGGCCAATGCTGGGCCGGCCGGCGCAGTGGCCAGCTGGGCCAAACGGCCGTTTTTCTCTTTTTGCTTTGTTCATTCTTTACTGTTTTTCTTTTAGTTACACATTAATTTTAGTTTAGTAAAATATAACAATAGCCCCTAAAATAATGTTCGAGAATAACCCGCTGTCATAACAAGTTTTTCCCCGAATTAAAATAGTTTAGCAATTTATAAAATACCAAAGGCATTTATATAAATGTTTTTGCTATTGTTTTATTCATTTTAGAGTATTTAAACATTTTATAAAAGTGTGGTTTCTCAGCCATAATTTCCTATGCATTATTTGGCTCTCCCCAAACATTTTAGTTTTAGTGTTTGAAAACTTTTACCATTTAACTTGATTTTGAATTTGAATTTGAATCGGTTTCAAACTAACGCGAGATTAGGAACAATAACCGTGGTGACGTGGCATCATTAACAGAGATTTACTGAAGCTTAATTATCCGAGCGTCACAAACCACAACCCAAAATCTCAAAGACCAAAACGTTTCAAAATCGTCGTAGGAGGTAGTGGTGGATGATGGTGGTGTATGTGGGCAGCTGTGTAGATATGATGGTTTGGAAGATGTGGTGGAAAGAGGGGAAACGGTGGTGGCCGAACTGAACAAACTTCCGTTTCGTCAGGCTTTCTCGGACGTCCGGGTGGTCATGGTCGTCCGGTCGTCGGATGTCCGGCTGAGATCGGTCGTCCGGGCCCTGGGCGAAAATCGGGCACGGGATGAACTGCGCGATTTCGGGGATGATGGAAGTGGTGATGTCCAATTCGAGCGGATTTGTGGATGGAAAAGGGTGGGGAGGGTGGGGAAAGATAGATCCACACGTGGCAACACAAATCCATGGACCAAATCCAACAAAATTTCAACTCACCAACAAATCACAAAAAAAAATTTGGGGCTATTTTTGGTGGGGATTTTCGGATTTAGGACGAAAACAACAAAATCAAGCTAGAAAACACGGGGTAGGGGCTCCAAGAACGTGATCAACGTGGCTCATGATACCAAGATGATGTAGGGCGGATCCCTATGGGGCCGATCTTTCACG
The DNA here is from genome assembly GCF_002575655.3 of Aegilops tauschii subsp. strangulata. NCBI lineage: Eukaryota > Viridiplantae > Streptophyta > Magnoliopsida > Poales > Poaceae > Aegilops > Aegilops tauschii. The sequence goes on from NC_053039.3 coordinate 522,168,852, forward strand.
TTTGGAGAGTATCCCTATGAGGAACACGAAGAACGCGCGGAAGAACACGAGGGAAATCATGAGGGAAAACAAGAGAAACACTCAACCGATACGACTATGATCACACAAGTGCTAGATCATCGAGGCACAAAGTAACACGAGATCCAAAGTCAACAAGGGACAATACAAAGGAAGCCGTTCTTCTCCGTGAGGAGGTCTTGATTGCCTTCTCCGGATGGAGGTCTTGAATCCGGGTGGATCTTCTCCGAAGAGGTGCGGTCCCTCACGAGGAGTAGATCCGGTACGGATGAGCGAAGCTCTATCTCACAAATGAGCTAAATCAACGCTAACCCTAGCTAGGAGGTGGGAGAGGTCTATTTATAGTCATAGTGCAAAAGAGTGGCGAAGTGGAGGGGTACATGGGCTTCGGCCCGAAACTGGATGCAGCCAAGGTCCGGTCGTCCGGGAGACGCCGGTCGTCCGGAGTCTCACGAAGGTCCGGACGTCCGTAGCACTTCGGAAATCTGTAGTTTAGGTTCTGTCGCCTCGGCCTCGGACGTCCGTAGGTGTGCGGTCGTCCGGTCGCCGGTCGTCCGGTCTTCCTCGGATTTCCGTAGATTTAGTTCGGTTGGCGTAGTGTTGGTCGTCCGGAGGGGTCCGGTCGTCCAGAGTCTGAAAGGTGTCGGACGTCCGGTCGCTGTAGCTTTCGTATGCCTGAGTTCCCTTGGCTGGCGCGACCTTCAGGGGTCGGACGTCTGGGCTGGGCCGGTCGTCCGGAGTCTGTAGCTTCCGTGGCAGCCCTTCTTCTTGTCCTCCACACTTGGTGTCCTCGCCGTCTTGTCCATTGGATGTAGATGACCCCTGGTTCTCCTCCAAGTACCTGATCACACACAGAGTTTCCGTATGAGGTAGTAGCCATGTCTCGTGAGTAGGAAAAGGGAGTTCGGAGAGGAGCGAGTTCACCTTATCTTCGATAGCCTTTGCTCGAGCTCTTGTCATGGGTCCAAGTGGTGTCGAGGGAGATGTAGGTACGTCCATGGGGATGAGCGAGGGATGCTCCGCATCAGTAACTTTCCTAGGTCATACCAATCTGGGAATTCTTCAGAGCCTTCGAATTCTCCTAGTCTTCAGAGTCTTCAACCGTTGCAGTTTCCATTATTGTAATGCACGGTAAAATCCTCTTCATTCCGAAGTGGTCTTAGCTATCCGATATCTTGTACTTCTTGGAGTGGTCTCATCAGTCGAATCTTCGTGGTCAAAAGGGGAAAAGGGGTATAGTATCACTAAAAGGGAGTATTTGAATAAGCTCAGAACAGAGGGGAGGTAAAAGATCTTTTTGAAAATGAAGTTGTAGAAAAAATCTTTCCTATGGGCTTGCTAGTTTGTAGGGTCACGTCCTACAGTCAACATGTGCTCTGATACCATCTTGTAGCGACCCGACCTCAGACGGTCAAGTCTCTGTGCTTAAGTGTCATCCCTGGATCGGTATGCTGACACACACAGTACTCGAGGATTTATAACAGAGGTAAATCACATGTATAAAGTAACGTAAATACTATTATCTCAATCCAAATAGAGGAAGTAACAACAAGGTTGTGGATTCCCATCAACACCAACGGCAAAGTTGAGTGTAGAAATCGTAACCCTAACGTATCACTTACTCGTCGTAAGAATCCTGCAACATGAGACGTTGCAGCCACAAAGGGTCAGTACATTGAATGTACTGGCAAATTCACACCATAGAGCAATGATGAATAAAGGCTATCACTACATGCATATATGGCTGGTGGAGGCTCTATGGTTATAATGTTTTGCGAAAAGCCAAATTTTCCCTACAACAAAGGAATACATTTTATTTAACTACCAAGTTGGTTGAAAATTTATTGAGAAGGTTCCTCCAACTCAATCCCAATTAAGAGCTAACAACCCAACAAATTAATTAAGTAAAGTGATGAGATCAACATGATAATTCAAGAACCAGATACTCAAGACGTCCATAACCGGGGACACGGCTAACCATGATTAGTTTGTACACTTTGCAGAGGTTTGCACACTTTTCCCCACAAGACTCGATCTCCTCCGTTTGATTTCTCGCACTTCATGGTGTTTGAGAAACGGATGACCGAGACACAGTCTTTCAGAAGCATTAACTCTAACCCCGGGTAGACAGTACCAACCTACATCCCCTACATCTGCTAGCCTACCACTGGAAGAGGTCATGCAACTTACTCAACTATGCTAGAGCCCATAATAGCTTGTGGCTGCACACGGAAGTTTTTAGCATGAATAATCTTATGATCCCTTTGAGCCTGGGTGGCATTCCATTGGGTGATCACACGGGTCCTCCGGGATCTCCTTGGGCAAGCACTGGGTTCTCCAGGTGCCCGGGCAGACCACTGGGTGCTCCAGTGTGCCCCTACCATTCCACCCAGATGTGTATTAAAGTAGCCACCTTAAGTTAACCATTAAATAATAACTCTCACATCTATCATGGATACACTCAAACCCAATCCACGTCTACGAGCATAGCATAGCAGTATAAGCATAACGTAGAAGTAACTCCCAAGGTTTGAATGCAGGACAATAGGTTCCTACCTCATCAACTACTTCCCAATACCCACATGTTATCAATCCTACTCATGCAATGTTTGAAGGTTGAAACTAATGCATAAAAACTGGGTAATGAAGGGATATGATCAAAGTGTGAACTTGCCTTGTACAGTTGATGAAGATGATTCGCACTCATAACTCCTGATAGTTCTACTCGTCACACTCCGGTCAATCTATCGTAAGCAAGCAATAGTAACCACACTTAAGCAATCACTCAAAAGATCAGAAAGAACGAAGAAGACAATTTGGAAAACATCAAAACCAAGCAAATAACTCTTGAAACATAAAACAATTTCTAACAGTACCAAAATTATGTGAATTTGGCCTTATCAGAAAGTTTAGGTCAAGAGCTTCAATTTGCGAAAAGAATCAACTCAAACGGAGTTATAAAACTCAAATTATGATCAAACGAAGTTCAAATTCAAATCTGTTTGAATTCAAATTTTAAAACTTTCAAAAAACATGTTTAAGTTGTTTATCTGGATAGAGGAGATCATAACGAAGAAGTGGGCGTTGGTTTCATCGAAAACGGACGTACGGATAAAAAGATATGATTAAAAGAAATTTGAGTATGAAACAAATTTCGAAATTTGAATGTTGCAAAAAGTTTATTTGATAGATTCACTAGATAGATGGAATTAAGACGAAAATATTGGCGTTGATTTCGTCTAATTTGAACGAACAAGTAAAAAGTTAGGGCCAAGCTGTTTTATGGAAGAAAAATATCTATATAATAAGCTACGGAAGTATATATTAGAAATACGAAGAAAGATACCTTTATAAGGTAGAGAAAAGACGACTTCAGAAAGAAGAGACGATTTTAAGAATTTTCGCCGGAGACGAGAAATATATTTGTCTTTAGTGAATCTAGTCAAACCGAAATATATTGATTTAACCGGAATCGGATGATTTTTGAAGGCTCTATGGGTATATATTTATAGGTGGAAAAAAGGTTTAGATATCAAAGGCTAGACAATGTGGGACTAAACTTAGACGAAAAGAGAAAAGAGAGAAAACGTGCCTCGTACGGGCCTAAGGCCTTCGGTTGGCGCGCGTACGCTGCAGTTTTTTCTTCTTCTTTTTTCTTTTGAGCAATTGAAAAGAGAAAGAAAAAACTATGGAGAAAAAAATGTGAGGGAGGGATATGGCCGGTTGGGCCTGGCCCATATAGGAGAAAAAAATGATGGGCGCCCGCTGCTACTATGATGCGCACGTGGGCGGCAATTAGTGATGGGTCGCATGTCCAGTTTTGTTTGTTTAGATAAAAATGGAGAAGATAAATAGAATAAGAAAAACAATATATATTTTTCCATAGTCATATTATATATCAAAATTTTCAGAAAAGATTTTCTACGACATGATTATTTTTCTAACTTTAAATAAAATACACGGAATTTTAAATAAATCAAAGAGTGCTACTGGTGCAGTAAAACCCAGTAAAAATCATTTTAAAAATACCAAAATGATTTAAAATTTATTTATCTCCAATTTTCTAATGTAGGGAATCATTTTACCCTAATTTCCAATATATTTTGTATTTGGAGAAAAATAATTTGAATAAAACCCAAATAACTCCAAATTGAAAATAATTTCAAAGGGACTTTAAATTTGATCCTTTGAAACTCCCAACTCATATTTCATATGTTTTGAAGAAGTCATTTTATCTTCTCTCATGAAAATCATTGAGTTGCATAAAGTTTCTGAATTTGAAATATTTCCAAATGAGATTCAAATCTTTTCAAAACCCTTTTTTCATTTAATTAAATGGAAGAAGTCATATCATCTTCTCTCTAGAGTTTTGTATTTGAAAAGAATTTGAATTCATGGAGAACATAAATGCAAAATGAAAGTTTGGGAAAGTCCTTTTATTCCCTCTCATTTAACTTTCATAAAGTTTCAAATTCCACTCAATTTCACACAGCACATCACACAAGCAATCAAAAACTATCTATTTAATATAACATTCCAAAATTTAGAATTTTGGGATGTTACACCTGATCGCAGATCGATCTTGGAAAATACTTTAGCTCCTTGCAGCTGGTTAAACAAATCGTTGATCATCGGTAGTGGGTACTTGCTCTTGATCGTCACTTCATTCAATGCACGATAATCGACAACCAATCTCAAAGATCCATCCTTCTTCTCAACCAAGAGCACTGGGGCTCCCCACGATGACGAACTTTGTCGAATGTAACCTTTCTCCAATAACTCCTTAATCTGCTTCTTAATTTCCTCCAGATCATTGGGCATCCGGTATGGCCTCTTTGATATTGGTCCGGTGCCTGGCAACAGCTCTATCAAAAATTCTATGTCTCGATCCGGCGGCATGCCTGGTAGTTCTTCTGGAAATACATCCGGGTAATCCTTCACTACAGGCACTTCCTCCTGAACAACTCCTGAGAGGGAATTCACTTGGGTTCTCCTTGGCGCATGCTTGGATACATACTTAATCCTTTCTCCCTCAGGGGTGGTGAGAAGTAACGACTTACTAGCACAGTCAATGTCTCCTCCATACTTCGATAACCAATCCATGCCTAGTATTATATCCAATCCTTGTGACTCCAAAATTATTAAATCTGAGGGTAAAACATGGCTACCAATAGTTAAGGGTAACCGATCACACCATTGGCTAGCCATATACTCTGCTCCTGGCGAGCTTACTAACATGGGTGACCTAAGGGCTAAGGTGGGTAACTCGAGGTGGTGGCGGTGGGTTGTTGTTGTTGTTGCCTTGGTTCTGAACTAGTAGCTGCATTAAGGCATTCTGCTGTTGGATCAACTAAGTGAGCTCCGGTGGGAAAACAAATCCGGGGTCACGTCTCGGAGGCATCTGATGGGTTTAGAGGGGAGAGATTAGAATAGAATGAGGTCTAAAGGGGAAAACACTACCCATATGCACATGAGACAAACACATTCATTTCACACCACTCAATTCAAACAAGGTCATACACACGATCTAACTATTGTTACAAAATACTCGGACTACTACTATATACATGGGGGAATACTACTGATAACATGGTACTCAACTAGAAATTTTGATCGGTGGAAGACTCCATGATAACCGCTCCCGCTTCGTCTTCGTAATCATCATCACTACTGTCGGGGTCGGAGTCGATGTCGTCGATGATGATGTAGTCCTCGGGATGCTCGTCATCTCCTGGCGCGGGGCGTGGAGATACGAGAAAGGGGGAGAAGATGCGATTATGTATCATAAATACTAAGGCCAGACAGACTAAAAGGGGCTCCCATGAATACTCCTAGTTTCTTCTTCAGGTCTTCATTCTTCTCCAGTAGCACTACGATTTCCTCCTCATATACATCGCGTGTAGACTTGAGTTCCTCTTCAAGCTCCATGTTCCTGGTCATCACCTTCTTCAGATCCATCATGTTGGCGCATGATACGTCTCTGTCGTATCTATAATTTTTGATTGTTCCATGCCAATATTATACAACTTTCATATACTTTTGGCAACTTTTTATACTATTTTTGGGACTAACATATTGATCCAGTGCCCAGTGCCAGTTCCTGTTTGTTGCATATTTTATGTTTCGCAGAAAACCCATATCAGACGAAGTCGAAACGGGATAAAAACGGACGGAGAATATTTTTGGAATATTTGTGAAATATGGGAAGAAGAATCAACGCGAGACGGTGCCCGAGGGGGCCATGAGGCTGGGGGCGCGCCTGGCCCCCTGGGCGCGCCCCTGACCCTCGTGGGCACCCCGTAAGGCGGTTGCTGCTCTTCTTTGGCCGCAAGAAAGCTAATTTTTGGAGAAAAATCTGGGCGAACGTTTCAATCCAATCGGAGTTACGGATCTCCGGATATATAAGAAATGGTGAAAGGGCAGAATCCAAGAACGCAGAAACAGAGAGAGACAGAGAGACAGATCCAATCTTAGAGGGGCTCTCGCCCCTCCCATGCCATGGAGACAAAGGACCAGAGGGGAAACCCTTCTCCCATCTAGGGAGGAGGCCAGGGAAGAAGAAGAAGGGTGGGGGCTCTCTCCCCCTCGCTTTCGGTGGTGCTGGAGTGCCACCGGGGGCCATCATCATCACCGCAATATTCACCAACAACTTCACTGCCATCATCACCAACTCTTCCCCCCTCTATGCAGCGGTGTAACCCCTCTTTTACCTGCTGTAATCTCTACTTAAACATGGTGCTCAACGCTATATATTATTTCCCAATGATGTATGGCTATCCTATGATGTTTGAGTAGACCCGTTTTGTCCTATGGGTTAATTGATGATCGTGATTGGTTTGAGTTGCATGTTTTATTATTGGTGCTGTCCTATGGTGCTCTCCGTGTCGCGCAAGCGTGAGGGATTCCCGCTGTAGGGTTTGCAATATGTTCATGATTTGCTTATGGTGGGTGGCGTGAGTGACAGAAGCATATACCCGAGTAAGTAGGTTGTTTGCGTATGGGAATAAAGAGGACTTGATACTTTAATGCTATGGTTGGGTTTTACCTTAATGATCTTTAGTAGTTTCAGACGCTTGCCAGAGTTCCAATCATAAGTGCATATGATCCAAGTAGAGAAAGTATGTTAGCTTATGCCTCTCCCTCAAATAAAATTGCAATAGTGATTGCCGGTCTAGTTATCGATTGCCTAGGGACAAATAAATTTCTCGTGACAAAAAAGCTCTCCACTAAAACTAATTTAGTTGTGTCTTTATCTAAACAGCCCCTACTTTTTATTTACGCGCTCTTTATTACCTTTCAATCCTATCCAAAAACTCCTACAAAGTACTTCTAGTTTCATACTTGTTCTAGGTAAAGCGAACGTTAAGCGTGCGTAGAGTTGTATCGGTGGTCGATAGAACTTGAGGGAATATTTGTTCTACCTTTAGCTCCTCATTGGGTTCGACACTCTTATATCGAAAGAGGCTACAATTGATCCCCTATACTTGTGGGTTATCAATACCTTTTTCTGGCGCCGTTGCCGGGGAGTTATAGCGTGTGGTGAATATTCTCGTGTGTGCTTGTTTGCTTTATCACTAAGTAAATTTTATTTGATGTTCTTAGTTGTTCTCTATCTTTAGTTATGGATATGAAACACGAAATGCCAAAAAAATAGGTTTACTTGCTACTCATGTGGATGGGGAACCTCCTAAAACCCTCGATGCTCATTATGTGAAAGATATTATGTACTACTTTGATAATCCTGAGAAAACCCCATTCAACTTTGTAATGGGAGACACGTTGGATCAACGTGAATACTTTAGGGATTATCGCTCAACACAAAAAGGGAAACTATTATGGGACCAAATTTATATGTTGAAGTGGTATGCTCGGCAACTATGCTTGAGATATGATTATACTTGTTGCTCTAGGATGAAGTCTCCACACCTTCCCTTTTCATGCAAATTTAATGATGATAAAACCTTGGCTTCTTATGCTAATGGTATATATGATTACTATGATGTGGAACAAATAGAAGAATTCGTTGCTTTTATGGGTGCTTATGAAATTGAATCTTTCTTTAAAGAATGTGAAAATCTTTATGATGCTGTTTACAGACCTAAAAATTTAGCTATCCTTAAATATTGTTATGAGAATTATGAATACAATTCCGATATTGATGCATTTATTGAGAAAGTCTCCGCTGTCCAAGAAGATATTAATATTTTGCAGGAGTCTATGGAATAAGAAATTGATGAAACTGTGAGCTCATTGGATGAAAAAGATGAGGAGGAGAGCGAAGAACAAAAGGAGGAATAGCGGATTGATCACCCGTGCCCACCTTCTAATGAGAGTAACTCTTCAACTCATACATTGTTTAATTTCCCTTCGTGCTTATCGAAGGATGATTGCTATGATGACTGTTATGATCCCGTTGATTCTCTTGAAATATCCCTTTTTGATTATGCTTGCTATGCTTGTGGCCAACATGCCAATATGAATTATGATTATGGAGATGAACTTGCTATAGCTCCTTATGTTAAACATGAAATTGTTGCTATTGCACCCACGCATGATAGTCCTATTATCTTTTTGAATTCTCCCGACTACACTATATCGGAGAAGTTTGCACTTATTAAGGATTATATTGATGGGTTGCCTTTTACCGTTGCACATGATGATTCTGATGAATATAATATGCATGTGCTTGCTGCTCCTACTTGCAATTATTATGAGAGAGGAACTATATCTCCACCTCTCTATGTTTCCAACACGATAAAATTGCAAGAAACTGCTTATACTATGCATTGGCCTTTACTAGGTGTGCTTGAATTGTTCTTTTATGACATGCTGATGCATAGGAAGAGAGTTAGACTTCGTCATTGCTTGATATATGTTGATTTGTGCTCACTACTAAATGCCAAATCATTGCTAATTAAAATTGGCTTTGATATACCTTGGGATCCGGGTGGATTCACTACTTGAGCACTATATGCCTAGCTTAATGGCTTTAAAGAAAGCGCTGCTAGGGAGACAACCCGGAAGTTTTAGAGAGTCATTTATTTCTGTTGAGTGCTTTCATATAGTTTTAAAAAAATTATAGAGGGGAACCCAAAACTTTTTCAAAAAGGAAAGTGAAAGTGAGAGAGACAAGCATTGTTGAAGTGGGGGAGCTCCTTGAACTTTGTTCATACTCACGGAAACTTTGTGAATCTTAATTACAGAAACTTTTCAATAAAAATAATTATCCCCTTGTAGAATTCCATTGTATTATAAAAATAATGTGCCAAGGTTTGCCTTTAGGATGTTTACAATGCTTGTTGGTTTGTGCGGTGCAGGACAGAAACTTTGGCTGTAGTGCGCAATTTTACATTTTTTACTGGAATGTCAAACGGTTCTGATTATTTTGGCACTGTCTTTCTATAAAAAAAATTATTTTTCCTAATTTTCGCAGAAATTTTGGAGTACCAGAAGTATGGTTAATGTTCAGATTGTTACAGACTGTTCTGTTTTAGACAGATTCTGTTTTTGATGCATAGTTTGCTTGTTTTGATGAAACTATCAATTTCAATCAGTGGATTAAGCCATGGAAAAGTTATATTACAGTATCTACAATGCAAAAACAAAATATGAATTGGTTTGCAACAGTACTTAGAGTAGTGATTTGCTTTATTATACTAACGGATCTTACCGAGTTTTCTGTTGAGTTTTGTGTGGATGAAGTGTTCAAAGATCGAGGAGATCTCGATGTGAGGAGAAGGAGGAGAGGCAAGAGCTCAAGCTTGGGGATGCCCAAGGCACCCCAAGTAAATATTCAAGGATACTCAAGCGTCTAAGCTTGGGGATGCCCCGGAAGGCATCCCATCTTTCTTCAACAAGTATCGGTATGTTTTCAAATTCGTTTCGTTCATGCGATATGTGCAAATCTTGGAGCGTCTTTTGCTTTAGTTTTCACTTTTTCTTTTATGCACCATGCTGGTATGAGATAGTCCTTGGTTGATTTATAGAATGCTCATCGCACTTCACTTATATTTTTTGAGTATGGCTTTATAGAATGCTTCATGTGCTTCACTTATATCATTTGAAGTTTTGATTGCCTATTTCTCTTCACATAGAAAACCGCCATTTGTAGAATGCTCTTTTGCTTCACTTATATTTGTTAGAGCGTGGGCATATCTTTTGTAGAAAGAATTAAACTCTCTTGCTTCACTTATATCTATTTAGAGAGATGACAGGAACTGGTCATTCACATGGTTGGTCATAAAATCCTACATAAAACTTGTAGATCACTGAATATGATATGTTTGATTCCTTGCAATAGTTTTGCGATATAAAGGTGGTGATATTAGAGTCGTGCTAGTTGAGTAATTGTGAAATTGAGAAATACTTGTGTTGAGGTTTGCAAGTCCCGTAGCATGCACGTATGGTGAACCGTTATGTAACGAAGTTGGAGCATGAGGTATTTATTGATTGTCTTCCTTATGAGTGGCGGTCGGGGACGAGCGATGGTCTTTTCCTACCAATCTATCCCCCTAGGGGCATGCATAGTAGTACTTTGCTTTGAGGGCTAATAAACTTTTGCAATAATTATATGAGTTCTTTATGACTAATGTGAGTCCATGGATTATACGCACTCTCACCCTTCCATCATTGCTAGCCTCTTCGGTACCGTGCATTGCCCTTTCTCACCTCGAGAGTTGGTGCAAACTTTGCCAGTACATCCAAACCCCGTGATACGATACGCTCTATCACACATAAACCTCATTACATCTTCCTGAAAACAGCCACCATACCTACCTATCATGGCATTTCCATAGCCATTCCGAGATATATTGCCATGCAAGTTCCATCATCATCATATACATGACTTGAGCATTTATTGTCATATTGCTTTGCATGATCGTAAGATAGCTAGCATGATGTTTTCATGGCTTGTCCGTTTTTGATGTCATTGCTACGCTAGATCATTGCACATCCCGGTACACCGCCGGAGGCATTCATATAGAGTCATATCTTTGTTCTAGTATCAAGTTGTAATATTGAGTTGTAAGTAAATAAAAGTGTGATGATCATCATTATTAGAGCACTGTCCCAGTGAGGAAAGGATGATGGAGACTATGATTCCCCCACAAGTCGGGATGAGACTCCGGACGAAAAAATAAAAAAAGAAAAAAAGAAAAAAAAGGAGAAAGGCCAAAAAAAGAAGGCCCAAAAAAGGAAAAAACCAACAAAATGAGAGAAAAAGAGAGAAGGGGCAATATTACTATCCTTTTACCACACATGTGCTTCAGAGTAGCACCATGTTCTTCATATAGAGAGTCTCTTGAGTTATCTCTTTCATATACTAGTGGGAATTTTCATTATAGAACTTGGCTTGTATATTCCAACGATGGGCTTCCTAAAATGCCCTAGGTCTTCATGAGCAAGCAAGTTGGATGCACACCCACTTAGTTTCAGTTTGAGCTTTCATACACTTATAGCTCTAGTGCATCCGTTGCATGGCAATCCCTACTCCTCGCATTGACATCAATTGATGGGCATCTCCATAGCCCATTGATTAGCTGCGTCGATGTGAGACTTTCTCCTTTTTCGTCTTCTCACGCAAACCTCCATCATCATATTCTATTCCACCCATAGTGCTATGTCCATGGCTTGCGCTCATGTATTGCATGAGGGTTGAAAAGGCTGAAGCGCGTTAAAAAGTATGAACCAATTGCTCGGCTTGTCATCGGGGTTGTGCATGATTTGAATGCTTTGTGTGGTGAAGATGGAGCATAGCCAGACTATATGATTTTGTAGGGATGAGCTTTCTTTGGCTATGTTATTTTGATAAGACATAATTGCTTGGTTAGTATGCTTGAAGTATTATTATCTTAATGTCAAATGATCAAGATTATTGCTTTGTGTGGTGAAGATGGAGCATAGCCAGACTATTGCTTTGAATCACTCGTGTCTTAATATTCATGCCATGATTAGATTACATGATCAAGATTATGCTAGGTAGCATTCCACATCAAAAATTATCTTTTTTATCATTTACCTACTCGAGGACGAGCAGGAATTATGCTTGGGGATGCTGATGCGTCTCCGTCGTATCTATAATTTTTAATTGTTCCATGCCAATATTATACAACTTTCATATACTTTTGGCAACTTTTTATACTATTTTTGGGACTAACTTATTGATCCAGTGCCCAGTGCCAGTTCCTGTTTGTTGCATGTTTTATGTTTCGGAGAAAAGCCATATCAAAAAGGGTCCAAATGGGATAAAAACGGACGGAGAATATTTTTGGAATATTTGTGAAATATGGGAAGAAGAATCAACGCGAGACGGTGCCCGAGGGGGCCATGAAGCAGGGGGGCGCGCCTGCCCCCCTGGGCGCGCCCCTGACCCTCGTGGGCACCCGTAAGGTGTTTGCTGCTCTTCTTTGGCCGCAAGAAAGCTAATTTTCGGAGAAAAATCTGGGCGAAGGTTTCAATCCAATCGGAATTACGGATCTCCAGATATATAAGAAACGGTGAAAGGGCAGAATCCAAGAATGCAGAAACAGAGAGAGACAGAGAGGCAGATCCAATCTTGGAGGGGCTCTCGCCCCTCCCATGCCATGGAGACCACGGACCAGAGGGGAAACCGTTCTCCAATCTAGGGAGGAGGCCAAGGAAGAAGAAGAAGGAGGGGGGCTCTCTCCCCCTCGCTTCCGGTGGCGCCGGAGTGCCACCAGGGGCCATCATCATCACCGCAATCTTCACCAACAACTTCACCGCCATCATCACCAACTCTTCCCCCCTCTATGCAGCGGTGTAACCCCTCTTTTACCCGTTGTAATCTCTACTTAAACATGGTGCTCAACGCTATATATTATTTCCCAATGATGTATGGCTATCCTATGATGTTTGAGTAGACCCGTTTTGTCCTATGGGTTAATTGATGATCGTGATTGGTTTGAGTTGCATGTTTTATTATTGGTGTTGTCCTATGGTGCTCTCCGTGTCGCACAAGCGTGAGGGATTCCCGCTGTAGGGTTTGCAATATGTTCATGATTTGCTTATGGTGGGTGGTGTGAGTGACAGAAGCATATACCCGAGTAAGTCGGTTGTTTGCGTATGGGAATAAAGAGGACTTGATAGTTTAATGCTATGGTTGGGTTTTACCTTAATGATCTTTAGTAGTTGTGTACGCTTGCTAGAGTTCCAACCATAAGTGCATATGATCCAAGTAGAGAAAGTATGTTAGCTTATGCCTCTCCCTCAAATAAAATTGCAATAGTGATTACCGGTCTAGTTATTGATTGCCTAGGGACAAATAACTTTCTCGTGACAAAAAAGCTCTCCACTAAAACTAATTTAGTTGTGTCTTTATCTAAACAGCCCCTACCTTTTATTTACGCACTCTTTATTACCTTGCAATCCTATCCAAAAACTCCTACATAGTACTTCTAGTTTCATACTTGTTCTAGGTAAAGCGAACGTTAAGCGTGCATAGAGTTGTATCGGTGGTCGATAGAACTTGAGGGAATATTTGTTCTACCTTTAGCTCCTCGTTGGGTTCGACACTCTTACTTATCGAAAGAGGCTACAATTGATCCCCTATACTTGTGGGTTATCAGCGCACATTTGGTTCTCCTGGCGGCGAATGTGCTGGTTTAACTCCTGGATGAAGGCTGCAATGGACTTGTCCCTCCTGGTGCTGATCATCTCCCATTGCTCATCTCGGCGCCCACATATCTGGTAGATGGTGTCCTTAAGATCCTTGTTGTAGACTTCGCCAATGCGTCCCATGGCGATGTGGGCTGCCATGCTCTTTCCTAGACTCCAGGTCGGTGCATCAAAGGAAAACTCTATGGGCTCAGTAACTGGCGTGAATGTCCTTCCTGGAACATGAACCCGAATCATCCAACGCTCCTCTTCTGGTAAAGTGGCGGTGTAGGTCCCGGTGAAGCTTGGTATTCCGATGTTCAGGTACCTAGTGACTTCCTTTAAGTGTCGTCCAAATGGTGTGTCTTCATCCGGTTGAGTAAACTTGTTCGTCGGGTCCTCCATCTATAGAGTGGAAAATGGAGGAGAGTCAGAAATGAGTAGAGAAGAGTGACCTATGTCTTAACTTAGTGGTCGCATCCTATAGTCAGTGTGTCCTCTGATACCATCTTGTAGCGACCCGACCCGAATGGATCAAGTCTCTGTGCATAAGTGTCATCCCTGGACCGGTAATGCTGACACACAAAGTACTTGAAGGATTTATAACAGAGTGCAATCACACACTTATTACATCGAATGTCTCAAAAGAGAACTTATTACAATTATATGGCTTAAGGCCATCTAAATAAGATAACTGCGGAAGCATCGAAGGTAAATGAGTCCATCAACTCCAACGGCATAGCTGAGTGCACGACAATGACCTAGCGCACCTTACTCTTCGTCTGAAAAGTCTGCAACATAATACGTTGCAACCCGAAACGGGTTAGCACATGGAATATGCTGGCAAAATAACACTATAGAGCAATGAACAAGATAACTGCTATATCTACATGCATATATGGCTGGTGGAGGCTCTATGGTTATCATTTTTGTGTAAAGCCAATTTTTCCCTACTACAAAGGAATATATTTTATTTAACTACAAAGTATGTTGAAAACATTGAAAATGGAAACCTCATCTCAATCCCAAAATTAATAATCATTAGCCCAACAAATTAATTAAGAGTGATGAGATCAACTTAATAATTCAAGCACCAGATACTCAAGATGTCCATAACCGGGGACACAGCTAACCATGATTAGTTTGTACACTCTGCAGAGGTTTGCACACTTTTCCCACAAGACACGATCTCCTCCGTTGGATTTCTCGCACTACATGGTGTTTGAGAAACGGATGACCGAGACACGGTCTTTCAGAAGCATTAACTCGTTACGACGGGTAGACAGTACCACCTACATCTGCTAGTCTACCACTGTAAGAGGTCAGACAACATACTCAACTATGCCAAAGCCCATAATGGCTTGTGGATGCACACGGAAGTTTCTAGCATGAATAATCTTATGATCCCTTTGAGCCTGGGTGGCGAACCATAGGATGATCACACGGATTCCCCGGGATCTCCTTGGACAACACTGGATTCCCCAGGTGCACACAAACAATCCACCCAGATGTGTATTAAAGTAGCCACCTTAAATAAACCCTTAGTTCATAGTAACCTCTCGCATCTGTCATGAATCTCTCAAACCAAACCACGTCTACGAGCATAGCATAGCAGTATAAGCATAACGTAGAAGTAACTCCCAGAGTTTGAAATAAAGGGCAATAGGTTCTACCTTATCATCTACTTCCCAATACCCACATGTTAACAATCCTACTCATGCAATGTTTGAGGGATGAATTAATGCATAAAAACTAGGTAATAAGGGATATGATCGAAGTGTTACTTGCCTTGCTGGCGATCTGCAAACCCTAGTGACTCGTAGTAGCACGCTTCACACGCCGGAAATTCTATCGCAAACAAACAATAGCTTACATAATCAATCAAGCACAGATGCAAGGGTAAAACTCAAATAAAAAGATCCAAACTGAAAGTTCAACTGACGAGCTTCGATTCGCAAAAAGAATCAATCGAATCGGAGCTACGGAATTGAAACTACGATCAAAAGAAGTTCGAATTCAAATCTGCTTGCAACCAACTTTTAATTTGTCAAAACCTTGTTCAAGTTTATTAACTGGAAAGAGGGGTTCGAGACGAAGATTTTGGCGTTGGTTTCACTGGATTTGAATGAACGGTTAAAAAGTTGCGAGGGTTTGAAGATCAGGGGCTAATCTGCGATAAAAATAATCACGGATAGGTCCCTGGCCGAAAATAAAATAAAAAGAAAAAGACTAACGAACGAACGTTCGCTATCAGAGACAAACGTACGAAAACGTTCGCGAAGAGACGTTCGAGTGAACGTTCGCTAATTAGCGAAACCGAAAAAAACAAATCGAACCGATCTAACGAAAAAAAACTGGGGCGACGGTTTTGTCGGTTTTTACCGATTAAACGGAAAAGACCGGTCGGCGGTTTCGGGCGGCGCGAGGCAGCGGCGGTGGTGCGGGCTGCGGCAGCGGGGCGATATGGGGAGAGACGGTGGGGCAGCGGCGGTATTTAAAGGCCTCGGGAGGGCTCCAGCTTGCGCGAGGGGGCGCAGAAATCGAGGCTGACCCGGACTCCGGCGGGAGTCCAGCGCTCGCATGGCTGCGGCGGCGGGAGGCGGTGGCACAACGGCTGGGCCGGCTGGGCTTCGGCCCAGTTGGTCCGAAGTGAACATTTTTCTGGCCTAATAATGCAATTTTTAAAAAATGCATATTTTTCTAATTCAAATAAAATCCAAATAAAATATTTATTTGATTTTAAAAAAAATCCTCCAATATTCCTCTCTTTTTGAAGAAGTCATATTATCTTCTCTCTTTTATTTTTAATATTGGAAATATTTGGAGAGAAAAACTATTAAAACCAAGTTGATCCGCTTTTCAAATTTGAGAAAATTCAAATATGAAAATTTATGAAATCTCCAACTCTCTCCGTGGGTCCTTGAGTTGCTTAAGATTTCTAGGATCACAAACAAAATGCAAATAATATATGATATGCATATGATGACCTATGTATAACATCCAAATTGAAAATTGGCATGTTGCAATCTTTAAGAAAAAGTAAAACCTACGCTGGGAGGCCCATAGCCGGTATGGACCTCAAAAAATAAGTTGAAACCACTGTCTCCATATGTCGTGGGCTACAGATGTTGAAAAACAAAACCTAGGCCTAGCTGATACTTGTTCGCCCTCTGGAAAAAATGATACAAGCTAGATCCCCGAGCGAACTAGATTAAAGAGGGGGCCGGTGGCGCGACTGAAGAAGCACATCAGACGCGATTTTTTCTTCTTCAGTGGATGGCTCTCGATGGCGTTTTTTACTTGCCTCTGCACCATATAACTTGTATTTCTAGCCTTCTAGTCCATGGTGGACCAACAGCCCATTTGCTGGGCGGGCCAACCTACAGAAACCAGCACTCAATTTTTCATCAAGCCCCAAAAACAACGCAGTACTATGTTCATTTTGAGGCCGAAAACATTACGGCAGGGGTTGAGCGGGGGAGGGGGAAGACAGAGCAAAAAATATTAAAAAGAGCTGATGCGCCGTTGCTACCCTAACAAAGCAGGTGCAATTCTTCTCGGGAAGAAGGTGTGCCATTGACACCCACACGTCACAAATCCCACAGTAGACATACTAACAAGTTCACACACAAGTACAACAAAAAAGGTAAACATTCGTATCAAACTCAGGTTCACAGGACACGTTCATATTCATAGCCAACATTCACAATCAACAACTCAAAAGATTCATATATACACAAGTTCAGCATGTCTATGCATCGAAATGATTGATAGATCACACGACAATATTCATAGATATTTCACAAAAAGATTCAGATATACACATGTTCAGTATGTTTATGCATCCAAATGATTGAGATCACAGCCAATATCATCCATGGACGAACTTTACTTACCTAGGGTACAGACTGGTAAATGGTGTTCAGTTGGAGGTACTTCTTGCTAAAATTAATTCTTGTACGAGTAAACTTTCGAGTACATAAGAGGCAGCACAGACAATCTGAACTTTGCTTGTAGGTTTATCCTCAAATAGTGGCCTCGTGCCGAGGGAGGTTTGAGCAACTTGGTCACTACTTTCATCCAACTAGTTTACTGGCTCATCTTGGGTCATGTAGCCCGCTAAAATTCTACATTGCAGACAAGAAAAGAGGCGGTTGAGAAAATGAACCACCCAATTTTTTTGTGCAGTTCAACTGAAATGGAGCATCGCTGGCGTGCAGACTGATTAAGTGCCAGATGAATATACGTGTCAACCAACTTGTCTGGAATCTTTAGACTCCATGCCATACAGTTCGCTACCATATGTGCCGATAACCAAAAGGCACAAGTTGGGACCAAAGACTGGACTGCGTTTTTCTGGGCTATGCGCCAAGCAATATTTTTCGCGTTCACTCTCCTAATACTTGGAGTTTGACAACTGTTTGACATCGGTTGATACTTGAATGAATATATGCACTTCTTCTTGTCAACATCGATGCTTGTCTGAGTGAACTTTGGAGTACATAGCAGCAGCATAAGTATCTGTTCATCTGATCTTTTTGTGCAGTTCTACTAAAATCACCCAATGTAATGATTTGCCTGCAAGTTCAGGCTCCAAGTTACTCCTTTATGAAATCGGCAAACAGTAGCACAATACCAAATTACCAGTAAATATGACAAGCACAATAATTAGGATAAAGACCAGTACCAACCTGTGTGAGGTAGCATATCAATTACTATTTCCTTTGACTGGAAGCCGAGATAAGCAAAGCGACTGACAGCAAAGGAAGGAAGCAAGCCCAGATTAGCGACTGACAAAAAAGAAGGAAGTTGTCGACGCAATGAAGCACCCAAAGTTTTTGTGCAGTTCCGCCAAAATCGAGCATCCCTGTTGGCACATATATTGAGAGAGTGAGATTACTGTAATAGTGGGACTAGTTGATGAAACATACACTACCAAATAGAAGCACCCTTATTATCTTAATGGGTAAAGTTAGCAACATAGTAGTCTTTCTTAAAGAGAGGTATTAGTTTATTTAATCAGTGCCAATTAGCTCAACACTCAAAGCATTGCCATGTATCATAGGTTGCCAAACTTTAACGTGCAAAGATAAAGGAGTTTCTCATGACAGTAGCACGATACAAATAGAGATGACAGCAAACTAATATGGATGAAGGCCTTAGGCCGGTACCAACCAGAGAAAAAAAGCTTATTCATGTAGTCCCAGAAGAGATGATAAAGCACTCATTGGAATCACTCAATAGTATATATTTTTGTGCACTTCAAATGTATGGTTGAAATCACTCTTGTTTACGAGTGCTGAGATTATATCGAAAGATTATCAAGAACTTCCAGCAGAGTTAAAGCACTGGTTGGGATACAGTTCATTGTATTGTCTTGTGTAGTTCCACTAAAATGTATGATTGGCACAACATGATCCCTATTTGCACAAGTAGGAACAAGGTGAAACCTTCATTAGCTTAGTGAGAAGGATAGAAAGACATTAGCATATTACCCTAACAGTAGCGTCAAATTCATGATGGACAATACGCAAAACATTGCCTCATTGAACCAATGGCAATAAATTGACATGCAAAACAATAGCACTATTATGTCATGACACTACCAAGATTCCCTCCCTACTCCACCACATGATTCACCTCCACAGACAAACATACACACGTACATGATTCAACATAGGGTGCTACTAAAGATTTGTTTAACTCCGACAGGAAAATTAGGCAGTAATAAATTAGTGGTACTTAAGTACTCCTAATTAATTAAGTGACCTTCCAGGAGAGACATCAGAAGTGGAAGGGCTCCCTGAAGGATCGTCTGACATGTAAGGTAGACGTTGTCGGAGCCCTTGAATGGTCTTGACTGAGGCCTCGGGCTTCAGCAAGATCACCTTGGCACTGTTTATTCTTCTTCTTCCTCTTCATTCTCTATTTCTGTTTCTCCTCACCAGTTGGTGAAACCAAGTACATGATTGGCCTTCTATTTCAGAATTGGTTTTGTCAGTGAGGGAGTACAAGTGTACTAGTAAACAATATCATTATTTTCTCATGGCAGTCGCAAAATAGAGATGAACACATGCATTAAATATCATTCTTACCAAAAGGAAGGTTATGGTGCCAATATGGATGATGAGGATTGGAACACAGATCTCCCTTTGTGCAGTTCCACTGAAATGAACCAACTGTTCCATTCTGACATTCCAGTTAAACAGCACAAAAGTCACTTCTTTTAAGAAGTGTTTTTTGCATTGCACCAAAAGGTCACAACATCAACTAGGTGAAATGGATATCCCTGTTTGCACAAAAAGCTACAGAGGAAATAGTCAGAGTCTCAAACAATTACAGGCAAAAACATTTGGCTAAACATGTCATGGCTTATAACAGTGGCATGGCTTCATTTTACCAGGGGCATTAGATTAAGAATAGCTAAAAATTTGGTATAAGGGCATGGGAGAGTGGGTGCACCAGCAGTCCAACACCATGTACCTAAACCAGGGCATAAAGTGGTGATTCAGAGTTTGTTGCCCCGAGAAACAAACATCCAAGAAATATATCTGGGTTGGTCCCATTTTTGTTCACTCTAGCCACCTACTCCTATGTGTTGATAGCAAATCTAGTCCTGGTCATACCACTGTGTACAGCGTTTCCCCTATATTTCCCTTTTCGACCAAGAGACCGGTTGGATGACCAGTCTATACTACTTTCACCCCCTTTCCTTCCTGTTTGTACCAAGTCCGATGTACATACTAAATTCCCCCACCCCACTTTATTTCTTGTTTGAACCAAGTACAAGATTCGACTCCATGAAGTAGCTTTACCTCTAACAATAGAAGAAGAAAAATAGGTGATGTTGGACCATTCGATTAGGAGGGGCTGAGAGGTAGAAAATGATGCACATGCAGTGACGTAGCAAGCTGGGGAAGTAGAGCTAGGGCGGTTTCGAAGAAAGATATACCTGAAGGTCATTGGGATGTGGATAGGTGGGCGGCGGGAGGCCGGATCCGCCCACACTAGGGCAACGACGAAGGGATCGGAGGACCTCCCGCGCCGGCACTCGGCCAGAGATAACGGTGCGGCCGGCAGTGGGTCTCCTCCCTCGCTGTCGACGACGGCCTAAACGTTGCCCCTCCTCCCCTTCGCCGGCGGAGGGGATACGTCCGGATCTGTAACCAGCGGTGAGGATAGAAAGACAGTGTTTTTTGAAGGGAGAAAGACAGTGTTCCCACCGCTATCTTGTTTAGATCTGGAGAGGATGAGAGTGTGTGAATAGAGCAACCCTAGCAAGCAAGTGCGGAGGCTCCCGCATATATATACGTAGTGGGGTAGTTTTCCTTTTTCACTCCATCAAAACAATCGTTTAAAATTGTGTACGTGCCAGGTCGCCATTTTTTTGAGTTGTTGATTGTTTTTTAGATAGCTACCCGCTTATTCCAAGTGGTGTTACGGTGTGCCAGGTTGCACTTTGTATCGTTGAAGTCTGGTACAAGACCCTCCATTAAATGAACAATCACCCCCTCGTAAAATTTGTGGACAAGCCCAGGGCTAAAATTATCGGAAACGTGGACTGCCCCAACATGCATTATTATTTATATTTTCTATGTGGGAGTATTCTCAAAACAAAATGTGAGAGTACAATATTTATTGGGCCCCTTTGTAATTGGTGCTAAATTTTGACAAAAGATTTAACTGACAAAATGTTAGTGCATGTTAACAAAAATTATATTGTTTGATTCATATTTGAGCATAGTTTTCAATGATGTAATTTTTTGTGACATGCATGAACATTTGGTTAGTTAAATTTATAGTAAAAATTTGTCAAGGTGCATTAAATCAACACATGCAAGTATCAAAAGGAAAGTCACAGCATGCATGCATGCGTTGTAATTAATGCATCGGTAAACGCAAATTATTGAAATATATCGAGTGCAGTGCTTTGATGTGTCGCATCAACTCGTACTACAACAACGAGAAGTTTGATTACTACAATGCCCTCTCACCTTAACTGCACCTTCCTTTGGCTGCATGACTGGTGGGCCACCCACCTGTTGGGGCCACCTGTCATACACGCAAAGGCAGGAGCAGTAAGTCAATGAAGTTGCGTCCTCGCCCATGAGCGTGGTGGCTGGCAGGACTAGGAGAAGCTTTCGCTACATGCTCTCCCTCCCGCACGCGATGGACATGCAGCAGTTCATTCGGTGTCAGATGGCCAGAAGCATACTGTAGTACTCCTCCACTATAGTAGTACTCCATCATTGTTCGACTTCCCGAAGAGGCAAAGAGCCAAGCGCAGCCCAGACGCTCGTGTGGCAATTTCATGTGTAGAGTAGTCTAGGATAGCGTGTACCGTTCCTCTAAGCTTAAAATCGTTGGGGTCGGCTCCATGCTATGAGGCCGTATCGAAGCTTTTTTTATTAAAATAATCTTCTGGCCCTACCTGTCATCCTGGTGATTGTAGTTTGCATGCTCATCTGGTCAAGATAGGAATATATATTTTAATTTGTGGTGGGGTAAATGTTAGAGGTTGCAGCAAATATATTGTACACTGCGGGTCTTTCAGCCAAGTTTAGAGGCAACCATGTGGGCCAGTGCTATGATGTGTCGCGTCAACTCGTACAACGAGGAGAAGCTTGATTTTACTACTACACGCCTTCTCCCTCGCCCACTCGCAGACGAGGACCGGATTTTGCTTATACTACAACAAGCTATCCCTCCCGCACGCAGTGGACGGACATGCAGCAGTGGATTCGATACTGTAGAAGTAGTAGTAGTAGTAACATCATTGTTCGTCTTCTCGAAGAGGCGAAGAGCCAAGCGCAACCTGAACGTGGCAGTTGCGGACCTTGGAGCACGCATATAGCCAGGCTCTTGCATGAGACAAAATTGCTATGTGAGCCCACTATTGTAGTACTACTTGCTAGTATAGCCCTGTAAACCAGAAAGGAGTATTTGCCTTTCTAGAGATTTCAACAAGTGACTAGACTACACCGAGACAGAGTACATATGGAGCAAAATGAGTGAATCTACACCATAAATAAATACGTAGTTCTCTCGTTTTCCTCTCCGCCTTGGTCGCGGTGCACAATATTGAGTACTCCTATATGACTAGCCGCTCTATCTACATGCGGGACATCAAAGCATCCGGGCCCGCGTGCCATCCACCAAATCACAGTGAGGTGCTACAGTCGAGACTCACCGGTCACCCCGGTGTGGCCGTCATGACCCGTCATATCACAAAACCCACACCTTTACCAGTAGTGGTAAAGTGGCCTCAAAGTGGCCTCGAAGTTGGATTGGACAAAGCAACCATCATTTCACTGGAACGCTCGTTGAAGCCCTTTCTCCCCTTTCTGGAAGAAAACCTCACTCCAGGCTACTCACTTCTGCCATTTTTCTTCTTGCCGATGAAGGAAAGGTGGGCGAATCAGTGATGCTACTATATTTTCATTCCAAGAATCTTCTTTTTGCGAAGCACCGACCGATTCTCACAACCTATTCTTTTCCCATTTTCATTGCGACTGTGGTTTCCTTTTGATTGGTTTTTGTTTTTCAGTTCATTGATGGATCCTAGAGCACTAGGCAAGGAGTTGCCGGCGAACAATCCACTGGAGACAGCGATCTCCAGGAAGCGAGCACCGACCAACGAGTTGACCATGTTGGCGGGCCAACCCATAGAGACGAAGAACTCCAAGAAACAAGCACTGGCCAAAGAGTTGACGACGTTAGCGGACGAACTCCTCAAAGAAAGTTGGAAGAACAGCAAGGGCCCCACCGTGCCTACCCTAGAAACTCTAATGGCCACCTATGCGAGGCTCAAGGCCAAGTTTGAGGAGATAGTCGCCGTTGAGAAGCAGTATTCCCCTGGCAAGGTGATGGCCCCCATCGAGGACAAGGAGATGGCCCCGGAGGGATGGGATCCCCCGGTGAGCTGCATAAGGTAAAACATAATGGCTTACCATAGTTGTGGTTTTTGATTATTTGCAATGTGCTTGCTAATATGTTAGGGTTGTGAAGGTACCGGTGGACGTCCTTGATGATTCCGATGTCGCGGCCCGTCCTGTGGACAACGCCCCAGAGATCGTTTTCGATGTCGCGGTCCGTCCTGTTGACATCGCCCCGGAGATCGATTCCGATGCCGCTGTCCATCCTGTGGACATCGCCCCAGAGATCAATTCCGATGTCACGGTCCGTCCTGTGGACATCGCCCCAGAGATCGATTCACATGCCGTTGTCCATGCTATGGTCATTGCCCGAGATATCAATGACAAGAAATAGTTGGTCACGCTAATCCTTCAGGGTAGTTTGCATTGTGTTTAATTACCAGAATGATGCATGTTATCAAACCATCTTAGGGCTAGTGCACTGTCTTGTGTGGGCGGTACTTGCTACTTTTGTTTGATAGTGAATCATGCGAACCCTCTCCGAGTTATGGAAACAGATGTATTCTCACCAGCTTTTGATGCAATATATGGCATTCTTAGATGTAAGTTTGAACTGTTTATCATATCAGCATGGCTTGTTTGATGATTCTTGGTGTTAGTAGGCTAGCTACTGTGCGAGCTATAGTACTTGCAAAACACTCACCGAAGAGAAACGTTGGGGCTGATGAGCTCGCGGTACGCTTATACTGACCCGTCGTTGATCGGACAATAGCCCAAGCTCCTAAAATTGTAGGCTTAGCGATCGATCAGACAATAGTCGACACAGATACATTCAGGCCTCATTTGGTTCATAGGGTAGGAAAATCGTAGCAAAAGGACAAAGACATACAACACAAAATCATAGCAGTACAGAGACGTACTCCCTCCGTTCCAAAATAGATGACTCAACTTTGTACTACCAACTTTGAAACGGTGGGAGTACAAATCCTAGGTGGGCTAGTTTAGCCTAGTGGGTTTCAGTGATATGACGTGGTACAGTGTCGTCCAGACTTCGCGTGTGGTATCAGTATTGCGGGTACAGTAAGTTTTCTTGAAGAAGCGGAATTCAATGAAGTCATGATGGTTCCTTCGTCCGACCAACTTACAGTGGGAAAGGTTGGGCCTGCGCTACGACCGGGGTGGACCATGATAATTTTGTGCATCGCAGGTGGGCCAGGATGGTCGACGTCCCACATGTCGACAAATGAAAGTATTATTTCCGATATAGAGGACGACCAACGAGTATTCATTGTTTATTTTTGACGAAAGCTATTGTCTCCAATGTTACGATGAAGGAGTGTGAAACACGGCAACCCAGTGAACTTGGCATGTGCACCCCTCCCTCCTTCCTCATGTAATACTACCATAGTGTTGACTATAAGGTTGGCTATAAGGTTACAACTTTTTCTCACTTTCTCTCTATCTATTTCCTCTCAAATGTTTTTACCTTTCTTTTTTAGACACAATTGTTTTTTATGCCTCTTATTTTTAGAATTAGTTTTTTTATACCTAGGAGCACGTGTAGAGACGGGCTCTTGCAGAGCCCACTCCTTGACTTTGTCGATGCCTCTCTCTCCTCCACATAAGCAGGCTTATAGCCCAGAATTTTACTGGTACTACTTGCTATGAATGCGGGCAGCTGGCGTCTGAGGGGGGAGCGCACGCGGGGAGGTGGGGGGTTTCTGGTGGGCCAGGGCGGTCAAAAGCGGGCTTGGAAGTGGTCCGGACTCCCGCATGGCCCACCTCACATTATCACCATATATTTCTTGGAGTCTGCCCGCCGAGCGATTAGATTTCGGCTATCGACGGTTTATTCAATTGCAGTCCCACATGTCAGTGAAAATGAAAGACAACGCGTGTCCCCTCTGGCGAGCGGCGTGCGAGCCAGACTGTCGGGGGTGCGACGCAAATGCGACGCGTACGAGTCGTAAGTGTGCCGCCTTTTCCTTTTGAACTTGCAAAGCGTAACATTTTCATGCGATCGATCGATAGAAATCCGGAACAAAATGACGAGGGCGGTGCTTTCCCGCACGTTAGGCGGGCTAGTTTCAGTGATATGACGTGCTACAGAGCCGTCCACTTGCTCCATTTTTATATAAGCAAGAGTCTACACTCTTACGTGGGAGGAGTGAGAAACACGGCGGATCTGATTTTGATCGAGGGATAACTGTTCCTTGCGAAATAATGGAGCACTATTAGCGATTATAGCATGATAGTTAGGGCATCTCCAGCGCTGGCCCACAAATTGACACCGGCATCTGTCCGAGGACACTGATGGATGCCATCCAATGCTGCCCGCATACCTTTCGACAACTATATGAACTAACCGGACAAAATTCATGCAAACAAAGCAAATTTCAAATTAACCGGATGAAATTCATTACATTTCGAAAACTTTTCCTATAAACTGGACAAAATTCATTACATATTTCACACAAACCGTAGTAAAACCTACTGTAAACCTAATCTAAATGATCGCCGGCGCCTAACCACCATGTCCGGCCATGAACCCGAGAAAACCGGCCATTGCCTTTGCCTCCTCCTCATCCGCCTCAATAACCTCCTTCTCCGGAGAACAAGGTTCTGAAGATTTCCGCCTCCACATCACCGTCAAGCGGCTAATCAGCCACCGATGTTTATCCCACCAAGCTTGGCGTCGACTGAGTGGAGGAGCGGTGGCCTTCCTGGGACAAAAGCGGCGGCGACCTACCGTGTACTACTCTTCCTCGCTGCCGGCTGCGCCCGCGCACGCGCGCCGGCTTTGTGGTCGTGGCGGCGGAGGGCGACCGGGGGGAGCCAGCGATCTCCTTCGTATGCTCCTGCGACAGTACGTCCAAGAGAGCTTTGGAGCGTGCCCGGAGCGGAGCCGCCGATGTCCTTCGTCTGCTCCTGCGATAGTACGTCTAAGAGAGCTTTCGAGCGCCAAGAGGCCATGGTTGCAGTGGTGCCGACAGAAGGAAGGGACCGGAGGAGAATGAGTGTGGGTCTTTGGTTATGGCTGGGAGCTGGGGCTCAAGTTAATATAGCGGGCGAATGGCAATGAGCCGCGGCAGACGGATGGACGGCTGGCGCTGGAGTAGGTTCGTTGGCAGCCGCGTGTCATTAATGTGGGCGGCGGACGGAAGGATGGCTGTGGTGTCGTTAACGCGGAGCAGTCGCTTGCACCGGGATGCCGTGCGGGTGGTGCTCTCTCGGCCGTCGCGCTGCTGCAATGCCGGCACCAGTGAGAGGTCGCGTCGGGCGTGAATGCGGACGCTGCTTCAATGACTTAACTGCAGGTGCGTTGTGTCACTGACATGTGGGCCCAACGGGCATCTGGCCCACAAGTCACTGACACACCAACTGCACCTGCAGTTAAGTCCGGTGAATGCATCATTGGCGTTCTGGAGAGACGGTGACCGTTTCAGGCGGGAAGCGCGCGCTAGCGATGGAAGGGGTTTCGATAGGCCAGGGCGGTCAAACGCTGGCGTGGTGGTAAAATGTGAACTCATGGATGACGAGCCTTTGAAGCGTATGCGGCACGTATTGACAACCAGGCGTCCATGCAACCGCTCTTGTCGCCATCTAGCCTTCGACGACCACCATTAGACACCACACAACCATGCATAACTTACAAATAATGGACGAATTGATCAGACACACACTCGTGTGTAGTGGCACTATGATCGGTCGCTCACGATAGTACATACTCCGTACCATAGTACCCTCTCTAGCTAGGTTGTTTTATAGATTGTTGTTGTGATGGACGATATACATGAGCAAGGCGTCGAGTCACGAGTATGACCGTTGGTATTGAGCCAGGTGAATACATGCTCGGTGCTCCCGGATGCCTCCAGCAAACGTCTAAACAGTAATGTCAGGCACCGCCGGGGCACGCAGGTGATGGGCTCGCCGTTTGCATTGCGCCATGAGCAGGACTTTGATTGAGAGGGCGACGTGCATGCATTAGCATGGTTTGACAGCATGAGCGTGAGTGTCTGCACGCGTACATGCTACTTGCCTCTATGGACGGTATGCGCTAATGTGTGCATCACGTATAATATTAAAAATCCATTTGTGCATTTAACGCAAAGTATTTCATTTTTATTTGGCTGAAGAGTGTGCGTTGCAGCGACGAGTCCGTGGTTTGATTCCTCACATACGCATAATTTTGGTTTTTATTTCTTTCTCCACTGATAGGTAGGCCCGCATAGATAGATAGATAAAGAACATGAGCTGATGAGGCGCATGCGGACTGTTTGACTGGTCAACCAGACAATACAGAGCTATACGCTGAGCCAGTGACCGTATAATCACCATATCTCGTATACAATGATCAAGGTGAGCTATCAAGACAAGTTCGATGACCGCCAATGCATTTTACTCGGTAATAAATGACCAGGATTGAAGGGGAATCCAAATTTCCTTCGTCTTCTGTCCTTGAGCTCTTGACAAACCAAGTCACTTTTATATACTAGTGGGAATTTTTCATTATAGAACTTGGCTTGTATATTCCAATGATGGGCTTCCTCAAATGCCCTAGGCCTTCATGAGCAAGCAAGTTGGATGCACATCCACTTAGTTTCTTTTTGAGCTTTCATAAACTTATAGCTCTAGTGCATCCGTTGCATGGCAATCCCTACTCACTCATATTGATATCTATTGATGGGCATCTCCATAGCCCATTGATACGCCTAGTTGATGTGAGACTATCTTCCTCCTTTTTGTCTTCTCCACAACCACCATATTCTATTCCACCTATAGTGCTATATCCATGGCTCACGCTCATGTATTGCGTGAAAGTTGAAAAGGTTTGAGAATACTAAAGTATGAAACAATTGCTTGGCTGAAATCAGGGTTGTGCATGATTTAAATATTTTGTGTGATGAAGATAGAGCATAACCAGACTATATGATTTTGTAGGGATAGCTTTCTTTGGCCATGTTATTTTGAGAAGACATAATTGCTTTGTTAGTATGCTTGAAGTATTATTTTTTTCATGTCAATATTAAAATTTTGTCTTGAATCTTATGGATCTGAATATTCTTGCCACAATAGAGAAGATAAACATGTTAGGTAGCATTCCACATCAAAAATTCTGTTTTTATCATTTACCTACTCGAGGACGAGTAGGAATTAAGCTTGGGGATGCTTGATACGTCTCCAACGTATCTATAATTTTTGATTGTTCCATGCTATTATATTATCCATCTAGGATGTTTTATATGCATTTATATGCTATTTTATATGATTTTTGGGACTAACCTATTAACCTAGAGCCCAGTGTCAGTTTTTGTTTTTTCCTTGTTTTTGAGTATCGCAGAAAAGGAAAACCAAACGGAGTCCAATTGACCTGAAATTTCACGGAGATTGTTTTTGGACCAGAAGAAGCCCATGGAGCATCGGAGATGGACAAGAAGAGTCCCGTGGCACCCACGAGGGTGGGGGCGCGCCCCCTACCTCATGGCCGCCTCGGAGACCCCCCTGACTTGTTTCCAATGCCAACACCTCTTATATATACCCAAACTTCCAGAACATAACCTAGATCGGGAGTTCCGCCGCCACAAACCTCCAGAGTCTCCGAAAACCAATCTAGACCTGTTCCGGCACCCTGTCGGAGGGGGGGAATCCCTCTCCGGTGGCCATCTTCATCATCCCGGCGCTCTCCATGATGAGGAGGGAGTAGTTCACCCTTGGGGCTGAGGGTATGTACCAGTAGCTATGTGTTTGATCTCTCCCTCTCTCGTGTTCTTGATTTGGCACGATCTTGATGTACCGCGAGCTTTGCTATTATAGTTGGATCTTATGATGTTTCTCCCCCTCTACTCTCTTGTAATGGATTGAGTTTTCCCTTTGAAGTTATCTTATCAGATTGAGTCTTTAAGGATTTGAGAACATTTGATGTATGTCTTGCATGTGCTTATCTGTGGTGACAATGGGATATTCACGTGATCTACTTGATGTATGTTTTGGTGATCAACTTGCGGGTTCAGTGACCTTGTGAACTTATGCACAGGGGTTGGCCCATGTTTTCGTCTTGACTCTCCGGTAGAAACTTTGGGGCACTCTTTGAAGTTCTTTGTGTTGGTTGAATAGATGAATCTGAGATTGTGTGATGCATATCGTATAATCATACCCACGGATACTTGAGGTGGCATTGGAGTATCTAGGTGACATTAGGGTTTTGGTTGATTTGTGTCTTAAGGTGTTATTCTAGTACGAACTCTAGGATAGATTGAACGGAAAGAATAGCTTCGTGTTATTTTACTACGGACTCTTGAATAGATCGATCAGAAAGGTTAATTTTGAGGTGGTTTCGTACCCTACAATAATCTCTTCGTTTGTTCTCTGCTATTAGTGACTTTGGAGTGACTCTTTGTTGCATGTTGAGGGATATTTATATGATCCAATTATGTTATTATTGTTGAGAGAACTTGCACTAGTGAAAGCATGAACCCTAGGCCTTGTTTCCTAGCATTGCAATACCGTTTACGCTCACTTTTACCACTTGTTACCTTGCTGTTTTTATATTTTCAGATTACAAAAACCCATATCTACCATCCATATTGCACTTGTATCACCATCTCTTCGCCGAACTAGTGCACCTATACAATTTACCATTGTATTGGGTGTGTTGGGGACACAAGAGACTCTTTGTTATTTGGTTGCGGGGTTGTTTGAGAGAGACCATCTTCATCCTACACCTCCCACAGATTGATAAACCTTAGGTCATCCACTTGAGGGAAATTTGCTACTGTCCTACAAACCTCTGCACTTGGAGGCCCAACAACGTCTACAAGGAGAAGGTTGCGTAGTAGACATCAGCCTCCCACTTTCCCTTGGAACCGGATCCAGACATGGCTGAGGAGGTTGGTGGCGGTGGAAAAGAATGAATTTTCGGGCGCTGGAGCTCGGAGATGGGAAGGCTGGATCTAGAAGAAGGCATGAGGGAGAAAGGAGGGATCTTTGCCCTCTTATAGGTAGTGAAATACCAAACGCCCCCCCTCTCAAGCCTTGAAACTCGCCTGTTCCCAAAGGGATCGTGCAAACGACGCGGTTGGATTACCCAAAACCGTATTAATGGGAATCCCGTAATGGGCGGGCATGATCTCTGTTTTGACAAGACGTGCCAATGGAGGCTATGCCTCGAAACACGAAACGGGGGCGTGGGAACGGTTCAAAATGTTAAGAGCCAGATGTGACTCTTCGTCGAAAAAAGTTGTCAGTAAAAGATAGTGTTTTGTTTTGACATTCTGCCTTCGTGGCTAAGGGTTATATTGACTATACAGAGCCGGATACAGTTCTTCTATGCAGAGAGTTATCCTAAAATATTCAAGAGAAGGAACCCACCTTGCAATGTTGAAGATAATCCGCGTGCTGAACACATCGTCATCGAAGACAGGTTCAGGGGCTACTGAGCGAGTCCTGGATTAGGGGGTCCTTGATATGTCTCCAACGTATCTATAATTTTTTATTGTTCCATGTTGTTATATTATCATTGTTGGATTTTTTATAATCATTTTATAGTCATTTTATATCATTTTTTGGACTAACCTATTGACATAGTGCCAAGTGCCAGTTGTTGTGTTTTTGCATGTTTTTTACATCGCAGGAAATCAATATCAAACGGAGTCCAAACACCGCGAAACTTTTTGTGGATTTTTTATGGACCAGAAGACCACCAGTGGGCCAGAGCAGAACCTGGGGGTGCCCCAAGGGGGTAAAGGGCATGTCTCCCCTATCTGGGGCTTACGGCTAACCCACCAGGGCGCGCCTGGGGGCCCAGGCGCGCCCAGGTGGGTTGTGCCCACCTCGGTGGCCTCCTGCACGCCCTCTTTACCCTATAAATTCACAAATATTCCAAAAACCCTCGGGGTTAACCTAGATCAGAAGTTCCGCCGCCGCAAGCCTCTGTAGCCATCGAAAACCAATCTATACCCCGTTCCGGCACCCTGCCAGAGGGGGGAGTCATCACCGGTGGCCATCTTCATCATCCCGGCGGCCACCACGATGATGAGGGAATAGTCCACCCTCGGGGCTGAGGGTTTGTACCAGTAGCTATGTGTTTAATCTCTCTCTCTCTCTCTCTCTCTCTCGTGTTCTTGAGATGTCACGATCTTGATGTATCGCGGGCTTTGTTAATATAGTCGGATCATATGGTGTTTCCCCCTCTCTATCTTGTTGTGATGAATTGAGTTTTTTCCTTTGAGATTTCGTTGTTATCGGATTGAATACTTTTATGGATTTGAGAGCACTTGATATATGTCTTCCATATGAATACTCATGGTGACAATGGGGTATCGTATTGATTCACTTGATATATGTTTTGGCACTCAACTCGCGGATTACCGAGGTGGCATTGGGGTAATCTATGCATAGGGGTTGAAGCACGTTCTTGTCTTTTGTTTCTCCGGTAGAAATCTTGGGGCACTCTTTGAAGTTCTTTGTGTTGGATTGAGTATTATGAATATGAATTTGCTTTGGTGTTATTTTAGTACGAACTCTTGGTTGGATCGATCGGAAAGAATAGCTTCGTGTTATTTTAGTACGAACTCTAGGATAGATTGATCGGAAAGAATAGCTTTGAGGTGGTTTCGTACCCTACAAACAATTCCGTCTTATGTTCTCCGCTAGATAGGAACTTTGGAGTGATTCTTCGTTGCATGTTGAGGGACGGTTATATGATCCAATTATATTAGCATTGTTGAGAGGTTGCACTTGTGAAAGTACGGACCCTAGACCTCATTTTCAAGCATTGCGATACCGTTTTTGTGCCCGTTTACTATTTGCTACCTTGCTGTTTTTTTATTCAGATTATAAAAATATATTTCTACCATCAATATTACACTTCTATCACCATCTCTTCGCCAAACTAGTGCACCTATACAATTTGCCATTGTATTGGGTGTGTTGGGGACACAAGAGATTTCTTGTATTTGGTTGCAGGGTTGTTTGAGAGAGAGACCATCTTCATCCTACACCTCCCACAGATTGATAAACCTTAGGTCATCCACTTGAGGGAAAATTGCTACTGTCCTACAAAACTCTGCGCTTGGAGGCCCAACACGAGTCTACAAGAATAAAGTTGCGTAGTAGACATCCGTCCTCGGGTGTCCGGACCGTTTAATATGGGCCGGACTGATGGGTCGTGAAGATACAAGTAGAAGACTTTCCCCCATGTCCGGATAGGACTCCTGTATGCATGGAAGGCAAGTTTGGTGTCCGGATATGTTATTTCCTTCCTCTACCAACCGACTCTGTACAACCCTAGATCCCTCCGGTGTGTATATAAACCGGAGGGTTTAGTCCGTAGAGGCTATCATAATTCTCATAGGCTAGACAGCTAGGGTTTAGCCATTACGATCTCGAGGTAGATCAAGTCTTGTAACCCCTATACTCATCAAATACATCAAGCAAGACGTAGGGTTTTACCTCCATTAATAGGGCCCGAACCTGGGTAAACATTGTGTCCCACTTGTCCCTTGTTCCATGAATCCTCAGACGCATAGTTCGGGACCCCCTACCCGAGATCTATTGGTTTTGACACCGACACTAGCCGCCGCGCACCCCGAAGACCAGGAGCTCCCCGGCGAGCAGCCGTTCCCGTATCAGAAGAAGGTGAAGAATCCACATCTGCTCCTGCTCGACTACTTCCTTGCTTCTGCTCAGTACGGACGCCGCTGCTCTGATCTGACCATAGTGTCGGCGCTGCTCCTCCTCAAGGTCAAGGTGGGGACCCATCTTTGGTTTGATTTGCTCTCCCCTTCTCACTGCTCTTCCCCCTCTCACAGATGGCCATGAGCTTGGTTTGTTCCTCATGCAGGTAGGCTGGGTAGGCCCCTCGTCGGCGTCAGCTTCCCCTGCCTGCCACTCCTCTCCTCTGATGGAGTTGACCTTTGCTGGAGCGGACAAGTTTGGATGCCCCTGGGCCTTTGGTGGTGGGCTAGGTAACCCCCCTAATGCTCTCTCTCTTTCTGTAATGTATCCATGGCCCCTTATATACGCATTTCAAGCAGGGGGCAAGCAGCTAGCAAAATACTGAATAAAAAGCTCCTTGTTGTGTTCTACCAAAGCAAACAATAACAACATTACATAGTGATCTAGATTTTGCTTGTCTTCTATAAAGGTGGAATCTGAGCCTTCTTGTTGAGGAGATGCTGATGTTTAGCTAGATTCCATCGAAGGAAAATTTTGTTGTCTTTCTTGCTTTGTTGGGTACCTAGCCTTTTGTATGTCATGGAGGAGGACAGTTTTGTCTGGGAGCCAGGGCCTTTTGTTCCTTTGCATGGTTAGCTTTTTTCCTTGTCCTCAAGTGGTAGGAGTTTAGGTATGGAATTGTTCTTTTTATCTGTTGTCCTTGCATGTTGTAGTGTAGTGCCAGATTAGCCGTCAACTTTGTTTGGGTCTCGCTAATAACATGGTAAATAGCTGAAAAGGTCTAGACTGGTTCATTTTCTTACCTAATTAGAAATAACTCCTCATTTTGATTTCTTCAACTTTTTGGACAGCGGCCCCTCCTCTTCTCCATGAGCAAGCATT
This sequence comes from Aegilops tauschii subsp. strangulata, assembly GCF_002575655.3. Taxonomy (NCBI): domain Eukaryota; kingdom Viridiplantae; phylum Streptophyta; class Magnoliopsida; order Poales; family Poaceae; genus Aegilops; species Aegilops tauschii. The sequence goes on from NC_053039.3 coordinate 522,202,916, forward strand.
GCCGTCTGTAGCCCCGTCTCTTCTCCTCTCTGGTCGCCGTGGAGGTGGGTGGTTGATGTTTGTTTCTTATATTGGTAATGTGGGTGAGTTGATCTGTGCCTGATTTGTGTGTTTTCATCTTTATTTGTTTAGCGTTGGAGCCCTTGAAGCATTCGAATGGAGCACATATAGGCATGCTCGGTTCATCTTAGGTGAGCGTGAATGTTGAAGTGTGATTTCGTAGCATTAGGCTTGCAATTTAGGATATCTTCCAATCCATTTTTTCTGGATTTTGGGGATGTGTACAGTGGAAAATTGTAGATAAATAAGATTTCTTTGTTCTTCTTTCATGTTGGAGAGAGTGACAGTACCTACATTCCTATGTCAGCTACTTACCATTCTTTTGTGTTTTTTGTTTTCTATTTCCCGTCAGAGGCTCATTCCATAATCAATTTCCAGGTTGTACGAGGGTAGTTAATGAATATACTTGTGACACCTATACTCTCAGGTAAATCACTAATCATTCAAATAGCTGATCGCCGCATGTTGACAAGAAAATCTGAGACATGCCCTTAGTCAATGGAGCAAGAAAATCTCAAGGCTTAAGACAGCCATTGCTAACACCAACAAAGCTCTACTTGAGATCGACCACATTGCTAATCGCCGCATGCTGACAAGACAGGACAGCAACTTTCAGTCCATTCTCAAGAAACATCTACTTAGACTCCTTCATCACCAAAAAGATTATTGGAAAAAGAGGTGCACTATTTGTTGGATTAAATTTGGTGATAAGAATTCCAAATTCTTCCAAGTTGTTGCCACGGAAAGATATCGTAAGAACTTCATGAAGGAAATATGCCCTAGAGGCAATAATAAAGTTATTATTTATTTCCTTATATCATGATAAATGTTTATTATTCATGCTAGAATTGTATTAACCGGAAACATAATACATGTGTGAATACATAGACAAACAGAGTGTCACTAGTATGCCTCTACTTGACTAGCTCGTTGATCAAAGATGGTTATGTTTCCTAGCCATAGACATGAGTTGTCATTTGATTAATGGGATCACATCATTAGGAGAATGATGTGATTGACTTGACCCATTCCGTTAGCTTAGCACTCGATCGTTTAGTATGTTGGTATTGCTTTCTTCATGACTTATACATGTTCCTATGACTATGAGATCATGCAACTCCCGTTTACCGGAGGAACACTTTGTGTGCTACCAAACGTCACAACGTAACTAGGTGATTATAAAAGTGCTCTACAGGTGTCTCCAAAGGTACTTGTTGGGTTGGCGTATTTCGAGATTAGGTTTTGTCACTCCGATTGTCGGAGAGGTATCTCTGGGCCCACTCAGTAATACACATCACTATAAGCCTTGCAAGCATTGTGACTAATGAGTTAGTTGCGGGATGATGTATTACGAAACGAGTAAAGAGACTTGCCGGTAACAAGATTGAACTAGGTATCGAGATACCGACGATCGAATCTCGGGCAAGTAACATACCGATGACAAAGGGAACAACGTATGTTGTTATGCGGTCTGACCGATAAAGATCTTCGTAGAATATGTGGAAACCAATATGAGCATCCAGGTTCCGCTATTGGTTATTGACCGGAGAGGTGTCTCGGTCATGTCTACATAGTTCTCGAACCCGTAGGGTCCGCACGCTTAACGTTACAATGACAGTTATATTATGAGTTTATATGTTTTGATGTACTGAAGGTTGTTCGGAGTCCCGGATGTGATCATGGACATGACGAGGAGTCTCGAAATGGTCGAGACATAAAGATTGATATATTGGAAGCCTATGTTTGGACATCGGAAGTGTTCCGGGTGAAATCGGGATTTTTCCGGAGTAGCGGGAGGTTACCGGAACCCCCCGGTAACTTAATGGGCCTTAGTGGGCCTAGGTGGAAGAGAGGAGAGGAGGCGAGGGCAGGGACGCGCGCCCCTCCCCCCAGTCCGAATAGGACAAGGAGAGGGGGCGGCGCCCCCCCCCCCTTCCTTCCTCCCCTCCACCTCTTCCCCCTTCCTCTCCTAGTCCAACATGGAAAGGGGGGGAGTCCTACTCCCGGTAGGAGTAGGACTCCTCCTGGCGCGCCTCTCCTCCCTTGGCCGGCGACCTCCCCCTTGCTCCTTTATATACGGGGGCAGGGGGCACCTCTCAACACACAATTGATCAACGATCTTTTAGCCGTGTGCGGTGCCCCCCTCCACCATATTACACCTCGATAATATCGTAGCGGTGCTTAGGCGAAGCCCTGCGTCGGTAGAACATCATCATCGTCACCACGCCGTCGTGCTGACGAAACTCTCCCTCAACACTCGGCTGGATCGGAGTTCGAGGGACGTCATCGAGCTGAACGTGTGCTGAACTCGGAGGTGCCGTGCGTTCGGTACTTGATCGGTCGGATCATGAAGACGTACGACTACATCAACCGCGTTGTTTTAAACGCTTCCGCTATCGGTCTACGAGGGTACGTGGACAACACTCTCCCCTCTCGTTGCTATGCATCACCATGATCTTGCGTGTGCGTAGGAATTTTTCTGAAATTACTACGTTCCCCAACACTTCATCTCTAGCTTGAAAATCAACGATGATACCGTCGTGGAGGACCATGCTGGAAAAGAGTGTATCTTATTTGAGGCTTTCAAAACTCGAATGGGGACAACAAAACCACCTCAGATGAAATTCAACCTTTCCCAGCTGCTACGTGACAGCGTGGATTTTGACAGCCTCACCACACCCTTCACGTCGAAAGAGATTGATGATGTAGTTACAGAAATGCCTCCTGACCGGGCACCTGGCCTGGACGGTTTCAACGGTGCTTTTCTCAAAGCTTGTTGGCCAGTGATCAAAGATGACTTCTACCGTCTTTGCGATGAATTCCATAAAGGTACTCTCAATCTGGAAAGCCTCAACTATGGTCACATTACTCTCATTCCTAAGACCAGAGCCCCTGAAACAGTCAATGATTATCGACCCATCACGTTGCTCAACTGCTGCCTTAAGCTGATCACAAAACTGCTAGCTAACCGTTTACAAAAAATCATTTTGCAAATCATGCATCGAAATCAATATGGTTTTCTTAAGGGGCGCAACATCTATGATTGCTTAGCCTGGGCCTTCGAGTACATACACCAATGCCAAGCATCCAAGCGAGAGATTGTTTTGCTAAAACTAGACTTCGCCAAAGCTTTTGACACGGTGCAGCACTCGGCCATCGTACAGATTATGAAAGGTATGGGATTCAATGACAAATGGATAGATTGGTTTAAATGCATCTCTTCCTCAGGTAGATCCTCGGTGCTCCTTAATGGAGTCCCTGGTAAACACTTCTGGTGCAAATGCGGTGTTCGTCAAGGGGACCCGCTGTCCCCCTTGCTCTTTGTGCTTGCCGCGGATTTACTTCCGACTGCCATTAATGAAGCCATGCACAACAACAATTTGCAACTGCCAATTCCCTCAGGACGCAACAACCATTTCCCTGTCATCCAATACGCGGACGATATAATCATTGTCATGCCGGCCTGCCGTGTCCAAGCAACCTACATGAAACAAATACTCATGGACTATGCTGACTCCGTGGGACTGCACATTAACTTTCACAAGTCCACACTTATTCCTTTGAACACTCCGGAGGAAAAGTACAAGGATATCGCTGCCATCTTTGGATGTGCATGTGCACAACTGCCGTTCACATATCTGGGCCTACCCTTGGGCGTAACCAAACCTATGGTCCTTGATCTAACTCCTTGGATCTTCAAGGCTGAGCGCAGAATCACCGTGGCAATGTCATTAATGTTATATGCGGGCACTCATGAACTCTTTGGTCACCTCGCTGGTGATATACCCTATGGGGATTCTTAAACTCCCGCCAAAGATAGTTGAACAATTCGACAAGATACGGAGACACGGCCTTTGGACTAAGAAAACTGAGGAGGGGAAAAAAAGAAACTCTCTTGCGGCTTGGGACATGGTGTGTTGGCCCAAGAAAAGTGGTGGCCTCGGAGTTCTCAATCTCAGAGTTCAAAATGACGCAATGCTTCTGAAACTGCTACACAAGTTCTACAACAAGTTTGATGCTCCCTGGGTGCACCTCATTTGGGACACGTACTATGCTTCCACTGACCCCCATGCTGCTGCGCCATGCGGCTCTTTCTGGTGGCGCCAGCTCACTAAGCTTATGCCAGTCTACAGGGGGGTCACTAAGGTGAAGATTGAAGCAGGTGACACGGCTCTGTTTTGGAAGGATGACTGGAACAACTCCATTCTCTCGGAAACATATCCGCGTGCTTTCTCCTTTACAAACGATGAAGATGCCTCAACACGAAAATTTCTCTCGATCACCCATCTTAACTAGGCTTTCTACTTGCCCCTCTCGGTTCAAGCTTTTGACAAACTGCGAGCTCTCCAGCAAAATGTTAACACTGCAATGATGGCCGACTCTAATGATGCCTGGATATGCTCTTGGGGATCTGCTGATTTCAAAACCACAGCCTACTACACCTTCTTCAGAGAGATGATTGCCCATGATGCATACCGATTGCTCTGGAAAACCAAATGCATCCCTAAAATCAAGGTCTTCGGTTGGTTCCTGCTCTCTGATCGCCTTAACACGAGAAACATGCTCAAGAGGAGGCATTATAACATTGGCAATAACTTTGACTGCCTGCTTTGTGGACGCCATGTGGAAGAAACCGTTGAACATCTGTTCTTCCATTGCACTTTTAGTCATGAATGCTGGAGCAAACTCAACATATATTGGCCATCACATGGCAACAGATTGGACCTCGTTGCACACCTCAAGACTTTGAATCCTAAGAAGATGATCATGGATGTTTTCTTGGTGGCAGCCTGGAGCCTTCGGAAAGAAAGGAATAATAACTACTTTCGCAAGGTGGCCCCATCAATCTCATCCTGGCTGGCTAGGTTCAAGAGAGACTTTGCTGACATCAGCTACAGAGTGTCCCCCCACAAGAAGCAGCTAGTGGCTGACTTACTTAACTCTTTACCTTAGTTGTAGCTTAACACTCTGGTCCGCAGTCTTCTGCCCCCCTTATACCTTTCTTGGCACACCTCCTTTTTCCACTTGTGCATATGTAAAGTAACACTTGTAACATGTACTGTTCCTGAGTTGGTAATATATATGCAGTAGGAGCCTTTCCTACTATCTAACCCCTTCAAAAAAAATTCAAATAGCTGATTAGTGTTGATTTTTACAAGTTATTGGGACACCTGAGAACCAGCAATAACACATACAAAAGAGTCTAGGGTTAGGCATTTTTAAATCTGGACAAGTTGTGCTTCATTTTGACTAAGTACCAACATCTCTATGCCTAGATCTCGGTGTTGTTATTTATTTGGATGTCATTGCTTCCTTTTCAGTGCTTATTATTTTGCATTGCGAGATCTTTTTTTCCGAAACGGAGGCATAAGCTTTGCCTCATCCATTAATTAAGAAGGAGAATAGAGTTTGTTTGTTACACCACACATATTACATGAGGTCCATTACTCTCCTGGCATTATGCTACCCAATTTGTGTGCACCCGCAGTAACCCAAAGTCTAGCTTCTCTTTTGATGGTGTCGAATATGACCAGCGCAAAGATAAGCAATTATGCTAATTAGAAATGGAAGGGAACTTCCAATCCACACATTGGTCCATGTGTGGCTGTGGGATTGGGTGACCAACGGGGAGGCCGCAGCATGCACGTCGCGGGATGGCGGGAGCAGGTCGCGAGGAGATGATTGGCCAAAGCTCTTTCACACATCTCAACGGTTAACCCAGCCAATAGACACAAGACCCCACCGAGTAATAAGCTGACCAGTCATAGAACAGGAAAAATAACCATGAAGTGAAAATAGACTAAAAATTAGACGGCTCGGAAGAGGTAAAGAAAGGATAGGACGACCAGTGAGCGCTCAATCTGGGGTAGCTCGGAGTAGCCGAGTTGCCCAGCTAGATTATTTTCGGGCATTCAGATTCTTATTTTGCATTTCCTAGATTTTTGGCTGGGTGTATAAACATACACATGCACAGTGACTTCAGATTTCAGTGACGGGGTAAATTATTGTGCTTGTTCCAAATTAGAAAAAGGGAGAATGAGTGAAATTTGTTATTAGTATGTATACACATAGTTGCATGTATATCTAATTGAATAGTTGGCTGAACAATTTCTTAAATGTACATCTCTGACGTTGCTTTGTTTATCAGTACATTCAGTTATTTGTCTTGTTGTTCCTTATCAAAGCAACAACCTTCTATTGCTATTTTGTGTCGTGCTCTTCTTAGTTTCTTATGAATGCGAAGACAACTCGAAAGAATGTTTAGATCTGTGTTGCATGCCACTTTGAACTTCGCGAACTACATTTTTAAATGGTTAGGAGTCGATCCATGTTGTGGTATTGAAATCTATACTGATGTTGCTCTGAGGGAAGATCTCATTATTACCGCTCTGAACTAATCATACTCTCTTGTTGTCTCGAGCTACAGCCTGGGTGTATGTTGCAAGTTTGTTGAGATAGCCACTGCGTGTACTACTGAAGAGAATGTTGGATTCGCTGACATCAATTTATTGTTGACTTAGAAATCTTTCTTTTGAAATTATGATAATTTGTTCTGCTCTTACATTAAGAAAGTGTTAAGAGGAGGTTCTGCCTTTGATGACGCTTAAAAACAAGCTATCACAAAATACTATCAATTTACAGGGGCCTACAGATCTTGCTTCGACCTCATAGAGGGCGCGCCAATGGGCGGAGCAGAGGAGAAGTCCCAGGTGGAGCGCACTACATAATCAGTTTTATCAGTAGTGATAAACAAACACTATCACTGAGAGCATTTTTTTCTTGTGCAAGTGCTCATCTCGGCTGGCATGTTTCCTGATACAAACTCATTCAACCACATATAGTCTTCACTGCACATCATGTGGTTGATGTTTAGTTCTTGGGTTTTTGCAAATGCAACTGGAACCCGCGACAACCCTTCTTCCTCGCCCTCAGGCTCGACACCACCGCTGACGCCTCCAGAAGTAGTGGGGCATCAGCGGCAATGCCGGCAAGGCAAGGTGAAGCAACTAGAACCCGCGACCAACCCTTCTTGGGTTACCAGAAAGTTTCTCAATATAGCCCATCTTTTCTAATTGGTATTCATTGCGGTACTCTCGAGTTCAGTCATTACGGTTGCTGACGTCGAGGCGGACGAGGACACTGAGCCAAGGTGAAGCAACTGCTAGCCACCGCCCTTCTCCACTTTACTGAGCTCACGGCGTTGCTATGACTGCCTCCTTCCTCCTCAGCAACAGATAATAAGATACTGGCAGTGTCTATGAGCGGATGGTCAACAGGATGTTGACAACAGTGATTTCATCGTTTGTGCACCATCCTGAGGTATATTTGGGCTCCCAGCCCCATCCCTGATGTTGCCCCTAATTTATTATTTTGAATTGCACCAATTTCTTTCCATCGCTTATATGTTATCAAATGCCCCAGATTTAGATATGAAATCTTCCTGCTTTATACAAGCATAACTATTTCCTGTGACGCGGGTGATGCGTATAGCGTTGCTTAGGGAGTTGTGTATTAGTCATTGGGTATGGTCATTGGTATGGTAGAAGCATTACACAATGCATTGGTGATAAATCTATTGTTCTCTCAAACTGGTAATATTGATCTGTTTTCTTGATTGATGTAAACTAACGGATAGCCTGCTAGCATCAGCTTGGTTTATAATAGGTTAATATGCATGTATATATTTATGTATTTCTATTTTAACTTTTTAGTGATGCTTACTGAAGTATTACATAACTGAATGTTAATTTCTATTTTGATTTATTTTTAGTGATGCTTTCTGCAGTTTAACATGATGAATATTGCTTTCTGATTTGATTTATTCTGGGTGAATGCTTCTTTTGTCATGTTATTGTATCATCCTTGATTTTCAAGCTGAAAATAAGCTTGCCATGATGTTACTGATTATGATAATCAGTGGATGTTGTCTAGAGTGCTTCTCCTTCAGATGTGATGTACGATGTCTTCTGGCTCATACTAGATGATACAGTCGTGTGCTCCCTAGCTTCCTTCCGTGGTTCTTGCTAATTAGGGTGATATTTATCTAATAATCTTACTTTGGCATCATCAAATTACTCACCTAGCATTTCTTCGGCTACAACTCTGCATCTTTTTGTTTATACATCCAGAAAGCATGGCTTGGGTTTTTATGATGGATAGGTTACTGCACTATTTAATTAGTTGTATTTTGGCTTCTTTCCATTTGATCTGCTTTAACTGTTCTTATATTTGGTTTTAACGATTCTATTTTTTGGCTGACCACAGCTCATAAACAAGATTATGTGTTTTGCACTTTGATCTCTTTCATTCTAAATGCTTAATACTTTGCCTCTTTGATATAAAACTTATATGTCATGCTAGCATGTTTGCGTTGTTTCTTAGGATTCCTGGGAGCATTTAGGTTTAAACTTGATTCTCATAGGAACTGATAAATTGTTTTCATATAGAAGCACTTATCAAAGAGAGTCTACGGCTCCATCAACTCCTGGTTGCACCACCGTGCGATGTACAATCCCTCTCTCTCTCTCTCCAATGAAGTGGTACTTCCATTATGGCAGATCGTACTATATGTAGTGTACATACCAACTTTTATAACCACTGATGTAACTAAGGTCCTTTTTAAGCATCTGATCAAGTTGAGGGAGATTGTGCTAGCTATACAAATATCTATCCACGCTGCACTAACTAATTTATTTTGCCCCTTACAGGATGCAAGGATGACTTATAGTTCTCTATCCAAGATGCGATGTGCACTCTTTTACCCAATATGCTATGTAAAAATAGCTTACAGTCGGTATTTGGACGAATGAGTTCTATCGGTGATGTAAGCTCGCTTCATGTAGCTAACTAATTTATTTTGCCTGGTACATCATATAAGAATGACTTATGTAGTTCTCTATCCAAGATGCACTGTGTACTCTTTGCCCAATATGCTATATAAAAATAGATTGCATTAGTTAGTATTTAGATGAATGAGTTGTATCGGTGATGTAAACTCGCTTCATGTATAATCTATGTGACTGGGTGTGCACATATAAGCTCTGATGTATTGTTCATACAGTTCTTATTCCTGTGACTCATCATCTGGATAGTAGATGAATGATTAGTTGTGACTTATTTTGGTATGATGAACCTTTATCCTTTTGGTATATCATGTTGCATTTCCTATGAAAACGCACTACTGGTATGTAATAGACTTTGGTACTCTTGGACATCTTTGTTTTTGTTAACTCTATGGAGTATAAAACATGCCTTACCGGGCTGGCTATGGCTGGGGCGGGTGGGGTGCGGCAAGCCACACTTCCTATCTAGTGTCTTACATGGCAAGCTTATTTTCAGATTTGGTTAGAGCCCACCCGCCGCAAGTGTCGGGTGGGGTGGGGTGCGGCAAGCCACACTTCCTATCTAGTATCTTTTGTCATGGATACCTTGTCAATGCTCCTCCATTGTTCTCTCGGATGATGAATTTCATCTTCAACCCCTATACCAATGAATTCGTTTTGGTGTATCTCGATGATATCTTGGTCTTCTCCAAGAATAAGCAGGATCATGCCAAACATTCGCTTCAGCACAGCTTTTCACCCTCAAACTAGTGGCCAAGTCGAGCGAGTCAATCAAATTCTTGAAGATATGCTCAGGGCTTGTGTCATTTCCTTTGGCATGAAATGGGAAGATTGTCTTCCATATGCTGAATTCTCCTACAACAACAGCTTCCAAGCGAGTTCGGGCAAGGCCCCATTCGAGATTCTCTATGGCAGAAAGTGCCGTACTCCTCTCAATTGGTCAGAGACTGGTGAACGCCAACTTCTTGGCAATGACTTAATCACTGAAGCTGAAGAAATGTGTAAAGTCATCCGTGATAATCTCAAAGCCACGCAATCGCGTCAGAAGAGCTACTATGATAGTAAGCACCGTGATTTGGCTTTCGAGATCGGAGACCATGTCTACCTCCGCGTCTCTCCAATGAAAGGCACTCGTCGCTTCGGTATCAAAGGGAAGCTTGCCCCTAGATACGTGGGTCCTTTCAAGATCATTGGCAAAAGAGGCGACCTCGCCTATCAACTTGAGATTCCTTCCAACTTCGCGAACGTGCACGATGTGTTCCACGTGTCACAGCTCCGCAAGTGCTTCAAGACGCCTGAGCGCTCTATCAACTTCGAAGAGATTGACCTCCAGGAAGATTTGTCTTATCATGAGCACCCCGTTGCTATTCTTGAAGAAACTGAGCGCAAGACTCGCAACAAGTCTATCAAATTCCTGAAAGTGAAGTGGTCGCACCATTCCGACCGGGAAGCCACCTGGGAACGCGAGGACCATCTCCGTTCCGAATATCCGGAGTTCTTTCAGTCCTAGATCTCGGGACGAGATCCTCTCGTAGTGGTGGAGTGTTGTAACACCCCGCATGTAACTTGTCATATTTGTAACTCCGACTCTTGCCATTTCCGGCTATGTGTTATGTTTTTCCCTCCGTTGTCGGGTTTTGTCTTTCGTTTTGTATTTTGTCATGTCATGCATTTTCATATCATGTCATCATGTGCATTGCATTCGCATACGTGTTCGTCTCATGCTTCCGAGCATTTTCCCCGTTGTCCGTTTTGCAATCCGGCGCTCCTATCTCCTCCGGTGCACCCCTCTAGTTTTCTTTCGTGTGCGTGTGTCAAACTTTCTCGGAATGGACCGAGGCTTGTCAAGTGGTCTTAATATACCACCCGGAGACTACCGGTCAAGTTTCGTTCCATTCGGAGGTCGTTTGGTACTCCAACGGTTAACCGGGCATCCGCAAAGTCCATTTGAGTATCCAGCAAAAACCCCCTCCAAAACCAGCCCAAAACCCACCAAACTCTCTTCCATGCTCTAGGTCGTTCGATCGCGATCGTGTGGGCGAAAACCGCACCTCATTTGGAGCCTCTTAGCTCCCTCTACCTATTTATATGTGGGCATCCCGAAAAACGAAACTGCACACGAAACCCTAGATTTTTCCCTCCGCGCCGCCGGACAACGTCCTCCGCCGCGCCCCGTCCAATCCCGTGGCGACACGTGGCCGTCGCCGTCCTCGCCCCGCCGCCGGCCCGCAGGCCCAACGCCGGCCCCCGCGGGCCCGCGCGCCGCCCCGCGCCTGCCGCCGTGCCCGCGCGCCGCCGGGTCCCGTCACCGCCGCCTGCCCTCGCCGGCGCCGGCCGGCCCCGCCATCTCCGCCGCCGCCCGACGCGCCTCCCGAGGCCGCCGCCGGCGCTCCTCCTCCGGCCACCGGCGGCCCCGCCGTCCGTGTTCCCCGCCGGCCGCGCCTCTCTCCCTCCGGCCGGCGCCCCGTCCCTCCTCTCCGGCGAAGTTGCGCCGCCGCCATCGACGGCCTCTCCCTCGATCCAATCTGGTAGACAATGTAGCTCCCGTTGACTTCGTCCTTCCTTTTTTTCTAAGTCCTGTTATTTTATCAGCAAGTGCTCCTGTTCCCGATGAGATAACTTTGTGCATGTAGCTCCGATTCACGCGTGTAATATGTCAAATTGTTCGTATCGTGATGCTCTTCATTTTGTTCAGTTGCACCATGTTCATTAGAGGTCATCTTGATGCCCAAATCTCTGTTGGAAGAGGGCTAGTTGCTGTTATTCTCTGGTTCTTATCAGAACTTGGAGATTTGTCATTTTTGTATCATTAAATCTGTGCATCTTTTGAGCATGAGCTCTACATGTGTTTTGAAGTATGTCATGCCATCTTTCCAGTGGTGTAGTCCATGTATTTTTGTGATCTCTGTGGTGACTAGCACAAGCATGCAAAGTAGGCCCCGTAATATTTCTGATTTCAGGGACTTGGTGATTTCTCCAAGTCCTCGTCTGCTGTAATTTTGTTGCCATGTAAACTTGATGCTACAGAGAGATCCATGCATATTTTGGAGATGTTCAGTAAGTATGTTTTGTAGATATTGTTGTAATTGATCCATTCCTGCAATTTTTTGCAATTATGGAGTGCCATAGCATGACTCAATCTTGCTCTACTTTTGCTATAAAATATTTCTGGCAGATTCTTAACATGGTATGCATTTTTGCCAAGCTTATTTTAGTTGATCCATACATGCTATGCAATTGTTCTTGCCATGGATAGCTTCATAAACATGCCATCTTGCTGTAGGTATACTTGGTTTGTCATGAATTGGTCTGTAGTGAGTGCATCAAGCTCACAAAGAGGCCTACATATTATTATTTCTGCCATGCTCTGTTTTCCGCCAAGTCTGAAACCTGATAACGAAACTTGCTATGTTTACATGCTTGCCATCATATCTTCTGATCCTTTTTGGCTTATGGTCAGTAAGGGACTTTTGTCATGTGCTTTTAGTAGAACACTGCCATGCCTTGTTTTGCTATGTTAAGTTCCTGTAGCATGTTGATTTCATGCTCTGAGCATTGCTACCTGATGCTGATTTCTGCCATGTCCAGTTTTTCACCAAGTCTGTGAACCTGTAATCTTTTGCACTTTTGCCATGCTTGTTTGAGCTTGATATGTTGTGAACTAGCCATAGCTCAGTGTTCATCTTTTGTCAAGCATCTCCTGTAGATTACTGCCATGTACTTTTTTGCTATGTTGGGGTGCTGTAGCATTGTTACCTGTTGCATTTTAAGTGCTATCTTGCTGTTAATCGCAGATTCGTGTCATTCTTGTTTTGCTCGCCATTTGCAAACCGTGCACCCGATTCCGGTGATCTTTATATCGATTTCGACCGAAATCATCTCACCTTTCCAGTGGAATGCTTGGTTTGCCAAGTTACTGCCATGTTCATCATTTTCCTTCCGGAGCACGCATATGCATCGCATATCATATCTTGCATATCATACATGTTTTGCATCACGTTGCTTGCGCATTTCTCGTTGTTGATTGTGGTTCCGTTTGTTTGTGTTCTTGTCTTGGGTAGAGCCGGGAGACGAGTTCGTGAACGAGGAACCTGTCGAGTACGCTTACGAGGATCAAGCTTTCGACAACTCTGAGAATCTTGCAGGCAAGATGACCACCCCTCGAAATCACTTCTATCTTTGCTATGCTAGTTGTTCGCTCTATTGCCATGCTCCGCTACCTATGACTTGCTATATCATGTCTCCCATTGTAGCCATGTCAGCCTCTAACCATCCTCTCCTAGCAAACCGTTGTCTGGCTAAGTTACCGCTTTTGCTCAGCCCTTCTTATAGCGTTGCTAGTTGCAGGTGAAGTTGAAGTTTGTTCCATGTCGGAACATGGATATGTTGGGATATCACAATATATCTTATTTAATTAATGCATCTATATATTTTGGTAAAGGGTGGAAGGCTCGGCCTTATGCCTGGTGTTTTGTTCCACTCTTGCCGCCCTAGTTACTGTTATACCGGGATTATGTTCCTTGAGTTTGCGTTCCTTACACGGTCGGGTATTTATGGGACCCCCTTGACAGTTCGCCTTGAATAAAACTCCTCCAGCATGGCCCAACCTTGGTTTTACCATTTGCCACCTAAGCCTTTTCCCCCGGGTTTTCGCGAGCCCGAGGGTCATCTTATTTTACCCCCCCCCCCCCCGGGCCAGTGCTCCTTCGAGTGTTGGTCCGAACTGAGCAGACTGCGGGGCCCCCTCCTGGAAACTCGAGGTCTGGTTTTACTCGTAGGATGTCTCATCCGGTGTGCCCTGCGAACGAGATATATGCAGCTCCTATCGGGATTTGTCGGCACATTCGGGTGGCTTTGCTGGTTTTGTTTTACCATTGTCGAGATGTCTTGTAAACCGGGATTCCGAGACTGATCGGGTCTTTCCGGGAGAAGGTTTATCCTTCGTTGACCGTGAGAGCTTATGATGGGCTAAGTTGGGACACCCCTGCAGGGTATTATCTTTCGAAAGCCGTGCCCGCGGTTATGAGGCAGATGGGAATTTGTTAATGTCCGGTTGTAGATAACTCGTCACTTGACCCAATTAAAATACATCAACCGCGTGTGTAGCCGTGATGGTCTCTTCTCGGCGGTGTCCGAGAAGTGAACACGGTCTGTGTTATGTATGACGTAAGTAGGTGTTCAGGATCACTTCTTGGTCATTGCTAGATGACGTCCGTTCCGTTGCTTCTCTTCTCGCTCTCATTTGCGCAAGTTAGCCACCATATATGCTTTTGCCGCTGCAGCTCCACCTCATTGCACCATCCTTTCCTACCAGCTTAAATAGTCTTGATCTCGCGGGTGTGAGATTGCTGAGTCCCCGTGACTCACAGATTCTACCAAAACAGTTGCAAGTGCCGACGATGCCAGTGCAGATGATGGCGTCGATCTCAAGTGGGAGTTCGACGAGGAACGTGGTTGTTACTATGTGTCTTTTCCTGATGATCAGTAGTGGAGCCCAGTTGGGACGATCGGGGATCTAGCATTTGGGGTTGTCTTATTTTCATCTGGTTTTTGACCGTAGTCGGTCTTTATGATTGTATTTTGGATGATGTATGATAATATTTATGTATTGTGTGAAGTGGCAATTGTAAGCCAACTCTTTATCCCATTCTTGTTCATTACATGGGATTGTGTGAAGATGACCCTTCTTGCGACAAAACCACTATGCGGTTATGCCTCTAAGTCGTGCCTCGACACGTGGGAGATATAGCCGCATCGTGGGCGTTACATCATGTTATTGTCATGTGATGCATATGAATAAACAAATATATTATAATTGAATGTTCTTTTGCATTTATGGTAAAAAAATGTTTGTCTTCATTCATGATGTTACTGATTATGATAATCAGTGGATGTTGTCTAGAGTGCTTCTCCTTCAGATGTGATGTACGATGTCTTCTGGCTCATACTAGATGATACAGTGGTGTGCTCCCTAGCTTCCTTCCGTGGTTCTTGCTAATTAAGGTGATATTTATCTAATAATCTTACTTTGGCATCATCAAATTACTCACCTAGCATTTCTTCTGCTGCAACTCTGCATCTTTTTGTTTATACATCCAAAAAGCATGGCTTGGGTTTTTATGATGGATAGGTTACTGCACTATTTAAGTAGTTGTATTTTGGCTTCTTTCCATTTGATCTGCTTTAACTGTTCTTATATTTGGTTTTAACGATTCTATTTTTTGGCTGACCACAGCTCATAAACAAGATTATGTGTTTTGCACTTTGATCTCTTTCATTCTAAATGCTTAATACTTTGCCTCTTTGATATAAAACTTATATGTCATGCTAGCATGTATGCGTTGTTTCTTAGGATTCCTGGGAGCATTTAGGTTTAAACTTGATTCTCATAGGAAATGATAAACTGTTTTCATATAGAAGCACTTATCAAAGAGAGTCTACGGCTCCATCAACTCCTGGTTGCACCACCGTGCGATGTACAATCCCTCTCGCTCTCTCTCCCTCTCTCTCTCTCTCCAATGAAGTGGTACTTCCATTATGGCAGATCATACTATATGTAGTGTACATACCAACTTTTATAACCACTGATGTAACTAAGGTCCTTTTTAAGCATCTGATCAAGTTGAGGGAGATTGTGCTAGCTATACAAATATCTATCCACGCTGCACTAACTAATTTATTTTGCCCCTTACAGGATGCAAGGATGACTTATAGTTCTCTATCCAAGATGCGATGTGCACTCTTTTATCCAATATGCTATGTAAAAATAGCTTACAGTCGGTATTTGGACGAATGAGTTCTATCGGTGATGTAAGCTCACTTCATGTAGCTAACTAATTTATTTTGCCTGGTACATCATATAAGGATGACTTATGTAGTTCTCTATCCAAGATGCACTGTGTACTCTTTGCCCAATATGCTATATAAAACTAGATTGCATTAGTTAGTATTTAGATGAATGAGTTGTATCGGTGATGTAAACTCGCTTCATGTATAATCTATGTGACTGGGTGTGCACATATAAGCTCTGATGTATTGTTCATACAGTTCTTATTCCTGTGACTCATCATCTGGATAGTAGATGAATGATTAGTTGTGACTTATTTTGGTATTATGAACCTTTATCCTTTTGGTATGTCATGTTGCATTTCCTATGAAAACGCACTACTGGTATGTAATAGACTTTGGTACTCTTGGACATCTTTGTTTTTGATAACTCTATGGAGTATAAAACATGCCTTACCGGGCTGGCTATGGCTGGGGCGGGTGGGGTGCGGCAAGCCACACTTCCTATCTAGTGTCTTACATGGCAAGCTTATTTTCAGATTTGGTTAGAGCCCACCCGCCGCAAGTGTCTGATGATTTTCCGCGGATGGCAAGGATCTAGAATGATTTCATGGTTCTTGCTGCATAGTATTTTTGCTGCTCCCATTAATATACATGTATCCGACGAGACAATTTCCTGCGGGTGGCTCAAACGGGGCTACTGGCACCCTATACATGCATACAACAGTCATGCCCTGCCCTTCCAGTTCCATCGTTCGTCTAGGTACATTTTGTTTCATCCGTTGTTTAACTTTTAAAATCAAGCGATTGAATTTACCATTTTTACGGTATAAACATGGATGAGTTGATTGTCTTAGTTCACTTTGTTTCTCCTACGGATAGGAGCATCAGTGGTTTTACACATGCTACCGGTTGCAATTCAGGTTGCTACTCAATTGATTCTTACCAAATGTTCCGCAGCAATGCGCGGGGAATTATCTAGTATATAGGAGTATATGGATGAGAGTTAAAATCAATAACCGGCTCGAGCATTAATAAGGAGAGGGCAAAGAATGGATCAGCGCATCCGAAATTAATGGAGGAGCCCCAGACGGGGCGGCCTAGCCGTACGGGAGCCACAACCTATTATTTTTTTTCTAATTTTTTGCTTTATTTTTGTACTAATCTTTATACTTTAAAATATTCTACATATATGGAAAATGTTGAACAAGAATTTTTAAAATGTTGAACAAGTATTTGAAAAATGTCGAGTAGGTATTAAAAAATGTTGAACGAGTATACGGAAAATGTTGAACAAGTATTTGAAAGTGTTGTACAAGAATTTAAAAAATGTTTAACAAGTATGTGAAAAGTGTTGAATAGGTATTAAAAATGTTGAATGAGAATATGAAAAATATTGAATAAGTATTTGAAAATGTTGAACGAGAATATGAAAAATGTTGAACAAGTACTTAAAAATGTTGAATAGGTAATAAAAAATGTTGAATGAGTATATTAAAAATGTTGAACAAGTATTTTAAAATATTAAATAAGTATTAAAAATGTTGAACAAGTATTGTAAAATATTAAATAAGTATTAAAAATGTTGAACAAGTATTAAAAATATATTAAATAACTATTAAAATTTTGAACAAGTATTTGAAAAATGTTGAATAAGTGTTCGGACAGCGTTGAACGTGTTTACAAAAATGTTGATCACTTTTTACAGAAATGTTTTTTATATGAACGAAAATGTAGAGTGAAAACAAAAATAAACATAACGAAACACAAAAGAAAAATAAAAAAAACAAAAAATGAAGGAGAAAAGAAAAACAAACAAAAAATGAATAAGAAAAAAGAAAATAATGAAATAAACCGGAGAAGAAAAAATAAACGAGACAAAATAAAATGGAAAGAATGAAACAAATCTGAAAAGAAAGAAAAAAGGATGAAAAAATGGAGAAGGAAAAAAAATGAAACAAAAGAAACCGAAAAGAGTAAAAGAAAAAAAAATGGAGAATACCGGTTCGGTTGCCTCATCGCGATTCTACTACTAACCTGTAACTTGAAGTGGGCGGAGTGGTTAGCTGCGCCCGTAGTTAGTCACCAACATGTACGATGTCGAAATCACTAATTAAGGAGTACTCGTTGCAAAAAACATTCCACCTTCCAGGTCGCGACAAGTGGCGCACATGCAGCGCGCTACTTGTCGCAACCTGAGAGTTTTTCCCTTTTCCGTATATCCGTTTATTCAAAACGTTTTATCTCTTAAACCGTGCGTCCAAATTTCGAACCGTTTTCACCATTGGATTCCTCGCGTCGAGATTTTCAAAACTAGATCTCATGTTGATAGGTTTTGACAAACTTTTTTTCACGAAAAAAACCGGATGAAAAAACCGAACCGAGAGCACGGTATTTTTCCCTTTCCGAAAGAGGTACGCCCGTGCCTTTCACAAAATCACAACCATGCCTCTCGTGAAAGCAAAACCGCGACTCTCGCGGAAGGAAAAAAAACAGAAAACATGTTTTTTTTTTCGTTTCCAAGAGGCACGGTCGTGACTCTCGCGAAAGCACAACCGTGCCTCTCGCGAAAGCAAAACCGTGACTCTCGCGAAAGAAAAAAAAAACAGAAAACGCGTATTTTTTCCCTTTTTGAGAGGCACGGCCGTGACTCTCGCAAAAGCACAACCGTGCCTCTCACGGAAGCAAAACCGTGACTCTCGCGAAAGAAATAAAAACAGAAAACACGTTTTGTTTTTCCCTTTACGAGAGGCACGGCCGTGACTCTCGCGAAAGCACAACCGTGCCTCTCGCGGAAGCAAAACCGTGACTCTCGCGAAAGACAAAAAATAGAAAACGCGTTTTTTTTTCGTTTCCGAAAGGCACGGCCGTGACTCTCGCTAAAGCACACCCGTGCCTCTCGCGAAAGAAAAACCGTGACTTTCGTGAAAGGAAAAAAACACATATTTTTCGCGCAAAAATAATTTTTTTCGATTTTTTATATCGAAAAGCTAAGGAAGACCGGGGCAAAACCAAAACGTCAAAAAAATCCAAGAAAAAAACCGTTTAAAAAGCCGAAAATGCGTGCAAAAAAGAAAAAACAAAATCCAGAGGAAGCGTCCAGAGCGCGACATGTGGCGAATGACTAAGAGCGCGCCAAGTGGCCCTGATCGTTGCGAGGCTCCCAAAGGAGTGCTCGTTAACTAGTTGCTCTCGTACGTGTGCGGAACCAAACAGCAGTGAGTGAGGCGGCCCATTCAGGGCGTCCCGCGTTGGGCTGGCCCATTACCTCACGGCTCGCGCTAAAAGGCGAGACGCTGCCCTATTTCCCCGCCCATCAGCGCCTTCCCCTCCCCCCACCCCCCCGCGCCGCCAAAAGAAGAACAACCTAGGGTTAGGGTTGTGGAGGCGGCGGCTGCTAAATTCCAGATCCGATCGCCATGCCCGGGCTGGAGGAGGAGATGTTCGTAGCCACCATAGTCGCGCGAGAGTCGAAGGAGGAGGCCGCCATGGCCACCGAAGTCGCGCCAGAGCCAGAGGAGAAGACCGTCGTCTTCCCCGATTGGGTGATGCTGGATCGCTTCGGCCGCACCCACAGCCATGCCGACCTAGACGCTGCACGTGAGGCGGCCAATAAGAAGAAGACCGCCGTTGAAGTCGTCACGGCCACCGGCCACCGCTGCTTCTTGTCCTTCGCCCTCTCGGATCCTCCAGAGGTCTCTTACCTCGATCTCGAGTGGCCGCGGGAAGGCTCAGTCGAACCCGTGGCCCCCTCCCGCCTGCCCGCGTATCCCTACGTCCGGGCAACTGACGAGGACCTCGTCCTCTTCGAAATCAACATCCCAAGACAGCTCCACGACTTGCCGTCAGATCTGTTCGTCTACACAGCTGGTCGTACCCCCTCGGTGGATCAGCTCCCTCTGTACACTGAGCCCATGGTAAGCCCGTTTCTGATGTCAAAATTCGACACAGGCATCCTGCGCCTCCCGGACAACAGCTACATCGTTTCCGACATCAAGGTCTACCATAAAGAGAATGGCCCTGACAATTATTCCATGTTTGTCGAGCTCTACGTCTTCAACTCCAAGACCAAAGAGTGGAAACGCTTCCCCGAGATGCCTGCCCCCCAGCCGCAAGACGAGAGCAATACCCAGTTCCCCATCCTCTGGTCAACTGAGGAGGTGCTTGCTTTCGGCCACAGGTTCCTCTGCTGTGTCGACTACTTGAGCGGTGTCCTGCTATGCGACTTCTCCAATTTAGAGTCCCCGGTGCTCCACTTCGTGCCTTTCCATGGAGGAGATGGGTACTCTGAGAAGCTACAGATCATGCCTTTCCTTGGAGGAAAAGAGAACGCTAAGAAGGAACAGATGGCAAAGTGCTTAGCGGAGAGATTCCGACGTGTGTCCGTCAGCCAAGGCATGATGCACTTTGTCCGCATTGATGGCTGGCGTCCGCCTCTTGAGAGAATCCAAGGGCAGCAGCAGCCTCTCCAAAAGATCACAGTATGGACTTTGGATATCGGGGATGGTAGCAAGTTCAAGTGGAAGATTCATTGGGGGATCAACCTGGATCTTCTCTGGGCGCAAGATGGTTTCCATGCTCTGGACATACCTCGCTGTCTTCCCCAGTTCCCAGTCGTCTGTGCGAACAATCCGGACGCCCTATGCTGCCTGTTGAGGAAAGAGGAACTTTCTGGACAGCCGTGGATGATCATGGTTGACATGAACCAGGAAGATCTGCAGCCATCTACTAAATATATCAATCAAATCTTCTTTTCTCATCTGCCCCTACTTCCAACTGTCTTCTCCAAATACCTTGTAAGGCCAACAGGTAAGCTCTCTTAATATTCAAATGTTGTCCCTTGTAATTACGTATCGATACAACATGGTTGTGTTTGCTTAGCTTTCTGTTGGATATGGTAGTGTAACACTGGTGTCTTTGCCTATTTATCTTAAATATGATGCAATACATATCCTGCCTGGTTGTGAGGCTAATTGAACTGTGAGACTTCTGCATGCTTAATATCTATTACCTCCGTCCCGAAAAGCTTTTCTTCGATTTGTCGAGATACAGATGTATCTAACACTAAAACGTGTCTAGATACATCCGTATCTAGACAAATGTAAGACATGCTTTTTGGGACGGAGGGAGTAGTTTGCGCTGTCTGCTCTCTCTGTGGGTCTCTTTGGAGTGTTCCCCCCTTCATTAGCAATTCTCAGCACAAGGACTTCTGGACACATACCGCTCTATTTATCAGGGCTGTTTGCCCTGTGTTATTTTCTATCTATTGCTTTTCTCTTGTCCCAAAATTTCTATTTTTGCTGCCTTTTGAGGCTGCGTTGTGCTGCTTTGGTATAGCAATATTAATTAATTGAGGCCTTTAATATATTTGCTGTCATCAATCTTCTCTTAGGCTGTTCAAGTGTTTTGAGTTTTAGCTGCTCCAGTTGTGTAGGTGCACTAAACTTTATACTCCCTCTGTTCCTAAATATAAGTCTTTGTAGAGATTCCACCATGGACTACATACGGATGTATATAGATGCATTTTAAGTGTAGATTCACTCATTTTGTTCCGTAGGTGGTCCATAGTGGAATCTCTTCAAAGACTTATATTTAGGAACGGAGGGAGTACTATATTATAAATAATAATACCTTGCTCCTTCTGCCGTCAAGTTGTCCTCCAGAGTCTACCATTTTTTCCTTGTTGGATCTTTTGCTTTTCACGAGACTGTTCACTATCTATACACGTGGTAGTTCTTGATTCAGCACGCAGCCTTCTTTTGCTACTAGTTTTGGTGTGCTATTCTGAAGCAAAACTCTAGAAACCACACTATTGTGATTGCTCTTCTAAAGCATAAAACTTGGTCCTCTAATTTTATATCAGTGCAAATGTCTTGTACCTTTTAGATTATATGTACAGACCTTTAACACATACTTTTCTGTTGGTAAAAGATTTAGAATGTGTTTCGTTGGGTTAGTTTGGGTCAATCAGGTCACATCTTTGCCTTTTTCTGTTAGAATACTTTTGTTCTAGATAGTGCTTGTATTTTATATCGTGTAACTCGGTATTGGGCCAGTGAAAAGCCATTCTCCCTGCACGTGAATTTTCATTAGGTAAAATTCCTGTAGTATTAGCCCCGTTGGCGCCCTCATGTGTCTGTCTTCCTCTTGATTCTGGTGACAACCCCTCCAACTGTTTTCTTAATCCTCACATGCCTCATCCGACATCATTTCACCTGGACTGTTGTCAGGACTCCCATGTTTCTTCAGTCGGCCGCCCTCTCGCTGCCTCTAGTCCTGTGCCACCTGAGCACACAGCCCCATGCCGCTGGTCTGCAGCAGATTACGGCCAGCCCCCTATGTTTACATTGATATTTAGGGTGAAAGAATTCTCTTGATCAGGGTACCCCAATCCAATGCTGTTTGTACCTCTTGTTTGTCTTCTTTTTTTGCACAGCAAAACCATTGCATGTGGTTTTGCTGTTCATCTTATGTGTCAATACTTGTCGCAAACAACATAGTGAGATGTTCAGATGGTGTACATATCTAAGTTGTTTTTGTTTTATTTTATTGGTTGCAGTGATACCCCGGGACAACAAGCTCAAGCTCGCAGCTAGCTCTTCAGAGGAGATTATGCCCATAACTGGAGAAAGCTTAAGTTTGCAATGTGAATTCCAAGACCTGAAAACTGATGACCCGGCTTGGAACCTTCTTCTGGTTGGTCACACAAAAGATGGTATTTGTCCTGAATGTCATGGGAATGTCATGGGATGAGGATGATGGGATGAGGATGTGTACTACCTCTATCCCAAAATAAGTGTCTCAAGTTTAGTACTCCCTCCGTCCCATAATATAGGAACGTTATTGACAATCTCAACTTTAGTATAAAGTTGTACTCAGTGTCAATAACGTTCCTATATTATGGGACGGAGGGAGTACAAACTAAAGTTGAGATACTTATTTTGGGACGGAGGGAGTATTAAATACCTATGTCAGTAAGAGTAAACGATACATGTTCTGGATCCTGTAATCATATGTTTAAGACCCCGTATCTCAAAAGTTTGAGATTGAAAGCCTTCTCTTTTTATTCTTTCTCGCATAATAAATCAAGCGGGTTTTGCAGGCAACAGCCTCAGTGTTTGTCTCCCCAGACCCAGGACAATACTTTGATCTTTCTCTTTAGACGCACAAGCCCAAAAGGATGTCTTTTTTGTTTGGATTTTGTCTGTTTACGGATGGCACCAAAAGGATGTCTGTTTTGTTTGGATTTTGTCCGTTTAGGGATGGGGATGTCTGTTTTGTTTGGATTTTGTCCGTTTAGGAATGGCAATGACGGTGTCTTTCTGAATGTGGCCGGTCACATCTTGTTCAGCTGCATGCAATTTTTTTAAAGCAACAAAGATGTAGATAATGCTAGCCGCCATAGTCACGCCAGCGGCTGTGGTTCATGCCGGTCGGCAACAATGCCAGCGGCCTATAAAATGGCCATTCCCTAGTTTAACGCCGCCAACAAAGCTAGTGACTGATACACTAGCCAAACTTCAAAATGAACAAGTTTTTTACGCCGGCAACAAAGCCAGCGGCCGTCACACTAGATTGCCTTCACAATGAACAAGTTTTTAGCGACGACAACAAAGCCAGCTGCCGGCACACTAGCCAGCCTTCAAAATGAACGACCATAGTCCACGACCGAGGTCTCACCTAGTTCAGGCCGTCTTGTGCGAACATCTCTTTCTGCCCGTTCACGAACCAAGCCTTCCTCTTTGGTTCATATCAAGTCACCAACGTCTAGGCCACTCACGGGACGGGTTTGGACGCTCTCAAGCGCGGGACAATACGTGTTGCGCTCTTGTTGAATGAACCCCCATCTCTTTTGGATTGAGTTGATGCCGCGGGTGCTCACAAATTGGTATGGGGCAAACTTCCTTCGCTCATGAAAAGTTTTGTGAACTTTTGTCCAAAAGACATCCTTTTTGCTGGGCACCTTTTGTGGGATCTTGGCCTATCTTCATCCAACTCTCGCAAATCAAAGTGTCCTCCTCTTGGGTGTATAATCCCGTGCGAATGCTTTGCCTCCTTTGTGCCTTGACCCTTTGGGTGAGCTCATCGATAAACACCAATGGCTCCTCCGCAATGTCGATCTCTTCTTCCTCATCTTCACAATACATGTCATCATCTTCATGCCATGAGTTGCCATGGTCGTCGATCTCATCTTCATCATGGCCACCGAATAGGTCATCACCATACTGGCCGCGACTGTCCTGGCTTTGGGTCGCGTCGGGATCGAAAGCATGGCCTTGACCGTCGAAGTTGAAGGCCTCACCACGGCCCCCGAAGATGACGCTCTCCATGAAAGCGGCGTAGTCAGGGTCGTCGACCGTCAGCATCGGCAGTGGCATTTCATGGAACAACTTGCACGCGCCGGCAAGGTTGGCCGTAGGAATCGACCCGGGATACGCCTCCACGAATATATTCCGAATATAAATGAAACAATTTCACAAATATATTCTCATCACTCCCATCCTACTAACACTCAACATATCGTGATTTCCTTAAGCTTGTGAGCCTGTAGGTTCGGTAATCCATAGACATGAATGAAACCGTTCGTTCAATGACCGACATCGGGATCATGGACGTCCATATCGATCCCTATGATCACACAAATGATATTCGAGTGAACCTATGGTTATCATGTGATGTTCCCTTTGCTTCACGATACTTCACAAAACCCGGGATGCATCGATATCCTCTTGAGTCATCACAATGCTCACTATACTGAAATCCTCATTACCGGTTTTGTTCTTCTTTCTCGTTATTGTGTTTCGGCATCCCGTGACGAAGTCACCTATGTTTGGCTAGACGACGATCGATGCCATCACACCAAGAGGGCCCTAAGAATGTCTCTCCATCGTTGGAGGAGCAAATCCCATTCTCGAGCTATCCAAGCACCTGTCAAACTTTCCGATTAACCTGTAAGTTGTCCTTATGATTACCGTGTTATAGCTGACGTTTGAGCAACCCCAAAACCCACCATACGGTAAGAAGCGACCACGATACTCTCATGGTCTAAGGAGCAAAATCACACGTTAACACTCCATATTATTACAATTGATTATAGACGATACTATCTCAATTCATAACAAACAAGTTTAGGTCGATTCAATATGATCGTTCTTCCAACGTCATAATCTCAATGTTGTTTTAGGAATATCGTTACACTTAACGATATCCAAAGATCCGGAAAACGTGATCACTAAGAACACTTGAGCTACTCCCTCCTTCCACTTATATAGGGCCTAATACATTTTTCAAGGTTATCTTTGACCACGGGTTAGCACAATGATATATGACATGCATGTAACACAAAGCATACCATCGAAATCATATGTGAAAGAGGTTTCTAACGATATAATTTTTATATCATACATCTCATATACTAATAATTTTATCATGGGCCATTTGCATTTGTGCCCCTAACTCGAACCCACTACTCAGATTTGCCCCTAATTTCGAAGCGTGCTCAAATTTGCCCCTCTGCCGTTAGTTCCCCTTATAAAAATGCCCTTCTATGCCGTTACCGTCCGGTCAAAGGGCTTTGACCGTCTACTGGTCGTTTATTGGACATATTTGCCCTTCCATGCACATGTCACTTACACGTGGGACCCACCCAGAGTAAAAAAAGCAATATCTCTCTCACTTACACATTGGACCTACCCCAAAGTTAAAAAAATGTCTCTCTCACCCTTTCTCTCACTTACCGGTGGACCCACCGAAATAAAAACAAAATATTTTTTTCACACACAAGCCCTGTCCCTTCCCTGACATGTGGGCCACGGGACCCACCGTCAAGGTCAAAATTGGTCCACGACGAGACATGCCTGGCCGTGAGCGGCTCACTTGCCGGCAGCTCACCGTTGGTAGCCGGACGACTGCGAGAGGAGGGCCCGAGGGGCGCAGTGTATCTGCGCAACGCACACCAAGCGAGTTGGGCGCCGCAGAGATAGGTGGTAACGCGCGCATGCGACCACCCGAGGTCGGTCATGGCGGGCGGCTTCATGCTAGGAGCTACGGGTGCAGAATCAAGAGGGGGAAGAGGGCGTTAGGGGCGCGACCTTACAGCAATGGCGGAACGGATGTCAGGGAGGTCTACGGTGGCTTGGGGCGGTCGAATCTTGGAGGTCAACGACGACGACCGTGGCAGAGGACGGGGTCCGGGGCGTCGTCTACGGGTGTCCCCTGCCCGATTCATTGCGTGGGCTAGAAGAGAGCTGGCCTGCAGTGCTCATGGACATGCTCCTTTATCTCGAGCTAGCCTCTGGCGGAAGGAATCGTTCGACGTGCTTCAACGACATCGAATCAAAATCGGCGGTCCGAGGTCGAAGGCGGGGAAGATGTGCTGTGGCACTCGACACTAGTCATCTCTCATCAAATTAGTTGGCTTTTAGGATGAGGGCATCTCGTAAGAGCTTCCTAGCAAGGTGGAGGCGCTTGGGGTTGCCGTTGGCCGCGCGGAGACGAAGGCAACGGCGACGGTGGCGCTCTTTAGAGGTGAGAGAGGGAGAGGTCGTGGGGGAGGGAGGAAGAGGGATGGATGGATGGAGGGAGGGCTGCGGTGCTCGGGGAGCTGGCAGCTGCAGCGCACGGTATCTGAGTAGCTTGCGGTCGCCGGAGTTGAGAGAGAGAGAGGCTGTGAGGTAGAGGGAGAGAGGTGGGAGGTGAGAGAGAGGCCATGAGGGGCCCACATGTAAGTGAAAGGGACAGAGGGGGTGAGAGAAACATTTTTTCCTTTTTATTTTTTTTCTGAGTGGGTCCCACATGTAAGTGACACATGGAGGCAGGGGCAAAATGTCCAATAAACGCCCCTTAGATGGTCAAAGCCCTTTGACCGGACGATAACGGCATAGAAGGGCATTTTTACACAGTGAACTAACAGTGGAGGGGCAAATTTGAGCATGCTTCGAAATTAGGGACAAATCTGAGTAGTGGGTTCGAGTTAGGGGCACAAATGTAAATGGCCCTTACTTAAATACCTCCATAAATTCTACAATCGATGGGACCTGCCTTGGGTTGAGCTAATATGGAACACATACTACAGTAACAAGATCCCTCACGCATCTGACTCTTGCGGCTCCTTCTGGTGGCGAGATGTAACAAAACTCATGCCGATCTATCGAGGGATTACTAAAGCTCAAGTGCACACGGGCAAGGATATTCTTTTCTGGAAAGATTTATGGCTTGATGATATTCTATCAGAAACACACTCGTGGGCCTTCTTGTTCGCTATTCAGGAGGATCTCTCGGTCAAAGATTTCTTGGGGACCACGAGACTAGGAGAAACCTTTCACCTTCCGCTCTCGGTGCAGGCGCATGCAGAGACAAGAGATCTTCAACGGCTGGTCCTAGACATTCAACTGCAGGACAGCCAATATGCTGCTGACAAGTGGATCCTCACATGGGGGACTGAGATGTACTCGGCCAACAAGTATTACAACTTTTACTTCAAGGATGTTCGGGCCCATCAGGCTTATAACTGGCTATGGAAATCTAAAGCAACCATGAAAATCAAGGTGTTCGGCTGGCTCTTACTGTCTGTCAGGCTTAATTCCAGAAACATGTTGAAGCGAAGGCACTACAACATTGGTAACGATTATACCTGCCTCCTTTGCGAGTCCAATTTGGAAGAAACTGTGGAGCACCTCTTCTTTGAATGCTCCTTTAGCAAAAACTATTGGTCAGACCTTGGCATTTGCTGGAATACACAAGGCACAAGATTAGATTGGATCAACCTAGCAAAAATGTCCTGGAACAAGCCACTGTTCATGGCAATCTTCTTACAAGCATCTTGGAGCATCTGGAAAGAAAGAAACAATAAGCTCTTGAGAGGAATAACACCTACTAAAGCATCCTGGATCTCAAGATTAAAAGTAGACCTCTCCCTTTTAACTCATAGAGTTGGGGAAAAGCAAATTTCCTTTCTAAACTCTTTTGTAGCCTCTTTATAGACTCCTGCTCCCCTAGCCCTCCCCAAAGGGGATGGCCTGTAAAAACCATATGTAAATACACCCATTTATTTATTTAATTACACAGCAGGAGGCTCTCCTACTGTTTCATGTGTCAAAAAAAGTTGCAAATTATGAAACTAGGTGAAATTCTAAGCATTTTACATGTTTAAAGCATTTCAATCCGATGCACAGTTGTGGAGTTATTAAATGCACGAACCATAGGGATCAATCTGTAAATATGCAGTTTTCTGAACAAATAGGAAAATCGCAGCGCACATAAAAAACACATGCGGGCTGAAACTGCTGGGTGCCGGGCTTTCTCTGTTGGGGAACGTAGTAATAATTCAATATTTTCCTACGTGTCACCAAGATCAATCTAGGAGATGCTAGCAACGAGAGAGAGGGAGTGCATCTTCATACCCTTGAAGATCGCTAAGCAGAAGTGTTACAAGAACGCGGTTGATGGAGTCGTACTCGTGGCGATTCAAATCGCGGAAGATCCGATCCAAGCGCCGAACGGACGGTGCCTCCGCGTTCAACACACGTACAGCCCGGGGACGTCTCCTCCTTCTTGATCCAGCAAGGGGAGAGGAGAAGTTGAGGGAGAACTTCGGCAGCACGACGGCGTGGTGGTGGAGCTCGTGGTTCTCCTGCAGGGCTTCGCCAAGCACTACGGAGGAGGAGGTGTTGGGGGGGGGGGTTGGAGGGCTACGCCAGGGGAAGGGGTGCGGCTGCCCTCCCACCCCCACTATTTATAGGAAGAAGGGAAGAGGGGGCCGACCCCCTTAGATGCATCTAGAGGGGAGGGGGGCGGCCAGGAGGGGAAAACTTGCCCCCAAGCAAGGTGGGAGGCAACCCCCTCCCCTACGGTTTCCAACCCTAGGCGCCTTGGGCCCTTGGGGGGGGGCACCAGCCCACCAGGGGGCTGGTTCCCTCCCATATTCAGCCCATTAAATCCTCCGGGGCAGGTGGCCCCACCCGATGGACCCCCGGACACCTTTTGGTGGTCCCGGTACAATACCGATATCCCCCGAAATCATTTTGGCGACTGAAACTGGACTTTCCATATATAAATCGTTACCTCCGAACCATTCCGGAACTCCTCGTGTCGTCCGGGATCTCATCCGGGACTCCGTACAACCTTCGGTAACCACATACAATTTCCCATAACAACTCTAGCGTAACCGAACCTTAAGTGTATAGACCCTACGGGTTCGGGAACCATGCAGACATGACCGAGACATCTCTCCGGCCAATAACCAATAGCGGGATCTAGATGCCCATGTTGGCTCCCACATGTTCCACGATGATCTCATCAGATGAACCATGATGTCGGGGATTCAATCAATCCCATATACAATTCCCTTTGTCCATCGATATGTTACTTGCCCGAGATTCGATCATCGGTATCCCCATACCTCTTTCAATCTCGTTACCGGCAAGTCTCTTTACTCGTTCCGTAACGCATGATCCCGTGGCTAACTCCTTAGTCACATTGAGCTCATTATGATGATGCATTACCGAGTGGGCCCAGAGATACCTCTCCGTCATATGGAGTGACAAATCCCAGTCTCGATTCGTGCCGACCCAACAGACACTTTCGGAGATACCTGTAGTGTACCTTTATAGTCACCCAGTTACGTTGTGACATTTGATACACCCAAAGCATTCCTACGGTATCCGGGAGTTGCACAATCTCATTGTCCAAGGAAATGATACTTGACATTAGAAAAGCTCTAGCAAACGAACTACACGATCTTGTGCTATGCTTAGGATTGGGTCTTGTCCATCACATCATTCTTCTAATGATGTGATCCCGTCATTAACGACATCCAATGTCCATGGTCAGGAAACCACAACCATCTATTGATCAACTAGCTAGTCAACTGGAGGCTTACTAGGGACATGATGTGCTCTATGTATTCACACATGTATTACGGTTCTGATTAATACAATTATAGCATGAACAATAGCCAATTATCATGAACAAGGAAATATAATAATAACCATTTTATTATTGCCTCCAGGGAATATTTCCAATAGTCTCCCACTTGCACTAGAGTCAATAATCTAGTTACATTGTGATGAATCGAACACCCATAGAGTTCTGGTGTTGATCATGTTTTGCTCGTGGAAGAGGTTTAGTCAACGGATCTGCGACATTCAGATCCGTATGCACTCTACAAATATCTATGTCTCCATCTTGAACATTTTCACGAATGGAGTTGAAACGACGCTTGATGTGCCTGGTCTTCTCGTGAAACCTGGGCTCCTTGGCAAGGGCAATAGCTCCAGTGTTGTCACAGAAGAGAGTCATTGGGCCTGATGCATTGGGAATAACTCCTAGGTCGATGATGAACTCCTTCATCTAGACTGCTTCCCGTGCTGCCTCTGAGGCTGCTATGTACTCCGCTTCACATGTAGATCCCGCCACGACACTTTGCTTGCAACTGCACCAGCTGACTGCCCCACCATTCAAAATATACACGTATCCGGTTTGTGACTTGGAGTCATCCAGATCTGTGTCAAAGCTAGCATCGATGTAACCCTTTACGACGAGCTCTTCGGCACCTCCATAAACGAGAAACATATCCTTAGTCCTCTTCAGGTATGTAACGCCCACGATGTAGCTATATCTCCCACGTGTCGAGGCACGACTTAGAGGCATAACCGCATTGTGGTTTTGTCGCAAGAAGGGCCATCTTCACACAATCCCATGTAATGAACAAGAATGGGATAAAGAGTTGGCTTACAATCGCCACTTCACACAATACATAAATATAATCATACATCATCCAAAATACACACATAGACCGACTACGGTCAAGATCCAAATGAAAATAAGACAACCCCAAATGCTAGATCCCCGATCGTCCCAACTGGGCTCCACTACTAATCATCAGGAAAAGACACATAGTAACGACCACGTTCCTCATCGAACTCCCACTTGAGGTCGATCCCATCATCTGCACTGGCATCGTCGGCACCTGCAACTGTTTTGGTAGAATCTGTGAGTCACGAGGACTCAGCAATCTCACACCCGCGAGATCAAGACTATTTAAGCTTATAGGAAAGGATGGTGAAATGAGGTGGAGCTGCAGCAGGCAATAAGCACATATGGTGGCTAACAAACGCAAGTGAGGGCGAGAAGAGAAGCAACGGAACGGTCGTCATCTAGCAATGACCAAGAAGTGATCCTGAACTCCTACTTACGTCATTCATAACTCAAACCGTGTTCACTTCCCGGACTCCGCCGAGAAGAGACCATCACGGCTACACACATGGTTGATGTATTTTAATTGGGTCAAGTGACAAGTTCTCTACAACCGGACATTAACAAATTCCCATTTGCCTCATAACCGCGGGCACGGCTTTCGAAAGATAATACCCTGCAGGGGTGTCCCAACTTAGCCCATCATAAGCTCTCATGGTCAACGAAGGATAAACCTTCTCCCGGAAAAACCCGATCAGTCTCGGAATCCCGGTTTACAAGACATTTCGACAATGGTAAAACAAGACCAGCAAAGCCGCCCGAATGTGCCGACAAATCCCGATAGGAGCTGCACATATCTCGTTCTCAGGGCACAACGGATGAGCCAGACGTCGGGTTGGCATAGACCCTGGTTGCCCAGGGGGCGCCGGACATCGCTCGGTTTGGGCCAGCACTCGAAGGAGCACTGGTCCGGGGGTTTAAATAAAGATGACCCTCGGGCTCGCGAAAACCCGGGGGAGAAAGGCTTAGGTGGCAAATGGTAAAACCAAAGTTGGGCCTTGCTGGAGGAGTTTTATTCAAGGCGAACTGTCAAGGGGGTCCCATAAATCACCCAACCGCATAAGGAACGCAAACTCAAGGAACATAATACCGGTATGACAGAAACTAGGGCGGCAAGAGTGGAACAAAACACCAGGCATAAGGCCGAGCCTTCCACCCTTTACCAAATATATAGATGCATTAATTAAATAAGAGATATTGTGATATCCCAACATATCCATGTTCCAACATGGAACCAATTTCATTTTCACCTGCAACTAGCAACGCTATAAGAAGGGCTGAGCAAAAGCGGTAACTTAGCCAAACAACGGTTTGCTAGGAAAGGATGGTTAGAGGCTGACATGGCAATATTGGAGGCATGATATAGCAAGTGGTAGGTAGCGCAGCATGGCAATAGAACGAACAACTAGCAAAGCAAAGATAGAAGTGATTTCGAGGGGTGGTCATCTTGCCTGCAAGGTTCTCAGAGTTGCCGAAAGCTTGATCCTCGTAAGCGTACTCAACAGGTTCCTCGTTCACGAACTCGTCTCCCGGCTCAACCCAAGACAAGAACACAAGCAACGGAACCACAATCAATCACGAGAAATGCACAAGCAACATGATGCAAAACATGTATGATATGCGAGATATGATATGCGATGCATATGCGTGCTCCGGAAGGAAAATGATGAACAAGGTAGTAACTTGGCAAACCAAGCATGCCACTGGAAAGATGAGATGATTTCGGTCGAAATCGATATAAAGATCACCGGAAACGGATGCACGGTTTGCAAATGGCAAGCAAAACAAGAATGACACGAATCTGCGAACAACAGCATGATAGCAGTTAAAATGCAACAAGTAACAATGCTACAGCACTCCAACGTAGCAACAAAGCATATGGAAGTAAACTACAGGAGATGCTTGACAAAAGATGAACACTGAGCTACGGCTAGATCACAACATAACAAGCTCAAACAAGCATGGCAAAAGTGCAAAAGATAACAGGTTCACAGACTTAGTGAAATTACTGAACATGACTGAAACAGCATCAGGTAGCAATGTTCGAAGCACGAAATCAACATGCTACAGGAACTTAAAATGTAAAAACAAGGCATGTCAGTGTTCTACTAAATGCATATGACAAAAGTCCCTTACTGAACATAATCCAAAAAGGACCAGAAGATATGATGGCAACCTTCTAAACATAGCAAGTTTCGTTAACAGGTTTCAGACTTAGCAGAAAACAGAGCATGGCAGAAACAATAATATGAAGGCATCTTGGTGAGCTTGATACACTACCACAAAGTAATTCATGACAAAACAAGCATACCTACAGCACGATGGAAAGTTTATGAAGCTATCCATGGCAAGAACAAAATCATAGCATGTATGGATCCACTACAACAAGCTTGGCAAAATTGAATAACACGTAAACAATCTGCCAGAAATAATTTATAGCAAAAGTAGAGCAAGATTGAATCATGCTATGGCACTCCATAATTGCAAACAAGAACAGGAATGGATCAATTACAACAATATCTACAAAACATCCTTACTGAACATCTCCAAAATATGCATGGATCTCTCTGTAGCATCAAGTTTACATGGCAACAAAATAACAGCAGACAAAGACTTAGAGAAATCACTAAGTCTCTGAAATCAGAAACATTACGGGGCCTAGATTGCATGCTTGTGCTAGTCACCACAGAGATCACAAAAATACATGGCATACACCCTTGGAAATATGGCATGACATAGAACAAAACACATGTAGAGCTCATCCCCATAAGATGCACAGATTAAATGATACAAAAATAACAAATCTCCAAGTTCTGCTAAGAACCAGCAGATAACAGCAACTAGCACTCTTGCACCAGAGATTTGGGCATCAAAATGACCTCTAATGAACATGGTGCAATTGAACAAAATGTAGAGCATCACGAGGCGAACAATTTGACATGTCACACGTGCGAAACGGAGCTATATGCAGAGAGTTACGATGCAATGAACATGGCAATATGCTATAAAAATACTGGGACTTAGGAAAATTTCGGGATCTCGGGGTCAACCTCGGCGTTGACCAGATCCGATCGGGACGAGGTGCGGCTCGGGCTCGTCGCCGGCGACGGGAGAGGAAGGGGCGGCGCCGGCCGGGGACGGCGGGGCCGCGGCGAGAGGAGGCGACGGCGGAGGGCGGCGGCGTCGGGCGCGGAGGCGGGGCCGGCGATGGCGGCGGCGGCGGCGGGCACCGGCGACGCGGGCGAGGTGCGGCGGGGTACCGGCGCGGCGGCGGCGGCGGGGCACCGCGGGAGAAGCGCGGGGCGCGGGCGGAGACGAGCGGGCCGCGCGGGCCTGACTCGGGCCCCGCGGGCCGGCGGCGGCGGAAGGCGGCGAAGAACAGGTGTCGGCGCGGGATTCGTCGGTCGGCGAGGGCGGACGTGTCCAGCGGCGCGAGGTGGAAGACGCTAGGGTTTGATCTGCGTATGTATACGGGAGGGGATGCATATATATAGCTAGAGGGAGCTAGGAGAGTCCAAATGAGGTGCGGTTTTCGCCCACACGATCGTGATCGAACGACCTAGAGCATGGAGAAGAGTTTGGTGGGTTTTGGGCTGTTTTTGAGGGGGGGTTTCCTGCAACACATAGAAGGCATCTGCGGTTACCCGGTTAACCGTTGGAGTACCAAACGACCTCCAAATGGAATGAAACTTGACCGGTGGTCTACCGGTGGTATACCAAGGCCACTTGACAAGCCTCGGTCCATTCCGAGAACGTTTGACACCCGCACACGAAAGAAAACAAGAGGGGTGCGCCGGAGGAGGTGGGAGCGCCGGATTGCAAAACGGACAACGGGGAAAATGCTCGGATGCATGAGACGAACACGTATGCAAATGCAATGCACATGATAACATGATATGATATGCATGACATGAACAAAAAGCAAAACGAAAGACAAAAACCCGACCACGGAGGGAATATCATAGCACATAGCCGAAAATGGCAAGAGTTGGAGTTACAAATATGGAAAGTTACATCCGGGGTGTTACAAGGTACTTTAGGATATTCTTGACCGCTGTCCAGTGTTCCATTCCGGGATCACTTTGGTACCTCCCTACCAAACTTACGGCAAGGTTCACATCAGGTCTGGTACACAACATGGCGTACATAGTAGAGCCTATGGCTCAGGCATAGGGGATGACACTCATCTTTTCTCTATCTTCTGCCGAGGTCGGGCATTCAGCTGTGCTCAATCTCACACCTTGCAATACTGGCAAGAACCCCTTCTTGGACTGATCCATATTGAACTTCTTCAATATCTTGTGAAGGTATGTACTTTGTGAAAGACCAATGAGGCATCTCGATCTATCTCTATAGATCTTGGTGCCTAATATGTAAGCAGCTTCTCCAAGGTCCTTCATTGAAAAACACTTATTCAAGTAGGCCTTTATGCTTTCCAAAAGTTCTATATCATTTCCCATCAATAGTATGTCATCCACATATAATATGAGAAATGCTACAAAGCTCCCACTCACTTTCTTGTAAATACAGGCTTCTCCATAAGTCTGTATAAAACCAAACGCTTTGATCATTTCATCAAAGCGAATGTTCCAACTCCGAGATGCTTGCACCAGCCCATAGATGGAGCGCTGGAGCTTGCATACTTTTTCAGCATTCTTAGGATCGACAAAACCTTCCGGCTGCATCATATACAATTCTTCCTTAAGGAAGCCGTTAAGGAATGCTGTTTTGACGTCCATTTTCCAGATCTCATAATCATAGAATGCGGCAATAGCTAACATGATTCAGACGGACTTCAGCTTCGCCACGGGTGAGAAGGTCTCATCGTAGTCAACCCCTTGAACTTGTCGATAACACTTAGCGACAAGCCGAGCCTTATAAACGGTCACATTACCATCCGCGTCAGTCTTCTTCTTAAAGATCCACTTATTCTCTATGGCTCACTGATCATTGGGCAAGTCTGTCAAAGTCCATACTTTGTTTTCATATACATGTATCATATCTCGGATTTCATGGCTTCAAGAGATTTGTTGGAATCCGGGCCCGTCATTGCTTCTTCATAGTCTGAAGGTTCACCGTTGTCTAACAACATGATTTCCATGACAGGGTTACCGTACCATTGGTGCAGAACGTGTACTTGTGGACCTACGAAGTTCAGTAGCAACTTGATCCGAAGTTTCATGATCATCATCATTAACTTCCTCTCTAGTCGGTGCAGGCACCACAGAAACATCTTCCTGAGCTGTGCTACTTTCCGGTTCAAGAGGGGGTACCTCATCAAGTTCTACTTTCCTCCCACTCACTTATTTTGAGAGAAACTCTTTCTCCAGAAAGGATCCATTATTGGCAACAAAGATTTTGCCTTCAGATCTGAGGTAGAAGGTATACCCAATAGTTTCCTTAGGGTATCCTATGAAGACGCATTTTTCTGATTTGGGTTCGAGCTTTTCAGGTTGAAGTTTCTTGACATAAGCATCGCATCCCCAAACTTTTAGAAACGACAGCTTAGGTTTCTTCCCAAACCATAATTCATACGGTGTCGTCTCAATGAATTTAGATAGTGCCCTATTTAAAGTGAATGCGGATGTCTCTAAAGCATAACCCCAAAATGATAGCGGTAGATCTGTAAGAGACATCATAGATCACACCATATCCAATAGAGTGCGATTACGACGTTCAGACACACCATTTCACCGAGGTGTTCCAGGCGGCATGAGTTGTGAAACAATTCCACATTTCCTGCGTGCCAAACTCGTGACTCAAGTATTCTCCTCCACGATCCGATCGTAGGAACTTTATTTTCCTGTCACGTTGATTCTCTACCTCATTCTGAAATTCCTTGAACTTTTCAAAGGTCTCAGACTTGTGTTTCATTAAGTAGACATACCCATATCTACTTAAGTCATCAGTGAGGGTGAGAACATAATGATAGCCTCCGCGAGACTCAACGCTCATTGGACCGCATACATCAGTATGTATTATTTCCAACAAGTTGGTTGCTCGCTCCATTGTTCCGGAGAACAGAGTCTTGGTCATTTTGCCCATAAGCCATGGTTCGCACGTGTCAAATGATTCATAATCAAGAGATCCAAAAGTCCATCTGCATGGAGTTTCTTCATGCGCTTGACACCAATGTGACCAAGGCGGTAGTGCCACAAGTATGTGGGACTATCATTGTCAACCTTACATTTTTTTGGCATTCACACTGTGAATATCTGTAACATCACGTTCGAGATTCAATAAAAATAAACCATTGACCAGCGGGGCATGACCATAAAACATATCTCTCATATAAATAGAACAACCATTATTCTCGGATTTAAATGAGTAGCCATCTCGCATTAAACGAGATCCAGATACAATGTTCATGCTCAAAGCTGGCACTAAATAACAATTATTGAGGTTTAAAACTAATCGCGAAGGTAGATGTAGAGGTAGCGTGCCGACGGCGATCACATCGACCTTGGAACCATTCCCAAGGCGCATCGTCACCTCGTCCTTCGCCAGTCTCCGCTTATTCCGCAGCTCCTGTTTTGAGTTACAAATATGAGCAACCGCATCGGTATCAAATACCCAGGAGCTACTACGAGTGCTGGTAAGGTACACATCAATAACATGTATATCATATATACCTTTGGTGTTGTTGGCCTTCTTGTCCGCTAAGTACTTGGGGCAGTTTCGCTTCCAGTGACCATTTCCCTTGCAATAAAAGCACTCAGTCTCATGCTTGGGTCCATTCTTTGGCTTCTTCCCGGCAACTGACTTACTGGGCGCGGAAACTCCCTTGCCGTCCTTCTTGAAGTTCTTCTTACCCTTGCCTTTCTTGAAACTAGTGGTCTTATTCACCATCAACACTTGATGTTCCTTTTTGATCTCCACCTCCGCTGATTTCAGCATTGAATATAACTCAGGAATGGACTTATCCATCCCTTGCATATTGTAGTTCATCACAAAGCTCTTGTAGCTAGGTGGAAGCGACTCGAGGATTCTGTCAATGACCGAGTCATCTGGAAGATTAACTCCCAGTTGAGACAAGCGGTTGTGCAACCCAGACATTTTGAGTATATGCTCGCTGATAGAACTGTTTTCATCCATCTTACAACTATAGAATTTGTCGGAGACTTCATATCTCTCGACCAGGGCATGAGCTTGGAAAACCATTTTCAGCTCTTGGAACATCTCATATGCTCCGTGCTGCTCAAAACACTTTTGGAGCCCCGACTCTAAGCTGTAAAGCATGCCGCACTGAAACAGGGAGTAATCATCACTACTCAATTGCTAGGCGTTCATAACGTCTTGAGTTGCTGGGAAAATGGGTGCATCACCTAGCGGTGCTTCAAGGACATATGCTTTCTTGGCAGCTATGAGGATGATCCTCAAGTTACGGACCCAATCCTTATAGTTGCTACCATCGTCTTTCATCTTGGTTTTCTATAGGAACGCGTTGAAGTTGAGGGCAACATTAGCGTGGGCCATTGGATCTACAACATAGATTGTAAAGACAATTTTAGACTAAGTTCATGATAATTAAGTTCATCTAATCAAATTATTTAATGAACTCCCACTTAGATAGACATCCCTCTAGTCATCTAAGTGATACATGATCTGAATCGACTAGGCCATGTCCGATCATCACGTGAGACAGACTAGTCATCAACGGTGAACATCTCCATGTTGATCGCATCTACTATAGGCCTCATGTTCGAACTTTCGGTCTCTCATGTTCCGAGGCCATGTCTGTACATGCTAGGCTCGTCAAGTCAACCTAAGTGTTTTGCATGTGTAAATCTGGCTTACACCCGTTGTATGCGAACGTTAGAATCTATCACACCCAATCATCAGGTGGTGCTTCGAAACAATGATCCTTCGCAACGGTGCACAGTTGGGGGAAACACTTTTGTTGAAATTTTAGTGAGGGATCATCTTATTTATGCTACCGTCGTTCTAAGCAAATAAGATGTAATCATGACTATAAGGGCATATTTATCCCTTAGTTGTTTTGGTGATTGATGGCAATGCTTTTGCGGACTAATCATGTGCATGGAGTATTTCAGACATATCATGACTAGGCACAAGACGGTTTGGTGCCCCTCGAAGACTATTGAAGACAGCGTGTCTCTAGGTTTCTTTTCGGTAGATTTTAGTCGTAGGAAAGCCGTACTATTAAGAGGGGGTCCGCTTTGGAAAGGTTTGGGTGGAATCATCACGTACACGTCTACTCCTTTTTGCACCACCTTTCCTTTGGCTCTTTGGAGCATCCTCCGTCTTTCCTTGTCTATGCAAAATGAAGGTTTCCGTGTGTTGCTGAACTGGAGCATGCGGTAGTACTGCTCCCTGGAGCAGTAGTACCGCAGGCCCTTGCGGTAGTACCGGCCTCTAGCGCGGTAGTACCACAAGTGCTCACGGTAGTACCGCACCTCGGGAGCGGTAGTACCGTGGGCTCTGTCCAGGCTCAACCGCAGGAGCGGTAGTAGGCGCGGATGTAATTTTTTTACATCCGTGCCTGGCCTACGGTAGTACCTTATCGGATTTTTGCATAGATCAAAACTTAGCGGAAGTAGTCACGGATGTATTTTTATATGTCCGTGCCTTCCCGGCATAGTCCATTCCTGCCTTGCGGTAGTACCACAAGGGGTCGCGGTAGTACCACAGCAGCGGTTCTACCGCTCCTCGCCTTGGCATTTTAGGATGGATCTTAGGCTCTGCCGTGGCAGCGGTAGTACCGTGGTTCGCCGCGGTAGTACCGTGAGCCCTTGCGGTAGTACCGCTGTGTTGGTGCGGTAGTACCGCAGGTCGCGGGCTGGTTTAGTGGATAACGGTTGGATTTGTCCTCGCACTATATAAGGGGAGTCTTCTTCTCCGAATTGACTACCTCCTCCACTCCCAAGCTCCATTGTTGCTCCAAGCTCCATTTTTGCCCGATCTCTCTCCCTAGCCAATCAAACTTTTTGATTCTTTAGGTATTGGTTGAGAAGGCCCCGATCTACAGTTCCACCAAGAGAAATTTGATTCCCCCACCAATCCCTTGCGGATCTTGTTACTCTTGGGTCTTTGAGCACCCTAGATGGTTGAGGTCACCGCGGAGCCATATTCCATTGTGGTGAAGCTTTGTGGTGTCGTTGGGAGCCTGCAATTAAGTTGTGGAGATTGCCCCAACCTTGTTTGTAAAGGTCCGGTCGCCGCCTCCAAGGGCACCAATAGTGGAATCACGGCATCTCGCATTGTGTGAGGGCGTGAGGAGAATACGGTGGCCCTAGTGGCTTCTTGGGGAGCATTGTGCCTCCACATCGCTCCAATGGAGACGTACTTCCCCTCAAAAGGAAGGAACTTTGGTAACACATCCTCGTCTTCACCGGCTCCACTCTTGGTTATCTCGTGCCTTTACTTGTGCAAGATTATCTATGTTATATCCCTTGCTTGCTTGTGTGCTTGTTGTTGTTGCATCATATAGGTTTCCCACCTAGTTGCATATCTAGACAACCTACTTTGATGCAAACTTTAAATTGGTAAAGAAAAGCAAAAATTGTTAGTTGCCTATTCACCCCCCTCTAGTCAACTATATCGATCCTTTCAATTGGTATCAGAGCCTCATCTCTTTATTAAGGACTTTGTCGTCCGAAGAGTATGGTTGAGCACTCCGGTGTGAATCCATTCTTGTCTACGACCGATGGGGGAACCGCGCTCTCTCGTGAGGAATTCAATGTGGCTTTGGACACATTGAAAACCTCCATGATGACCAAGGTTGAAAGCATGTTTAACAAATTCTTAGAAGGGCTTAAATTATCCACCACACCGATGAAAGTGGGTGATCCCACTAACAAGGCCATGTCCTCCGTCATTCGTCAAAGGCCGGATTTCCACACCCTGTCCTCAAGTGAAGTGTTGGATGAGTTTGTGGCTATGAGTATCTTGGACAAGACCGCCGACAATGCGGTGTTACGTTCTCAACGAGCAAAGAAGCCCAACCTTGCCTTGAAGGCCAAGGTTAATGTGGAAGAAGAGGACGAAGAGGAAGAAGAGGAGAGCAATCCCGAACATACAAAGTATGCCTATCATGGACACATGGCTCTTGCTTCAAGGCAATTTTGGAGCAAGAAGAACACAAGGCCCAACTTCAACAAGAACAACTCAAGTGGCGCGAAGGTCAAGCAACGAGTGAGGACGTGCTATAATTGTGGCAATGTGAGCCACTTTGTTGCGGAATGCCCGTATGAGAAGAGGGAAGACAATGGTGGCAAGCTCATCCGAAAGACAAGGCCAAGTCCTTCCCTAACAAGAGCAACTTCACCAAGAAGACTCCTCCCAAGGGGTTGGTGGCACAAGAAGAGTACAATGAGGACGATGAAGATGGTGAGTCGGTTGCCATGGCCTCCGTCGCCATTGCGACAACTCCACGGGTGTCTCTCTTCGACTCACCCAATGAGAACATCACCGCCAAGTGCCTCATGGCTAAAGCCACCAACAATGTAACCCCCAACATCAAAACTACCATCATTAATAATCCTTCTTTGACGGATTGCATTGATAAACATGAGGGGTCTAATGTGGAGGAGAATGAATTTGAGTCTTTTATGAGTAAGCTCAAGGGTAAATCCAAGAAGCACTTCGTTGCTCTCTTGGAACAACTTGGTGAAGCCAATGACATGATCGAGGCTCACGAAGATACCATCTCTAAGATGGAGGGGCATAGTCGTGACTATGCCGATGAGATTTTGGATCTTTCCAATGCTCTTGAGGAAGAGCGAGGTCTTCGTTTGGCTCTTGAGGAGTCATACGATGATGACCACGCTAAATTAAAGAAAGATCTTGATCATGCTCTTGTTGTATCTCGTGTGCTAAACTCCGAGAAGGCCAAGCTTGGGGTTGATCTTGTTAGACTCAAGGAGGAGTTTGACTTACTTGACAAGGCTCACAAGGTCTTGAAGGGTGTTCATGCTAGCCTCAAAGAGTCTCATGATCAACTCCAAGTAAAGCTAACCAAGGAGAAAGCCACTTTTCCTCATATGGTCTTAATTGATAATGCAAATGCTACTTACCCGTGTTGTGAGCATGTGCATCTTGTTGAGGAAAATGCAAAGTTTAAGGAGCAACTTGAGAAAGGCCTTGTATCTTGCATACAAGACGAGAAGAATCTCAACGACCTTTTGAGCAATCAAAAGGAAGTTGTGGCCAAGGAAGGGATTGGGTACGCGCCCAAGTCCAAGAACAAGAAGAAGAATGACAAGGCCAAATGACCTCCTCCTCTTAAGCAAACCTTTGTGAAGGAGGTAGAGGGTGCTTCTAAGGAGAAGAAGAAGAACAATGTGAAGGGCACTGTTCAAAATACCGGCCGATATACCGATAAATCGGCCGATTTATCGCTTATCGGGGTCTAACCGGTAAGATAAACGCATATCCCCTGAGTTTATCGGTCTGGCCGATTTATCGGCTGTCAGAGCGATTTATCGGCAGTCAGAGCGATTTTGGCCGGTAAATCCAGGGGGCCCACCTGTCTGAAATCACAAAAAATCTCCTGTAGCGCACCGCCTTCCCCAGAACCCTCGCGCGGGACACA
This sequence comes from Aegilops tauschii subsp. strangulata, assembly GCF_002575655.3. Lineage (NCBI taxonomy): Eukaryota > Viridiplantae > Streptophyta > Magnoliopsida > Poales > Poaceae > Aegilops > Aegilops tauschii. Next base: position 522,244,913 of record NC_053039.3, read on the forward strand.
TCCCTCCCGAGTCCCGATAGAGTTTGGCGTTTGGGCTTCGCCAGCAGCCGCTCCCCGCGATTCACCACGCCGCCGCTACCATGGCCTCCTCCGGCGGCCGGACCTAGCTCGCCTGCCCCTCACCTCGTCCCCCTGTCCAGCACCGCCCCGCACCTCGTCCCTCATCTCATCCCCGTCTCCAGCACCGGCCGGCCACGCCCAGTCCTTGAGGATTCCACACAGCGGCGCCCCATCCTTGAGGCTTCCACAGGGCGGCGCCTAGGAGCAGGACGTCTAGAGCAGCTCCCCGCCCACACCCCTCCCCAGGATCCAGCAGCGGCGTGCCTCAACCCCCCGCGAACCCTTCGTCCACGATCGAGAGCAGCAGAAGCTCCACACGCCACGGCATGGATTCTTCTCATTCTCGATTCTATTCTCTGGACAAGTAGTGATGCATGCTTGTTGATTTATTTTTGTTGAGTTATGTAGATGGCTGATTGTATTAGGCAGATTTTAATTATATTAGTCAATTATTGCTTCATTAGTAAACTATGTAGATGGCTGATACATGGTTGTTTCCTTTATTTATGTAGATGCCGATGCATGGTTGGTTCCTTTTATTTATGTAGATGGCTGGTTCAGGTTCATCTCAAGTTGCAAGTTCATCACTTAAGAGGAAGTCGGATGACATGGCTTGGGAGTTTGCCGAGTTGATTGATCCTAGTGATCCGCAAAGGCTCAAGTGCAAGCTTTGTGGAAAAGTTATGTCGGGAGGGGTCACTAGGATGAAGGAGCACATTGGGCAGATCAAAGGCGCCGTGACCAGCTGTATGCAAGCTACACAAGATCAGATTACTCGAGCTTTTGCATCACACGAGGCACCAAAGAGGAAGAAATTGGCAAAGCAAAAGCGTGAAGAAGAAGTTAAAGCTGCAGTCACCGTAGAGGTTAATGAGGATAATCAAGAACAGCTGAATGAAGTTGGTGAAGGTACTCCAAAGAAGGGGGCAATGGATCAATATCTTGCACCAATTGATCCTTCGATCCCGTTGAAATCTAAAAAACAGCAGACTATAAATGTTAGTGTTGATAAGGAAAGAAGCTACAAAGTTGGGCAATATTTTGGCTAGATGGATGTAAAAGAAAAATGTACCCTTCAATGCTATCAATGATGATGATTTCAAATAGTTTTGTGAGGCTCTTGGTCGCTTTGGTCCTGATTGGAAGCAACCCTCGCAATATATGATCAGGGAGAAGATGTTGGTGCAGGAGGTGGAAAGGACTAGGGATTTGTTGAAGCCACATGAGGTCGAGAGGGCGGATACGGGGTGCTCTGTCATGACTGATGCTTGGACAGACAAGAAAAAGAGAAGCATCATGAACTTGTGCGTGCATTGCAAGTTGGGGACCGTCTATCTTGGATCAAAGGAGGCGTCGGCCGATGCACATACAAGTCTATACATTTTCAATTATGTGGATGAATGCATTGAGAAAATAGGTATGAATAATCTTCAACTTGCTCTCATTCGTTTCTTTTCAAGTTTATTACTTGCTGAATTTTAGTACTTGCTTATTACTTGCTGAAAATTACTTATTGTGTTTTGTAGGCGCTGAAAATGTTGTGTAAGTAGTCACGGATAATGCTTCAAACAACATGGGAGCAAAGGTGATGTTGAAAGATAAAAGGCCCAAGTTATTTTGGACCTCGTGTGCAACTGACACCATCAACTTGATGGTAGAAGCGGTTGCAAAGTTGAAGCATTTTGGTTCTACAATAACCAAAGCTAAAGAAATGACTACTTTCCTTTATGCACATCATACTACATTGGCCTTGATGAGGTCCTATACAAAAAAGAGAGACATTGTTAGACCGGGGGTGACTAGATTTGCGTCGGCATTTCTTACCTTGCAAAGTCTTGATGCTAAGAGGAAGCAACTAAAGGAAATGTGTTGTAGTGATACTTGGGAAGGATGCAAGCACACGAGAACAAAGAAAGGGAAGGTGGCTCATGCCGCAATAATGAGTAGGGCATTTTGGAAAAATGTGTCTCTTTGCATTAAGGTATTGTTTACTAAACTTCAAATTGTGCTTGTGTATGTTGGAATGCATGTGTATATGTTAAATACTAATGTTGTGCACTTGTGCTTGGGTATGTTTGAAACTTGGAATGGAAGGTTTTTGAGCCATTGGTGAAGATACTTCGGTTGGCTGATGGCGATGGACAGTCCATGGCCTCTATGTATGGAGAAATAATAGAGGCAAAGAAGGCAATATTGGTTGCGGTTGATAATTCGGACAAGGACTATAAGGCGATCACAACGGCCATGGAGAGCAAGATGAATGGGAGGCTAGATACCCCATTGCACATGGCTGCATATGCCTTGAATCCATATTATAGTTATGCTACCACAAGCATCTTTACCGATGTGGAAGTCATGTCCGGCTTGATGGAAGTTATTGAGCAATTTTATCTCGATGATGATGAGAAGCAAAACAAAGTGCTTAACATTGACTTGCCCAAATTTAAAAAGAAGGAAGGCATGTTTGGGAAGGTGGCTGCCACCAAAGCAATTAGCAATGCAAATTTCAATGCCGGTAAGCTTGTTCCCAAGATAATATTGTCATATTGCAATTCTGAATTTTTTGGGCTGATGCATAATACTTTGTATTTTTCCTTTAAATGTAGGGGAGTGGTGGGCAACTTATGGACTACAAACTCCTACATTGATGCACATTGCTTTGAGGATACTCAACTTGACCACAAGTTCATCCGGATGTGAAAGAAATTGGAGCATTTTTGAACAACTAAGTCTCAACTTGCAAATACTCAAATCTGACCCGTATATTATTTTTGACAGAATGTAAATCACTAAGCTTCATTTCGCAATTTTTAGGTGGATGCAAAGAGGAGAAATAAACTAGACGTGCATCGTAGGGACGATCTAGTTTATATTCAATTCAATAGAAGAATGATAGACAAGAGGAAGAAGTATTCCTCATCTTGTGATGTTCTTCTTGGTGAAGATGCTTCCATGGCACAAGATTGGATATGTGAAGGTGCTTACGTTGATGCTGCGGAGGAGGTTGATGCTGCGGAGGTTGATGCAATGGGAGCTTCCGAGTTTGTTGAGCTACGTAGAAGTGCAAGAGTGAGAGAACTTCATGAAGTGGAAGAATTTGTTTCCGATGGGGAAGAATCTGATCACGGGCTTGTCAATGAGGATGACATAGACTTCGAGTCCGATGATGATGGGGTGATACAAGGTGCCAATGAAGATGAGGAGGGGGACCCGATGGAGCCTTAATGGGGCTTCAAGCCTTCAATGCTTTGCACTATGTGTGCTTTTTTATGTTTGCTAGCTATTTATTTCAGTTGTGACTTGTGAGAGAACTATGAACCACTATGCGTGTTGTTTGCTAGTTTCCTATTTTGCTTTGTCATGCAATGATGCAGCTATGCAAAGCTATGGTTATTTATGACCTTACTATGTAATATGTATTGCTGGACTATGTTTATTTCTCATTGTTTGTCATGTGTGTGCACCTACATTTTGCAATTTATTTGATTTTTGAAGGCTTGGAGCACAACTGAGGGTACATGGTCATGTATGTCCTTGTGCGTGTGTGCGTGTGTGTACTGTTTAATATACTAATATATCATTTTTAAGGCTTGGAGCACAACGTGATGGTAGATGGTCATGTATGTGCTTGTGTATGTGTGCACTGTGTAATATATTACTATAGCATATTTTTTAAGGCTTAGAGGACAATTTATTTGTCATGTGTGTGTAATATTATGGCATATTTTACATTATTTTGGTTGGGAAAACCTGAGATTTTTTTTAAAAACTTGCCGATAAATGGTTGACCGATAAAAACGACAAATTGGCCGATAAGCCGATTTATCTCTTCTCTTGGGTCGGCCGATAAGTTAACGAGAAGCGATATCCCAAACATTGGTGAAGGGTAGTAATGCCAAGAAGGGCAATGCTACCCCTTCCAACAAAGCCGACGACTTTAACCCTTCTTATGTGTTATGTCGTGCTAGTGATGGACATGTTTATGCCAAATTTGTTGGTTCTCCTTATGAGTACATTGAATGGTCTATTTGGGTTCCTAAGACCCTTGTCACTAACATCAAAGGACCCATTGCAAAATGGGTACCTAAAACCAAGCATTGATCTCTTGTAGGTGTTTGCTTCCGGTGGAGGATCATGGTTGCTCGATAGTGGAGCCACTAATCATATGACCGGAAGCAAGGACTTGGTGGTGGACATACACAAGATTCCATCTATGCCCACCAATGTCGAGTGGGGTGATGCCTCGTCCTCTAAGGTATTGGGACTTGGCAAGGTTGTCATTTCTCATGATCTCATGATCGAGAAGGTCATGCTTGTTGAGTCCCTTGCATACAAGTTACTTTCCATTCGTCAACTTGCACTCATGGGCTTTGCCACTTTCTTTGATATTTATACCGTTGCCCTCTTGTGGAGCAAGGCTCTTAAAGTAGCCTTTGTTGGGCATGTCGAGAACGGTCTCTATGTGATTAACTTTTCGGAGCGACCCACTAAGACCGCGACATGCCTAATGGCTAAAGTTGATCTGGGATGGCTTTGGCATCGCCGTTTAGCCCATGTCAATATGAGATCTTTGCAAAGTCTTCTCAAGGGGGACCATGTTCGTGGACTAACAAATGTCAGTTTTGCCAAAGATCGTGCTTGCAGTGCTTATATCGAAGGAAAGCTACATGAGAAGGCTCACCCTCCCACGACTGTCATCTACTCAAAGAGGCCTTTGGAGATCCTTCACTTGGATCTCTTTGGGCCTCCATCCTTTGATAGTCTTGGGGGTAGGAAGTATTGCTTGGTGATTGTGGATGATTACTCAAGATACACATGGGTATACTTCTTCAAGAGGAAGAGTGAGACCCAACTAACCGTCATTGACTTTGCAAATGAAGCACAACGCCAACACAATGCAAAGATCTTGACAATAAGAAGTGACAACGGCACCGAGTTCAAGAACTAGACCTTGGATGAGTTTCTTAGTGATGAGGGGGTCAAGCATCAATATTCCGCACCTTACACCCCTCAACAAAATGGTGTAGCGGAGAGGAAGAACCGGACGTTGATGGATGCGGCAAGGACCATGATGGCGGAGTTCAAGTCTCCATACAACTTTTGGGCCGAAGCCATCAACACCGCCTGTCATGCATCCAATCGGCTCTATCTCCGCAAGGGCTTGAACAAGACTCCGTATGAGATACTCACCGGTAACAAGCCCAACCTCAAGTACTTTCGGGTGTTCGGGTGTAAGTGTTTCATTCTCAAGAAAGGTGTTCGCTTGTCTAAATTTTTGGCTAGAGCTCAAGAGGGCATATTTGTTGGTTATGCTACAAACTCTCATGCTTACCGTGTCCTCAATAAGTCTACGGGACTTATTGAGGAGACGTGTAACATAGAGTTTGATGAGAATAATGTCTCCCAAGTGGAGCAAAGTGGTACTTGTGATGTAGGTGATGAAATTCCTCCCCAAGACATAAGAAGAATGGGTGTTGGCTTTATCCTACCCATTGAGGAACCCCTTGTGGCCGAAGGAGAAGGACAATGTTCCACTCAAGTAGAACCATCACCAACTCAAGACCCACACGCTTCCGAAGAGCAAAGTGAAGGTCCTCAACCTCATGAACATGACCAAGGGCAAGATCATCCTCAAGATGGTATTGAATCCCCAAGTGATGCCCAAGGTCAAGTTCTTTCTTCCAAAGCAAGTTCAAGATCAAGAGCAAGCTCAAGATCAAGAACAAGCTCATGACGACGCTCAAGATGATCAAGTGACCGCTCCACAACTCACTCCGGAGGAGGAATTAGAGCGTCGTGCCGCCAAGATCGCTTCCAAGCTTTCCACCAAAGATCATCTCATGACAAATGTGCTTGGAAGCTTAAGAAAGGGGGTAAGCACTCATAGACAATTAGAAAACTATTGTGAACATCATGCATTTGTCTCTTGTGTTGAACCCCAAAAGGTTTATGAGGCGCTCGAGGATCCGGATTGGCTTAATGCCATGCATGAAGAACTCAACAACTTCGAGCACAACAATGTGTGGAGATTGGTGCCAAGGCCAACGGGGAACCATAATGTCATTGGAACCAAGTGGATATTCAAGAACAAGCAAGATGCTCATGGAATCATCATTCGCAACAAGGCTCGTTTGGTGGCACAAGGCTACTCCCAAGACTATGGTGAAATCTTTGCTCCCGTTGCTCGCCTTGAATCCATTCACATGTTGATTGCTTATGCTTCTCATCATAACTTTAAGTTGCAACAAATGGATGTGAAGAGTGCTTTTCTTAATGGTCCTATTAATGAGTTGGTATATGTCAAGCAACCCCCCGGGTTCGAGGATCCCTATTTTCCCGATCATGTGTACCAACTCGATAAGGCACTCTATGGCCTTAAGCAAGCCCCACGTGCGTGGTATGACCACCTTACCGAGTTGTTGCAAGATCACGGTTTTGAAATTGGGAAAATCGACCCCACTCTTTTTACTAAGAAGGTCAAAGGGGAGTTGTTTGTGTGCCAACTATATGTTGATGATATTATCTTTGGTTCCCCTAACAAAACTTTCAATGAGGAATTTTCCGCACTCATGACCTCCAAGTTCAAGATGTCCATGATGGGAGAGTTGAAGTTCTTTCTCGGGTTCGAGGTCAAGCAAAGAAGAGAAGGAACATTCATCAACCAAGCCAAATACACTCAAGACATGCTCAAGAGATTCAAGCTAAGTGATGTCAAGCCGGCTTCCACTCCAATGCCTGTCAAATGCCAACTTGACATAGATCCCAATGGTAAAGCGGTGGATCAAAAGGTATATCGCTCCACGATTGGCACCTTGCTTTACCTTTGTGCATCTAGACCGGATATCATGAGATGAGTGTGGGAATTTGTGCACGATTTCAAGCCGCACCTAAGGAAAGCCACTTTGTGGCGGTCAAGCGAATCTTTCGATATTTGGCTCATACCCCAAACTTTGGCTTATGGTATCCAAGAGGATCTAACTTCAACCTTGTGGGCTATTCGGACTCTGATTGGGCGGGAGACAAAGTGTATAGGAAGTCTACTTCCGGAGGGTGCCAATTTCTTGGTTGCTCATTGGTAAGTTGGTCTTCCAAGAAGGAAAGTTGTGTGTCTCTCGTCCACCAAAGCGGAGTATGTGGCCGCCGGTAGTTGTTGTGCACAACTCCTATGGATGAGGCAAACTTTGAAGGATTACGGTGTCATTTGTGACAAAGTGCCTCTTTGGTGTGACAATGAAAGTGCCATCAAGATTTCTCTCAACCCGGTGCAACACTTCAAGACGAAGCATATTGAGATTTGGTATCACTTCATCCGGGATCACATTAGGCGAGGGGAGATCGAGCTCCACTACGTCAACACTCATGATAACCTTGCAGATATTTTCACGAAGCCCTGGGATGAAGCAAGATTTTGCGAGTTAAGGCATGAGCTAAATATCATTGATTCGAGCAATGTTGCTTGAACCCTTGCACACCCCACCATACTCAACTTGTTATCTTGTTTTGGTGTAGGCATGGACATAGGGGGAGTGTTGTTCTCTCAATGAACTCTCCCTCCCCCCATTATGCACAAGTTGATCAAATCTTTCACATTAGCCATTGTTGATGTCACTTGTGCTTCAAAGACGAGTTTTGGTCATGGGCCCAAGGATAATTCTTCGCGGTGCCATACCAATTGACTAAAACATAGGTGGCTTCGGCCACTACCCTCTCTTTGGAGAGGTTGCGTTGCGTGTTTAGTCCTTGTTGTCTCGTGGGTTAGCTCTTTGGTGTGTCTGTTTGCTTGAAGGTTGCATTGCAAAGGCCCCCTTTTCTTCTCTGTTTTTGAAACGTGCATTTTCTTGCGTCTACGGTACTACCGTGGGTCACCACGGTACTACCGTAGGAGCTGCGCACGGTACGACCGCACCCAACACGGTAGTAATTTTTTTACTGCCGCCTGGGGGAGCGGTACTACCGCCCTCGGTGCGGTACTTCCGCCCGGACGGTACTACTGCGATGATGCGTGGTACTACCGCGCAGTCGCGAGCGCGTGGGGGTTAAGAGCGGGCAGGGGGAGTTCCAACTCCCCCATACCCATTCAACTCATTTTCCCCACGCCGTCTCTCTCTCACCTGCCCAAGAACTGTCACGACCGGTTTTTCAATAAAATAATTATTGAGAGACCAATCCCTTTTACGGACCAGCAAGGAAGAATTCCTTCTCACTGGTAGACAATATCTTGGTCACAGAAGAAAATACCAGGAGTACTGAATATAATACAAGGTTGAGCGGAGACTGCCGAACAATTTATTACATGCACGCCGATAAAACAAGACAGCGGATAGGGTGGCATAACTACTAACTCACGATAATAACGGTGGTGGAAATATCACCGCGAAGCGAGTGATATGACTCCTGAAGACTACAGCTCTTCGAGCGTCGGAGTGAGGCTCGAGGAGACTTATTGCGGGTGGCGGAAGCGTATATAATACAAGTGACCAATATCCGGGATCACGCAGGACTGGCTGGGACTCCTCTAGGCGTCGGACGCGCTATCAAACTCTTCATCCAAGAGATCGCCTTCGTCAACATCTGGCCAAATCAACAAGCCAGGTGAGTACTATGAAAGTACTCGCAAGACAGTTCGGACTTAAGATATAACAAATGAAAACATGAAGCATATGAACAAGTTAACCAGTGCGTTCAGACATAGAGATAGTAATTACTGGGTGCCAAACGAGGGTCTGAATGACTCCTCGAGCGGAAACTGCAAAAATAATAATACTGGTGCCAAACGAGGGTCTGAATGACTCCTCGAGAGGAAACTGCAAAAAATAATAATACTGGTGCCAAACGAGGGTCTGAATGACTCCTCGAGAGGAAACTGCAAAAAATAATAATACTGGTGCCAAACGAGGGTCTGAATGACTCCTCGAGCGGAAACTGCAAAAAATAATAATACTGGTGCCAAACGAGGGTCTGAATGACTCCTCAAGAGGAAACTGCAAAAAATAATAATACTGGTGCCAAACGAGGGTCTGAATGACTCCTCGAGCGGAAACTGCAAAAAAAATAATACTGGTGCCAAACGAGGGTCTAAATGACTCCTCGAGAGGAAACTGCAAAAAATAATAATACTGGTGCCAAACGAGGGTCTGAATGACTCCTCGAGCGGAAACTGCAAGAATAATAATGCCATAGTCGGGCGTCGGGGCGACACCAAATAAAGGGCTTATAACAGAAATAAAGGCAGTGCGTGCCACAGTCGGACGTCTGAGCGACATCACATAAAGGGCTTATATTTAAAGTAAGAAAAAAACACGCCATAGTCGGACGTCTGCGCGACGTCACATAAAGGGCTTATATTGTAGCTCAATAATTCAATAGTTCGGGAACATAAATTATCACAAGTACGAGACAAATATAAAGTTAGTCCATCCACAGGAATAATAATTAAACTGGATTTACGACTTGAGCTTGTTCACCGGGGACAAGTTTTCCACGCGGATAGATATGGATATACTACTTGATCATGGATGCGATGACTTGGAAGAATTTGACTCTGCAGAGTTTGTACTTAACCACAGCCAACGGATTCCAGTAGTCACGGGGACTAGTTCCGTTTACGGTGTTTTAGAAGAAACACGTCTAACCAGTACACACCCATTCAACATTCCGAAGCCAGGGATCACCCTCGGCAACGTTCAAGAAAAACCTTGAGACGGGGAGGCTACAACCTCGCGTAGCATGGGATCAAATTTCTATACACGCGCTCTAAGGGGGTGCCCCCCCTCTCGGTCCCAACCGGAAACACCCATGCCCCCTGACCGGATGACTGGCTTTAATCCTGGGCCAAGGTACCATCATCCCGGCCCCTCTGTTTGGTGTGTACATGGAAAGAGGTTACCGACTTACTAAACCGCATCCTGGCAAGAAACCTGTGGTAGCACGGAAGGGGAAAGGACGATAACATGACTCCGTCCACGTTAACGTCGGGATTCGTCGGATGACGCAAGGCTGGTATGCTACAACAGTACCACCTTGCTGCCCTTCATGTCACCACATGATTAGGCCATCTCTCATCAGAGATCATCGCAACTTTGGAACATGCGGGTAGTTGCCTCACAAGCAACGAGGTATTCACCGACACTCATATGTCACGCACAAACTTTCACGCAAACATGCAAAACACCTGTCATATCAAATGTTCAAAACATGCTTGCTTGGTTCGGAGAAGTCGGAGTCTAGCTCGGCGAAGTTCGCGGCTCCGTCACCTCTTCCGGAACCTACGGCACAACGAAAACGGGTACTAACGTGAAAACCAATGCGTGCACAGAAACTTCTACAATTTTTTTTCAAATAAATCCCATAAAAAACTAGACAAAATTTTAAGACTGTCAGAAAAAGAATCACTCAAAAATCCCTTTTTATTAAAAAGTTAGAAAGGTTTCTGTCCAGGGACTTATCTGTAATGAAACAGAAAAGTTCCAGGGTTTAAACTGAGAAAACAGAAAACGCTTCGGAAAGAAATGCGCCAGCTAAAAAGGGAAAGCGTATTTTGCCCGAAGGCGCCAACAGAAAACGGTTCGCGAGTGGAAACAGAAGAGAGGCTGACAGGGGGTCCCACATGTCAGGTTTAAAAACCTCGCCGGCGCCCGAAGACTGCGGTGGACGCCGGCGTCGAACCACGGCGAGTCAGGGAGATCGGAGGGTACCAAGAGCTTCAGCGTGTTCTTCCGCGTCGGTGGGTGGTGGACTCGACCAACGGGGAGTACCACGTCGGCGGCGACACTTTCTCCGGCGGACGGCGGCTCAGGTGAGGGTGGAGAACTCCGGTGGAGGGCTGCAAACTTCGAATTGAAGCGCGGGTCAGAAGAGTGGATGCATAGTGAAGCTACTGGCAAGAGATGGGAGGCAGAGGTGCACGCACGGGAGCGAATCGAGCTGGATCCCGTGGCGGGCCGCGGTGGCCGGAGTCGAGGAAGGAGACCTCCTCGGGGCTCTTCCAGTGGCTAGGCGTGCTCTAGGTGGAGTGCAGGGATGGTGTGGGTTCGGGTTGAAGCTCGGGGCCTCTATTTATAGGCGGATCGACGGGGTGGCCGTGAACGGAGAATCTCCGGCGAGCAATTACGGCGATGCAGTGGATTGGCAAGAGGTTTGAGTGGTCTGGCAGCATCAGTGGAAGTTACTGGTGTCATTCCCCCGCTAATCTCGGCTGGTCTTGGCGTAACGGCGCCGGTCCACGGTGGGGTGGCCACACGGGCACGTCGGCGGCAAAGAGCGCGCTCCGTGCCCTACGGTTCATGACGAGAGTGGCAGCGCGTTCTGGGGAGTGGAAGGCCACGCGGCGAGCTCCGGTGGCTTGGGCGGCGCTGGGTGGCGTCATCAGCGCCGCGCCTCTCCCTGGCGGCCGCAAAGCCGCTGCTGGCGTCGGTCACGGGGCGGCGCACCTTCTCCTGCTCGTCGCCGACGTCCGCAAGGTGCCAAACGCTCGTGCGGTGCAGAGGACAAGGGGGAGGGGACAGGGAACATGGCGACACAGCGGCACTGGCGAGATCGACGTCGGGTTCTGAAGAAAACGACAGTGCACTGAAACTGTTCTCTGAACTTAACTGAACTTGACATTGACAATGCACTGCAGGTGTTCGACAGAATGATTTGGCAAGCAGATTTTTTTTCTGGAGCTGGTACTTGGTGAGGTGACCACTCAATGCACCCAGAGGCTGCCTGATTTTACTTGGAATTTTTGGAGAAGGATTTGAATGAATTTCACCAAATTTGACAAATCTGGTCCAAACTTGCAGCAAGTGTAGTTTGAAAAATTTGAACTGAAGACCAGTGGATCTTCATGGATCTTGGTTGAGGGTTCAAAGGACTAGGAAAGGAAAAAGGTTTGGGGGCAAAAATCAAAGCAGAAAGTGTAGCTCCTTTGTAAATCACCAATGGCTAGAATAGAAGACATAAATTTGTTTGAATAAGATTTAAATGGAAAATAATCATATGGGGAGGTTCAACTTGCTGGATTTGATGCAACTCATGATCCAAAGGTGAGGGAAGGTTTAGGAGAGAGTATTTGCACTAAGGCCATGGCAAGAGAGAAATGTTGAAAGTGGCAAAGGATTATTCCAAAAGCCATAGTGCAAATTTCAAAGAGATTTTCAAAAGGCATTTCCCAAGTGAAAAGTATTTTGTCTTGAGTCCAAATGAAAAGCAAGAACCTCCAACACCAAAAACAGATCTTGGGTGAATCCAAATAAAACTCTTGCCAAAAAAAATTATTTGAAAGGGAGAGTTCTTTTGAAGAAAAATTTAAATCACCTCCCTCAAGTCAAATAATTTTTTTTGAAAAATCCAAATAAAAATTTGGGTGTCACAACACCTACCCCCTTAGGAAAAATCTCGTCCTCGAGATTTCTGCTGATCCTCAAATAGATATGGATACTCTGCCTGGAGGAATTCTTCCCTTTCCCATGTAGCTTCATCCTCAGTGTGGTTGCTCCACTGAACCCTGAAATTTTTTGTCGTTTTCTGACGGGTCCTCCTTTCAGATTCCTCCAATATCTTTACCGGCCTCTCTCTGTAGGTGAGATCTGGTTGTACATCAATGCCCTCATGAGGTACATGCTTCTCCGGGTTACTCACACATTTTCTCAATTGTGAGACGTGGAATACGTCATGGACGTCTGACAGCTCCTTGGGTAGGGCTAGTTGGTAGGCTACCGTGCCTCTCCGTGCCTTTACACAAAATGGTCCAATAAATCTTGGGGCTAGCTTCCCCTTAATTTTGAACCGCTGCAGACCCCTCATAGGAGATACTCGGAGGTATACGGAATCACCGGGTTCAAAGCTGACCTCACGATGCTTCTGATCATAGTAGCTCTTTTGTCGGCTCTGTGCTGTCTTGAGTCTGTCCCTGATCTGCTTAACTTTCTCCTCGGCCTCTTTAAGCATGTCTGGGCCGAAGATACGGCTGTCACCTGTTTCTGACCAATTCAGTGGGGTACGACACCTCCGTCCGTACAATGCTTCAAAGGGTGCCATTTGCAAGCTGGCTTGGTAACTGTTGTTGTAAGCAAATTCGGCATACGGCAAACTCTCTTCCCAACTGGATCCATAGGTGAGCACACAGGCTCTTAGCATATCCTCTAGGATTTGGTTTACACGTTCCGTTTGTCCATCAGTCTGAGGGTGGTACGCTGTACTGAAAGCTAGTTGCGTGCCCAGAGCTTGTTGTAGGTGATCCCAAAATTTGGAGATGAATTGTGTGCCTCGGTCTGATATTATAGTCTTTGGGACTCCATGCAAGCAAACTATCCGGGAGAGATAAAGTTTGGCCAGTCTTTGTGTGGAGTAGGTAGTCTTCACGGGAATGAAATGAGCAACCTTGGTTAGTCGGTCTGTGATGACCCATATGGCGTCATTTCCGCGTTGTGATCGGGGTAAACCGACAATGAAGTCCATTCCTATTTCATCCCATTTCCACTCCGGTATCCTGTTTGGCTGGAGTAGCCCTGCTGGCTTTTGATGCTCGGCCTTGATGCGCTGACATGAATCGCAACAAGCAATAAATGTGGCTATATCTCTTTTCATACCGTGCCACCAAAATCTTTCCTGTATGTCTTTGTACATTTTGGTTCCTCCAGGATGTATCGAGTATGGAGCGGTGTGGCTTTCGGTTAAGATTTGTTGCTTGAGTTCCTCAATGTTAGGTACGCAAAGCCTGTCTCCGTACCATAATATTCCTTCACTATCGGTGATGAACTCTGAAGCCTTTCCAAGGTTCATTTTCTTCTTTATACCTTCGATGCTGGGATGTCCCTGTTGAGCCTTCTTAATTTGTTCCACTAGGGTGGGTTGTATCTCCAGATTTGATATGGTGCCTTCAGAGACTAACATCATGTTGAGCCTAGCGAACTCTTGCTGAAACTCAGGCCTCAAGTTTTGCGGACCGTCATTGTCCAGGCTGGGGTTTCGACTAAGGGCATCTGCCACTACATTTGCTTTCCCTGGATGGTAGTGAATGCCGACATCATAGTCCTTGACCAATTCCAACCAGCGTCGTTGGCGTAAATTTAGCTCTGGCTGTGTAAAAATATATTTGAGGCTCTTATGGTCCGTATATATTTCACAGCGATTTCCCAACAGAAAGTGCCTCCACTCCTTGAGTGCATGTATAACTGCTGCTAGCTCCAAGTCATGTGTTGGGTAATTTTCCTCATGTTTTCGCAGCTGCCTGGAGGCATACGCGACAACTCTGCCATCCTGCATTAGCACACACCCGAGACCTTTTCGGGATGCGTCACAATACACTTCAAAACTCTTGTGTATGTCTGGCACAGTTAAGACCGGTGCGGTTGTTAGCTTCTTCTTGAGTTCTTGGAAGCTTTTCTCGCATGCTTCCGTCCATACAAATTTCTTGTCCTTCTTGAGCAACTGTGTTATTGGTTTTGCCACAGTGGAGAATCCTTCAATAAATCTTCTGTAATATCCGGCCATTCCTAGGAAACTCTGTACATCTGAAACATTGGCGGGTGGCTTCCAGTCAAGTATGGCTTTGACTTTTTCTGGGTCTACGGCCACGCCTTCTTGGTTTAATATGTGGCCTAGGAAACCCACTTGCCTTAGCCAAAATTCGCACTTGCTAAATTTGGCGTACAACTGGTGTTTTCTTAATTCTCCCAAAACAATTCTGAGGTGCTCAGCATGCTCTTCTGGTGTCCTTGAGTAAACCAGAATATCGTCAATGAATACCACAACAAATTTGTCCATGAATTTCATGAACACTTTGTTCATGAGGTGGACGAAATATGCGGGGGCGTTTGTTAGACCAAAAGGCATCACTGTGAACTCATATAATCCGTATCTGGAAGTGAATGCTGTCTTGGGGATATATTCTGTCTGTACTTTCAATTGGTGACACCCCGATCTCAAATCAATCTTTGAGAACACCTTGGCTTGTGCGAGCTGGTCAAACAAATCATTTATCCATGGCATCGGATATTTGTTTTTGATGGTGACCATATTGAGGGCTCGATAGTCTATACACAGTCTCAGTGTCCCATCCTTTTTCTTGGCGAACAACACAGGCGAACCCCAAGGTGAGGAGCTGGCTCGAATAAATCCTTTGTCCAATAATTCCTTTATCTGCTTCTTCAACTCCACCAATTCTGAGGGTGCCATTCTATAAGGCTTCTTATAGATGGGAGCGGTGCCAGGTGCTAGTTCAATGCTGAATTCTATCTCTCGGTCTGGTGGCATGCCTGGTAGTTCTTCAGGGAACACATCAGGAAACTCGCATACCACTGGAACTTTTCTCAGTTCTGCAATGTCCATTTTGTTCAGTTTTGGTTGCTGTGATCGTGGCCTTTCTTGAGCGGAAACCCTTATTGTCTTGCCGTGATGGTGAGTGAGAATCACTGTCCGATTGAAACAGTCGATGAATCCCTTGTTGGTGGTCAACCAGTCCATCCCTAAAATGACATCCAGTCCTTTACTCTCCAACACGATGAGATTTGCTTGGAATTGTAGTCCTTCGAACTCAATGACCACTCCTTGGCAGTAACCCTGAGCGATTTGCTTACTTCCGGGGGACTTGATGATCATAGATTTTTCCAAGGGAAGTATCGGAAAACCATGTTGCAAAACAAAACTCTTCGAAACGAATGAATGGGAAGCTCCAGAATCAAACAAAACCGTGGCAGGTACTGTGTTGACAGGGAACGTACCGAGCACGATGTCTGGGGCATTCTGCGCTTCTTCCCTGGTCACATGGTTCAGGTGACCCTTCTTGTGGTTGTTGTTGGGATTGAAGTTGTTGCGCTTGGGGGCTGGATTGTTTCCACCATTGTTTGGCTTGGGTGCCGAGTTCCTCGGCTTTGGGCATTATTTAGCATAGTGTCCTTCTTCACCACAAGCATAGCATGGGACCCCTGGATGGTACGTGAACTCTTTGTCCCTGGCATGAAACTGTCTGACGGGCCTTGGATCAGTAGTCGTGGATCTCCTTGCTTCTTTCCTTGGAACCTCAGTCTTGCCTCGGTTGTTGCGAGCAAGAGTCGTCTTGTCCGTCTTTCGCTTACGGAGATCTTCCAGACTACGACGCTCATTCTCCAAGGTAATGGCCTTGTCAACCAGAGTTTTAAAATCCGGGAAAGTGTGTACAACCAGTTGGCATTTTAGTGCTGGTGCCAGGCCGTCCAGGAATTTTTCCATCTTCTTGTTTTCTGTCATGTGCTCGTCGTAGGCATAACGAGATAGCTGGGTAAACTGACCATTGTATTCTGTCACTGACATGCCTCTCTGCTTCAGGTCATCAAACTCTCTCTTCTTGATTTTTATGATGCTCCTGGGGATGTGTGCCCCACGGAAGCCTTCCTTGAACTCTTCCCAGGTGATGTTGTGTTCACTGGGATGCATGTGTAGGAAGTTTTCCCACCATGCTGCCGCTGCTCCAGTAAGGTAGTGTGGTGCATAAAGCACCTTCTCATGATCCGAACACTGAGCAATAATTAGTTTCCTTTCAATGTCACGAAGCCAATCATCGGCTTCCAGCGGCCTATCGGTGTGAGCAAAAGTTGAGGGGCGAGTCTTCTGTAACTCAGATAACTTGGAATGTGGTTGATAGGGCTCACGGTGGTTTCCCATATTGATGACATGATTCATCATCTCTTGGTGCTATTGCTGGCTTTGCTCGAAGAGACGGCATACTTGAGACAGGGCTGCTTCGCTGTCTTGTTGACTGGACTGTCCCTGAGTGAAGTTGTTGCTAGTCTGTGTCCCATAAACCTCTTCTGGCTGATTGGGCATGTAGCGAGTCCACGGGCGAGACATTTTCCTAGTCTGGGGGTATCATTTTGCAAAACCCATGAGAAAAACTGTGTAGCACAAGGAAAATCTTGCAAAGGCAACAATTTAAAAGACCTCAAGGTTTTTAAGAAAACATAAACGATTTTGCACGGAGAAGAACTGCTTAGCATATATCTTACACGCGAAAAGCAAACACATGATACAGCACTCAGGATGCGCGTACACATTCCTGACATGTTATTTAGGCTAGCGTACTCCTCCGGAAAGCAGCAAACACACCAATGCAAACTAGCGTATAGATAAAACACATCATACAAGCAGACATAACGCGCGGCTACTCGGCGCTCTCAGTCGGAGATGGTGAAGATTTCCTTCCCCTTGCCGATGGCGAGACTCAGCGGTCCAGGAGAATCAACCTCCACCTCCTCTCTAGCTGGCTCCTGTCGCGTAACGCTGCGCTGCGGTGATGGCGCGGGAGCGACCGGTGGTAGAGCGGGTGCGGTAGGCGGTGCAGCTCTGACTGGAGTAGGAGCGATGACTCAGTCGAACTCCTCAGTGGTAGGCAGACGGCGAGCAGTGGCTAAAACGGCCGGTGCATAAGAGGCTGAAGACGAGACGAATGTCAGAGGCGGTGCCGTGTGGAGAAGCTCCTTCCTGCTGGCAGGACCGCCCCGGACTAAGTCCATGCGGGCAGCCACAAGATCGTCCACGAGGTTGTCGAAAGACTCCTCCAGAGCCTTGAGATACTCCACAACCATCTCGATGGCTTCATCTCGCTCTCCCCGATGGCAGGCGAAAGCATAGTGACTAGTGTATGGCACATGGCATGGGAGGTAGCGGTAGCGACGAGTCTTCATCGTAGGAAGGATGTCCCGAAGACGAGCTATCGCCTCACGGGCAGCCATCTGCATGGCATGCCTCTCTGTAGGCATGGCCCTTCCCACAAAACGGAAGTGGCGAGCTGCAGAACGCCCTCCCTTGAATTGCACCACAGCTTGGTGCATAGACACGTCGTCGCTGAGCTTGTGCTGGTAGAGCGTGAACTTTGGGCGAGCCGCATGGCCCGATCGCGAGCTTGGTGATGGAGACGAGGAGCTTGACAAACCCCTCGGGCACGTTCGTGAACACTCGATTCTCACAGCTGCTGCCAGCCATCTACAAAAGTAGGCAAAAATTCTGAGTAGTCATGTCATAAATTTATGATGACCAACAGAAAATAGCTACAATTGCAAAATGCTGAAAAAGCACAAAAGACGCTAATAACCGATTGGCGATCGCACCTAGCGGCTTCCTACAGTCAGCCTGGCTCTGATACCAAGCTTGTCACGACCGGTTTTTCAATAAAATAATTATTGAGAGACCAATCCCTTTTACGGACCAGCAAGGAAGAATTCCTTCTCACTGGTAGACAATATCTTGGTCATAGAAGAAAATACCAGGAGTACTGAATATAATACAAGGTTGAGCGGAGACTGCCCAACAATTTATTACATGCATGCCGATAAAACAAGACGGCGGATAGGGTGGCATAACTACTAACTCACGATAATAACGGTGGTGGAAATATCACCGCGAAGCGAGTGATATGACTCCTGAAGACTACAGCTCTTCGAGCGTCGGAGTGAGGCTCGAGGAGACTTATTGCGGGTGGCGGAAGCGTATATAATACAAGTGACCAATATCCGGGATCGCGCAGGACTGACTGGGACTCCTCTAGGCGTCGGACGCGCTATCAAACTCTTCATCCAAGAGATCGCCTTCGTCAACATCTGGCCAAATCAACAAGCCAGATGAGTACTATGAAAGTACTCGCAAGACAGTTCGGACTTAAGATATAACAAATGAAAACATGAAGCATATGAACAAGTTAACCAATGCGTTCAAACATAGAGATAGTAATTACTGGGTGCCAAATGAGGGTCTGAATGACTCCTCGAGCGGAAACTGCAAAAATAATAATACTGGTGCCAAACGAGGGTCTGAATGACTCCTCGAGAGGAAACTGCAAAAAATAATAATACTGGTGCCAAACGAGGGTCTGAATGACTCCTCGAGAGGAAACTGCAAAAGATAATAATACTGGTGCCAAATGAGGGTCTGAATGACTCCTCGAGCGGAAACTGCAAAAAATAATAATACTGGTGCCAAACGAGGGTCTGAATGACTCCTCGAGAGGAAACTGCAAAAAATAATAATACTGGTGCCAAACGAGGGTCTGAATGACTCCTCGAGCGGAAACTGCAAAAAATAATAATACTGGTGCCAAACGAGGGTCTGAATGACTCCTCAAGAGGAAACTGCAAAAAATAATAATACTGGTGCCAAACGAGGGTCTGAATGACTCCTCGAGCGGAAACTGCAAGAGTAATAATGTTACAGTCGGGCGTCGGGGCGACACCAAATAAAGGGCTTATAACAGAAATAAAGGCAGTGCGTGCCACAGTCGGACGTCTGAGCGACATCACATAAAGGGCTTATATTTAAAGTAAGAAACAAAAACACGCCACAGTCGGACGTCTACGCGACGTCACATAAAGGGCTTATATTGTAGCTCAATAATTCAATAGTTCGGGAACATAAATTATCACAAGTACGAGACAAATATAAAGTTAGTCCATCCACAGGAATAATAATTAAACTGGATTTACCACTTGAGCTTGTTCACCGGGGACAAGTTTTCCACGCGGAGAGATATGGATATACTACTTGATCATGGATGCGATGACTTGGAAGAATTTGACTCTGCAGAGTTTGTACTTAACCACAGCCAACGGATTCCAGTAGTCACGGGGACTAGTTCCGTTTACGGTGTTTTAGAAGAAACACGTCTAACCAGTACACACCCATTCAACATTCCGAAGCCAGGGATCACCCTCGGCAACGTTCAAGAAAAACCTTGAGACGGGGAGGCTACAACCTCGCGTAGCATGGGATCAAATTTCTATACGCGCGCTCTAAGGGGGTGCCCCCCTCTCGGTCCCAACCGGAAACACCCATGCCCCCTGACCGGATGACTGGCTTTAATCCTGGGCCAAGGTACCATCATCCCGGCCCCTCTGTTTGGTGTGTACATGGAAAGAGGTTACCGACTTAGTAAACCGCATCCTGGCAAGAAACATGTGGTAGCACGGAAGGGGAAAGGACGATAACGTGACTCCGTCCACGTTAACGTCGGGATTCATCGGATGACGCAAGGCTGGTATGCTACAACAGTACCACCTTGCTGCCCTTCATGTCACCACATGATTAGGCCATCTCTCATCAGAGATCATCGCAACTTTGGAACATGCGGGTAGTTGCCTCACAAGCAACAAGGTATTCACCGACACTCATATGTCACGCACAAACTTTCACGCAAACATGCAAAACACCTGTCATATCAAATGTTCAAAACATGCTTGCCTGGTTTGGAGAAGTCGGAGTCTAGCTCGGCGAAGTTCGCGGCTCCGTCACCTCTTCCGGAACCTACGGCACAACGAAAACGGGTACTAACGTGAAAACCAATGCGTGCACAGAAACTTCTACAAATTTTTTTCAAATAAATCCCATAAAACACTAGACAAAATTTTAAGACTGTCAGAAAAAGAATCACTCAAAAATCCCTTTTTATTAAAAAGTTATAAAGGTTTCTGTCCAGGGACTTATCTGTAATGAAACAGAAAAGTTCCAGGGTTTAAACTGAGAAAACAGAAAACGCTTCGGAAAGAAATGCGCCAGCTAAAAAGGGAAAGCGTATTTTGCCCGAAGGCGCCAATAGAAAACGGTTCGCGAGTGGAAACAGAAGAGAGGCTGACAGGGGGTCCCACATGTCAGGTTTAAAAACCTCGCCGGCGCCCGAAGACTGCGGTGGACGCCGGCGTCGAACCACGGCGAGTCAGGGAGATCGGAGGGTACCAAGAGCTTCAGCGTGTTCTTCCGCGTCGGTGGGTGGTGGACTCGACCAACGGGGAGTACCACGTCGACGGCGACACTTTCTCCGGCGGACGGCGGCTCGGGTGAGGGTGGAGAACTCCGGTGGAGGGCCGCAAACTTCGAATTGAAGCGCGGGTCAGAAGAGTGGATGCATAGTGAAGCTACTGGCAAGAGATGGGAGGCAGAGGTGCACGCACGGGAGCGAATCGAGCTGGATCCCGTGGCGGGTCGCGGCGGCCGGAGTCGAGGAAGGAGACCTCCTCGGGGCTCTTCCAGTGGCTAGGCGTGCTCTAGGTGGAGTGCAGGGATGGTGTGGGTTCGGGTTGAAGCTCGGGGCCTCTATTTATAGGCGGATCGACGGGGTGGCCGTGAACGGAGAATCTCCGGCGAGCAATTACGGCGATGCAGTGGATTGGCAGGAGGTTTGAGTGGTCAGGCAACATCAGTGGAAGTTACTGGTGTCATTCCCCAGCTAATCTCGGCTGGTCTTGGCGTAACGATGCCGGTCCACGGTGGGGTGGCCGCACGGGCACGTCGGGGGCAGAGAGCGTGCTCCGTGCCCTGCGGTTCACGACAAGAGTGGCAGCGCGTTCTGGGGAGTGGAAGGCCACGCGGCGAGCTCCGGTGGCTTGGGCGGCGCTGGGTGGCGTCGTCAGCGCCGCGCCTCTCCCTGGCGGCCGCAAAGCCGCCGCTGGCGTCGGACACGGGGCGGCGCACCTTCTGCTGCTCGTCGCCGACGTCCGCAAGGTGCCAGACGCTCGTGCGGTGCAGAGGACAAGGGGGAGGGGACAGGGAACACGGCGACACAGCGGCACTGGCGAGATCGACGTCGGGTTCTGAAGAAAACGACAGTGCACTGAAACTGTTCTCTGAACTTAACTGAACTTGACATTGACAATGCACTACAGGTGTTCGACAGAATGATTTGGCAAGCAGAATTTTTTTTCTGGAGCTGGTACTTGGTGAGGTGACCACTCAATGCACCCAGAGGCTGCCTGATTTCACTTGGAATTTTTGGAGAAGGATTTGAATGAATTTCACCAAATTTGACAAATCTGGTCCAAACTTGCAGCAAGTGTAGTTTGAAAAATTTGAACTGAAGACCAGTGGATCTTCATGGATCTTGGTTGAGGGTCCAAAGGACTAGGAAGGGAAAAAGCTTTGGGGGCAAAAATCAAAGCAGAAAGTGTAGCTCCTTTGTAAATCACCAATGGCTAGAATAGAATACAGAAATTTGTTTGAATAAGATTTAAATGGAAAATAATCATATGGGGAGGTTCAACTTGCTGGATTTGATGCAACTCATGATCCAAAGGTGAGGGAAGGTTTAGGAGAGAGTATTTGCACTAAGGCCATGGCAAGAGAGAAATGTTGAAAGTGGCAAAGGATTATTCCAAAAGCCATAGTGCAAATTTCAAAGAGATTTTCAAAAGGCATTTTCCCAAGTGAAAAGTATTTTGTCTTGAGTCCAAATGAAAAGCAAGAACCTCCAAGACCAAAAACAGATCTTGGGTGAATCCAAATAAAACTCTTTCCAAAAAAAATTATTTGAAAGGGAGAGTTCTTTTGAAGAAAAATTTAAATCACCTCCCTCAAGTCAAATAATTTTTTTGAAAAATCCAAATAAAAATTTGGGTGTCACAAGAACGGCGCCGGAGAACCTCGCCGGATCTCCGTCTCCGGCCGCTCTCCTAGGATTCCGTCCGGTGGGATCGTTCCCCACCACTTCCTCTTGCCATGGAACAAGGTTTCTCCCCAAATCCCTCTCTCTTTGGTTCGTTCTTTCGTTTCTAGGTTTTTGGAGAGATGCTTGTTGTTCTAGAGATTTTAGGCCAAATCTTTGCAAGAATAGGATGTAGGAGAGTAGTAATGCGTAGAGATGGTACTTGGTATGTTGCCCCGTGGTAGATTTGATCAACCGTAGTACCGCTCCGTTGTCACGGTTGTGCTCAGATCTATTCGTGGTTCGGATCTGACCCCGTGCGGTACTACCGCTCCTCAGGAGCGGTACTACCGCGCGAGGCGCGACACTAAAATTTTACTTCCGCTTCGAGGTGCGATACTACCGTGCCATCCTGGCTGGGTACTACTGTGACTAGAAGCAGCACTAAAATATTAGTACCGCGCATCCATGCGGTACTACCGTTGTTGTCCAATCTCCCAAGTGGCAATTACCCAATGCTAGTTCTACTTGTTTCACCTGTTTTGCTGTGGTCTTTGCATTGACCCTTCTCGTTTTTCTTGCGTGTTCTTGTGTTGTGTGTCATAGGTGGTGGCTCCGGTTCCAATGTCCACCGTTGCAATCCCAGCCGTGACACGGGCTCCAAGCGTCTGCGCAACCAAGGTGAAGCTCCAGAGGGCTCCAATGCCCCGCAACGCAGAACCAAGACCACCGCCACCAAGAACAAGGAGCCCTCCATGGGCATGGATGAGATACCTCTTGCTGAGTTCGTCACTCGGAGGAAGATCAACCCCTATGTGAATCCCCGTGCTAACTTCAGAGGGAATGATCTGTTCTGGACCAAGCAGCAGAACCTTATCTATCTGGATGTGATCAAGGCCAAGCAGAACACCTACGTGGACGTGCACTGGATTGACATGAATCATACGAGGCAGGACAAGCACCGTGACTACTTTGGAGAGGCTTTGGGTCTCGTGGAGCAGTTTGGCATTGAGGACATGATCTCTTTCCATCTGGATTATGACCTTGAGATCATAGCCCAGTTCTTCGCTTCGGTCGACTTCCATACTGATGAGGAACGGTCCATGACCTGGATGACCAATGGACAACAGCTGACTGCTAAGTGGAAGGAATTCATGGCTTTACTTCATGTGCCTGATGAGGGGCTCAACACGACCGTTGGTGTTCGCCCTCATGCCAACCCCGAGTCCGCTAGCATGAACAAGCTCCAGCAGTACTGTGTTGAGAAGAAGCTTCCCAATGACAAGAAGACATGGGTGCTGAACTCCTTCCTTGACATCATGCACCGGATCTTACGCAACTCCCTCTTTCCACGCATTGGTGACAAGGACAAGGTGCATGCCTATCTTGTGGATATGATGCTCATTTGTGAGGGGGCACGTCACGCTCAGACTCAACCACTTGATGTATCACACATCATGTGGTGCGAGCTCCGGTTTGCGGTGTTCAACCGCAAGGTACCCATCTATGGACCTTACTTGTTTCTTTTGATCACAAAGACTTGGGAGAAGCTCTATCCTGATGAGGAGTTTGCTGCTCCTAACTGGATCCGTCACGACCCCATCAAGCCTCAGTGGGCGAACACCACTACTCGTGCTGAGGCAGAGGCTGCTCGAATGGACGTGGACGAGGCTGAGATTGAGGAAGAGGAGGCGGATGAGGACAGCTCTGCAGGCTACTCGCCTTCGTCTTCTGAGCCTTCTTGGGCTAAGAAGCTGAAGAATAAGATGAAGGCTATGTTCTACATGCAGGCCAAGGGCCAGTACAGGACCTGTTGAGGATATACCCCGCGGTATGACCCGGCCGGAGTTATAACCCGACTGGGACTTGGTAAATCGGTAGATGTTAAGTCAGATGATAACCCGGCAGATGTTAAATCAGATGATAACCCGGCACATGTTAAGTCAGATGATAACCCGACAGATGTTAAGTCAGATGATAACCCGGCAGAAGTTAAGTCAGATGATAACCCGGCAGATGTTAAGTTAGATGATAACCCGGCAGATGTTAAGTCAGATCATAACCCGGAAGATGTTAAGTCAGATCATAATCCGACAGATGTTAAGTCAGATCATAACCCAGCAGACAGAGTCGCCTGGGGTTAATAAGCCCGAGATGTTAAGAAGCCCAAGATGTTAAGAAGCCCATAAAGAGAAGTCAGAATAGTTTAAGTCTTAGTCCAAGATGGACTCTACATGTAACCCGCCCCTTCAACTTATATAAGGAGGGGCAGGGCACCCCAAGAGGGGGGAAGAAATAATCTTAAGGCTAGACATAACTAGGAGAGCCAGTTTACAGCGACTCCCTCGTGATGATAATGAGACCTAGCCACAAACAGCATGTAGGGTTGTTACCGGGTGATGTTTCCCGAGGCCCAAAGCTGTCTAAACCCTTGTCTTGTGTTGCGTTTCTCGATTCCACTCAACCCCTCTCAAGCTACCACATAGATGCGTTGGCCTCATGACTAAGTCCTCACACTAGGACATCTGCCGTGACAATTCCACAACAGTTGGTGCCCACCGTGGGGTTTGCGCACGGTGGTGATGAGTTCTTGGAGGGATCTTTTCTCAGGGATCGAGAAGTTCGCGATGTGCCGGATAAAAAGGAGTGGGTGCAGAAGATCACCACGTCGACGAACAGTCAAAACGACATATACATGGTTCAAGATCAGGAGAAGATTAGGGTCACATGTTCAGCATCTGCGACACGCGCTGTGGTAACCCGCCAGAGTTTTCTTTTTTAATAAAGCGTCAGGGATCCGTGAGAAGCAGGTTGCAATGAGACGGACCCAAAATTTTTCGTTGCGTCCGCTCCTTGCGACCCTCCGAGTTACGGTTGCTTTTCCATGTCTGCTCCCAGCCCTAATGACATCTGCTACACGCTGATACATTTAAGATCTGAAAACAGAATCATTCCAGCAAGGAGGAAAGACCTATTGTGTGCGAATACTCGGATCAGATCTGTCAAGTTTGAGAACGAAGCGGAATCTGCCAAAGCAGGTCACGACCCCTACAACAACACAGACTCGCTGCCTCGAGCTGAGCGCACCCATTGACCTGCCAAACGTCGTCGCAGTTCCCCCATGGTGCAGCCACCAAGTCGCGGCCGGATCATTGCTGAGCGACCTCGCCTTCGCCTTGTTGCCCTGGCCGGATCACTGCTTCTTCGCCCGCGCGTCAAGGTCGCCATGGCCACAACCCGGCCCGCTCTTTCTTGCGAGACGGCGCTGGCTCGCGGCTGCCTTTGCGCTGGCCACGGCCGCGCTTCTGCCGCAGTTATCTCAAGCCGCTGGCGGGTCGCCCCCGGCCCCGCTCCCGCCTTAAAGCGCCCTCACCTCTTCTTGCTCTGCGCGCTCGCGCTAAACCGACCACGGCCGCGCCTCTCCAACTCGCCGCTGCCGCGGACGCATCTCGTCGACCCGCCGGATTGAACCGGCCCTGTCGTCACGAGCCGCCGCCATCCTCAGGCTGCCCCTCGCTCAGCTTTGTGCCCGAGCCGCTGGTTGCTGTCGCCACGTCTGCAGATGGCTGCTCCTGTTGCGAGCTCGCGCCGAGTCACCGCCTCCATCTCTACAGCCACGAGCTCCGCTGCTGCGGCACGTGCCGAGCCGTATCGCCTCAACGGCCGCTCTGAGTCACCACCTACTGCCGTCTTCGAATCGCCGCTTCCACTGCGGTTTTTCCTTCTGAACCGCCGCCGCGAGCCTCTGCAGAGCCGTCCGCGCGGCGGACTAAGTTGCCCCTCGGCCGGCTCCGGTGAGCCCGGCTCGGCCTTGCCTTTAAACCACCACGCCCAGTGGAATCAAGCCGCTGTTTCCATCGCCTGACTCGCCGACACACCCCTAAATCGCCCAGCGGCCTCACCTCTGGCTCTGAAGCTGCGCCGAGCCGCCGCACCCCTGAATCAACCGAGGACTGCCTCAACGCACCTGCGAGCCGCCGTCGGGCGCCGAGCTGCTATAGCCCTTGTTGCTAAACCACCATGTTGTCTTGTGCTTCTCCTGCTACTCCCGTATCGCGGCGCAGCCTGAGCGCTTCCGTCCCTACCACAAGGCCGCCCTGCCTCCGAGCCGTCTCATGCTTGTCCTGCCGCGGCCACGCCCGCGTGTGTTTGAGCCGCCCGTTGTGGAACTCCTCCACCTCGAGTCGCTGCCGACCACCACGAACCGCCGCCGAGCCGTATCGCCAAAAGGAGTGGCAGTGTTAGCTGAAGATTGCCGGTGTTGCTGTGTTCTGGGTTTGGTACCCGTTGCTGAGGTCTAACCCGCCTGTCTCTGTGAAGCGTCAGTTCCGCCGCAGCTGAGCGCCGACCCGGCTACCTACGCACCTGCAGGATGCTCCCTTGCTGCGAACTGGCCCTGTTTCCTCCCGTGCGCTTGTACTAATTGGAGAACAGAAAAGAAAAGCAGCACTGGTAGTGATGATAACCCGGTGGCCCGGTCGTTTTACCCTGTAGATTACAAGGGCTCGGCACTTTATAGTCCAACATATATGGACACGGGTGGTGGTGCAAACAATGGTACTCTGTCAGGCTACCACCCAAAATTGTCAGGGTTTATGCTCGACAAAAAGGGACGTCATACAGATGTTAAGTAAAAAAAAGGGACGTCATACAGGTGAGAAGCAAGTCACTGCTCCACCTCAAACGCAGATGAATCGCCACCAGCGCTTCAGGCCTCCTCTGTTCCTGAGTCGCCTGGCCTCTTCAAATCGGCCTCTTCAGGTCGCCGGATCACCCCCATCTCCGCTAAATCGCCGAGCGCCTCGAGCCTCCCTTGCTGCTTCTCGCGAGCGAGCTACAGCGTGCCGAGTCACCGGAGTCCAAGCGCGCCGAGCTTGCCGCCATGTCTCAACCTCGCATTGCCCCCAGGCCGCGGTGGTGCTGGAGGTAAGTCGCCGTCGCAGCCCTGCCTTGCTGTTCCGCTTCACCAGCGCGGCCTCGTCTCAGGCCTCAACTGCCGAGCCGCCAGCGCCAGGCCGGGCCCGCAACTGCCTCCAAGTCGCCGCCATGGGCTCGCCGTGAACAGATAACCAGCAGCAACACATACTCCACTGTTGACCTGCCTGGTGGTTCGCATGTCTGCGGCCCCGTCTCTGAACCGTCGTCCACCCCCGACGGCCGTGCCGCGCAGCATGGCCTTGCTTGCCTAAACCGCCACTTCTGTGGTGTACTTCGTCTCAGAGTTAAGCCATTCCAGACACGACTCTGGGTCACCGTCGCCTTTTCTGGTGTGAGTCGCCCTGCTGCTGCCTTTTCTACAGCTGTGAGTCGCCGTGTGTTGACCCGCTTTTGCTGGGATTCGGCGCTGCCGAGCCGCCTCCGCTCGACCTCGGGTTGAGCAGCCGCCGCGGCCCCGAGTCGCCATCACCGCCTCAAGCTGCCTCTAAGGCGCCGAACTGCCTCGGCCTGGGCGTTTCCTTGATCCGCCGTCTCTGGCTGGAGCCGCTGCGGGCAGACCCGGCTTCCTTCAATTTGACCCGTGTTGGATCCCTGTACGCCGAACCGTTGAGGCCTCGCTGACAATTGTGGTAGCACCTCTTCATCTGCCTTGAGCCGCCGGTGCCTCTCCAACCCGACGCCTGTTGAACAGCCGCGCCGGTCCCGCTTCTAAACCGCCCGGTCACCCACGCTACAGCTCTTTTCCCGTGCACTTGCACTAATTGGAATAAAGAAGAAAAGTTAAAGTGATCAAAGTACTCAAAAAAAAGAGAGAGAAGGGGGCCTTATAGAGCCCACAAGAGGAAAACGGACAGTGGCTGATCATCAGAGTTCTCTGTTTGCACCGGATGGGCCGTACATCACCAGGTCATGTACGGATGCTACATGCGGATCATCCGTCGTCTAAATACATCAGGTGATATTCATTTCATCTATGTTAATAGCATATATTAAATTCTTTAAGGACAACTACTGTGGCTCGTGATGCATTATATGTGGATAGTTTGTTCAGTGCAAGAGTGATGGTGTTGACATGGATATATAACTCGCGCCACGATTATCATGCACTAGCATCTGACCGTGTCATAATACTCGGTGAATATCTGTGCAAGCCGTCACCTCTGTGGTCCAGTCTACATCAACATGACGTGGCTGACTCGCCTGTCTGCGCGGCTTACCGCGACTATGACTGACTCACCTGTCCGCACCTATCGTGGATTTGTCACGGCAGATGTCCTAGTGTGAGGACTTAGTCGTGAGGCCAACGCATCTATGTGGTAGCTTGAGAGGGGTTGAGAGGAATTGAGAGACGCAACACAAGACAGGGATTTAGACAGCTTCGGGCCCCGGGAAACATCATCCGGTAACAACCCTACATGCTGTTTGAGGCTAGGTCTTATTATCATCACAAGGGAGTCGCCGTAAACCGGCTCTCCTAGTTATGTCTAGCCCTAAGATTCTTTTCTCCTCCCCTCTTGGGGTGCGCTGCCCCTCCTTATATATGTTGAAGGGGCGGGTTACATGTAGAGTCCAACTCAGACTAAGACTTAAACTATTCTGACTTCTCTTCATGGGCTTCTTAACGTCTTGGGCTTCATAACGTCTCGGGCTTCATAACGTCTCGGGCTTACTAACCCCAAGCGACTCTGTCTGCCGGGTTATGACTGTCAACCGGGTTATGACTGTCTGCCGGGTTATGACTGTCTGCCGGTTTATGATGGTCTGCCGGGTTATGATTGTTTGTCAGGTTATGACTTCCTGCCGGTTTATGATTGTCTGTCGGGTTATGATTGTCTGCCGGGTTATGACTTAACACCTGCCAGGTTATCATCTGACTTAACATATGTCTTAACTGTCGGCCTTAACCATCTGTCTTAACTCTCTGCCGGTTTACCAAGTCCCAGTCGGGTTATAACTCCGGCCGGGTCATACCGCGGTGTATACCCCCGACATTAGCCCCCAGTTTAATTTGGATTTATCCATGTTAAACTCATCCTGATCATCCTTAAGTCCTTCTCATTTCCTTCTTCCAGAAAATCCGGGTCAATAAGCCAGCTTCATAATCAATTTGCTGACATTGGTTTGTCACAGAAAAATATTATGAAGAATAATTCATTTGACTCAGCTCCCAATGCTTAACAAAAATATTGGTCCTTGAAATACTCATCTGATCTTCAGCCGGTTTAAGGATGTAGAACTTGCCAGTTTATCATTGCCAAAATTGCCGGGTTATAAATATTGATGGCACCGGGTCATAATTGTAGTTAACATCAAGCTTGAAAATATACCTCTTATATGCCTATCACTTGTAGCACCCAAGTCTTAAGAAGGTAGCATAGCAACAACTTAAGACTTGCTTCAATATAAATGTCACAACCTTGAAAACATCTGATTCTTTCATCTCAGTCACGAGTCATAAACTGAGTATTCCACATATGTAGCCCCCAAGTGCCGGGTTGTCATGCTTGCAGCAACCTAGGACATGAAATTGCCTTATGCTCATAAAAACTTCAACCAGTGTAGTCCCCTAGGGTCGGGTCATTATGCAATAGTGAGCAGGGACTTTATAGATATGATCATGTAGACTTTGAATAGCAACGTGTAGCCCCCAAGGGCCGGCTCAGTAAGATAATATTGAGCTGGGACTTTATATATACTTCATTGAGAATAACATCATATGATGTAACCCCCATCATGGGGCTTGAACCCACGACCACAAGGTTAAGAGCTTTGTGCTTTACCAACTGAGTAGCGGATCCTTCAATATAATGAATTAAGACTTGTGTACCTTGAATTGTTGACAGGAGCAATTGGTAGCCCCCAAGGGCCGGCTCATTATGATGTGATGAGTCAGGTTTTCAATAATGCCAGTAAAAATGACTTTGCATTATCCCCCAAGTGTCATGGTGCATGCTTGCAGCGACATGAGACTTGCATATTTGATGTAATCTCAACTTTAATAATGTAGCCCCCAAGTGTCGGGTCGTAAGCCTGCAGCGACTCGGGACTAATCCTTCCATTGTAGAATAAATCATATTCATTGATAAAATAATAGCCATTGCGCTAAAGAGACATTGAAAACCTCAATCATAATACTGGTTATTGATAACCATAATAAAAATCCAGCCATGTTGGCTATTAAAGATGTGAATAATATAACCCAATGATTTATAAGCGCATGATTCCAATGGCGCAATCCAAATATATACCGGCGACCTGTCAGGACCCCGATTCTAAGTCACACCGATCTAGCCTGTAACACCTCATATCACATTGCGGCCTCACGCACGATACTCCCACGGGTGTCGCCTTACCATGGCCCGGGACCGTTTGCGCCTTTTGGCTCACGTATATGACAATGTCGCTAGCATCCATATGACAGAGAACCCGGGCCGACATGGCTAGTCGTGAACCCAAAGCGGCACTAACGTATGGGGACAGGCATACATGAATCAACATCGAACGTGTCGGTCAGCAGCGTGTGAATCCGGGCTGTAGCACTGGGCTAACAGGACTCCGGGAACCCGGGCTGTAGCAGGCTAGGCAGGACTCCGGATGTCACCGCGTGACATTTCCCCCAAGGGACAGACACAGGAACGATATGAAACACATGCCGGCCAGTCAAGTGTCCAGAGCAGTAGTGCTGGGCTAGCAGGACTCCGGTGAACCAGGCTGTAGCGGACTACTATGGCTCAAGGAGGCACTAGACTACATTTCCCCATAAGAGAGGCTGCCAAGGATAAACAACTAGATTGTCGGATCCCACACATACCAAGCATTTCAATCATACACACAATATGCTCGATATGTGCAAAGACAACATGGCATCACAACAAAACTCTACAACTCAAAGTACTTTATTTAAAGGGCTCCAGAGAGCCTTACATAACTTGTTCATACAGATAGGGGTCACATGACCCGACACTCAAGTCATACAATCATACAAACACATGCGGAAGCAACTTGTCTGGGTACAGACACTAGAAAGAAAGAAGGCTTGACGAAGCCTGTCTATCTACGTAGGCCCTTCACAAGCCTAGATCACCACCTGGGTGGCAAGTCACTCGTCGTCGTCGAGTTCTACATAGAACCTATCGGAAGGGGCGGTGTTGTCGTCTGAAACAGTAATTGAAGCAACATGAGTACAAAGGTACTCAGCAAGTATTACAACAGATCCTACTATACATGTTCATTCTCAAGAAGGTAGTGGAGTTATTGCAGCAAGCAAGCTTTGACTCTTGGCTAAGCTATCCTACGAGACACCACTTGTAAAATAGTTTTCGCACACGAGTCCACTAATCACCATTTCAATACTCCACCGTGGATCCTCCCTCGTCATCCCACGAGAGAGCCATCCGCGGTACTCACACTTATCTTGAGGCTTTTAGTAGTATCCATTTACTTGTCTATGAACTGCATAAGCGACCAAGTAGTCCTTTACCGCGGACGCGGCTATTCGAATAGTTTTATACCCTGCAGGGGTGTACCTCGTCACACACGCTCTCACCACTTACCACCGTTTACACAGTATGTACTCGGCAACCTTCAAGCGGAAGACCAGCGAGGGTGTCGGCCACAGTCTACCTAAACACTCGAGTCTCTAGTCCAGGTTTATCGCCTATTCAGGTTCCATCCGCAGGGAGTCCGGCCGAGGTTTCCACATACGGCCCCGAACGATGTGTGCAGGGTTCCCGAGACACCAAACGGGCGACTCGGTACACCGGGCCACGAGCCTACCGCATCACAGCCCACCCCTCGGTCAGCCCTGTCCATGGCCTCCAGCTTACTACAAACACCAGAAACTACGTGCAACTCCTGGACAGAGGACAAGGGTGATTAAGAAGCCGAGGGGGTCCATTGGTTTCGGGCCCAATGCGTGGTAGTAGCTGAATCTTAAATCACGCATACAGATCTCAGTTCTTAGGGACGGTCTCAATGAAACAACCCACCATGTACTCCTACATGGCCTCCCATCGATACCTTTACCAAATCGTATTCAACACCTCACTCTCATAACCGACACACGCTTTCACTCTAGTTCATCACCCTGATGAGCCAGACCTGACACGACTCTAAGCATAGCAAGCATAGCATTGTAGGAACACAACATGGCTCAATCAACTCCTACACATGCTAGTGGGTTTCATCTAGTTACTGTGGCAATGACAGGTCATGCAAAGGAAAGTGGGTTCAACTACCGCAACACACAGCAGTTTGAATCGTGTTGTCTTAATGCAGTAAATGAGAGCAGAAGCGAGAAGATGGGTTTGTATCGAAATGATCAATGGGTTGCTTGCCTGACGGAGTGGTGGTGGGATACTGCCCTTCAGTTGGATACTCGTGAATATCCTCGGAGGCAGGACCTACCACGATAAAACATCGAAGCACAATCAACACCAAGCAAGTGCAACAATATGATGCATGCATGAGACATGGCAAAATGGATGTATTGGGCTAATGCAACTAAGACCAGATGGGTTTGGACTATTTTGAATCAAAGATTCAAATTCCAAGTTCATAAATGGCCCATGTTAGTGCTTTATCTTGTTCTGCATTAAACAGTAGGTTAATTTACTTAAACATGCATGAAACCAGTACAGATGGATAGAATGGATTTTTCTGATCATTTTTCATATATAAATCTTTTCATTCTGAGCTATAGATTATTTTCTATGATTTTTTGAAGTTTGTGATATTTTCTGGAATTTCCTGTATAGAAATAATTCCAGTAATTAAATTACTTATTGCGTCATCAGTGTGTCATGATGACGTCAGCGGTCAACGGGGTCGTCCAGGTCAAACCTGACGTGTGGGTCCCCTGTGTCAGTGTCACTGTTAGATAATTAAACTAATTAGAATTAACTTAAATCTAACCCAGGTTAATTAGCAGGCGGGCCCCACTTGTCATTGACCCAGGGGAGGTCAAACCCCTGGTCAACTGGGCGGAAGCGCCGGCGTTTAGCCGCCGGCGAGGCCAGACGCGGCGGTGGGGTGCGGGATCCGTGCTCCGGCGACCAAATGGGCGGCGGAGAGCATCTACACGAAGCTGGGAACGAGCCGCATCGATTGGTGGTGGTGGTGGAGCTCGGGGTCGCCGGAATCGACACCGGCGACGAGCTGTGCGGCTGCCGGGGTACGGGTGTAGTCGAACCCGTCGCTAGAGAGCACGGCGAGGGGCGTGCGATGGTGCTACGGGCTCCTGGCGATGCAGTGAAGCTAACGGCCATGGTGGTGCGACCGTTGGATGGCCGGAGCCTCGTCGGCGACGCGTGCGGGTGAGCTACGTGCAGTTGCTACGGAGCTCGAGAGGGAGAATGGAGAGGATAGGGAGGTGGCCAGGCTCACGGTGGGTGCGACGGAGCGGACGGCGAGGTCGGGGGCGAACTGCTGCGGTGGTGACGGCGGAGGGGATCTCCGGCGGTGGGGGGTGAAGGCAAGGTCGGAGCAGTGGCTTCGGGGCAAGCGAGTGCTCGGGGCCCGACTTGCTCGAAGGAGAAGGCGATGGCGGAGCTGCTGGACATGGTGGGGCGGCGCGAGAACGACGGTGGGCGCGGCTACGTCGGCGGGACGACGGCGGCTCCTTCGGCCATGGCGAGAGAGCGAGGGAGAGGCGATGGGGGCGAATGGAGGTGTCCAGGGGCTCGGGGGCGCGACGTGGAGGTCGTCCAGCTCGTCCACGGGCGAGGCGACAAGCAGGTGGCGTCGTGGCGAACTCGCGCACGCCGGCGTCACCTCTGTGCCTGCTCTGGCGGGAGCAAGCAGCTGACTGGCCATGAACCAGCACAGTGCTGGGCCGCCAGGTGGGCTGCCAGGTAAGTTTCTTCTCTGCTTTCTGTTTTTCTTTTTATTTGTTTCTGTTCTGTGTTTTGAAATAGTAGAAATACTATTCCATTTAGGAAAAACCTGAAAATATTCAGAGGCACATTTGAAAATATTCTCAACAGCCTAAAAATACCTTCAAGATTATTTGGGCATTTTAAAATATTTATAGGATTTAAATTGCCCAAATGCAAATACTTATGGCTTGGTGCAAAAATCCAGAATGGCCTCCAAAAATATGAAACCATTTTTGGCAGAGGTTTTAGCCAGGACCAAAGATGGTGAACATTTATGGAGGGCATTTCAGGTTCATTGAAAAGGATTTTAGTAAACCCTAGTTGTGTTCAGGGGGGGGGGGTGCTGGGGGTTTCTGGCATCCCCATTTCAAGTTTCTGTGAAAAGTAGACATGATGCAACACTCTAATGCATGAACTAGCTAGGATGTGACACGACTTATAGTCGAAAATGAGATCAGGTTAATAAACACCGGATATTATCTTATCTCATACTGGCGACTTATAGTCGAAAGCCAGGCCGGGTTAATAAACACGGGATAAATTATACTCATAAAGCATTATATACCTAAAAAGGCAAGAAGGATTTAAATAGTCATAATTGTGGTATTGCACCGATCAAGAGGGTTTAAGCTTTGGTTCGAATATGAACAAAGCCCCCAAGTGATTTCCCTGGTGGCCTTATGCCTATCAAGAGGTGTAGCTATGGTTCGAATACGACCAAGCCCCCAAGTGATTTCCCTAGTGGCCTTATGCCTATCAAGAGGTGTAGCTATGGTTCGAATACGACCAAGCGCCCAAGTGATTTCCCTGGTGGCCTTATGCCTATCAAGAGGTGTAGCTATGGTTCGAATACGACCAAGCCCCCAAGTGATTTCCCTGGTGGCCTTATGCCTATCAAGAGGTGTAGCTATGGTTCGAATACGACCAAGCCCCCAAGTGATATTGTGAGCTGTGCTCAAGGGGCACCTATGTTTGAGCTGTGCTTTTGCAACAGACTCTCTTTGGCCCCTTTAACTTTTCCTGAGAACTCGAACTTGCGAGGGATTATTCTTTTGAACCGGAAATGCTTAAACCGGATATTGAGAGCTTCAAAGCTTTGCGGGAGACAACTTTCCCTTGAGCCGGATTTTAAACCGGAATCCTTCTTTTTAAGCCGGAGATTTTCTGACGGCCTTTAAATTTGCACCAATATGGCGGTTTAGGGTCCTGCATTAGATAACTTTGCAAGCCGGAGTAATTACTCTTTTAAAGAAAGCAATATATAATATAAAAATATACTGGATGGATTTCACCTGATATGTTAGGCCAGAAATTATCCACCGCGGAGTTGATCATCACCACAGTGAAGGTATGTATCCATCGAGCATCACGGCACGGACAATCACTAGTGCAAAAGTGATGTTGGCGCGCACCCCTTACGCGACACCCCTTTTTTTGGTAAGGAATAATGGCCCTGCGGAAAATATTATAGACCAAGTAATTATTCTTTGACAAAAATAATATATGTTAAAATAGACTTAGATAGACATCACCTGACTTGTCTGGATGACGGATGATCCGTACACATAGCGTTCATGAATAATCCACGATGATTCTACTGGCGCTTTAATCACTCTCTCGAGGAGACCTTAAACCGGGGCGGCTCTTGTTTTTGATTCTCACGTAGACGTTGGTGCTTGGCCCTTCACGTGGGTGGTTCGAGCAATTTGAGAAGACAAAATTTTGAAGCAGTAGTACACCTTGCTTCTTTTCCTCACGTGATAAGATACCATGACGACCTTGCATCAGCTTTTTTGGGACTTGTGTAGCAGCACTAACATTTTTATCTTGGACTGCTCTTGGGCTCTCCTCCGAGGTGCCTTGTCATTAAACATCTGACTATAAAGGTCCAAATCATCCGAACTTCACCCGGATGTTGAGTGCTATGAATCCTGTCGCGGGCATGTACTGCACCCGCATGTCCACTATGCACCCATATGTTCAGATTGAATCAACCTCATCAGGTGATTTCGAGTATGCAGCCTGATGTACCAGTACAAGGCTTCAAACGCCTCAAGTCTGAAACTTGTACCCAACAGCGACAATTTCCGGTCAGAGGGAAAAAACAGGTTCGGTGATTTGTGATTTTGACACCCACGTGAGATATGGGAGCAGCGGGCGTTGGCTTGGCACATTGGGCGGCTCACGCCGCTGCTAGAGGCGTAGATAAAACGGCAGCAGGTTCCGGCACGTGGGGAATAGCGAGAGGAGACGCGGCCACGGCGGGTCAGAAACGGTGCGGCGGAGCCAACAGTAGGTCGGCATGGGCGACCAGCATGAGCAGCAGCAGTAAACCGGCGACGGCCTAAACAGGGTGGTTCGCGGCCGCGACGACTTAGAGTTGATGCAGGCGGTTCTGAGGATACAACCCGGAGGTGGCTCAGTGGAGAGGAGGGTGCGGACACGGCCTGGAGCAGAGGCCGGGCGAGGGCGGGTCAGAAACGGACAGTCATGGCAGGAGCGGCGGTTCATGATTCAGACATAGCAACTCAAGGTGGACTTGGTGCTACTAAGGCAGAAGAAGCGCGAGGCTGACCAAAGCGGAGTTGGTGACTAGTAGGAGGTGTCACGACCGGATTTTTGAGATAATAATTTCCCAGAAAAACGGCCTTGTGCCCACCAGCCCCAGGATTACTGTTAGCTGATGAGGCACCAACTTGATACAAGAATTCCAAGCGAGGTACAAAAATATGTAGTACAAGACCATTTAGGCCTAGGAGTACAACACTTGGTTTCTAATGGTAGA
Source organism: Aegilops tauschii subsp. strangulata (assembly GCF_002575655.3). Lineage (NCBI taxonomy): Eukaryota > Viridiplantae > Streptophyta > Magnoliopsida > Poales > Poaceae > Aegilops > Aegilops tauschii. The sequence continues at coordinate 522,281,931 of NC_053039.3, forward strand.
AGGCGGAAGCGGTTGGATACATCTGCGTCTATGGGACTTCATTTCCCACAAGAACAGCTGACCAGGATAACTCCTATCTTCGCGAGGCTGCAAATGTCAACACGTAGGTTCCGAGGTTGTCGCCGCGATGCTTATCTCCAAGCAAGGAATCTGGCCAAGACAATAGCCAGGGACAAGCCAGTGAGTACGTTTGAATGTACTCGCAAACATTAAGAACACGGGTGTAATATATCAAACATGCTCCGGATTATTATGTGATCACACGTCTGTCACGAAATATACGAAAAACCATGATGCACACATGTGGTAAAACATTTAATCCAAAGTAAAATACTGGGTGCCAAACGAGGGTCTGAAAGACTCCTCGAGAGGAAACTGCAAGAATAGTAATACTGGTGCCGAACGAGGGTCTGAATGACTCCTCGAGGGGAAACTGCAAGAGTAATAATGCCGCAGTCGGGCGTCGGGGTGACACCACATAAAGGGCTTATAAAGGATAAATGAACAACAAGCATGCCACAGTCGGGCGTCTGGGCGACACCACAGAAAGGGCTTATAAAAGAATAATCACAGTGAATATCCAGGAGGTAGAACCATCCCAGGGATACTCAATAAAAATACATAATATAAATGGTTAGTCCAAAATAATAAAGATCACAATCCATATGTGCCATAATCATAAACAATATTTAGTTCAGTCGTTTCTCCATCCGAAAACCGATAATTTGATCTAGTCAAGCCGTATCTCCATCCGAATACCGTCAGCGAGTCCTAGTTAAATCGTTCTCCATCCGGATACCGTTACTGAGTTCTGGTTAAATCGTTCTCCATCCGAATACCGTTACTAGATTCAACTCAGACGGTGGTCCTTACTCAAGAATAAGGCTATCCAACAGGATATATCCTCTGCAAAGGGATTACCATTTTCCCACGAGTAACGGGTTTACTTAGTCCATCGGGACTAATTCCGTCTACGGTCTTTTAATTGAAAACAAGCCTGACCTGCACACACCAGCTTAACTCACCGGTATCTGGAATCACCCACGACACCTGCCAAGAAAAACTCTAAGTGGGGAGGCTATAACCTCGACGTAGCATGGGATCAAATTTCTATTCGCGCGCTCCAAGGGGGTGCCCCCCTCTCGGTCCCAACCGGAAACACCCATGCCCCCGGACCAGGTGGCCTGCCTACCGGATGCACCCGGTATCTTCCACCATGGCCTCTCTGTACGGTGTGTGCTTTGGTAAGGGGTTGACAACCTACTGAACCATACCCCGTCTACGACAGGGACAAGTGGTGATACCAACAAATAAGGAAGCTACTGATCAAGACTCGACCTACGACCGACTCAGGTGGTCCAAGTATCTTCCAACAATATTACCATTTATGAAATAAATCACCACTCCTCAAGCCTCACCATGCCATACCGGACATACTTGTCTCGACGAGGGACTAGGGACAAGCTCGTGTCTACCCAAGACCACGACTTTCCCGGCTTCCTTCCAGTATGCATGAGGAGCTCACGAGGATGATCCAAATCACTAGTGTATCCATTGCTGACCACAAAAGAACTCCAAAGTGTGCTCATGTACGAGACTATACCGATACATAAAGCTAACGCATACTCCAAGTCAAAAGGTGTTGTGATCGTATCAGAACACCACAACAAAATATTGTGCCAGAGTTCAGAAATGCTTGCCTTCAAGAGTATGCAAAGGATGCACTTTTTGGAAGCTTTCCCCTTTTCTCCAAAATCCTATTTTGCAAAATATCCAAATAACAAATATTTCAAACACAGTACCAAAAGTTGTCTCAAATATTTTTGAAATAAATCTTAAAATAAACTAGATGAAATTTGGGAGAGGTAGGAAAAAGAATCAATTCATTTGGAGTTTTATTTTAAAAGTTATAGCTGGTCAAAGTCTGGTCAAAACTCTGTTTTTAATAAAACCAGAAAAGAAAACGATTCGAGGGGAAATACGCTTTCGCAGCAGCGGAGACGCACTCGGGAGTTATGCGCCTTCACTTAAACAGAGAGAGGACGGCCGCACGGGTCACTGACAGTGGGTCCAGAGGGCCCACTGGTCAGGTTTGACCGTTCTTCCCTCCTTCTCCTCTCTTCTACCCGACGGGAGCGGGGCTCCGGCGATCGCTGTCGACGAATGGCAGCGCCTCATGGGCATCCAAGAGCGGGGATGGAACGGACAGACCGAGGCGGTCCTCTGGGTGGTCGCTGGGCCGTCGGAGGTGGGAGGAGTCGCCGGCGGCGAGCTCCGCGGCGGAGTGGGCTACGGTGGCGAAGTGATCTTTGGGCTCCGGTGATCCCCGATCGAGCTTGGGTAGTTGGGCAGCTCCGCATGGACTAGAGGAAACTACTGGTGGCGTTGGATGGGTGAGAGGGTGGCTGGCTGTGACGAATCGCACCGGAGCTTAGCGGTGGCCGAACCGGCCGGAGTTGAGGAAGATGGCCACTACGGGTCGATCCACTGCGTGGGAAGCTCTACGGGGAGGGTCTGATGTCGCCTGAAGCCTTGAACGAGCTTGGGGACCCTTTATATAGGCGCTCGAGGTTGGACCGCGGCGGCTGCAGATAAGATCGCCGGCGACAGTCGTTTCTGTAGCTGCAGGGCGTCGTGGCGGCGACGAACGCGTGCCGACGAGCATGAGGATAAGCACGAGCTATACACAGGGTCAGCTGGCGCGCTGGTGTGGTTTGGGCGGTGCCGAACATGGGAGAGGCCGCTGCCGACGCCGGCGTGCCGCCAAGGGCGCTGCCAGCGGCGCTGCAGGGCGCCAGAGATGCCGTGGAGCAAGGGAGCGGGCTAGTGCGCGGTTCAGCGATGCAGTAGGGGCCAGGGACGGGTCGCGTCGAGTGCGGCAGTGCGGCGTGTCGGCTCAGTGCGCGCGCGTGCAAAACGTGCGCTCTGGGCGCGCCCAGAGCACGCACGGCAGGTGTTCAACGCAATGCCAGCGCGCTCTAGAGAGCTTGGGTGAGGCTGGCAAGAGACAGAACAAGGGTAGGGGTGGCTAGGAGCTCAGTGGACAAGGTTGTTGGGTCAGTGGAACAAGATCACAGTGCAAACAAAGAACTCATGCCAAAATAGGCTGTGCACACCAACTGTTTGACAGAATGCCAAGTGCACTTAGGCAACTCTTGGAGTGGCCAAAGTTTCCAGATCAGGGTCTCTTTAGATGCAAGAGATGGTGGTAAGATCACTTGGGCAAAACCAGAAACTTGTTAGTGCAAGTTTTGCAAAACTCCAGTTTTGGATAGAAAGAAAAAGGGTTTGAGGCATGCACTTAAAAACATCAAATGAGTCCACTCTCCTGGACTTAAGGGTTTGGTAGGGAGGGCTACAAGTAGGAAAAAGCTCAGGGTTACTAGAGCAAAGAAAAATAAGGTTGCAGTACACATCACCAAATTGGGCCAGAATGCAAAAGAGGTTGATCCACTCAAATTTTTCAAAGAACATCACTGGGTTTTTGCTTGAAGATGAATTGTATGCATCCACTGACATCTCCAAACACTTGGAATAATTTTTAAAGAAATATTTAAATGGGTTGTAGTGCAAAAGTGCCTACTGGACCAGATTGGAAAAATTGGTGTAGAGCTCAAAATGCCCAATGGCTAAAAGGTATTTTTGCATAAAAGTGATGTGGAAACATCACATGTCATCCCCAAATTTTGGTGGAAATTTTGAATGCATTTGTCAAAAGGTTGTAGTGCAAAACAGGTTCCAAATGCAAAAGAAATCATTTTAAAGGAATAAAGCTTTGAGAAAATAAATCTTGCAACATTTGAATCCACTGATAAATAATTGTTTTATTATAGAGAGTAATCAAGTCCAACAATACCTTTGAAGGTTTTTCCCCACTAGAGGCAAAAATCCAAAATCACAAAAGGTAAAACTTGACAATTGGAAAAGTTTTATTTCCTGGCAACATTTTAATAGATAAAACAAGGCCAAAATTTTGGGGTGTCACAACACTACCCCCCTTAAGAAAAAAAAATCTCGTCCTCGAGATTTGTTAAAAGTTGTTTTGAACAAGAACCGTTTTGAAATAAATTTGTTTTTATCAAAGAAATCCTTCAATTGCACAAAAACAAAACGGCTACAGTGAGAGGGCAATAAGTGGTGTAAAACCACAGTGTGCTACACTGGCGTAGTGTGGAAAAATCCACGGTTAGGGAAAACGAGAAATTTCTACGCAGATACAGTAAATTTAGAATAAATTCTAAATTACCAAAATACGCTGGTCACACCCGAGAGCATAGTGCTCTCTTTGGCTGACAGGTGGACCCAGGGCCCACTGTCGGCCTCTTCTCCTACCTCTGGCTCTCTCTTCTCTTTCGCGCGCTCCCCCGCGCTTCCTCCACCGGCGATGCCTAGCTCGTAGGGCATCGAGGCCGTATCGTGGGGGTGCGCAGCGTGCTAGCTGCCGGTGCAGCGTGCACTCACCTCGCGGGCCAGGGTGCTGTCGGCACTGCTCGCGGACTCGCCTCCGAACAACGGCGGTCGAGCGTCAAGCGGCGCTGGTGGACCTCGCCCACCGTACACCGATCTCGGGCTATAAAACGATCGCGGTGCTCCTCTCTTCTTCCTCACACCCGGCCTCGTTCTTACTCCTCCTTCTTTCTCCTCCATTGCTGCTAGCAGGAGCTCGAGTGTTGGCTCTTCGCGGCGGCGGCAATCACGTGGATTAAGCGTGGCCTCGGGGCTGACTGCCGTCGGTGTGTTGGGGCAGCTCACGTTCGAATGAACACTCACAAATCTCTCTTACTGAGACTGTGGTGTCCTCGAGTGTGGTTAGATAGGCGCAAAAATGTGCTCAAGGATTTGCAATAGTGCTCGAGGTCGAGTGGTGGCTGCTAAGAGTTTGCTGTAACGATGTTGCGCGAATAAAAATCTATGTCGTGAAAATATAAATACGCGGCAGTGACTCGGGGAAAGAGATCTCCTCGAAAATATGTTGCGAGAGAAAAAAAAATTAAAACAAAACTAACAGCAGTAAAACTGCTCACAAAACAGGAACTAAAGAAAATCGGATCCGTCGCACAAAATTTTTACGAACATGCTGCAACACATAAATACAGGTACTGGGACAATATATACATCGGAGGCGTTTACAAGGAAAACGGTAAAAAGACAGGATCCTGAGAAAATGCCTCTGGCACTGGGGCACACTCCTCTTCTATCGGGGGAAGCGGGTTGACCAGCCGATGAATGCGCCCTTCTTGGTCAGGCCTCAGGGGTCTGCCAATAGCGATCCGAGGATTTAAATCAGCGAGGCTCTGGAGATAACCCATTACCCGCTGAGTTAAACGCTCCTGAGCGATAACGTACTGGGCAAGGTTGGCCAGTACCGGATCTCTCTCAAAGCGCCCACCGGGAAAAGATGCAACTTCTCCGGGTGCTGCACGACTCGGAAAATAATAGTATCCTCGCTCGCTGGCATAGGGTACTTCGAATCGAAGACGAGTGAGCGCCTCGTACGCAGCAGCTTCTATAGCCATATGCGGAGTCGGCATGGATTTCCCCATGAAGGAAACTTCCGTTGGGTCTTGGTTTGGGTACGCGGGAGGGATGTGCACCACTGCCCAATATTTCGAGGTGGAAGGTGTGATCCTCGATTTGAGCAACTCGTACTGGGGTGGATGGGTGGCACTCATAGTACTGCAGGTAAAGTCCCACAATATTTTGACAAAACTGCCCGGGGTTGCGTCTGGGGTTCTCAGATAAATACTGGGGGTCGACATGGCAAGGAATGGCTGTGAGTGCTGCGCACAAGGGTGAGGGGTGCTCGGCAAGGTCACGAAGTGGCCTTTATATAGCACCGGGGCTGGGTCACACCGGGGTGAAGGGTAACTGGCTGCCGATCCTGTTCCCGGGTAAAACCACAGATATACATATCACATAAATGTGACGCATTACTGTGGGTGCCGACGGGGTTGGTCTTGGTAGCTGCGCCCGAAATTTAAAAATGCAACTGTACGGTAACGTACACAAGCATAGCTACTACTCCAACAATAAGGGCGCTCAAGCAGACAGCATGTAATAAAAGCGATACAAGACCACATCATTACAAAGCATAGGAAAACTAGGGCTCGATACAACTCGAGCGACTTAGTCTACTACGTTAATGTCTAAGTGGGCTGGCCTTGCGAACGCCGATGCTTCTCCACGGTTTTCACCGTCAGGATTTGCTGGCTGAGGCTGAGGGGCTGCAGGGTCGGGGAAATGGTGATGACCATCGCGGGGGTTGTTGGCCACAATCCCGTTGGAATGGGTTCCCAAAAGGCGACGAAGCGCTTCTGGGGTCACCAAAGCACTCTGGTTGAGGGTTGGTGCAGACCTCAAGGGATCGATCGGGTGTCCGAACAGCACGACTGGGTTGTCGGCGTCGGGCTCCGCTTCTCTTCTCGCCGGGGCTCGGCAAACCAGTTCTCCACGAGCTGCGATCAGATCGAGGGTGACCTGATCGAACAGTTGCTCTAGTGCGCTTACATAGCGCACCCGATGTAACAGCGCAGGATCTGTCTCGTGGTCTCCGTTGGCAACCTGGGGCGGCCTACCATACCCGTCACGATTGGGGTAGTAGTAGAACGAGCGACAGTTAACTCAGGGCGACAAGTGCCGGAGTTGAACTATAGCTTCTCGGGCTGCCAGTTGGATGGCTTGTGGCTCAAAGGAAGTTGTCCTTCCAGTGAACCTGTAGGGGCGTTCTGGCGACAGACCCCTACCGTAGATGTGCACAGTGGCCCAGTACTGACGGCTCTCACCGTACATGGGTCCCTGGTACACAACATACTCAGGAGGCTCCTCTAACGCATAGACACGGCGGGTGAGGTTTGCGAGCACGGTCACAAAACCTCCAAGGTTGGTTGCTGTGGTCTCATTGTGAACAATGGGACCAGGCATCCTGTCTTGGTTTGGGGGAAAGAGGCTGTGCTGTGCTGTGTTTGAGGCTAGCGGGCCCTTTTTATAGGGAAAGTGGACGGAGTCTTCCTCCGCACGCTTGCGATAGAGACGGGTTGGGTGTCGGTCACTGGCGCGTGATCGACGGGCTAGGCTGATAGGTTGGGCACCGTCCGCCGAAAAGGGCGTCGGGTCACTGTGGGGCTATCTTACGCGGGAAGCTTGACCGGGTTAGGCTAAGGTCTGGTGGTTTGGTTAACCTAGGTCTATTGACCTGGCTAAGATAGGATTAGCCAATGGTCAGCCTGGCTCTGATACCAAGTCTGTCACGACCGGATTTTTGAGATAATAATTTCCCAGAAAAACGGCCTTGTGCCCACCAGCCCCAGGATTACTATTAGCTGATGAGGCACCAACTTGATACAAGAATTCCAAGCGAGGTACAAAAATATCTAGTACAAGACCATTTAGGCCTAGGAGTACAACACTTGGTTTCTAATGGTAGAAGGCGGAAGCGGTTGGATACATCTGCGTCTATGGGACTTCATTTCCCACAAGAACAGCTGACCAGGATAACTCCTATCTTCGCGAGGCTGCAAATGTCAACACGTAGGTTCCGAGGTTGTCGCCGTGATGCTTATCTCCAAGCAAGGAATCTGGCCAAGACAATAGCCAGGGACAAGCCAGTGAGTACGTTTGAATGTACTCGCAAACATTAAGAACACGGGTGTAATATATCAAACATGCTCCGGATTATTATGTGATCACACGTCTGTCACGAAATATACGAAAAACCATGATGCACACATGTGGTAAAACATTTAATCCAAAGTAAAATACTGGGTGCCAAACGAGGGTCTGAAAGACTCCTCGAGAGGAAACTGCAAGAATAGTAATACTGGTGCCGAACAAGGGTCTGAATGACTCCTCGAGGGGAAACTGCAAGAGTAATAATGCCGCAGTCGGGCGTCGGGGTGACACCACATAAAGGGCTTATAAAGGATAAATGAACAACAAGCATGCCACAGTCGGGCGTCTGGGCGACACCACAGAAAGGGCTTATAAAAGAATAATCACAGTGAATATCCAGGAGGTAGAACCATCCCAGGGATACTCAATAAAAATACATAATATAAATGGTTAGTCCAAAATAATAAAGATCACAATCCATATGTGCCATAATCATAAACAATATTTAGTTCAGTCGTTTCTCCATCCGAAAACCGATAATTTGATCTAGTCAAGCCGTATCTCCATCCGAATACCGTCAGCGAGTCCTAGTTAAATCGTTCTCCATCCAGATACCGTTACTGAGTTCTGGTTAAATCGTTCTCCATCCGAATACCGTTACTAGATTCAACTCAGGCTGTGGTCCTTACTCAAGAATAAGGCTATCCAACAGGATATATCCTCTGCAGAGGGATTACCATTTTCCCACGAGTAACGGGTTTACTTAGTCCATCGGGACTAATTCCGTCTACGGTCTTTTAATTGAAAACACGCCTGACCTGCACACACCAGCTTAACTCACCGGTGTCTGGAATCACCCACGACACCTACCAAGCAAAACTCTAAGTGGGGAGGCTACAACCTCGACGTAGCATGGGATCATTTCTATTCGCGCGCTCTAAGGGGGTGCCCCCCCTCTCGGTCCCAACCGGAAACACCCATGCCCCCGGACCAGGTGGCCTGCCTACCGGATGCACCCGGTATCTTCCACCATGGCCTCTCTGTACGGTGTGTGCTTTGGTAAGGGGTTGACAACCTACTGAACCATACCCCGTCTACGATAGGGACAAGTGGTGATACCAACAAATAAGGAAGCTACTGATCAAGACTCGACCTACGACCGACTCAGGTGGTCCAAGTATCTTCCAACAATATTACCATTTATGAAATAAATCACCACTCCTCAAGCCTCACCATGCCATACCGGACATACTCGTCTCGACGAGGGACTAGGGACAAGCTAGTGTCTACCCAAGACCATGACTTTCTCGGCTTCCTTTGGGTATGCATGAGGAGCTCACGAGGATGATCCAAATCACTAGTGTATCCATTGCTGACCACAAAACAACTCCAAAGTGTGCTCATGTACGAGACTATACCGATACATAAAGCTAACACATACTCCAAGTCAAAAGGTGTTGTGATCGTATCAGAACACCACAACAAAATATTATGCCAGAGTTCAGAAATGCTTGCCTTCAAGATTATGCAAAGGATGCACTTTTTGGAAGCTTTCCCCTTTTCTCCAAAATCCTATTTTGCAAAATATCCAAATAACAAATATTTCAAACACAGTACCAAAAGTTGTCTCAAATATTTTTGAAATAAATCTTAAAATAAACTAGATGAAATTTGGGAGAGGTAGGAAAAATAATCAATTCATTTGGAGTTTTATTTTAAAAGTTATAGCTGGTCAAATTCTGGTCAAAACTCTGTTTTTAATAAAACCAGAAAAGAAAACGATTCGAGGGGAAATACGCTTTCGCAGCAGCGGGGACGCACTCGGGAGTTATGCGCCTTCACTTAAACAGAGAGAGGACGGCCACGCGGGTCACTGACAGTGGGTCCAGAGGGCCCACTGGTCAGGTTTGACCGTTCTTCCCTCCTTCTCCTCTCTTCTACCCGACGGGGGCGGGGCTCCGGCGATCGCTGTCGACGAACGGCAGTGCCTCATGGGCATCCAAGAGCGGGGATGGAACGGACAGACCGAGGCGGTCCTCTGGGTGGTCGCTGGGCCGTCGGAGGTAGGAGGAGTCGCCGGCGGCGAGCTCCGCGGCGGAGTGGGCTACGGTGGCGAAGTGATCTTTGGGCTCCGGTGATCCCCGATCGAGCTTGGGTAGTTGGGCAGCTCCGCATGGACTAGAGGAAACTACTGGTGGCGTTGGTTGGGCGAGAGGGTGGCTGGCTGTGACGAATCGCACCGGAGCTTAGCGGCGGCCGAACCGGCCGGAGTTGAGGAAGATGGCCACTACGGGTCGATCCACTGCGTGGGAAGCTCTACAGGGAGGGTCTGATGTCGCCTGAAGCCTTGAACGAGCTTGGGGACCCTTTATATAGGCGCTCGAGGTTGGACCTCGGCAGCTGCAGATAAGATCTCCGGCGACAGCCGTTTCTGTAGCTGCAGGGCGTCGTGGTGGCGACGAACGCGTGCCGACGAGCATGAGGATAAGCACGAGCTATTCACAGGGGCAGCTGGCGCGCTGGTGTGGTTTGGGCGGTGCCGAACATGGGAGAGGCCGCTGCCGACGCCGGCGTGCCGCCAAGGGCGCTGCCAGCGGCGCTGCAGGGCGCCAGAGATGCCGTGGAGCAGGGGAGCGGGCTAGTGCGCGGTTGAGCGATGCAGTAGGGGCCAGGGACGGGTCGCGTCGAGTGCGGCAGTGCGGCGTGTCGGCTCAGTGCGCGCGCGTGCAAAACGTGCTCTCTGGGCGCGCCCAGAGCATGCACGGCAGGTGTTCAACGCAATGCCAGCGCGCTCTAGAGAACTTGGGTGAGGCTGGCAAGGAACAGAACAAGGGTAGGGGTGGCTAGGAGCTCAGTGGACAAGGTTGTTGGGTCAGTGGAACAAGATCATAGTGCAAACAAAGAACTCATGCCAAAATAGGCTGTGCACACCAACTGTTCGACAGAATGCCAAGTGCACTTAGGCAACTCTTGGAGTGGCCAAAGTTTCCAGATCAGGGTCTCTTTAGATGCAAGAGATGGTGGTAAGATCACTTGGGCAAAACCAGAAACTTGTTAGTGCAAGTTTTGCAAAACTCCAGTTTTGGATAGAAAGAAAAAGGGTTTGAGGCATGCACTTAAAAACCTCAAATGAGTCCACTCTCCTGGACTTAAGGGTTTGGTAGGGAGGGCTACAAGTAGGAAAAAGCTCAGGGTTACTAGAGCAAAGAAAAATAAGGTTGCAGTACAAATCACCAAATTGGGCCAGAATGCAAAAGAGGTTGATCCACTCAAATTTTTCAAAGAACATCACTGGGTTTTTGTTTGAAGATGAATTGTATGCATCCACTGACATCTCCAAACACTTGGAAGAATTTTTAAAGAAATATTTAAATGGGTTGTAGTGCAAAAGTGCCTACTGGACCAGATTGGAAAAGTTGGTGTAGAGCTCAAAATCCCCAATGGCTAAAAGGTATTTTTGCATAAAAGTGATGTGGAAACATCACATGTCATCGCCAAATTTTGGTGGAAATTTTGAATGCATTTGTCAAAAGGTTGTAGTGCAAAACAGGTTCCAAATGCAAAAGAAATCATTTTAAAGGAATAAAGCTTTGAGAAAATAAATCTTGCAACATTTGAATCCACTGATAAATAATTGTTTTATTATAGAGAGTAATCAAGTCCAACAATACCTTTGAAGGTTTTTCCCCACTAGAGGCAAAAATCCAAAATCACAAAAGGTAAAACTTGACAATTGGAAAAGTTTTATTTCCTGGCAAAATTTTAATAGATAAAACAAGGCCAAAATTTTGGGGTGTCACAGGAGGCAGCTCAGAGGCGGAACTCGCCGTGGAGGCGGGTGGTTCGTGGCAGCTTCAGCGAGTGCGACTCACAGTGGCTCGAAAACGGGGCCGCGGCGCCCGCTTGGAGGCTAGCAGCTAGAGTAGGGCTCCGACGAGGAAAGGTAAGGCGGCAGGCCGGCCGTCAATGGCGACAGCCGGCGGTTCAACAGAGCAGGGGGCGGCTCTCTACGATGACCGCGGCGGTTTAGCAGCAGAAGGGCCTCGGCGGCTCAGGCGCGGCCGGCTTGACGAAGCGATGCAGCTGCTCGCTAGGTTGGAAGAGGTGAAGCAGAGCAAGTTAAGGCGACTTAACAGGGGCGCTGGCGGGTTAAGGCATCGGCGGTTTACGGTGAAAGGTGGGTGTGGCGACGTGAGGGCATGGTGGTTTGCAGGCGCGAACCGGCGACGGCGGAGGCACGATGGCGAGGAAACCAGAGGGTCAGAGGCGACCGCCGGATACAACTCGTAGTGGAAGAGAGGGTCGCGGTGGGTCATGATAGAAGTAAACCATGGCTGCGGCTTGTGGGCAGGCCACAGACGACTCGGGACGACGGGGCCGGTTCAAAGCGAAGGTGACTCTGACCATAACAAGGGCGGTTTTGACGGCATAGTCGCAGTAGAAAAACGGAGCCGCACGAGGTAGCTCAGTGGCCTGCAGGCGGCGATTTGAGGCAAACTTGGAGGTGACTGCTCGCGGCAGAAGTGAGCTGGTAAGGCGGCTCGTGGTAGAAGCACGTCGACGGAGGCATGCCACGACGGTCTATAGGCGAGCGAGCCATGGAGGCGGACGGGCGCCTTGAACGGCGGCTCGTGGCTGCTATAGTAGTGACCCGGTGATGGCGAGTTAATTTGGTGCGGCGAGCGAAACAGCAGGGCCGACTTGCAGTGAATGGACTCCGGTCGGGGCGGAGGCGGCAGGAGCAGTGGAGGCGGCGACTGCTACGGGGGCCCCGGCAACTCAAAGCGAGGCGGAGGCGGTGTCAGTGGAAGGCCAGCGGTACGGCAGGGCCGGCTCGTCGTTGGTAGCTTGGCGACTCGGAGTTGATGCAGGCGGTTTGGCGGCGGCGATTCATGGCCAGATACAGCGGAGACGAGACTGAGTCCGTGGCCTCGTCCACTCTTATCAGTTTTTTTAAACGGGCCAGATTCATGTAGTAATCTTCCTTCCATAGCTTTTGAATCAGCCTCCTGGTGTTTTTCCTTGTGTGCAAGTACCGATCAGAGTTAACCAAAGAGATAAACCGATTCGGCTGAGATGATGTATGAGTCGAAGATGCCTTACTCTTTGAAATCCTTGGGCCTGATGCTTCACGTCCTGAAATAGTACTCTTGTCTTGATCCGGACATGGCCTTTGTGTGTTTTTTGGCGACTTACTCCCATCGGACTCGACGAACCAAAGTTGAATGAGACGGAGACTTCCGTCTCAAACAATGCCGGTTATAGGCGAGTTACATACTGTCGTGGTTTTGTTACGGCAGATGTCTTTAGTGTCAGGACTTAGTCGCGAGGCCAGTGCATCTATGCGGTAGCTTGAGAGGGGTTGATCGGGACGAGAGACGCAACACGCAAGACAAGAATTTAGACAGCTTCGGGCCCCGGGAAACATCATCCGGTAATAGCCCTACATGCTGTTTGTGGCTAGGTCTCATTATGATCATGAGAGAGTCGCCGGTTCGGCCGGCTCTTTGTGTCTAGCCCTAGAGATTGTTGCTTCTTGCTTGTCCCTCTTGGGGTGCCCCGCCCCTCCTTATATAAGTTGAAGAGGCGGCTTACATGTAGAGTCCTAGTAGGATTAAAACTAACTTATTCTCTATTACAAGTCGGATACAAGTACGGGTCTTGCTTCCTCGTAAAGGAAATATACCTCATGCCTTCCGTCTTAAGCCGGCCCATAATAACACGTCCCGGCCTACTGGGCCTTGGGCCCTTGTCATCCGTCTAACCCGCCGTCGGGGCCATCATTAAGTCGCCAGGCTCATGAGTTGCCAATCTTCCGGCAGGTTACGATGAAGCATCAAGTCCGGCCGGGTCATACCGCGGGGTATATCCCCGACATTAGCCCCCAGTTTAATTTGGATTTATCCATGTTAAACTGATCCTGTAAAATAAACACAAGAACAAACTTGATAGGTTGTGCTCTGAGTTAAATATTTTCCTGAACCGGCACCTGATCATCTTTAAGTCCTTGTCATTTCCTCCTGGATGCATACTCAAGATCTTATAGCAAATCTCTTTTAACAGATATGTCCAAACCTTGCCAATGCCAAAAATCCAGGCACTTCTTCTAAAAAATCCGGGTCAATAGGCCAGCTTCATATCCAATTTGCTGACATTGGCTCTTGTAGAGAAATATTATAAGAAATAATCCATTTGAGTCGGCCTTCAATGCTCTGACTTGACAAAAATATTGGTCTTGAAATATTCAACTGATATTCAGCCGGCTTAAAGATGTAGATCTTGACAATTTATGATTGCCAAAATTGCCGGGTTATAAATAAATGATGCCGGGTCATGATTGTTGCAGACACCGGGTTAATCTGGTCTACTCCAAACTGAGAATTTGAAGATTTTTTCTCCCTTATATGCATATCACCTGTAGCCCCCAAGTGCCGGGTTGTCATGCTTATAGCAACCTGGGACTTGTAATTGCCTTATGCTCATAAAAACTTCAACCAGTGTAGCCCCCAAGGGCTGGGTCATTATGCAATAATGAACAGGGACTTTGTAGATATAACCATGTAAACTTGAGCAGCAATGTGTAGCCCCCAAGGGCCGGCTTAGTAAGATATTACTGAGCCCGGACTTTGTATATGATTCATTGATAATAACATCATATGATGTAATCTCCACCATGGGGCTTGAACCCATGCCCACAAGGTTAAGAGCTTTGTACTCTACCAACTAAGCAGTGGATCTTTCAATATAATGGATTAAGGCTTGTGTACCTTGAATTTTCGACAGGAGCAATTGGTAGCCCCCAAGGGCTGGCTCATTACAATGTGATGAGTCGGGTCTTCAATAAGTTGAGCAAAAAATGTCTTTACATTAGCCCCCAAGTGCCATGGTGCATGCTGGCAGTGACATGAGACTTGCATATTTGATGTGATCTCAATTTAAATAATGTAGCCCCCAAGTGCCGGGTCGTAAGCCTCCAGCGACTTGGGACTATTCTTTCCATTGTAGAATAAATCATATCCATTGAAAAAATAATAGCCATTGCGCCAAAGCGACTTTGAATACCTCATCTGCTGATAAGTCAATCCAGAGTTTAAATACCCGGCGGCTCTTGGCCGATGGCGATTTAATACGCCTCCATTGTAAGCCGGAATTTGTACAACCCGGCGGCTTATAGCCTTTGAGAAAATCAAGAATTGATAACCCTTTTGAGACACCAATTTCAATCTATGATGATGGGCTTGAATTTAATCAATTATGTAAGTCATAGCTCTGTAAATCCTGCAGAGTTTAAACAACATATGCCCTGGCGACTTAACGTCAAAAACCAGGGCGGGTAACCACCCAAATGTAGTCTTATCCTGCACATAATTAGCTCACAAGATCCCTTGGCGGTTTACCGCAGGGCGGGTCATAATATCTCACATATAACCATTGATGTGTAACAAGGAGTCACAGATAAGCCTGTTATGAATCATAACTTTGAAACATAACTATAATAATAATATTATACCTGTGATATTGAATTTTCACTGCCAGTTTATGTGACCTGTGCAGTAAGGGTGATAACCCAATCTTTAGAAATCAAGACTTCCAAATGTTTATGATTGTCATATGATGGCGACTTATCAGCCAAAGTCAAACCGGGTTAAATAGCAACCACTCATATACACTTTAGATATGATCAAAAGAGCTTCAAATAAAATCCAAAAATTGTTTGCAAAAAGAGACTTCAAAAAATTTGAGGCTTCTGATTCGAATATGATCAGAAAACCGTCCCAAAGGGGTTAAGCTAAGATTTGAATACGATCATATAGCCCCCAGTGGCTTTGGCGTTGCCGATCAAGAGGGTACCGACAACTATGTTCTCTTTGGTTCAAATACGACCTATGTTTGAACAGGAAGCCCCCAAATGACCTTGAGAGTTGTTTAACGACGCTGATTCGAATACGATCCACGTCGGTTCCCAAAAGGGGTTGAGCTATGATTCGAATACGATCAAGAAGCCCCCTAGTGAGCTCGGCAGTGTGCCGATCAAGAGGGTATCGACAGCTATGTTCTCTTTGTTTCGAATACGACCTATTTTTGAACAGGAAGCCCCCTAGTGATCATGAGAATATTTAACGACTCTGATTCGAATACGATCAGGGTCACACCAAAAGGGTTAAGCTAAATTCGAATAAGATCAGCTCCCAATGGTCATTAAAGTAGGGTACCTATGTTTGGGTTGTGCTTTGTAAAGAATCTTTTTGGTCCCTTTAATTTTTCCTGAGAACTCGAACTTTGCGAGAGATAAATTCTCTTTGAACCGGAAAAAACGGATATTGAGAGTTTCAAAGCTTTGTGATAGACAAATTTACCTTGAACCGGATTTTGAACAGGATTTAAGAGCTTCAAAACTTTGTGGCAGATAAATTTCCCTTGAACCGGATTTTAAACCGGATATTAAGAGCTCTAGTGCTCTGTGGGAGATGTCAAGTCTCTTGAGCCGGATCTAAACCGGAAACCTTCTTTTTAAGCCGGAAATTTTCTGACGGCCTTTAAACTTTTTCACCAATATGGCGGTAGCCTCCGGGACTGAATTATTTCTCCCTCCAATGACCCGGAATTCTTGAATGCATTGAAACCGACCAATGCTACCGAGTCATATCATTGTAGCCCCCGAGTCTCAAGACGACTCGAGGAGTTGGCTTTGAGATTCTCCATATTGACTATAGCATAAGGTGTATGTCATTGTTGTTGATAGAGCGATGTGAATCCACAGAAGGTTGAGGTGACTGTGGCGGGTTATAAATGATCCTGTATGAGCCGTGTCAGCAACTCGGCCAATGTTCCCTTCCAACTAGCTGTTTGAAGTTAACCAAACTGTAGTGGCGGCGACTTGTGCGCCTGCCCATTTGAACCATCCAGTGCAGACGGCGGCTGATAATACATGATAATTTGCCTCCAATTTTGTTGGAAGAAAAAACCGGGCTTCCCAAGCAGTGACTTGCTCATACTCAATAATCAGCTCACGCAGACGGGTGTGGCCCGGTATGTTGATATAGACCAGGCCGCGAGAGACGGACGACAAAGGCGACCGCGGCTTCAGAGGCGGCACAGACACATGAGTCGGCCACGGCGTTGTAAACCGGCGTGGACGGGCGAGTTAGCCACATCGTTTTGATGTAGTGAACAATTGTCCTGCATCAACAGTATTGCAGACCAAGACAAAGATAAACTGCTCTTTGACAAAAAATAATATGTACCAATAAAATAAATTTTAGATGGATATCACCTGATTCGTTTAGGCTGGAAATAACCCGCCATGAAGTTGATGATCACTAGGTGAAACTGAAATCAGTCATGGGTGAACCGGCCGCGGCGTTGTAAGCCAGCGCGGATGGGCGAGTTAACTGCAGGCGCAGTAAGTCATGAGAACGGGCGAGTCAGCCGCGTCGTGTAGCAGGGGCGGCAATTTGCACATGTTTCCGTTGAGCAACATGACATGGACGAGTGCTAGTGCAAAAAATAATATTGACGCACGTCCTTTTGCAACATCTTTGTAATAAATAATGGTCCTGCAAAAAAATATCACGAACCAGTAATCGTTCTTTGACGAAAACAATATGTGTTAATAAAATATAGTTAGAGGGATATCACCTGATTTGTTCAGACAATAGATGATCCGTAGGCGATTAGCACTGCGTAAAATATGCACGTCGTCGGACTTGTCCAGGTTATAATGCTCCAACCGGTCTGCTGGCTGCTAAGACGGCGAATGCAAAACGGCAGCATCTGTTGTAGGGATGGCGTCTGTAGTAACATGTAGTAGAGACAGAAGCAAACTCCAGCAGGACTGACTCACAGTGGGAAAAGCCACTGGGCGGCCGCGGTAGCTCAACGGTAGCAGAGGCCGGGTTGAAGTGGCTCGGAAGCGGCTCTGAGGCGGCAGGGCCGGCCTGCGGCGGCACCCCGGCAAGGCGTGGCGAGGCCGGCTTGTCAAGGTAAGCGCTGTAGAAGTGGCGACGAAAACAGGTTGGTGACGGTAATTCAGACAGGAGACAAGGCGCGACAGCCACCCGGACAGGAGACGAGGTACGATGATGACTCGGACGGAAAAGCAGAGTCCAGCTTGACCCGGAGCGACCATAGAGGCCCTCTCTAAGCCGGCCAGCGATCGCGGCGACTTGGAGGCGCAAGCGAACCTGAGGCGGTGCGGAGGCAGTGCCTTGAGGCACGTGAACGGAGGCGAGTGGTGAAAAGTAGTAGCGGCTTAGGCGAGTCCGTACCCGCGTCTGCATCTTCCTCCCTCCTGTTGCTTTTTATTTTATTTTTTTCGTTGTTGACTGATGATCCTGGGACTGACGTACGACCAGCGCTTGTAGCAGTTGTCAGCGTAATACTCAAGTAGAGTGCCTTCATCATGTGCTATTGGAGTAGTTTTTGGAAGTACCTTTGGATTTGATTTAGGTACGTCCTAGCACCTGAGCCGATGCACATCATTAGCACTTGAGGCGGTGCGCTAGTTCACACAGGAAAATTATTGGTTGCTGCCTTGGGACTTGATCTGCCAGCTACGGTTTGATGGGAGTAGAGGAGCAGGAGCACATCAGGTGTGCTCGTGGCACTACGTATTTACGCCAGGGTGGCCGATCAGCAGATCACGGATTACTTCTCATCGAAAACTCCAGACGGTCTCGGCGGGCGTGACTTAGAATGGCACAACAACAGAGACTGATTTTGTTTCGCATTTGATGGTCCGCCGAGTCACATCCGGCGGCGCTCGCGATGTAGCCCTAATTTCTCATGATCGCAATCTCGTATATGTTTTTTCCGACTGGTTGTCACCTTGCGCAGACAGATCCAAGTAACGGCCATAGTGGAGCATAGATCAACCCTCGTTTGCCGCGCGCGCTGTCGTTGAAACTTTTTCCGATCTGGACCGAGGAACTTGTAGTTGATATATATTTTTTTGTGCCGGCTCTTCTTCAGCCGGCCAGTTGCGAGCTTCTCGATCCCTGCGGAAGATCCCTCCAAGAACTCAACACCACCGTGCGCATGCCCCACGGTGGGCGCCAACTGTCGTGGTTTTGTCACGGCAGATGTCCTTAGTGTCAGGACTTAGTCGCGAGGCCAGTGCATCTATGCGGTAGCTTGAGAGGGGTTGATCGGGACGAGAGACGCAACACACAAGACAAGAATTTAGAAAGCTTCGGGCCCCGGGAAACATCATCCGGTAATAGCCCTACATGCTGTTTGTGGCTAGGTCTCATTATGATCATGAGAGAGTCGCCGGTTCGGCCGGCTCTTTGTATCTAGCCCTAGAGATTGTTGCTTCTTGCTAGTCCCTCTTGGGGTGCCCCGCCCCTCCTTATATAAGTTGAAGAGGCGGCTTACATGGAGAGTCCTAGTAGGATTAAAACTAACTTATTCTCTATTACAAGTCGGATACAAGTACGGGTCTTGCTTCCTCGTAAAGGAAATATTCCTCATGCCTTCCGTCTTAAGCCGGCCCATAATAACACGTCCCGGCCTACTGGGCCTTGGGCCCTTGTCATCCGTCTAACCTCCCGTCGGGGCCATCATTAAGTCGCCAGGCTCATGAGTTGCCAATCTTCCGGAGGGTTACGATGAAGCGTCAAGTCCGGCCGGGTCATACTCCCGGCTGGGTCATACCGCGGGGTATATCCCTGACATTACAGGTTGCTGCCTCGGGACTTGATCTGCCAGCTACGGTTTGATGGGAGTAGAGGAGCAGGAGCACATCAGGTGTGCTCGTGGCACTGCGTATTTACGCCAGGGTGGCCAATCAGCAGATCACGGATTACTTCTCGTCGAAAACTCCAGACGGTCTCGGGGGGCACGACGTAGAACGGCACAACAACAGAGACTGATTTTGTTTCGGATTTAATGGTCCGCCGAGTCACATCTGGCGGCGCTCACAATGTAGCCCTAATTTCTCATGATCACAATCTTGTATATGTTTTTTCCGACTGGTTGTCACCTTGCGCAGACGGATCCAAGTAACGGCCATAGCGGAGCATAGATCAACCCTCGTTTGCCGTGCGCGCTGTCGTTGAAACTTTTTCCGATCTGGACCGAGGAACTTGAAGTTGATATAGATATTTTTGTGCCGGCTCTTCTTCAGCCAGCCAGTTGCGAGCTTCTGGATCCCTGCAGAAGATCCCTCCAAGAACTCAACACCACCGTGCGCATGCCCCACGGTGGGCGCCAACTGTCGTGGTTTTGTCATGGCAGATGTCCTTAGTGTCAGGACTTAGTCGCGAGGCCAGCGCATCTATGCGGTAGCTTGACAGGGGTTGATCGGGACGAGAGACGCAACACGCAAGACAAGAATTTAGACAGCTTCGGGCCCCGGGAAACATCATCCGGTAATAGCCCTACATGCTGTTTGTGGCTAGGTCTCATTATGATCATGAGAGAGTCGCCGGTTCGGCCGGCTCTTTGTATCTAGCCCTAGAGATTGTTGCTTCTTGCTTGTCCCTCTTGGGGTGCACCGCCCCTCCTTATATAAGTTGAAGAGGTGGCTTACATGTAGAGTCCTAGTAGGATTAAAACTAACTTATTCTCTATTACAAGTCGGATACAAGTACGGGTCTTGCTTCCTCGTAAAGGAAATATTCCTCATGCCTTCCGTCTTAAGCCGGCCCATAATAACACGTCCCGGCCTACTGGGCCTTGGGCCCTTGTCATCCGTCTAACCCGCCGTCGGGGCCATCATTAAGTCGCCAGGCTCATGAGTTGCCAATCTTCCGGCGGGTTACGATGAAGCGTCAAGTCCGGCCGGGTCATACTCCCGGCCAGGTCATACCGCGGGGTATATCCCCGACATTACAGGTTGCTGCCTCGGGACTTGATCTGCCAGCTACGGTTTGATGGGAGTAGAGGTGCAGGAGCACATCAGGTGTGCTCGTGGCACTGTGTATTTACGCCAGGGTGGCCGATCAGCAGATCACGGATTACTTCTCGTCGAAAACTCCAGACGGTCTCGGCGGGCGCGACGTAGAACGGCACAACAACAGAGACTGATTTTGTTTCGGATTTGATGGTCCGCCGAGTCACATCTGGCGGCGCTCGCAATGTAGCCTTAATTTCTCATGATCGCAATCTTGTATATGTTTTTTCCAACTGGTTGTCACCTTGCGCAGACGGATCCAAGTAACGGCCATAGCGGAGCATAGATCAACCCTCGTTTGCCGTGCGCGCTGTCGTTGAAACTTTTTCCGATCTGGACCGAGGAACTTGAAGTTGATATAGATATTTTTGTGCCGGCTCTTCTTCAGCCGGCCAGTTGCGAGCTTCTGGATCCCTGCGGAAGATCCCTCCAAGAACTCAACACCACCGTGCGCATGCCCCACGGTGGGCGCCAACTGTCATGGTTTTGTCATGGCAGATGTCCTTAGTGTCAGGACTTAGTCGCGAGGCCAGCACATCTATGCGGTAGCTTGATAGGGGTTGATCAGGACGAGAGATGCAACACGCAAGACAAGAATTTAGACAGCTTCGGGCCCCGGGAAACATCATCCGATAATAGCCCTACATGCTGTTTGTGGCTAGGTCTCATTATGATCATGAGAGAGTCGCCGGTTTGGCTGGCTCTTTGTGTCTAGCCCTAGAGATTGTTGCTTCTTGCTTGTCCCTCTTGGGGTGCCCCGCCCCACCTTATATAAGTTGAAGAGGCGGCTTACATGTAGACTCCTAGTAGGATTAAAACTAACTTATTCTCTATTACAAGTCGGATAAAAGTACGGGTCTTGCTTCCTCGTAAAGGAAATATTCCTCATGCCTTCCGTCTTAAGCCGGTCCATAATAACACGTCCCGGCCTACTGAGCCTTGGGCCCTTGTCATCCGTCTAACCCGCGGTCGGGGCCATCATTAAGTCGCCAGGCTCATGAGTTGCCAATCTTCCGGCGGGTTACGATGAAGCGTCAAGTCCGGCCGGGTCATACTCCCGGCCGGGTCATACCGCGGGGTATATCCCCGACACATACCAAGATTTGACACGCCGATGAAACCACATCCATAGCAGAAAACGTCGGTGGCACATAAACGCAACCCTAATTTTTCTTCAACTCAAATCTTGTACTCCTAGATCCAAAGTAAACCGTGTATGGTTGTCTCGTGCCGGTTCTTCTTCATCCGGTCAATCACGAGCCTCTCGATCCTTGGGGAACCCTCCAAGAACTCAACACCACCGTGCGCAGGCCCCACGGTGGGCGCGAACTGTCATGGATTTGTCACGGCAGATGTCCTAGTGTGAGGACTTAGTCGTGAGGCCAACACATCTATGTGGTATCTTGAGAGGGGTTGAGCGGAATCAAGAGACGCAACACAAGACAAGGATTTAGACTGCTTTGGGCCCTGGGAAACATCATTCGGTAACAACCCTACATGTTGTTTGAGGCTAGGTCTTATTATCATCACGAGGGAGTCGCCGTAAACCGGCTCTCCTAGTAATGTCTAGCCCTAAGATTCTTTTCTCCTCCGCTCTTGGGGTGCCCTGCCCCTCCTTATATATGTTGAAGGGGCAGGTTACATGTAGAGTCCAACTCGGATTAAGACTTAAACTATTCTGACTTCTCTTCATGGGCTTCTTAATGTCTTGGGCTTCATAACGTCTCGGGCTTCATAATGTCTCGGGCTTACTAACCCTAGGCGATTCTGTCTGCCGGGTTATGACTGTCAACCGGGTTATGACTGTCTGCCGGTTTATGATGGTCTGCTGGGTTATGATTGTGTGCCGGGTTATGACTTCCTGCCGGTTTATGATTGTCTGCCGGGTTATGATTGTCTGCCGGGTTATGACTTAACACCTGTCGGGTAATCATCTGACTTAACATCTGTCTTAACTGTCTGCCTTAACCATCTGTCTTAACTCTTTGCCGGTTTACCAAGTCCCAGCCGGGTTATAACTCCGGCCGGGTCATACCGCGGGGTATATCCCCGACAACACCGGTTTAAAACACCGCGGCTGACTCACCCATGATTGATTTTAGCTTTACCGGGATGATCATCAACTCCGCGGTGGATAATTTCTGGCCTAACATATCAGGTGAAATCCATCCAGTATATTTTTATATTATATATTGCTTTCTTTAAAAAGAGCAATTACTTCGGCTTACAAGTTCTCTAATGCAGGACAAGTTATCTACCGCGAAAGGGACTATTATATCACCGAGCTGTTGAAAGACTTATACCGGTTTATATCACGGTTAAATATGGAGAGTCTCAAGCCAACTCCTCGAGTAGTCTTAAGACTCGGGGGCTATGATGACATGACTCAGTAAATGTTGCCAGAACTCCGGGTCATTGGAGGGAAGATAACCCGGTCCCGGAGGCTACCGCCATATTGATGAAAATTTAAAGGCCGTCAGAAAAATTCCGGCTTAAAAAGAAGGATTCCGGTTTAAAATTTGGCTCAAGGGAAAGCTGTCTCCCACAAAGCTTTGAAGCTCTCAATATCCGGTTTAAGAATTTCTGGTTCAAAAAGAATAATCTCTCGCAAGTTCGAGTTCTCAGAAAAAATTAAAGGGACCAAAGAGAGTCTGTTGCAAAAGCAAAACTCAAACATAGGTTCCCCTTGAGCACAGCTCACAATATTACTTGGGGGCTCTTTTGTTCTAAAGAACAAGAGTTGCTATAACCCTTGTGATAGGCTTAAAAGCCAGGCTTGGAAGCCAGGTGTATTCACCTAAAACCGCGGGTTATCCTGCCTTTTTAAGTAAGTCACTCCGCCCAGGTATTCCTGGAATGACCCGCCGAACGTTTGACAAGTCAATCTTATACAGACCCTGAACTTGTCAAAGTTAAAACGACGATTGGTTAATGTGAGGTCCATTTTAAAAGGTTTGTAAAATGGTTTAACTCAGTGGCCTGGCAGCCCATGGAAAGCCTCGATTTTCGGCCTGGCAGCCCATGAAAAGCCTCGTTTATCCTGCCTTTTTCGCTTGTTTTTATTCAACAGATTTTTTGAGGTTTATTTGATGAGGTTTATAATGCTTTATGATTATAATTCACCGGTGTTTATTAACCCGTCCTAGCTTTCGAATATAAGTCGCCAGTATGAGATAATATAATATCCGGTGTCTATTAACCCGGCCTGGCTTTCAACTATAAGTCATCAGTATATATTTGGATTGCGCCATTGGAATCATGCACTTATAAATCATTGGGTATATTATTCAAATCTTTAATAGCCAACATGGCTGGATTTTATTATGGTTATCAATAACCAGTATTATGATTGAGGTTTTCAAAGTCGCTATAGCGCAATAGATATTATTTTATCGATGGATATGATTTATTCTACAATGGAAGGAATAGTCCCGAGTCGCTGCAGGCTTATGACCCAGCACTTGGGGGCTACATCATTCAAGTTGAGATTACATCAAATATGCACGTCCCATGTCACTGCCAGCATGCACCATGACACTTGGGGGCTAATGCAAAGTCATTTTTACTGGCCTTATTGAAGACCCGACTCATCACATCATAATGAGCCGGCCCTTGGGGGCTACCAATTGCTCCAGTCAAAAATTTAAGGTACACAAGCTGTAATCCATTATATTGAAAGGTTCACTGCTCAGTTGGTAAAGCACAAAGCTCTTAACCTTGTGGACGTGGGATCAAGCCCCATGATGGGGGTTACATCATATGATGTTCTTTTCAATGAAGTACATATAAAGTTCCAGCTCAGTATTATAGTACTAACCCGGCCCTTGGGGGCTACACGTTGTTGTCCAAGTCTATATGATCATATTTATAAAGTCCCTGCTCATTATTGCATAATGACCCGGCCCTTGGGGGTTACACTGATTGAAGTTTTTATGAGCATAAGGCAATTTCAGATCCTAGGTTGCTGCAAGCATGACAACCCGACACTTGGGGGTTACATATGTGGAATACTTAGTTTATGACTAATGACTGAGATGAACAAATCGGATTTCTTCAAGGTTGTGACATTTATATTGAAGCAAATCTTAAGCTGTTGCTACGCTACCTTCTTAAGACTTGGGGGCTACAAGTGATAGGCATATAAGAGGTATATTTTCAAGCTTGATGTTAACTACAATTATGACCCGGTGCCATCAATATTTATAAACCGACAATTTTGGCAATGATAAA
This sequence comes from Aegilops tauschii subsp. strangulata, assembly GCF_002575655.3. NCBI lineage: Eukaryota > Viridiplantae > Streptophyta > Magnoliopsida > Poales > Poaceae > Aegilops > Aegilops tauschii. The sequence goes on from NC_053039.3 coordinate 522,306,664, forward strand.
CCTGCAAGTTTTACATCTTTAAGCCGGCTGAAGATCAGATGAGTATTTCAAAGACCAATATTTTTGTTAAAGCATTGGGAGTTGAGTCAAATGAATTATTCTTCACAATATTTCTCTCTGACAAACCAATGTCAGCAAATTGGTTATGAAGCTGGCCTATTGACCAGGATTTTCTAGAAAAAGGAAATAACAAGGACTTAAGGATGATCAGGATCAGTTTAACATGGATAAATCCAAATTAAACTGGGGGCTAATGTAGGGGATATACCCCGCGGTGTGACCCGACCGGAGTTATAACCCAGCTGGGACTTGGTAAACCGACAGATGGTAAACCGGTAGATGTTAAGTCAGATGATAACCCGACAGATGTTAAGTCAGATGATAACCCGACAGATGTTAAGTCAGATGATAACCCGGCAGATGTTAAGTCAGATGATAACCCGGCAGATGTTAGGTCAGATCATAACCCGGCAGATGTTAATTTAGATCATAACCCAGTAGACAGAGTCGCCTGGGGTTAATAAGCCCGAGACGTTAAGAAGCCCAAGATGTTAAGAAGCGCATGAAGAGAAGTCAGAATAGTTTAAGTCTTAGTCCGAGATGGACTCTACATGTAACCCACCCCTTCAACTTATATAAGGAGGGGCAGGGCACCCCAAGAGGGGGGGAGAAATAATCTTAAGGCTAGACATAACTAGGAGAGCCGGTTTACGGCGACTCCCTTGTGATGATAATGAGACCTAGCCACAAACAACATGTAGGGTTGTTACCGGATGATGTTTCCCGGGGCCCGAAGCTGTCTTAACCCTTGTCTTGTGTTGCGTTTCTCGATTCTGCTCAACCCCTCTCAAGCTACCACATAGATGCGTTGGCCTCACAACTAAGTCCTCACACTAGGACATCTGTCGTGACAATTCCACGATAGGACCCATGTTGCTTCCAAGGAGATTCGCCGCCGCGACAAGAGGATCTTGAGGATGTTTGGCGAGCACATATCCAGCGGGTCCGAGAACCACATCACTCCAGAGGCAGAATGGATGGCCAAGCAGGGGTATCAGTGGACTGAGTCTGAGGAGGAGCCCATCCCCGCTGCCGAGTCCGACGAGGAGCATGACGAGTGATCACTTCAGCTTGAGCCACCAATTGTGTCGTAGGTGTCCTCTCTGCCTTTTTGGTGTCTCGATGCCAAAGGGGGAGAGAGTGTAGGATTTGCGAGTCGTGTGTCGTGTTTCGTCTTGTCGCTTTGCTTTTTATTCCGTTGAACCTCGTTTGCTTTGTTTGGTTTGTGCTTGTGTGTCCAGAGTCTCTATGATATGGTGTAAGACATATGCACTCTATCGTACCCTTTCGATCATATGCAATATCTTGTGCCCGTTAAGTTATGCTCATAGTTATTATCTTATCTCCTTGTTTAGTGTTAGCTTTATCTTTGCAACATATGCCTTGTCTATAAAATATAGGGGGAGTGTTGATCCTAGTATGTGTGCCGTGCAGTCCAAAGCACTTCTCCAGATAGCACACATCTAGGGGGAGCCCGTCTATATTTTACAGTTGTGGGGTTTGCCCATGTTCTTTGTTATCTCCATTTATGCAAATCCCGTATTGTCATCAATCCACCAAAAAGGGGGAGATTGTAAGGGAATATTTATCCCTTAGTTGTTTTGGTGATTGATGACAATGCTTTTGCGGACTAATCGTGTGCATGGAGTATTTCAGACATATCATGACTAGGCACAAGACGGTTTGGTGCCCTTCGAAGACTACTGAAGACGGTGTTTCTCTACGTTTCTTTTCGGTGGATTTCACTCATAGGAAAGCCATACTATTAAGAGGGGGTCTGCTTTGGAAAGGTTTGGGTCGAATCATCACGTACACGTCTACTCCTTTTTGCACCACATTTCCTTTGGCTCTTTGGAGCATCCTCCGTCTTTCCTTGTCTATGCAAAATGAAGGTTTCCGTGTGTTGCTGAACTAGAGCATGCGGTAGTACTGCTCCTCGGAGCGGTAGTACCGCAGGCCCTTGCGGTAGTACCGGCCTCTGGCGCGGTAGTACCGCAAGTGCTCACAGTAGTACCACACCTCGGGAGCGGTAGTACCGTGGGCTCTAGCCAGGCTCAGCCGCAGGAGCACTAGTAGGCGCGGATGTAATTTTTTACATCCGCGCCCTACGCGGTAGTACCGCGCCTGGCTTGCGGTAGTACCGTATCGGATTTTTGCATAGATCAAAACTTAGTGGAAGTAGTCACGGATGTATTTTTATATGTCCATGCCTTCCCATCCTAGTCCATTCATGCCTTGCGGTAGTACCGCAAGGGGTCGCGCCACGCGGTTCTACCGCTCCTCACCTTGGCGTTTCTGGACGGGTCTTAGGCTCTATCATGGCAGCGGTAGTACCTGAAGGAAATATGCCATAGAGGCAATAATAAAGTTATTATTCATTTCCTTATTTCATGATAAATGTTTATTATTCATGCTAGAATTGTATTAATCGGAAACATAATACCTGTGTGAATACATAGACAAACAGAGTGTCACTAGTATGCCTCTACTTGACTAGCTCGTTGATCAAAGATGGTTATGTTTCCTAGCCATAGACATGAGTTGTCATTTGATTAACGGGATCACATTATTAGGAGAAGGATGTGATTGACTTGACCCATTCCATTAGCTTAGCACTTGATCGTTTAGTATGTTGCTATTGCTTTCTTCATGACTTATACATGTTCCTATGACTATGAGATTATGCACCTCCCGTTTACCGGAGGAACACTTTGTGTGCTACCAAACGTCACAACGTAACTGGGTGATTATAAAGGTGCTCTACAGGTGTCTCCGAAGGTACTTGTTGGGTTGGCGTATTTCGAGATTAGGATTTCTCACTCCGATTGTCGGAGAGGTATCTCTGGGCCCTCTCGGTAATGCACATCACTTAAGCCTTGCAAGCATTGCAACTAATGAGTTTGTTGCGAGATGATGTATTACGGAACGAGTAAAGAGACTTGCCGGTAACGAGATTGAACTAGGTATTGAGATACCGACGATCGAATCTCGGGCAAGTAACATACCGATGACAAAGGGAACAACGTATGTTGTTATGCGGTCTGACCGATAAAGATCTTCGTAGAATATGTGGGAGCCAATATGAGCATCCAAGTTCCGCTATTGGTTATTGACCGGAGACGTGTCTCGGTCATGTCTACATAGTTCTCGAACTCGTAGGGTCCGCACGCTTAACGTTACGATGACAGTTATATTATGAGTTTATATTTTTTGATGTACCGAACGTTGTTTGGAGTCCCGGATGTGATCACGGACATGACGCGGAGTCTCGAAATGGTCGAGACATAAAGATTGATATATTGGACGACTATATTCGGACACCGGAAATGTTCCGGGTGATTTCGGAGAAAACCCGAGTGCCGGAGGGTTACCGGAACCCCCCGGGAGAAGTAATGGGCCTTATGGGCCTTAGTGGAGAGAGAGAGGGGCAGCCAGGAGGGGCCGCGCGCCCCCTCCCCCTCTGGTCCGAATTGGACTAGGAGAGGGGGGCGGCGCCCCCTTTCCTTCTCCCTCTCCCCCTTCCTTTCCCCCTCCTAGTAGGAGTAGGAAAGAGGGGAGTCCTACTCCTACTAGGAGGAGGACTCCTCCTCCTGGCGCGCCAACAAGGGCCGGCCGGCCTCCCCCTTGCTCCTTTATATACGGGGGCAGGGGGGCACCCCATAGACACAACAATTGATATATTGATCTCTTAGCCGTGTGCGGTGCCCCCTCCACCATATTACACCTCGATAATATCGTAGCGGAGCTTAGGAAAAGCCCTGCGTCGGTAGAACATCATCATCGTCACAACGCCGCCGTGCTGACGAAACTCTCCCTCAACACTCGGCTGGATCGGAGTTCGAGGGACGTCATTGAGCTGAACGTGTGCTGAACTCGGAGGTGCCGTACGTTCGGTACTTGATCGGTCGGATCGTGAAGATGTATGACTACATCAACCGCGTTGTGTTAACGCTTCCGCTTTCGGTCTACGAGGATATGTGGACAACACTCTCCCCTCTCGTTGCTATGCATCACCATGATCTTGCGTGTTCGTAGGAATTTTTTTGAAATTACTACGTTCCCCAACAGTGGCATCCGAGCCTGGTTTTATGTGTTGATGTTATGCACGAGTAGAACACAAGTGAGTTGTGGGCGATATAAGTCATACTGCTTATCAGCATGTCATACTTTGGTTCGACGGTATTGTGAGATGAAGCGGCCTGGACCGACATTACGCGTACGCTTACGCGAGACTGGTTTCACCGTTGCAAGCACTCGTTGCTTAAAGGTGACCGGCGGGTGTCTGTCTCTCTCACTTTAGTTGAACGGAGTGTGGCTACGCCCGGTCCTTGCGAAGGTTAAAACAACACCAACTTGACAAACTATCATTGTGGTTTTGATGCGTAGGTAAGAACGGTTCTTGCTAAAGCCCGTAGCAGCCATGTAAAACTTGCAACAACAAAGTAGAGGACATCTAACTTGTTTTTGCAGGGCATGTTGTGATGTGATATGGTCAAAGCATGATGCTAAATTTATTGTATGAGATGATCATGTTTTGTAACCGAGTATCGGCAACTGGCAGGAGCCATATGGTTGTCGCTTTATTGTATGCAATGAAATCGCCATGCAATTGTTTTACTTTATCACTAAGCGGTAGCGATAGTCGTAGAAGCAATAGTTGGTGAGACGACAACGATGCTTCGATGGAGATCAAGGTGTCACGCCAATGACGATGGTGATCATGACGGTGCTTCGGAGATGGAGATCACAAGCACAAGATGATGATGGCCATATCATATCACTTATATTGATTGCATGTGATGTTTATCTTTTATGCATCTTATCTTGCTTTGATTGACGGTAGCATTATAAGATGATCCTTCACTAAATTATCAAAGTATAAGTGTTCTCCCTGAGTATGCACCGTTGCGAAAGTTCTTCGTGCTGAGACACCACGTGATGATCGGGTGTGATAGGCTCTACGTTCAAATACAACGGGTGCAAAACAGTTGCACACGCGGAATACTCAGGTTAAACTTGACGAGCCTAGCATATAACAGATATGGCCTCGGAACACGGAGACCGAAAGGTCGAGCGTGAATCATATAGTAGATATGATCAACATAGTGATGTTCACCATTGAAACTACTCCATCTCACGTGATGATCGGACATGGTTTAGTTGATATGGATCACGTGATCACTTAGAGGATTAGAGGGATGTCTATCTAAGTGGGAGTTCTTAAGTAATATGATTAATTGAACTTGAATTTATCATGAACTTAGTACCTGATAGTATTTTGCTTGTCTATGTTAATTGTAGATAGATGGCCCGTGCTGTTGTTCCGTTGAATTTTAATGTGTTCCTTGAGAAAGCAAAGTTGAAAGATGATGGTAGCAATTATACGGAGTGGGTCCGTAACTTGAGGATTATCCTCATTGCTGCACAGAAGAATTACGTCCTGGAAGCACCGCTGGGTGCCAGGCCTGCTGCAGGAGCAACACCAGATGTTATGAACGTCTGGCAGAGCAAAGCTGATGACTACTCGATAGTTCAGTGTGCCATGCTTTACGGCTTAGAACCGGGTCTTCAACGATGTTTTGAACGTCATGGAGCATATGAGATGTTCCAGGAGTTGAAGTTAATATTTCAAGCAAATGCCCGGATTGAGAGATATGAAGTCTCCAATAAGTTCTACAGCTGCAAGATGGAAGAGAATAGTTCTGTCAGTGAGCATATACTCAAAATGTCTGGGTATAACAATCACTTGATTCAACTAGGAGTTAATCTTCCGGATGATAGCGTCATTGACAGAATTCTTCAATCACTGCCACCAAGCTACAAGAGCTTCGTGATGAACTATAATATGCAAGGGATGGATAAGACGATTCCCGAGCTCTTCGCAATGCTAAAGGCTGCGGAGGTAGAAATCAAAAAGGAGCATCAAGTGTTGATGGTCAATAAGACCACTAGTTTCAAGAAAAAGGGTAAAGGGAAGAAGAAGGGGAACTTCAAGAAGAACAGCAAACAAGTTGCTGCTCAGGAGAAGAAACCCAAGTCTGGACCTAAGCCTGAGACTGAGTGCTTCTACTGCAAGCAGACTGGTCACTGGAAGCGGAACTGCCCCAAGTATTTGGCGGATAAGAAGGATGGCAAGGTGAACAAAGGTATATGTGATATACATGTTATTGATGTGTACCTTACTAATGCTCGCAGTAGTACCTGGGTATTTGATACTGGTTCTGTTGCTAATATTTGCAACTCGAAACAGGGGCTACAGATTAAGCGAAGATTGGCTAAGGACGAGGTGACGATGCGCGTGGGAAATGGTTCCAAAGTCGATGTGATCGCGGTCGGCACGCTACCTCTACATCTACCTTCGGGATTAGTTTTAGACCTAAATAATTGTTATTTGGTGCCAGCGTTAAGCATGAACATTATATCTGGATCTTGTTTGATGCGAGACGGTTATTCATTAAATCAGAGAATAATGGTTGTTCTATTTATATGAGTAATATCTTTTATGGTCATGCACCCTTGAAGAGTGGTCTAATTTTGTTAAATCTCGATAGTAGTGATACACATATTCATAATATTGAAGCCAAAAGATGCAGAGTTGATAATGATAGTGCAACTTATTTGTGGCAATGCCGTTTAGGTCATATAGGTGTAAAGCGCATGAAGAAACTCCATACTGATGTACTTTTGGAACCACTTGATTATGAATCACTTAGTACTTGCGAACCGTGCCTCATGGGCAAGATGACTAAAATGCCGTTCTCCGGAACTATGGAGAGAGCAACAGATTTGTTGGAAATCATACATACAGATGTATGTGGTCCGATGAATATTGAGGCTCGTGGCGGATATCGTTATTTTCTCACCTTCACAGATGATTTGAGCAGATATGGGTATATCTACTTAATGAAACATAAGTCTGAAACATTTGAAAAGTTCAAAGAATTTTAGAGTGAAGTTGAAAATCATCGTAACAAGAAAATAAAGTTTCTACGATCAGATCATGGAGGAGAATATTTGAGTTACGAGTTTGGTCGACATTTGAAACAATGCGGAATAGTTTCGCAACTCACGCCACCCGGAACACCACAACGTAATGGTGTGTCCGAACGTCGTAATCGTACTTTACTAGATATGGTGCGATCTATGATGTCTCTTACTGATTTACCGCTATCGTTTTGGGGTTATGCTTTAGAGACGGCTGCATTCACGTTAAATAGGGCACCATCGAAATCCGTTGAGACGACGCCTTATGAACTGTGGTTTGGCAAGAAACCAAAGTTGTCATTTCTTAAAGTTTGGGGATGCGATGCTTATGTGAAAAAACTTCAACCTGATAAGCTCGAACCCAAATCGGAGAAATGTGTCTTCATAGGATACCCAAAGGAGACTATTGGGTAGACCTTCTATCACAGATCCGAAGGCAAAACTTTTGTTGCTAAATTCGGAAATTTTCTGGAGAAGGAGTTTCTCTCGAAAGAAGTGAGTGGGAGGAAAGTAGAACTTGATGAGGTAACTGTACCTGCTCCCTTATTGGAAAGTAGTTCATCACAGAAACCAGTTTTTGCGACACCTACGCCAATTAGTGAGGAAGTTAATGATGATGATCATGAAACTTCAGATCAAGTTATTACTGAACCTCGTAGATCAACCAGAGTAAGATCCGCACCAGAGTGGTACGGTAATCCTGTTCTGGAGGTTATGTTACTAGACCATGACGAACCTACGAACTATGAAGAAGCGATGGTGAGCCCAGATTCCGCAAAATGGCTTGAGGCCATGAAATCCGAGATGGGATCCATGTATGAGAACAAAGTATGGACTTTGGTTGACTTGCCCGATGATCGGCAAGCCATTGAAAATAAATGGATCTTCAAGAAGAAGACTGACGCTGACGGTAATGTTACGGTCTATAAACCTCGACTTGTTGCGAAAGGTTTTCGACAAGTTCAAGGGATTGACTACGATGAGACCTTCTCACCCGTAGCGATGCTTAAGTCTGTCTGAATCATGTTAGCAATTGCCGCATTTTATGATTATGAAATTTGGCAAATGGATGTCAAAACTGCATTCCTGAATGGATTTCTGGAAGAAGAGTTGTATATGATGCAACCGGAAGGTTTTGTCGATCCAAAGGAAGCTAACAAAGTGTGCAAGCTCCAGCGATCCATTTATGGACTGGTGCAAGCCTCTCGGAGTTGGAATAAACGCTTTGATAGTGTGATCAAAGCATTTGGTTTTATACAGACTTTTGAGGAAGCCTGTATTTACAAGAAAGTGAGTGGGAGCTCTGTAGCATTTCTGATATTATATGTGGATGACATATTACTGATTGGAAATGATATAGAATTTCTGGATAGCATAAAGGGATACTTGAATAAGAGTTTTTCAATGATAGACCTCGGTGAAGCTGCGTATATATTGGGCATCAAGATTTATAGATATAGATCAAGACGCTTAATTGGACTTTCACAAAGCACATACCTTGACAAAGTTTTGAAAAAGTTCAAAATGGATCAAGCAAAGAAAGGGTTCTTGCCTGTGTTACAAGGTGTGAAATTGAGTAAGACTCAATGCCCGACCACTGCAGAAGATAGAGAGAAGATGAAAGATGTTCCCTATGCTTCAGCCATAGGCTCTATTATGTATGCAATGCTGTGTACCTGGCCTGATGTATGCCTTGCTATAAGTCTAGCAGGAAGGTACCAAAGTAATCTAGGAGTGGATCACTGGACAGCGGTCAAGAACATCCTAAAATACCTGAAAAGGACTAAGGATATGTTTCTCGTTTACGGAGGTGACAAAGAGCTCATCGTAAATGGTTACGTCGATGCAAGCTTTGACACTGATCCGGACGATTCTAAATCGCAAACCGGATACGTGTTTACATTGAACGGTGGAGCTGTCAGTTGGTGCAGTTATAAACAAAGCGTCGTGGCGGGATCTACGTGTGAAGCGGAGTACATAGCTGCTTCGGAAGCAGCAAATGAAGGAGTCTGGATGAAGGAGTTCATATCCGATCTAGGTGTCATACCTAGTGCATCGGGTCCAATGAATTTTTTTTGTGACAATACTGGTGCAATTGCCTTAGCAAAGGAATCCAGATTTCACAAGAGAACCAAGCACATCAAAAGACGCTTCAATTCCATCCGGGATTTAGTCCAGGTGGGAGACATAGAAATTTGCAAGATACATACGGATCTGAATGTTGCAGACCCATTGACTAAGCCTCTTCCACGAGCAAAACATGATCAGCACCAAGGCTCCATGGGTGTAAGAATCATTATAGTGTAATCTAGATTATTGACTCTAGTGCAAGTGGGAGACTGAAGGAAATATGCCCTAGAGGCAATAATAAAGTTATTATTTATTTCCTTATTTCATGATAAATGTTTATTATTCATGCTAGAATTGTATTAACCGGAAACATAATACTTGTGTGAATACATAGACAAACAGAGTGTCACTAGTATGCCTGTACTTGACTAGCTCGTTGATCAAAGATGGTTATGTTTCCTAGCCATAGACATGAGTTGTCATTTGATTAACGGGATCACATTATTAGGAGAATGATGTGATTGACTTGACCCATTCCGTTAGCTTAGCACTTGATCGTTTAGTATGTTGCTATTGCTTTCTTCATGACTTATACATGTTCCTATGACTATGAGATTATGCAACTCCCGTTTACCGGAGGAACACTTTGTGTGCTACCAAATGTCACAACGTAACTGGGTGATTATAAAGGTGCTCTACACGTGTCTCCGAAGGTACTTGTTGGGTTAGCGTATTTCGAGATTAGGATTTCTCACTCCGATTGTCGGAGAGGTATCTCTGGGCCCTCTCGGTAATGCACATCACTTAAGCCTTGCAAGCATTGCAACTAATGAGTTTGTTGCGAGATGATGTATTAGGGAACGAGTAAAGAGACTTGCCGGTAACGAGATTGAACTAGGTATTGAGATACCGACAATCGAATCTCGGGCAAGTAACATACCGATGACAAAGGGAACAACGTATGTTGTTATGCGGTCTGACCGATAAAGATCTTCGTAGAATATGTGGGAGCCAATATGAGCATCCAGGTTCCGCTATTGGTTATTGAACGGAGACGTGTCTCGGTCATGTCTACATAGTTCTCGAACCCGTAGGGTCCGCACGCTTAACGTTACGATGACAGTTATATTATGAGTTTATATGTTTTGATGTACCGAAGGTTGTTCGGAGTCCCAAATGTGATCACGGACATGACGAGGAGTCTCGAAATGGTCGAGACATAAGGATTGATATATTGGACGACTATATTCGGACACCGGAAATGTTCCGGGTGATTTCGGAGAAAACCGGAGTGCCGGAGGGTTACCGGAACCCCCCCGGGAGAAGTAATGGGCCTTATGGGCCTTAGTGGAGAGAGAGAGGGCCAGCCAGGAGGGGCCGCACGCCCCCTCCCCCTCTGGTCCGAATTGGACTAGGAGAGGGGGGGCGGCGCCCCCCTTTCCTTCTCCCTCTCCCCCTCCTAGTAGGAGTAGGAAAGAGGGGAGTCCTACTCCTACTAGGAGGAGGACTCCTCCTCCTGGCGCGCCAACAAGGGCCGGCCGGCCTCCCCCTTGCTCCTTTATATACGGGGGCAGGGGGGCACCCCATAGACACAACAATTGATCTATTGATCTCTTAGCCGTGTGCGGTGCCCCCTCCACCATATTACACCTCGATAATATCGTAGCAGTGCTTAGGCGAAGCCCTGCGTCGCTAGAACATCATCATCGTCACCACGCCGTCGTGCTGACGAAACTCTCCCTCAACACTCGGCTGGATCGGAGTCCGAGGGACGTCATCGAGCTGAACGTGTGCTGAACTCGGAGGTGCCGTATGTTCGGTACTTGATTGGCCGGATCGTGAAGACGTACGACTACATCAACCGCGTTGTGTTAACGCTTCCGCTTTCGGTCTACGAGGGTACGTGGACAACACTCTCCCCTCTCGTTGCTATGCATCACCATGATCTTGCGTGTTCGTAGGAATTTTTTTGAAATTACTACGTTTCCCAAGAGTACCGTGGTTCGCCGCGGTAGTATCGTGAGCCCTTGCGGTAGTACCACTGTGTTGGTGCGGTAGTACCGCAGGTCGCGAGCTGGTTTAGTGGATAACGGTTGGATTTGTCCTTGCACTATATAAGGGGAGTCTTCTTCTCCGAGTTGACTACCTCTTCCACTCTGAAGCTCCATTGTTGCTCCAAGCTCCATTTTCGCCCGATCTCTCTCCCTAGCCAATCAAACTTGTTGATTCTTTAGGGACTGGTTGAGAAGGCCCCGATCTACACTTCCACCAAGAGAAATTTGATCCCCCCACCAATCCCTTGCGGATCATGTTACTCTTGGGTGTTTGAGCACCCTAGACAGTTGAGGTCACCGCGGAGCCATATTCCATTATGGTGAAGCTTCGTGGTGTCGTTGGGAGCCTCCAATTAAGTTGTGGAGATTGCCCCAACCTTGTTTGTAAAGGTCCGGTCGCCGCCTCCAAGGGCACCAATAGTGGAATCACGGCATCTCGCATTGTGTGAGGGCGTGAGGAGAATACGATGGCCCTAGTGGCTTCTTGGGAAGCATTGTGCCTCCACACCGCTCCAACGGAGACGTACTTTCCCTCAAAAGGAAGGAACTTCGGTAACACATCCTCGTCTTCACCGGCTCCACTCTTGGTTATCTCGTGCCTTTACTTGTGCAAGCTTATTTGTGTTATATCCCTTGCTTGCTTGTGTGCTTGTTGTTGTTGCATCATATTGGTTGCCCACCTAGTTGCATATCTAGACAACCTACTTTGATGCAAACTTTAAATTGGTACAGAAAAGCAAAAATTGTTAGTTGCCTATTCACCCCCCCTCTAGTCAACTATATTGATCCTTTGAATGACAAAAATCACATGCAAATAATAAAGTGACATGATATGGCCAATATCATCTTGCGCCTTTGATCTCCATCTTCGAGGTGCGGCATGATCACCTTCGTCACCGGCATGACACCATGATCTCCATCATCGTGTCTTCATGAAGTTGTCTCGCCAACTATTACCTCTACTACTATGGATAACGGTTAGCAATAAAGTAAAGTAATTACATGGTGTTTTCATTGACTCGCAGGTCATACAATAAAATAAGACATGTCTTATGGCTCCTGCCGGTTGTCATACTCATCGGCATGCAAGTCGTGATTCCTATTACAAGAACATTATCAATCTCATTCATCACATCCTTTTGGACATATCACATCACATAGCATACCCTGCAAAAACAAGTTAGACATCCTCTAATTGTTGTTGCATGTTTTACGTGGCTGCTATGGGTTTCTACCAAGAACGTTTCTTACCTACGCAAAAGCAACAACGGTGATATGCCAATTGCTATTTACCCTTCATAAGGACCCTCTTCATCGAATCCGGTCTGACTAAAGGGGGAGAGACAGGCACCTGCTAGCCACCTTATGCATCAAGTGCATGTCAGTCGGTGGAACCTGTCTCACGTAAGCGTACGTGTAAGGTCGGTCCGGGCCGCTTCATCCCACAATGTCGCCGAATCAAGATAGGACTAGTAACGGTAAGAAAATTGAACAAATCATCGCCCAGAACCACTTGTGTTCTACTCGTGCATAGATTCTACGCATAGACCTAGCTCATGATGCCACTGTTGGGGAACGTAGTAATAATTCAAAATTTTCCTACGTGTCACCAAGATCAATCTAGGGGATGCTAGCAACGAGAGAGAGGGAGTGCATCTTCATACCCTTGAATATCGCTAAGCAGAAGCGTTACAAGAACGCGGTTGATGGAGTTGTACTCGCGGCGATTCAAATCGCGGAAGACCGATCCAAGCGCCGAACGGACGGCGCCTCTGCGTTCAACACACGTACAGCCCAGGGATGTCTCCTCCTTGTTGATCCAGCAAGGTGTCACGCCCAATATGCGACCCTATCCGCGAGGAACTCGAAGGTCCTGCCAAGGATAGACCCGCATATTGAAACGCTTTTGCAAGGTGGATATCATTACATCAACGTTACATAATAGAAGGGGATACATACAAGAGGCATACAAATGCCGCAAGAATACATCAATACCTCATACATAAGATCATCATCCGACTACGAATGAAACACAAACATAAGCTCAAACGACATCCACCCTGCTAGCCCAGGCTGCCGAACTGGAACCTATCCCCTGATCCAAGAAGAAGCAGAAGAAGAACTCCAAACAAGTAAACATCGCTCTCGCGTCATGATCATCGCAAAACCTGTACCTGCAACTGGTGTTGTAGTAATATGTGAGCATCGAGGACTCAGCAATCACATTACCATGGGTATCAAGACTAGCAAAGCTTAATGGGTAGGAAAGGGGGTAAAGTGGTGAGGTTGCAGTAGCGACTAAGCATGTATGGTGGCTAACTTACGCAAACAAGAGCGAGAAGAGAAGCAAAGGAATGGACGTGAAACTAGCAATGATCAAGAAGTGATCCTGAACTCCTACTAACGTCAAACATAACACAGAAACCGTGTTCACTTCCCGGACTCCGCCGAAAAGAGATCATCACGGCTACACACGCGGTTGATGCGTTTTAGTTAAATCAAGTGTCAAGTTCTCTACAACCGGACATTAACAAATTCCCATCTGCCACATAACCGCGGGCACGGCTTTCGAAAGATAATACCCTGCAGGGGTGTCCCAACTTAGCCCATTATAAGCTCTCACGGTCAACGAAGGATATTCCTTCTCCTGGGAAGACCCGATCAGTCTCGGAATCCCGGTTACCAGACATTTCGACAATGGTAAAACAAGACCAGCAAAGCCGCCCGAATGTGCCGACAAATCTTGATAGGAGCTGCACATATCTCGTTCTCAGGGCACACCGGATTGTCCAAGCTTCCGATAGGCCAGCCCAGAGTTGCCCCTGGTGGCCACCGGCGACTGACAGGTTGGACCAACACTCGAAGGAGCACTGGCCCAGGGGGGGGGGGGGGTAAATAAATATGACCCTCGAGAGCGCGACTCCCAAGGGAAAAAGGCTAGGTGAGGCAATGTAAAACCAAGGTTGGGCCTTGCTGGAAGAGTTTTATTCAAAGCGAACTGTCAAGGGGGTCCCATAAATCACCCAACCGCATAAGGGATGCAAAATCAAGGAACATAACACCGGTATGACGGAAACTAGGGCGGCAAGAGTGGAACAAAACGCCAGGCATAAGGCCGAGCCTTCCACCCTTTACCAAGTATATAGATGCATTAATTAAATAAGAGATATTGTGATATCCCAACATAAACATAATCCAACATGGAGCAATCTTCAACTTCACCTGCAACTAGCAACGCTATAAGAGGGGCTGAGCAAAAGCGGTAACATAGCCAAACAATGGTTTGCTAGGAAGGGTGACAAAGGTTAGAGGTTCATGGCAATTTGGGAGGCTTGAAGAGCAAGTGATAGGTGGCGCAACAAAGCGATAGAATGAAGCAACTAGCATAGCAATGATAGTAGTGAGATCCAGGGTAACGGTCATCTTGCCTGAAATCCCGCTAGGAAGAAGAACGAGTCCATGAAGAAGATGAGGCCACAAAGACGAACGAATCCTCACGATCGCAATGATAGTAGTTTTAATCAAGTAGTTGAGCAGCTTTGCGCATTAGCCCCCAAGTGCCAAGTACGTTTGCCTGCAAAGTGCTTGGGACTTATTTTCATGATCCGGCACTGTAAATAGAGCTCTTCAGCATACATTAGCCCCCAAGTGCCATGTGTCTTTGCTTGCAAAGTGCTTGGGACTTAATATTGCATTATAATCACCCTAACCGTAACCCGGAATTTGTACAGGCCGTCTGTAAGAAATTTGAATCGGAAATCTCTGATCTGAAGAACCGCCTGAAGACTCAGGAAAGTGAAACTCAAAAGGCCAACTCCAAATTTGAATTCAGTGTATCTGCACAAGAGAAACTGAAGAAAAAGTTTGAAGCAGAAAGAAAAGCCTGGGCGGAGAAAAGACTGCTTTGCTCAGCCGGGCCGAACAAGCGGAGGCCACTCTTACTGAAAGAACCACCGAGCTATCCGGCTTAAAACGCCATGTATCTCAGATGGTTTCCGCAATCTTTGGTAAGTTACTCTGTAAGTTTCTAGCTAGTTTACATCGTTCATTTCCCATAAGCATCTCAATTGCCATCAGCTCACCTGACTTTGTAATGCAGGTCCCCGGAGTTCCAATCTTAACCAGAACGCGCTGACCAAGCTGAAGGTGGTTTATACCTTGGTAGAGCAACTTTACACCGGGTCACAACGTGCCTTAGCCTTTGTGGCTCTGTCAAACGAAGTTCCCACTCATCTGGCGGATGTACTCAGGCGGCTTGCCGTGCTTCCTCAACGCTTCCAAGAGTTAAGACGTGCTTCTGCAAGAGCCGGAGCCATAGCCGCTCTAAGCCGGGCCAAGGCGTTTCTACCGGAACTAGACCCGGCCGACATCGCCCTTGGGTATCCTAGCTTGAAGGAAGATGGCACTCCCTTTGACCAGAAGGACTTTGCCGCTTGCGTGAAGAGCGTACGCCCTGTGGCCACCTTGATTAGTAATGACAAAGACCTCACCAAATATCAACCGGGCTATGACGCGGAGAATCAGAGGATCCCAACACCTCGTTATGAAGCAGTCAGCCTGATTCCTCCGACTCGTAAGCATACCTTCGCCCCTGAAGTTGACCCGGCCGGGTTAATTGATGATGAAGCTCAATTTGAAGCCTTGAGTGGCATTGACTGGAAATCATCAACCTTCCAGGACATGGAAACAACCAGAGGAGCGGAGAGGGATGAACCGGAAGCTTCAGCCCAACAGCACCTTTGACCTCTACGGCGGCTGATGGTTATGTCTTAAAAACAATGCCTCACCTTTTGGACTCGGGGAGTCATGTAATAGAGTAGGATAAGCACTTAATTTTGCCGTGCCATCGTGCACGTGTGTAGCGCTCAACACTTTTTAAGCCTCTCTTTTATATTCTTCCGGGTTATGTTTGATCCTCTGCTTTCCTTAAGTTTAAAGAGCTGTATTTAATTGTCCTGCATAGAAAACAAATCACAAGTCCCTAGGCGGCTCACCGCATGGAGAGTCATATATCGTACATATAACCCGGAATATGCATCAAAGTCACAATAAACCGGTTCTCAATTATATTTTGGAGATAACCATAACAGCATACCTGCGAGCCTTTGAGTATACTTCCGGTTTATGTAACCCGAATAATGAGGTTAAGAACTCAACTCCGGTTCACCAGCACATATAATGCATATTATGTGCTATCAACGTTACTAATCAAGGTTAAGCCGGTGGAATCAGAACCACCCTTCAACACTTTTGATATGATCAAAAGAACTTGTTTGCAACAAAGAGATCTCAAAAATTTAGAGGCCTGTGATTTGAATACGACCAGAGAACCGTCTCAAAGGGGTCAAGCTAAGATTCAAATGCGATCATATAGCCCCCAGTGGCCTTGGCGAAGAAGGTACCGACAGCTATGTTCTCTTTGGTTTGAATATGACCTATGTTTGAACAGGAAGCCCCCAAATGACCTTAAGAGTTGTATAACGACGCTGATTCAAATACGATCCACGTCGGTTCCCAAAGGGGGTTGAGCTATGATTCAAATATGATCAAGAAACTCCCCAATGAGCTCGGCAATATGCCAATCAAGTGGGTATCGACAGCTATGTTCTCTTTGGTTCGAATACGACCTATGTTTGAACAGGAAGCCCCCAAACGATCATATTTTTAATGGCTTGATTTGAATACAATCATAAGCCGGATCAACCTCCAAGTGACCATGTAATATTACAATGAAAACAACAATGACACATTTACCTTTGGAGGGAAACAAGGACAAAGGTCCTGCTTTATTATTTATCATAATATATACATGGCTATAGAAATATGTACATTATGAGAGCCGGTTGCTCAAGTGTAATAAGGCCAAAGCTGAGCTATATTCCACGGCCGGCGGGTCTCCTCCTCTGACTTACGTGAATCTTTGTGCTCTCGAACATCGATGAGGTAGTATGACCCGTTGTGCAAGTTCTTGCTGACCACAAAGGGCCCTTCCCAAGGTGGGGATAGTTTGTGTGGATCTGTTTGATCCTGGATGAGCCGGAGCACCAAATCACCTTCCTGAAAGGTCCTGGACTTAACCCGGCGGCTGTGATAGCGGCACAGGTCTTGTTGGTAAATCGCCGAGCGAGCTGCTGCTACGTCACGTTGTTCGTCCAACAAGTCAAGAGCATCTTGACGCGCCTGCTCATTATCCGCCTCGACATAAGCCACCACTCGAGGCGAGTCATGACGGATGTCGCTAGGGAGGACCGCCTCAGCTCCGTAAACCATGAAGAAAGGTGTGTAACCCGTAGACCTGTTAGGAGTAGTATTGATTCTCCATAATACGGAAGGTAACTCCTCCACCCAATAACCCGGCGTCCGTTGCAAAGGGACCAAAAGCCGGGGCTTGATGCCCTTCAAGATTTCCTGATTGGCTCTCTCAGCTTGACCATTGGATTGAGGGTGAGCCACTGATGAAACATCAAGCCGAATATGCTCTTGTTGACAAAAATCCGCCATGGCGCCTTTAGATCGATTGGTACCATTGTCAGTTATAATGCTGTGTGGAAAACCAAAGCGAAATATCACCTTTTTCATGAACTGAACCGCCGTGGCCGCGTCACACTTACTAACTGGCTCTGCCTCAACCCACTTTGTGAACTTGTCAACCGCCACCAAGAGGTGGGTCTTCTTATCTTTGGACCTTTTGAAAGGCCCAACCATATCAAGCCCCCAGAGTGCAAACGGCCAAGTGATTGGAATCATCCTCAACTCTTGAGCCGGCATGTGAGCCCGTCTTGAGAACTTCTGACAACCGTCACATTTACTGACCAAGTCCTCTGCATCAGCATGAGCCGTCAGCCAATAAAAACCATGACGAAAAGCCTTGGCCACAAGGGATTTTGAGCCGGCATGATGGCTACAATCCCCCTCGTGAATCTCACGTAAAATTTCTTGACCTTCCTCAGAGGAAACACAATGCTGAAAAACTCCAGTGACACTGTGATGATGCAGCTCGCCATTGGCAATTATCATTGACTTAGACCGCCAGGTTATTTGTCTGGCCAAAGTTTCATCCTCAGGCAATTCTCCCCGGGTCATGTAAGCCAAGTATGGCACTGTCCAATCTAGGATAACGTGGAGAGCCGCCACCAACCGTGCTTCTGGGTCAGGAACAGCCAAGTCTTCCTCTGTAGGTAACTTGACGAAAGGGTTATGCAGAGTATCCAAGAAAGTATTAGGCGGCACCGGCTTTCCCTGAGAGCCTAACCGGCTTAATGCATCAGCCGCCTCGTTCTTTCTGCGATCGACGTGCTCTACTTGGTAACCCTGAAAATGTCCAGCAATGGCATCAACTTCGCGGCGATAAGCCACCATGAGGGGGTCCTTGGAATCCCACTTGCCTGATACTTGTTGGGCCACCAAATCTGAGTCGCCAAAGCACCTTACCCGGCTTAAACTCATCTCCTTAGCCACCTGTCGTGGAATTGTCACGGCAGATGTCCTCGTGCAAGGACTTAGTCGTGGAGCCATCGCAGCTAGGAAGCTTAAAGGGGTTAAGCGGGACAAGGAACACGAGGGTTATACTGGTTCGGCCCCTTACGGTGAAGGTAAAAGCCTACGTCCAGTTGAGGTGGTATTACTTAGGGTTTCGATGACCAGGGAGCTTAATCGCTATGCCTGGCTCTCGATCTGTTGTTTTTCGTCCTGAACCGCCGCCGGGTAATCCCTTTATATAGAGAGGCTGACGCCCCGCGGCTCTCAGAGTCCCGGCCGGCTTATAACAGTGTCTGGCTCGGACTCTTAACTACTCTTGCCTTACATTACAAGTCTTGCCATAATGGCGGTTTATCACTACGGGCCTTAAGCCGCCTCCGGGTCTTAAGCCCATTATCGATCCGCCATCCTCTAGCCCGGTACTGGGCTTCACGTGATGATCAGTATGACGCAACCCGGCCCCTCCTGGGCGGGTGACTCTAATGGTTATATCTTCAACATTAGGCCCCAGATTGATTTGAACCGGTTCATGTCAATCTTCAATCCCTTTAAGAGAAAATCTTCCGGCTTCTGCTTGTGCGAAGGTTATAACCTGCCGTGACGTCATCTTCCGGATTCTTGGTAACCCGCCATGACGTCATCTTCCATTAAATTCATTTTTTATTCTGTCATATCTCAACGGATGTTATCTTGATGACCATCCCGAGAATCGAGGCATTCAAGCGGCAAGATAATCATGTCCTCAGCCCCCTCGTTTCTCGCGCCCATTTACCAGCCGTCCCTTATAAATAAGCCCGGCCCATAAGCCTTCGTCACTCCCCTCGATCCCTCGTCTTCCTCCTCTGAAGCCCCAGAGCTCGAGCTCCGCCGCTGCCGCCGCGCCCCTTGTCTTCCTCAACCTCGACCGCTGCATCACCCTGAACCGGTCCAGAGAAACGGCGGCAACCTCCGCAGCTCATCAGCGCCAGTAAGTTCTTGCCACTCCATACAATAGATTCGCATTAGGGTTCTGTCGTTCTCCCCTGTTCCTCGTAGTTTCATCTCGAGTTCTTCACAGTTCTTCCACCGCGACCTCTTTTGATCCAGAAAGTAGGATAGAACACCTGCGGTAGTGGTTTCGCACCCATTTCCAATACTAGCAGATCCCTCTTGCTTGCAAAAAGACCTCATTAGAACTTATGAACTTCTCTGTGCCAGTTTTTAGGTCTAGAAATTTTTTCCTTTCTAGATGACCGTTTGATCCAAAATAATTATTGCGATCTGTGAAACTTGTTTGTGCAACACTTAGGCAAAAATTGCATTTGTTAGCTATGGCGACTCATATATCCGGCTTAAAAGAGGCCATGCTTTATAGAATTTCCGGATCATTGTAGTAGAGTTAAACAACTTAATTGCTCCTGAAATCCCCGGCGGCTTAAATAACCTGACACAATTAATCATATATCATTAGGCCCTTTCATAAGCCGCCTTCTTGAATACTGAACTGAAATTTCCCTCCGGTTTAAATTTGAACCGGAAATTCTCTTTTATCATAGGCCTCCGTCTTTCACAATGCCACCCAAAGCTCCCAAGGCGCCCATTACGTGCAACTGGGTGAGATCCAGCGTTACTGACAATACCTTAGATGACTTCGTGAAAACGGGTTACCTGCCTAAGAAGGAGGTCATGTCCTATCGTGCCCCTGACCCGTCCGAAGAAAGACCTCAACCAACAGACGGAGAGGTTGTTATATTTGCTGATCACATGAGCCGGGGCTTTGCTCCTCCTGGCTCAAAATTCTTCAGAGATGTTCTGAACTTTTTCGATCTGCGACCTCAAGACATTGGACCCAATTCTGCGTCGAACATTTGTAACTTTCAAGTGTTCTCTGAGGTATACCTTGGAGAAGAACCCAGCCTGCTACTCTTTAGGGAGTTATTTTACTTGAACCGCCAGAATGAATGCGCCAACTGGCCTAGCTTGGAACTTGGTGGAATCTCAATTCAACGACGGAGAGATTGCCTCTTTCCTTATGCTGAGCCACCAAGCCACCCAAAGGACTGGAACCAGACATGGTTCTACTGCCAAGATACTTCTCCGGCTGATGAGAACCCTCTGCCCGGCTTTCGTGCCCTGCGTCTGGAGTCGAATCACCCCCTGCCAGACAAATTATCTCAAGCTGAGCGTCAACCACTTATCCCCACCATCAACAAGATTAAAGCTCTTCTGCGAAATGGCCTTAACGGCGTTGCCCTGGTCTGGGTTTGGATTGCTTGGCGGGTGATTCCTCTAAGCCGCCGCCCCGGCTTGATGTGTGATTACACGGGCCAGAAGAATGATCCTCTTCCGCACAGCCCCAACGACTTACCTGAAGACGTCGTTGATGACATGACCAAGTCCCTTCTGAACGAGAGCTTAGCATATTGCGGGAGGACAGGCTTAAGTCCCTTCTGCAAAGCTAACCCAGCTCCGGCGGTAAGCTACTGATCTGAGCACCTTACTTTCCATTTGAACAATTTTCATCTTAACTTCAAGAAACCTTTGTCGTATTTTTCAGGCTAATGATAAGTTCTGGAAGGTCAGGTATGACCATGAGGCTGCTAAAAAAGCCAGGAAGGTCAAAAAAGCCGCCAGCAGAGCCGCTCCCCGCAAGAAGGGGAGTAAGCCTAGCGCCTCAGACCTGCTTCAGTTGGATGATACCTCCGAGTCAGAGGTAGCCCTTGATTCTTTAGGATCTTCTTTGGTTCTTTTGTCTGTTTTTAACCACCTTATTGACACTGATTATCAGCAGGATGATACCGGAGCGAGTAACCCGGTGATTGAAGAGGTAACTATACTTTCCTCCGACTCGGAGCCCTTGCCAAGGCTGAAAGTCCGAAGAGTAACCCGGAAAGTAAGATTTTCACATCCTTTTGCTTATCAAGATCCTCAATTTCTCTTGAAGCGACAGATTCATGAGAGCCGGAGGCAAACCCAGACCAACAAGGAAGCAGACCTCTCCTCCGGCTTACCTGAAGCATCAAGGAAGCGTCGGACCGAGGTTATCTCCAACTTATATCCTTTTCATCCTTTGGCGGGCGTCACTCGTCAACCACTCAATTCTTCTGATTCAAACTATCAGGAAACTTCACCTTCCTCCGGGGACTCCATGCAATCTAATTTGCCGGCTTTCAAGACCGCTCCCGGGTAATGATGATTAGCTTACTTTGTGCTTATCTTACTCATGTTTTTGCACTAACCTTTTGAAGACTTTCAGTGCACAAGCAAAGCTCAGCAAGAGGGCAAAGAAAAGTAACCCGGTCGAAGATCCGGTCTTGACTGAACCCAACGCCTCTGCCTCTGAGCCGCCGTCTGCACCAGCCCCAGAAAACACCACTCCAACGGAAGAACAAGCCATGGAGAGTTCTGACAACCTGGAGATTCCCAGCCCAGCTCAACCGGCCAATGACCCGGATGTGGTGATTACCCGGACCGAATTTGTTGAGCCGGGAAGACCCACTGTGCTGGCTAGATGCTCTGCTAAGGAAGAACTGCTGGAGCGCCGCAGGGCCAGACTGGATATCACTGACTATGCTAACTTGAGCATTGGAGATATTGTCGTTGGTTATATTGGTCAAGTGCACAACAGCCGGGACCTGGAAATTGACATGGTGAAGCAGATACAGCAAAAATCTGAGGTATAATTCCCTTGTTTACTCCATAGTCATCCTTACCATGCTAGCCCCCAAGTCTATTACTTATGATAAAATATGTTGTAGACTTAATACCGTCTTACCTGGTAACACTGCAAGGGCCGGGTTAAATAGCCTAGGTGAACCGGTCTTTTACCTTACCTTTAAATCAAGTACTTGAGCAACTTTGCCCATTAGCCCCCAAGTGCCAAGTGTCTTTGCTTGCAAAGCGCTTGGGACTTTAATGTTGCATGATAGTCACTCAAACTGTAACCCGAAAGTTGTACAGGCTGCCTGCAAGAAACTTAAATCGAAAATCTCTGATCTGAAGACCCGCTTGAAGACTCAGGAAAATGAGACCCAGAAAGCCAATGCCAAATTTGAGTTCAGTGTCTCTGCACAAGAAAAATTGAAGAAAAAATTTGAAACAGAAAGAAAAGCCTGGGCCGATGAGAAGACTGCCTTGCTCAGCCGGGCCGAACAAGCGGAGGCTGCTCTTACTGAAAGAACCGCCAAACTCTCCGGCTTAAAACACCATGTATCGCAGATGGTCTCCGCAATCTTCGGTAAGTTCTCTGTAAGCTTTAAATAAGCTTACATCATTCATGTCTCATAAGCCCCTCCAGTGCTATCAGCTCACCTGACTTTGTTATACAGGCCCCAGAAGCTCCAATCTCAATCAGAACATGCTGACCAAGCTGAAGGCTGTTTACACCTTGGTGGAGCAACTCTACACCGGGTCACAACGTGCTTTAGCCGTTGTGGCTCTGTCCAATGAGGTTCCGACTCACCTGGCAGAAGTACTCAGGCGGCTTGCCGTACTTCCTCAACGCTTCCAAGAGCTGAGACGGGCTTCTGCAAGAGCCGGAGCTATAGCTTCTCTGAGCCGGGCCAAGGCGTTTCTACCGGAGCTAGACCCGGCCGACATCGCTCTTGGATACCCCAGCCTGAAGGAAGACGGTACCCCCTTTGACCAGAAAGACTTCGCCACCTGTGTGAAGAGCGTGCGTCCGGTGGCCACCTTGATTGGGAATGACACAGATCTTACCAAGTATCAGCCAGGCTATGACGCGGAAAATCAGAGGATCCCAACTCCACGCTATGAAGTAGTCAGCCTGATCCCTCCGACTCGTAAGCATACCTTCGCCCCAGAAGTTGACCCGGCCGGGTTAATTGATGATGAGGCTCAATTTGAAGCTTTGAGTGGCATTGACTGGAAATCAACAACCTTCCAGGTCATGGAAACAGCCGGAGGAGCGGAGAGGGATGAGCCGGGAGCTTCAACCCAACAAGCACCTTGACTTCTTAGGCGGCTCATGGCTACGCCTTAACAACAATGCCTCACCTTTTTGACTCGGGGAGTCCTGTAATAGAGTAGGACAAACACTTAATTTTGTCGTGCCATTGTGCATGTGTGCAGTGCTTAACTCTGTTGAAGCTGCTCTCTTATATTCCTCCGGGTTATATTTGGTCATTTACTTTCCTTAAGCTTAAAGAACTGTCTTTCGTTGTCCTGCATAGAAAACAAATCACAAGTCTCTAGGCGGCCTTCCGCACAGAGAGTCATATATCTTACGTATAACCCGGAATATGAACCAAAGCCGTAAAAGACCGGCTCTCAATTATATCCTCGAGATAACCATAATAGCCTACCTGCAAACCTTCAAGTACACTTCCGGTTTATGTAACTCAAATAATGAGGTTGAGAACTCAACTCCGGTTCACCAGCATCGATAATGCGTGTTGTGTGCTATCAACATTGTTAATCAAAGTTAAGCCGGCGGAATAAGAACCGCCCTTGCACACTATTGATATGATCAAAAGAACTTGTTGCAAACCAAACAGATCAAAACTTAGGGGCTTCCGGTTCGAATACAACCAGAGAACCGTCCCAAAGGGGTTAAGCTAAGATTCGAATGCGATCATATAGCCCCCAGTGGCTTTGGCGTTGCCGATCAAGAGGGTACCGACAGCTATGTTCTCTTTGGTTCGAATACGACCTATGTTTGAATAGGAAGCCCCCAGATGACCTTGAGAGTTGTTTAAGGACGCTGATTCGAATACGATCCACGTCGGTTCCCAAAGGGGGTTGAGCTATGATTCAAATATGATCAAGAAAAACTCCCCAATGAGCTCGGCAATCTACCAATCAAGTGGGTATCGACAGCTATGTTCTCTTTGGTTCGAATACGACCTATGTTTGAAGAGGAAGCCCCCAAGTGATCATGTTGTTAACGGCTAGATTCGAATACGATCATAAGCCGGATCCACCTCCAACTGACCATGTAATGTTGTAATGAAAATAACATATTTACCTTTGGAGGAGAAAAGGACAGAGGTCCTGCTTTATTATGTATCATAATATATACATGGCTATAGAAATATGTACATTATGAGAGCGGTGGCTCAAGTGTAATAAGGCCGAAGCTGAGCTATGTTCCACGGCCGTCGGGTCTCTTCCTCCGATTTACGTGAATCTTTGTGCTCCCGAACATCGATAAGGTAGTATGACCCGTTGTGCAAGTTCTTGCTGACCACAAAGGGCCCTTCCCAAGGCGGGGATAACTTGTGTGCATCTGTTAGATCTTGGATGAGCCGGAGCACCAGATCACCTTCCTGGAAGACTCTGGACTTCACCCGGCGGCTGTGATAGCGGCGCAGGTCTTGTTGGTAAATCGCCGAGCGAGCCGCTGCCACATCACGCTGTTCGTCCAACAAGTCAAGAGCATCTTGGCGCGCCCGCTCATTATCCGCCTCAACATAAGCCGCCAATCGAGGCGAGTCATGACGGATGTCGCTAGGGAGGACCGCCTCTGCTCCATAAACCATGAAGAAAGGCGTGTAACCCGTAGACCTGTTAGGAGTAGTATTGATGCTCCATAACACGGAGGGTAACTCCTCCACCCAACAACCCGGCGTCCGTTGCAAAGGGACCAACAGCCGGGGCTTGATGCCCTTCAAGATTTCCTGATTGTCTCTCTCAGCTTGACCATTTGACTGAGGGTGAGCCACTGATGAAACATCAAGCCGAATATGCTCTCGTTGACAAAACTCCTCCATGGCGCCTTTAGACAGATTGGTACCATTGTCAGTTATAATGTTGTGTGGAAAACCAAAGCGAAATATCACCCTTTTCATAAACTGAACCGCTGTGGGTGCGTCACACTTACTAACTGGCTCTGCTTCAACCCACTTTGTGAACTTGTCGACCGCCACCAGGAGGTGGGTCTTCTTATCCTTAGATCTTTTAAAAGGCCCAACCATATCAAGCCCCCAGACCGCAAACGGCCAAGTAATTGGAATCATCCTCAATTCTTGAGCCGGCACATGAGCCCGTCGCGAGAACCTCTGGCATCCGTCACATTTACTGACCAAATCCTCTGCATCAACATCAGCCGTCAGCCAATAAAAACCATGACGAAAAGCCTTGGCCACAAGGGATTTTGAGCCGGCATGATGGCCACAATCCCCCTCGTGAATTTCACGTAAAATTTCTTGACCTTCCTCAGGGGAAACACAACGCTGGAAAGTTCCAGTGACACTGCGACGATGCAGCTCGCCATTGACAATTATCATTGACTTAGACCGCCGGGTTATTTGTTTGGCCAAAGTTTCATCCTCAGGCAATTCTCCCCTGGTCATGTAAGCCAAGTATGGTACTGTCCAGTCTGGGGTAACGTGGAGAGCGGCCACCAACTGTGCCTCCGGGTCAGGAACAGCCAAGCCTTCCTCTGTATGCAACTTAACCGAAGGGTTATGCAAGATGTCTAAGAAAGTATTAGGCGGCACTGGCTTTTGCTGAGAGCCTAGCCGGCTTAATGCATCAGCCGCCTCGTTCTTTCTGCGATCGATGTGCTCTACTTGGTAACCCTGAAAATGTCCAACAATGGCATCAACTTCGCGGCGATAAGCCGCCATGAGAGGGTCTTTGGAATCCCACTTGCATCAACTTCGCGGCGATAAGCCGCCAATCGTTCATGAAATCCACCAATGCTTGAGATTTGATAGTAGTGCGTGGCACGTATTTCAGACCATGAGGCCCAAGTTCTATAGCCCACTTAGCCACACTTCCTGTGGCTTCTCTGTTTTGGATGATATCTCCCAGGGGAGCAGAACTAACCACAGTGATAGGGTGACCCTGGAAATAATGCTTAAGCTTCCGGCTTGCCATGAATACCCCATAAACAAGCTTCTGCCAATGCGGATACCGTTGTTTGGACTCAATGAGTACTTCGCTGACGTAGTAAACCGGCCGCTGAACCGGATACTCCTTACCCGCTTCCTTACGCTCCACCACCACAGCCACACTGACGGCTCGTGTGTTAGCGGCTACATACAGCAATAAGGGCTCCTTGTCAACGGGAGCAGCAAGGACTGGGGGCTCAGCCAGCTGTCTCTTCAAATCCTCAAAAGCAGCATTAGCAGCATCATTCCAGATAAAGTCATCTGTTTTCTTCATCAACTGGTACAGTGGCATGGCCTTTTCACCCAAACGGCTTATAAACCGGCTCAAAGCAACGATGCGGCCCGCCAGACGCTGGACGTCGTTTATGCACGCCGGCTTAGCCAGAGAGGTGATTGCTTTGATCTTTTCCGGGTTAGCTTCAATGCCTCTGTGAGAAATCAGAAAACCCAAGAGCTTGCCTGCGGGAACACCAAAAACACACTTGGCCGGGTTAAGCATCATCTTGTAAACTCGGAGATTGTCAAAGGTTTCTTTAAGATCATCTACCAAGGTCTCCTTCTCCCTGGATTTAACCACGATATCATCCACATAGGCATGAACGTTGCGCCCAATCTGGTTATGAAGACAATTCTGCACACAACGCTGGTAAGTCGCCTGTGCACTCTTGAGCCCAAAAGGCATAGATACATAACAGAAGGCTCCAAAGGGAGTGATGAATGCCGTCTTCTCCTGGTCCTTAACTGCCATTTTAATCTGATGGTATCCAGAATAAGCATCCAAAAAACTTAAGCGTTCACAACCCGCCGTAGCATCAATAATTTGATCAATACGTGGGAGAGCATAAGGATCAGCCGGACATGCCTTGTTTAAATCTGTGTAATCCACACACATCCGCCAGGTGCCGTTCTTCTTGAGCACGAGCACTGGGTTAGCTAACCACTCTGGATGAAAGACTTCCACGATAAACCCGGCCGCCAAGAGCTGGGCCACCTCCTCACCAATGGCTTTCCGCCTCTCCTCATTAAACCGCCGGAGGAATTGCCTGACCAGCTGAAATTTCGGATCAATATTGAGAGTGTGCTCAGCGAGTTCTCTAGGCACACCCGGCATGTCAGAAGGTTTCCATGCAAAGATGTCCATGTTCTCACGGATGAACTCGATGAGCGCGCCTTCCTATTTCGGATCCAGATTGGCACTGATGCTGCACTGCTGAGATGAGTCACCTGGAACAAAGTCAACAAGTTTAGTCTCATCAGCTGGCTTAAATTTCATTACCAGCTCATGCTCCGTGGTTGGCTTTTTCAAATACATCATATCTGCCGGGTCAACATTGTCCTTGTAAAACTTCAACTCCTCTGTTGCACAAACAGATTCAGCGTAAGCCGCATCACCTTCCTCACACTCCAAGGCTATCTTTCGGCTGCCATGAACCGTAATGGTCCCATTGTGACCCGGCATCTTGAGCTCCAGATACATGTAACACGGCCGTGCCATGAACTTGGCGTAAGCCGGCCGCCCAAACAAGGCGTGGTACGGGCTTCTTATCTTGACCACCTCAAAGGTTAGTTTTTCCACCCTGTGGTTGTACTCATCTCCAAAGGCCACTTCCAGCTCGATCTTACCGACCGGATATGCTGACTTGCCGGGCACCACGCCATGGAAAACAGTATTGGACTGGCTGAGGTTTTTATTAGTTAAACCCATACGACGGAAGGTCTCATAATAGAGGATGTTGATGCTGCTGCCTCCGTCCATGAGTAATTTAGTGAATTTATACCCCCCAACCTGAGGATCCACCACCAAGGCCAGGTGACCCGGATTATCAACCCGGGGAGGATGATCTTCCCTACTCCACACAATAGGCTGCTCAGACCATCTTAAATAACGTGGAACCGCCGGCTCAACAGCATTCACAGCCCTTTCATGGAGCTTCTGCTCTCGCTTGCATAGACTGGTAGTAAATACGTGATACTGCCCGCCGTTGAGCTGCTTTGGATTAGTCTGGTATCCCCCCTGCTGCTGCTGATGACCCTGGCCGGACTGCTGATTAAAGACCCCTTGAACATTCTGAGAATTGGAATTTGAAGCGCCGCCCGGGCCATGAAAGCCGCCAGCGCCTGAACCGCCGCCCGAGCCACTGTTGCCACTGAAAACACTGGAATTTTTAAAGGCCTTCATGATTGCGCAGTCCTTCCATAGATGAGTGGCCGGCTTTTCCCTAGAGCCATGCCTTGTGTGACACCCAAGTTTTTATTTGGATTTTTCAGAAGATTTTTATTTGACTTGAGGGAGGTGATTTAATTATTATTTTTCAAAAGAACTCTCCCTTTCAAATATTTTTTTATGGCAAAAGTTTTATTTGGATTCACACAAGATCTGTCTTTGGTCTTGGAGGTTCTTGCTTTTCATTTGGACTCAAGACAAAATACTTTTCACTTGGGAAAATGCCTTTTGAAAATCTCTTTGAAATTTGCACTATGGCTTTTGGAATAATCCTTTACCACTTTCAACATTTCCCTCTTGCCATGGCCTTAGTGCAAATACTCTCTCCTAACCCTCCCCTCATCTTTGGATCATGTTTGGCATCTAATCCAACAAGTTGAACCTCCCCTATGTTTATTTTCCATTTAAATCTTATTCAAATAAATTTCTGTCTTCTATTCTATCCATTGGTGATTTACAAAGGAACTCTACTTTCTGTTTTGATTTTTGCCCCCAAACCAACTCTCCTCCCTAGTCCTTTGAACCCTCAACCAAGATCCATGAAGATCCACTGGTCTTCAGTTCAAAGTTTTCAAACTACACTTGCTGCAAGTTTGGACCAGATTTGTCAAATTTGGTGAAATTCATTCAAACCTTTCTCCAAAAATTCCAAGTAAAATCAGGCAGCCTCTGGGTGCATTGAGTGCTCACCTCACCAAGTTACAGCCCCAGAAATTTTTTTCTCATTGCCAAATCATTCTGTCGAGCACTTGCAGTGCATTGTCAAATTCAGTTTCAGTTAAGTTCAGAGAACATTGCAGTGCACTGTCGTTTTCTTCAGAACCCGACGTCGATCTCACCAGTGCCACTGTGTCGCCTTGCTCCCCGTCCCCTCCCTCTTGTTCCTGCACCGCACGAACGTCTGGCACCTTGCGGACGTCAGCGACGAGCAGAAGAAGGTGCGCCGCCCCGTGACCGACGCCAGCGGCGGCTTTGCGGCCGCCAGCGGGAGGCACGGCGCTGACGGCGCCACCCAGCGCCGCCCAAGCCACCGGAGCTCGCCGCGTGGCCTTCCACTCCCCCGAACGCGCTGCCGCTCTCGTCGTGTACCGCAGGGCGCGGAGCGCGCTCTCTGCCGCCGTCGAGCCCGTGCGGTCTTCTCACCATGGACCGACGCCATTACGCCAAGACCAACTCCGTTTAGCTGTGGAATGACACCAGTAACCTCCACTGCTGCCGCCTGGCCACTCAAACCTCCTGCCAATCCATTGCATCGCCGTAATCGTTCGCCGGAGATTCTCCGTTCACGGCCACCCCGTCGATCCACCTATAAATAGAGGCCCCGAGCTTCAACTCGAGCACCCACCAGCCCTGCACTCTACCTAGAGCACGCCTAGCCACTGGAAGAGCCCCGAGGAGGTCTCCTTCCTCGACCCCGGCCGCCGCGACCCGCCATGGGATCTAGCTCGATTCGCCCCCGTGTGTGCACCTCCGCCTGCCTTCTCTTGCCAGTAGCTTCACTACGCATCCCTCCTTCTGACCCGCGCTTCAATTCGAAGTTTGCAGCCCTCCACCGGAGTTCTCCATCCTCACCCGAGCCGCCGTCCGCCAGAGAAAGTGTCGCGGTCGACGTGGTGCTCTCCGACGGTTGAGTCCACCACCCACCGACGCGGAAGGACACGCTGAAGCTCTTGGTACCCTCCGATCCTCCTAACTCGCCGTGGTTCGACGCCGGCGTCCACCGCAGTCTTCGGGCGCCGGCGAGCTTTTCAAACCTGACATGTGGACCCCGCATGTCAGCCTCTGTTCTATTCTCCCTCGAACCGTTTTCTGTTGGCGCCTTCGGGCAAATACGCTTTCCCTCTTGAGCTTGCGCATTTCCAATCGAACCGTTTTCTGTTTTCTCAGTTAAAACCCTGGAACTTTTCTGTTTCATTACAGATAAGTCCCTGGACAGCAACCTTTATAACTTTTTAATAAAAAGGGATTTTTGAGTGATTCTTTTTCTGACAATCTTAAAATTTTGTCTAGTTTTTTATGAGATTTAATTGGAAATTTTTTGGAGAAGTTTCTGTGCACCCATTGGTTTTCACGTTAGTGCCCATTTTCGTGATTGCCGTAGGTTCCGGAAGAGGTGACGGAGCCGCGAACTTCGCCGAGCTAGACTCCGACTTCTCCGAACCAGGCAAGCATGTTTGAACATTTGATATGATAGGTGTTTTGCATGTTTTCTTGAAAGTTTGTGCGTGGCATATGAGTGTCGGTAAGTACCTCGTTGCTTGTAAGGCAACTACCCGCGTGTTCCAAAGTTGCGATGATCTCTGATGAGAGATGGCCAAATCATGTGGTGACATGAAGGGCAGCAAGGTGGTACTGTTGTAGCATACCAGCCTTGCGTCATCCGACATTCTCCGACGTTAATGTGGACGGAGTCACGTTATCGTTCTTTTCCCGCATGTTCCAAAGTTGCGATGATCTCTGATGAGAGAAGGCCTAATCATGTGGTGACATGAAGGGCAGCAAGGTGGTACTGTTGTAGCATACCAGCCTTGCGTCATCCGACTTTCTCCGACGTTAACGTGGACGGAGTCACGTTATCGTTCTTTCCCCCTTCCGTGCTACCACATGTTTCATTTGCCAGGATGCGGTTTAGTAAGTTGGTAACCTCTTTCCGTGTACACACCAAACAGAGAGGCCGGGATGATGGTACCTTGGCCCAGGATTAAAGCCAGTCATCCGGTCAGGGGGCATGGGTGTTTCCGGTTGGGACCGAGAGGGGGGGGCACCCCCTTAGAGCGCGCGTATAGAAATTTGATCCCATGCTACGCGAGGTTGTAGCCTCCCCGTCTCAAGGTTTTTCTTGAACGTTGCCGAGGGTGATCCCTGGCTTCGGAAGGTTGAATTGGGTGTGTACTGGTTAGACGTGTTTCTTCCAAAACACCGTAGATGGAACTAGTCCCCGTGACTACTGAAATCCGTTGGCTGTGGTTAAGTACAAACTCTGCAGAGTCAATTCCTTCCAAGTCAGCGTATCCATGATCAAGTAGTGTAATCAGTATATCCATATCTATCCGCGTGGAAAACTTGTCCCCGGTGAACAAGCTCAAGTGGTAAACCCAGTTTGATTATTATTACTGTGGATGAACTAACTTTATATTTGTCTCGTGCTTGTGATAATTTATGTTCCCGAACTATTGTATTATTGAGCTACAATATAAGCCCTTTATGTGACGTCGCGCAGACGTCCGACTGTGGCATGTTTTTTTTCTTACATTAAATATAAGCCCTTTATGTGATGTCGCTCAGACGTCCGACTGTGGCACGCACCGCCTTTATTTTCTGTTCTAAGCCCTTTATGTGGTGTCGCCCCGACGCCCGACTGTGGCATTATTATTCTGCATTTTCCACTCGAGGAGTCATTCAGACACTCGTTTGGCACTAGTATTATTATTCTCGCAGTTTCCTCTCGAGGAGTCATTCAGACCCTCGTTTGGCACCAGCATTATTATTCTCGCAGTTTCCTCTCGAGGAGTCATTCAGACCCTCGTTTGGCACCAGTATTACTATTCTGCAGTTTCCGCTCGAGGCGTCATTCAGACCCTCGCTTGGCACCCAGTATTTATTATGTCTATGTCTGAACGCACTGGATAAATTGTTCATATGCTTCATGTTTACATTTGTTACTTATGTTCGAACTGTCTTGCGAGTACATTCATAGTACTCACCTGGCTTGTTGATTTGGCCAGATGTTGACGAAGGCGATCTCTTGGATGAAGAGTTTGATAGCGCGTCCAACGCCTAGAGGAGTCCCAGTCAGTCCTGCACGATCCCGGATATTGGTCACTTGTATTATATACGTTTCCGCCACCCGCAATAAGTCTCCTCGAGCCTCACTCCGACGCTCGAAGAGCTATAGTCTTCAGGAGTCATATCACTCGCTTCGCGGTGATATTTCCACCATCGTTATTATCGTGAGTTAGTAGCTATGCCACCCTATCCGCCGTCTTGTTTTATCGGCGTGCATGTAATAAATTGTTGGGCAGTCTCCGCTCAACCTTGTATTATATTCAGTACTCCTGGTATTTTTCTTCTGTGACCAAGATATTGTCTACTAGTGAGAAGGAATTCTTCCTTACTGGTCCGTAAAAGGGATTGGTCTCTCAATAATTATTTTATTGAAAAACCTGTCGTGACAAGCTTGGTATCAGAGCCAGGCTGACTGTAGGAAGCCACTAGGTGCGATCGCTAATCGGTTATTAGCGTTTTTTGTGCTTTTTCAGCTTTTTGCAATTGTAGCTATTTTTTGTTGGTCATCATAAATTTATGACATGACTAGTCAGAATTTTTGCCTACTTTTGTAGATGGCTGGCAGCAGCTGTGAGAATTGAGTGTTCACGAGCGTGCCTGAGGGGTTTGTCAAGCTCCTCGTCTCGATCACCAAGCTCGCGATCGGGCCAGCAGCTCGCCCGGAGTTCACGCTCTACCAACACAAGCTCAGTGACGACGTGTCTATGCACCAAGCTGTGGTGCAATTCAAGGGAGGACGTTCTGCAGCTCGCCACTTCCGTTTTGTGGGAAGGGCCATGCCTACGGAGAGGCATGCCATGCAGATGGCTGCCCGTGAGGCGATAGCTCGCCTTCGGGACATCTTTCCTACGATGAAGACTCGTCGCTACCGCTACCTCCCATGCCATGTGCCTTAAACCAGCCACTATGCGTTCGCCTGCCATCGGGGAGAGCGAGATGAAGCCATCGAGATGGTTGTGGAGTATCTCAAGGCTCTGGAGGAATCTTTCGACAACCTCGTGGACGAGCTTGTGGCTGCCCGCATGGACTTAGTCCGGGGCGGTCCTGCCAGCAGGAAGGAGCTTCTCAACACGGCGCCGCCTCTGACATTCGTCTCGTCTTCAGCCTCGTATGCACCGGCCGTTTTGGCCACTGCTCGCCGTCTGCCTACCACTGAGGAGTTCGACCGAGTCATCGCTCCTACTCCAGTCAGAGCCGCACCGCCTGCCGCACCCGCTCTACCACCAGTCGCCCCCGCACCATCACCGCAGCGCAGCGTTGCGCGCCAGGAGCCAGCTAGAGAGGAGGTGGAGGTGGATTCTCCTGGACCGCTGAGTCTTGCCATCGGCAAGGGAAAGGAAATCTTCACCATCTCCGACTGAGAGCACCGAGTAGCCGCGCGTTATGTCTGCGTGTATGATGTGCTGTTTTATCTGTACGCTAGTTTGTATTGGTGTGTTTGCTGCCTTCCGGAGTAGTACCCTAGTCTAAATAACATGTCAGGATGTGTACGCGCATCCTGAGTGCTGTATCGTGTGTTTGCTTTTCGCATATAAGATAGTTGCTAAGCAGTTCTTCTCCATGCAAAATCGCTTATGTTTTCTTGAAAACCATGAGCCTTTTAAATTGTTGCCTTTGCAAGATTTTCCTTGTGCTGCACAGTTTTTTCTCATGGGTTTTGCAAAATAATACCCCAGACTGGAAAAATGTCTCGCCCATGGACTCGCTCCATGCCCAATTAGCCAGAAGAGGTCTATGGGACACAGACTAGCAACAATTTCACTCAGGGTCAGTCCAGCCAACAAGACAGCGAAGCAGCCCTGTCTCAAGTATGCCGTCTCTTCGAGCAAAGCCAGCAGCAGCACCAAGAGATGATGAATCATGTCATCAATATGGGAAACCACCGTGAACCCTATCAACCACATTCCAAGTTATCCGAATTACAGAAGACTCGCCCCTCAACTTTTGCTCACACCGATAGGCCGCTGGAAGCCGATGATTGGCTTCGTGACATTGAAAGGAAACTGATTATTGCTCAGTCCTCAGATCATGAGAAGGTGCTTTATGCACCATACTACCTTACTGGAGCAGCTGCAGCATGGTGGGAAAACTTCCTACACATGCATCCCAGTGAACACAACATCACCTGGGAAGAGTTCAAGGAAGGTTTCCGTGGGGCACACATCCCCAGGAGCATCATAAAAGATCAAGAAGAGAGAGTTTGATGACCTGAAGCAGATAGGCATGTCAGTGACAGAATACAATGGTCAGTTTACTCAGCTGTCTCGTTATGCCTACGACGAGCACATGACAGAAAGCAAGAAGATGGAAAAATTCTTGGACGGCCTGGCACTAGCGCTAAGATGCCAACTGATTGTACACACCTTTCCGGATTTTAAGACTCTGGTGGACAAGGCCATTACCTTGGAGAATGAGCGCCGTAGTCTGGAAGATATCCATAAGCGAAAGAGGGACAAGACGACTCTCGCTCGCAACAACCGAGGCAAGACTGAAGTCCCAAGGACAGACGCAAGGAGATCCACGACTACTGATCCAAGGCCCGTCGGACAGTTTCATGCCAGGGACAAGGAGTACACGTTCTGTCCCAGGGTCACCTGCTATGCTTGTGGTCAAGAAGGACACTATGCTAAACAGTGCCCAAAGCCAAAGAACCCGGCACCCAAGCCAAACAATGGTGGGAACAATCCAGCCCCCAAGCGCAACAATTTCAACCCCAACAACAACCATAGGAAGGGTCACCTGAACCATGTGACCAGGGAAGAGGCGCAGAATGCCCCAGACATCGTGCTCGGTACGTTCCCTGTCAACACAGTACCTGCCACGGTTTTGTTTGATTCTGGAGCTTCCCATTCATTCGTTTTGAAGAGTTTTGTTTTGCAACATGGTTTTCCGATACTTCCCTTGGAAAAATCTATGATCATCAAGTCCCCCGGAAATAAGCAAATCGCTCAGGGTTACTGCCGAGGAGTGGTCATTGAGTTCGAAGGACTACAATTCCACGCGAATCTCATCGTGTTGGAGAGTAAGGGACTGGGTGTCATTTTAGGGATGGACTGGTTGACCACCAACAAAGGATTCATCGACTGTTTCAATCGGACAGTGATTCTCACTCACCATCACGGCAAGACAATAAGAGTTTCCGCTCAAGAAAGGCCACGATCACAGCAACCAAAACTGAACAAAATGGACATTGCAGAACTGAGAAAAGTTCCAGTGGTATGCGAGTTTCCTGATGTGTTCCCTGAAGAACTACCAGGCATGCCACCAGACCGAGAGATAGAATTCAGCATTGAACTAGCACCTGGCACCGCTCCCATCTATAAGAAGCCTTATAGAATGGCACCCTCAGAATTGGTGGAGTTGAAGAAACAGATAAAGGAATTATTGGACAAAGGATTTATTCGAGCTAGCTCCTCACCTTGGGGTTCGCCGGTGTTGTTCGCCAAGAAAAAGGATGGGACACTGAGACTGTGTATAGACTATCGAGCCCTCAATGTGGTCACTATCAAAACCAAATATCCGATGCCACGGATAAATGATTTGTTTGACGAGCTCGCTCAAGCCAAGGTATTCTCAAAGATTGATTTGAGATCGGGATATCACCAATTGAAAGTACGGACAGAAGATATCCCCAAGACAGCTTTCACTTCCAGATATGGGTTATACGAGTTTATAGTGATGCCTTTTGGACTAACGAACGCCCCCGCATATTTCGTCCACCTCATGAACAAAGTGTTCACGAAATTCATGGACAAATTTGTGGTGGTATTCATTGACGATATTCTGGTTTACTCAAGGACACCAGAAGAGCATGCTGAGCACCTCAGAATTGTTTTGGGAGAATTGAGGAAACATCAGTTGTACGCCAAATTTAGCAAGTGCGAATTTTGGCTAAGACAAGTTGGTTTCTTAGGCCATATACTGAACCAAGAAGGCGTGGCCGTAGACCCAGAAAAAGTCAAGGCCATACTGGACTGGAAGCCACCCCCGCCAACGTTACTGATGTGCGGAGTTTCCTAGGAATGGCCGGATATTACAGAAGATTTATTGAAGGATTCTCCACTGTGGCAAAACCTATAACACAGTTGCTCAAGAAGGACAAGAAATTTGTATGGACGGAAGCATACGAGAAAAGCTTCCAAGAACTCAAGAAGAAGCTGACAACCGCACCGGACTTAACTGTGCCAGACATACACAAGAGCTTTGAAGTGTATTGTGACGCGTCCCGAAAAGGTCTCGGATGTGTACTAATGCAGGATGGCAAAGTAGTTGCATATGCCTCACGGCAACTGCGAAAACAAGAGGGAAATTACCCAACACATGACTTGGAGCTAGCAGCAGTTATTCATGCACTCAAGGAGTGGAGGCACTTTCTGTTGGGGAATCGCTGTGAAATATACACGGACCATAAGAGCCTCAAATATATTTTCACACAGCCAGAGCTAAATTTACGCCAACGACGCTGGTTAGAATTGGTCAAGGACTATGATGTCGGCATTCACTACCACCCAGGGAAAGCAAATGTAGTGGCCGATGCCCTTAGTCGAAACCCCAGCCCGGACAATGACGGTCCGCAAAACTTGAGGCCTGAGTTTCAGCAAGAGTTCACTAGGCTCAACATGATGTTAGTCTCCGAGGGCACCGTATCAAACCTGGAGATACAACCCACCCTGGTGGAACAAATTAAGAAGGCTCAACAGGGACATTCCAGCATCGAAGGCATAAAGAAGAAAATGAACCTTGGTAAGGCTTCAGAGTTCCTCACCGACAGTGAAGGGACACTATGGTACGGAGACAGACTTTGCGTACCAAACATTGAGGAACTCAAGCAACAAATCTTAACCGAAAGCCACACCGCTCCATACTCGATCCATCCTGGAGGAACCAAAATGTACAAGGACATTCAGGAAAGATTTTGGTGGCACGGTATGAAAAGAGATATAGCCACATTTATTGCTTGTTGCGATTCATGTCAGCGCATCAAGGCCGAGCATCAAGAGCCAGCAGGGCTACTCCAGCCAAATAGGATACCGGAGTGGAAATGGGATGAAATAGGAATGGATTTTATCGTCGTACTACCCCGATCACAATGTGGGAATGACGCCATATGGGTCATCACAGACCGACTAACCAAGGTTGCTCATTTCATTCCCGTGAAGACTACCTACTCCACACAAAGACTGGCCAAACTTTATCTCTCCCGTATAGTTTGCTTGCACGGAGTCCCAAAGACTATAATATCAGACCGAGGCACCCAATTCGTCTCCGAATTTTGGGATCACCTACAACAAGCCCTGGGCACGCAACTAGCTTTCAGTACAGCATACCACCCTCAGACTGATGGACAAACGGAACGTGTAAACCAAATCCTAGAGGATATGCTAAGAACCTGTGTGCTCACCTATGGATCCAGTTGGGAAGAGAGTTTGCCGTATGCCGAATTTGCTTACAACAACAGTTACCAAGCCAGCTTACAAATGGCACCCTTTGAAGCATTGTACGGACGAAGGTGTCGTACCCCACTGAATTGGTCAGAAACAGGTGACAGCCGTATCTTTGGCCCGAACATGCTTAAAGAGGCCGAGGAGAAATTTAAACAAATCAGGGACAGACTCAAGACAGCACAGAGCCGACAAAAGAGCTACTATGATCAGAAGCATCGTGAGGTCAGCTTTGAACCCGGTGATTCCGTATACCTCCGAGTATCTCCTATGAGGGGTCTGCAACGGTTCAAAATTAAGGGGAAGCTAGCCCCAAGATTTATTGGACCATTTTGTGTAAAGGCACGAAGAGGCACGGTAGCCTACCAACTAGACCTACCCAAGGAGCTGTCAGACGTCCATGACGTATTCCACGTCTCACAGTTGAGGAAATGTGTGAGTAACCCGGAGAAGCATGTACCTCATGAGAACATTGATATGCAGCCAGATCTCACCTACAGAGAAAGGCCGGTAAAGATATTGGAGGAATCTGAAAGAAGGACCTGTCAGAAAACGACAAGATTTTTCAGGGTTCAGTGGAGCAACCACACTGAGGATGAAGCTACATGGGAAAGGGAAGATTTCCTCCGGGCAGAGTATCCATATCTATTTGAGGATCAGCAGAAATCTCGAGGATGAGATTTTTCCTAAGGGGGTAGGTGTTGTGACACCCAAGTTTTTATTTGGATTTTTCAAAAGATTTTTATTTGACTTGAGGGAGGTGATTTAATTTTTTTTTTCAAAAGAACTCTCCCTTTCAAATATTTTTTTTATGGCAAAAGTTTTATTTGGATTCACCCAAGATCTGTCTTTGGTCTTGGAGGTTCTTGCTTTTCATTTGGACTCAAGACAAAATACTTTTCACTTGGGAAAATGCCTTTTGAAAATCTCTTTGAAATTTGCACTATGGCTTTTGGAATAATCCTTTACCACTTTCAACATTTCCCTCTTGCCATGGCCTTAGTGCAAATACTCTCTCCTAACCCTCCCCTCATCTTTGGATCATGTTTGGCATCTAATCCAGCAAGTTGAACCTCCCCTATGTTTATTTTCCATTTAAATCTTATTCAAATAAATTTCTGTCTTCTATTCTATCCATTGGTGATTTACAAAGGAACTCTACTTTCTGTTTTGATTTTTGCTCCCAAACCAACTCTCCTCCCTAGTCCTTTGAACCCTCAACCAAGATCCATGAAGATCCACTGGTCTTCAGTTCAAAGTTTTCAAACTACACTTGCTGCAAGTTTGGACCAGATTTGTCAAATTTGGTGAAATTCATTCAAACCTTTCTCCAAAAATTCCAAGTAAAATCAGGCAGCCTCTGGGTGCATTGAGTGGTCACCTCACCAAGTTACAGCCCCAGAAAATTTTTTCTCATTGCCAAATCATTCTGTCGAGCACCTGCAGTGCATTGTCAAATTCAGTTTCAGTTAAGTTCAGAGAACATTGCAGTGCACTGTCGTTTTCTTCAGAACCCGACGTCGATCTCACCAGTGCCACTGTGTCGCCTTGCTCCCCATCCCCTCCCTCTTGTTCCTGCACCGCACGAACGTCTGGCACCTTGCGGAAGTCGGCGACGAGCAGCAGAAGGTGCGCCGCCCCGTGACCGACGCCAGCGGCGGCTTTGCGGCCGCCAGCGGGAGGCACGGCGCTGACGGCGCCACCCAGCGCCGCCCAAGCCACCGGAGCTCGCCGCGTGGCCTTCCACTCCCCCGAACGCGCTGCCGCTCTCGTCGTGAACCGCAGGGCGCGGAGCACGCTCTCTGCCGCCGTCGAGCCCGTGCGGTCATCTCACCGTGGACCGACGCCATTACGCCAAGACCAACTCCGTTTAGCTGTGGAATGACACCAGTAACCTCCAATGATGCCGCCTGGCCACACAAACCTCCTGCCAATCCACTGCATCGCCGTAATCGTTCGCTGGAGATTCTCCGTTCACGGCCACCCCGTCGATCCGCCTATAAATAGAGGCCCCGAGCTTCAACTCGAGCACCCACCATCCCTGCACTCTACCTAGAGCACGCCTAGCCACTGGAAGAGCCCCGAGGAGGTCTCCTTCCTCGACTCCGGCCGCCGCGACCCGCCACGGGATCCAGCACGATTCGCCCCCGTGTGTGCACCTCCGCCTCCCTTCTCTTGCCAGTAGCTTCACTATGCATCCCTCCTTCTGACCCGCGCTTCAATTCAAAGTTTGCAGCCCTCCACCGGAGTTCTCCATCCTCACCCGAGCCGCCGTCTGCCGGAGAAAGTGTCGCTGTCGACGTGGTGCTCTCCAACGGTCGAGTCCACCACCCACCGACGCGGAAGGACACGCTGAAGCTCTTGGTGCCCTCCGATCCTCCTAACTCGCCGTGGTTCGACGCCGGCGTCCACCGCAGTCTTCGGGCACCGGCGAGCTTTTCAAACCTGACATGTGGACCCCGCATGTCAGCCTCTGTTATATTCTCCCTCGAACCGTTTTCTGTTGGCGCCTTCGGGCAAATACGCTTTCCCTCTTGAGCTTGCGCATTTCCAATCGAACCGTTTTCTGTTTTCTCAGTTAAAACCCTGGAACTTTTCTGTTTCATTACAGATAAGTCCCTGGACAGAAACCTTTATAACTTTTTAATAAAAAGGGATTTTTGAGTGATTCTTTTTCTGACAATCTTAAAATTTTGTCTAGTTTTTTATGAGATTTAATTGGAAATTTTTTGGAGAAGTTTCTGTGCACCCATTGGTTTTCACGTTAGTGCCCGTTTTCGTGATTGCCGTAGGTTCCGGAAGAGGTGACGGAGCCGCGAACTTCGCCGCGCTAGACTCCGACTTCTCCGAACCAGGCAAGCATGTTTGAACATTTGATATGATAGGTGTTTTGCATGTTTGCTTGAAAGTTTGTGCGTGGCATATGAGTGTCGGTAAATACCTCGTTGCTTGTATGGCAACTACCCGCATGTTCCAAAGTTGCGATGATCTCTGATGACAGATGGCCAAATCATGTGGTGACATGAAGGGCAGGAAGGTGGTACTGTTGTAGCATACCAGCCTTGCGTCATCCGACTTTCTCCGACGTTAACGTGGACGGAGTCACGTTATTGTTCTTTTCCCGCATGTTCCAAAGTTGCGATGATCTCTGATGAGAGATGGCCTAATCATGTAGTGACATGAAGGGCAGCAAGGTGGTACTGTTGTAGCATACCAGCCTTGCGTCATCCGACTTTCTCCGACGTTAACGTGGACGGAGTCACGTTATCGTTCTTTCCCCCTTCCGTGCTACCACATGTTTCATTTGCCAGGATGCGGTTTAGTAAGTTGGTAACCTCTTTCCGTGTACACACCAAACAGAGAGGCCGGGATGATGGTACCTTGGCCCAGGATTAAAGCCAGTCATCCGGTCAGGGGGCATGGGTGTTTCCGGTTGGGACCGAGAGGGGGGGCACCCCCTTAGAGTGCGCGTATAGAAATTTGATCCCATGCTACGCGAGGTTGTAGCCTCCCCGTCTCAAGGTTTTTCTTGAACGTTGCCGAGGGTGAT
The DNA here is from genome assembly GCF_002575655.3 of Aegilops tauschii subsp. strangulata. Classification (NCBI taxonomy): domain Eukaryota; kingdom Viridiplantae; phylum Streptophyta; class Magnoliopsida; order Poales; family Poaceae; genus Aegilops; species Aegilops tauschii. Next base: position 522,348,147 of record NC_053039.3, read on the forward strand.
CCCTGGCTTCGGAAGGTTGAATTGGGTGTGTACTGGTTAGACGTGTTTCTTCCAAAACACCGTAGACGGAACTAGTCCCCGTGACTACTGAAATCCATTGGCTGTGGTTAAGTACAAACTCTGCAGAGTCAATTCCTTCCAAGTCATCGTATCCATTATCAAGTAGTGTAATCAGTATATCCATATCTATCCGCGTGGAAAACTTGTCCCCGGTGAACAAGCTCAAGTGGTAAACCCAGTTTGATTATTATTACTGTGGATGAACCAACTTTATATTTGTCTCGTGCTTGTGATAATTTATGTTCCCGAACTATTGTATTATTGAGCTACAATATAAGCCCTTTATGTGACATCGCGTAGACGTCCGACTGTGGCGTGTTTTTGTTTCTTACATTAAATATAAGCCCTTTATGTGATGTCGCTCAGACGTCCGACTGTGGCACGCACCGCCTTTATTTTCTGTTCTAAGCCCTTTATGTGGTGTCGCCCCGAGGAGTCATTCAGACACTCGTTTGGCACTAGTATTATTATTCTCGCAGTTTCCTCTTGAGGAGTCATTCAGACCCTCGTTTGGCACCAGCATTATTATTCTCGCAGTTTCCTCTCGAGGGGTCATTCAGACCCTCGTTTGGGACCAGTATTACTATTCTACAGTTTCCGCTCGAGGCGTCATTCAGACCCTCGCTTGGCACCCAGTATTTATTATCTCTATGTCTGAACGCACTGGATAAATTGTTCATATGCTTCATGTTTACATTTGTTATATCTTATGTTCGAACTGTCTTGCGAGTACTTTCATAGTACTCACCTGGCTTGTTGATTTGGCCAGATGTTGACGAAGGAGATCTCTTGGATGAAGAGTTTGATAGCGCGTCCGACGCCTAGAGGAGTCCCAGTCAGTCCTGCACGATCCCGGATATTGGTCACTTGTATTATATACGTTTCCGCCACCCACAATAAGTCTCCTCGAGCCTCACTCCGATGCTCGAAGAGCTGTAGTCTTCAGGAGTCATATCACTCACTTCGCGGTGATATTTCCACCACCGTTATTATCGTGAGTTAGTAGCTATGCCACCCTATCCGCCGTCTTGTTTTTTCAGCGTGCATGTAATAAATTGTTGGGCAGTCTCCGCTCAACCTTGTATTATATTCAGTACTCCTGGTATTTTTCTTCTGTGACCAAGATATTGCCTACCAGTGAGAAGGAATTCTTCCTTACTGGTCCGTAAAAGGGATTGGTCTCTCAATAATTATTTTATTCAAAAACCGGTCGTGACACCTTGGGCAAGGCTCATTCAACAATTGTTCAAGCGTCGGGCCTGACCCGCCGGCTCGGGGAGGTGGTCTCCCCTTGCGCTGGTGGTTGCTACCCTGTGAATTGGCGTTGGCCACAAATTCCATACTGCCATCAGCCTTACGCTTGTTACCTCCTTGGTTCGCCGGGTTATGCTGGGGGCCCATGCCATTGCCGTTCCGTTTTCCCTTCCCTGTCCTTTCATCATCCGACGCAGGATCCTTGGTACTATCAGAGTCGGCGTACTTGACCAGAGCCGCCATCAGTGTACCCATATCATTGCAATCACGCTTGAGCCGCCCGAGTTTCATCTTCAGGGGCGCAAAACGACAATTCTGCTCTAACATTAAGACTGCAGAGCCGGCATCCATCTTATCAGATGAATGTATTATTTCTTTGACTCGGCGAACCCAATGGGTTGTAGACTCACCCTCCTGCTGCTTACAGTTAGTCAAATCCACAATTGACATAGATTGCCTACATGTATCTTTGAAGTTTTGGATGAACCGGGCTTTTAGCTCAGCCCAAGACCCAATAGAGTTCGGTGGCAGTCCTTTCAACCAAGTGGGGGCAGTCCCATCTAACATCATGGTGAAGTACTTGGCCATTGCCGCTTCGCTGACCTCCAGCAACTCCATAGCCATCTCGTAACTCTCGATCCATGCTCCGGGTTGTAAATCAGCCGTGTAATTAGGTACCTTCCTAGGCCCCTTGAAATCCTTGGGCAGACGTTCATTACGGAGAGCCGGCACCAGACAAGGAACACCTCCGGTCCTCGTAGGTATACCCGCGTTGATGGAAGCCGTCGGATAAGCCAGGAGTGGCTGGTAAGCCGTCAACTGAGCCGCCTGCTCCGCCTCTCGTCGTGCTCTGTCTTGGTCTACCACATTAAAAGCTCCAACATGAACCGGGCCGTGGCCTGGAGGCAAATCACGGCGTCGGACATTGCTAGAGCCGGTCGCTGAGACCATGTGTCTGCTATAACTCGAGCTCCGGCCTGGGCGAGGGGTTGAATGAATCCTGTCGCGGCTATATGAATATGCCTCCTGTTGCGCCAGAGCCGTCTGAAGGAGTTCTCTGACCCGGCGGGTTTCAACCGCCGTCGGAGAGTCGCCATCGATTGGGAGAGCCGCTAGTCGCGCCGCCGCGGCGACCATGTTTTCCAACGGGTTGGCGTAATGACCCGATGGTATTGGCACGTACTGAAGCGGGGCAGCGTTCACCCGGGGAGGCCCCGTCACTTGGGGCTGAATTGACGCTCCAGCCCCAGGTGCCGTGATCTCTGGCGGGTTACTAGGCCCTGCACCAGGCGTGTTGAAGAGGTTTCGAGGATCGTAAACCGAAGGGAGTCGAGATTGGGCCTTTTGATGCCTTCTTCTCATGACCTCATTGGACGCGTTCTGATCCATCGTGAGCCGGAAAGACTGCGCCTGAATCAGCTGAGTCTGGGCGTCGAGAGCCGCCCTTTCTGCAGCCATCCTGATCCCTTCCGCCGCCAGATCCTCCTTGGCTTTTGCTAGATCCAACTTTAACTGTGCTACCTCCGCGTCATGCTGAGCTTGATCCGCTGGGGCGACCGTAGCGGTTAACAGGGCCGTCATCTTGTCTGTGAGATCCATCAGCACCTGAGCCGGCGAGGGCACAGGGCTTCTTGCCCCGGCGGCGGGGTTTTGAACAGGTTGTGCGCCAGCCATGAAGATTCCAACCCGGCTCGGCGGCTCAAAGGGGTCCGGAATGCTGTCGCCATCGGAACAACGCCTGAGCCTGCCATCTTGAAGTTGGTATAACGAGTCAGCCTCCTCTGTGGATGACTCGCCGTCAGAGCGAGCGGCCGTCTCCTCGCCAGATCCAGATCTTTCAGAGAGTCCTCCATGGACACATCCCACGAAGGCATGCTTCAAGGCAGGCAGAGTCCGGGCGGGTTGTGCACGCTGAGCCGTCTCGATGAGATCGGCGCAGAGTGCTAGCTCAAGGCCCGGCTCACCAATCTTGCCAATAAAGACATGGATTCCGCCGAAGGGGACCCGGTACCCGTACTCGATTGAGCCGGCGTCGGGGCCCCAGTTTGCATCGTCGATGTAGAGCTTCCCGCGACGACTCTTGGTCATCCGGCCCACATCGTATCCCTTGAGCCCTTCGAAGCTGCCCTTCAACAACTCAAATCCACATGCACTGGTCCCACAGTGGGCGCCAACTGTCGTGGAATTGTCACGGCAGATGTCCTCGTGCAAGGACTTAGTCGTGGAGCCATCGCAGCTAGGAAGCTTAAAGGGGTTAAGCGGGACAAGGAACACGAGGGTTATACTGGTTCGGCCCCTTACGGTGAAGGTAGAAGCCTACATCCAGTTGAGGTGGTATTACTTAGGGTTTCGATGACCAGGGAGCTTAATCGCTATGCCTGGCTCTCGATCTGTTGTTTTTCGTCCTGAACCGCCGCCGGGTCATCCCTTTATATAGAGAGGCTGACGCCCCGCGGCCCTCAGAGTCCCGGCCGGCTTATAACAGTGTCCGGCTCGGACTCTTAACTACTCTTGCCTTACATTACAAGTCTTGCCATAATGGCGGTTTATCACTACGGGCCTTAAGCCGCCTCCGAGTCTTAAGCCCATTATCGATCCGCCATCCTCTAGCCCGGTACTGGGCTTCACGTGATGATCAGTATGACGTAACCCGACCCCTCCTGGGCGGGTGACTCTAATGGTTATATCTTCAACACCACCCGAAGACCATGGAGCAAGGCCTCGTACTCAGCTGCATTGTTAGTACAGGGAAACATCAACCGTAGTACGTAACAAAACTTGTCACCTCGAGGGGAAGCTAACACAACTCCAGCCCCCGAGCCCTCCAATTGCCTAGACCCCTCGAAGTGAATAGTCCAGTATGTATTATTCGGTTTCTCTTTAGGCACCTGCAGCTCTGTCCAATCGTTGATGAAATCCACCAATGCTTGAGATTTGATAGCAGTACGTGGCACGTACTTTAGACCATGAGGCCCAAGTTCTATGGCCCACTTAGCAACTCTTCCTGTGGCTTCTCTGTTTTGGATGATATCTCCTAGGGGAGCAGAACTAACCACAGTGATAGGGTGGCCCTGGAAATAATGCTTAAGCTTCCGGCTTGCCATGAACACCCCATAAACAAGCTTCTGCCAATGTGGATACCGTTGCTTGGACTCAATGAGTACTTCGCTGACGTAGTAAACCGGCCGCTGAACCGGATGTTCCTTACCCGCTTCCTTATGCTCCACCACCACAGCCACACTGACGGCTCGTGTGTTAGCGGCTACATACAACAATAAAGGCTCCTTATCGACAGGAGCGGCAAGGACTGGCGGCTCAGCTAGCTGTCTTTTCAAATCCTCAAAAGTAGCATTAGCAACATCATTCCAGACAAAGTCATCTGTTTTCTTCACCATCTGATATAGTGGCATGGCCTTTTCACCCAACCGGCTTATAAACCGACTCAAAGCAGCGATACGACCCGCCAGACGCTGGACGTCATTTATGCACGCCGGCTTAGCCAGAGAGGTCTTTCCCTTGATCTTCTCCGGGTTAGGTTCAATGCCTCTGTGAGAAACCAGAAAACCCAAGAGCTTGCCGACAGGAACACCAAAAACACACTTGGCCGGGTTAAGCATCATCTTGTAGACCCGGAGATTATCAAAGGTCTCTCTCAGATCATCTATCAAGGTCTCCTTCTCTCTGGATTTGACCATGATATCATCCACATAGGCATGAACGTTGTGCCCAATCTGATTATGAAGACAATTCTGCACGCAACGCTGGTAAGTCGCCTGTGCACTCTTGAGCCCAAAAGGCATAGACACATAACAGAAGGCTCCAAACGAAGCAACTAGCATAGCAATGATAGTAATGAGATCCAGGGTAACGGTCATCTTGCCTGAAATCCCGCTAGGAAGAAGAACGAGTCCATGAAGAAGATGAAGCCACGAAGACGAACGAATCCTCACGATCGCAACGACACGGGAACTATCGAGAAGAAGCACACAACATGGTAAACACACCACACATGAACAAAGCATGATGCTCAACCAAGTATGATGCATGACAAGGCTATATGAAGCTACTCATGACAAGAGATGATGCATACAAGAACAACACATCACAGCAAGTTTAAATGAGGCCGGAACTAACATATAACAACTCCGGTAAGTCCTCATATGCAAATTTCGAAATTGGTCCAGAACTGAATAAACCTTATGTTCAAGTTGTTAAACAACAAGTTAAGACGCACCATGATGATCTACATGAAATTCTAGTCAAGTTACATATAAAGTTCATTAGATTCGGAGCTACGGCCTAGAAGATATGAGCAAAACAAGTTAAACATGGCATTGATGCAACATGCATTCAAACATCAAACAAACACACTCAAGGCATGGATGCAACATGATAATATGAAACTACATACAATTCTAAGCAATTTTCATATAGAGCATGCTCAAAACGGAGCAACGGTGCAACACATACACTCCAAACAAGACATAGCAACAAACTGTCCAAAACAGCAACTAGGCTTCTAGCAAGCATGAAAACTACATGCTACAGCAACTCAACATGAAAACAAAAGGCATGGACATGAATCTACTAATTCCATAGAACAAAAGTCCCTTACTTAACATGAGCCAAAAAGGCACAGAAGATATGATGGCACCCATGTAAACATAGCAAGTTTTATTAACAGCTTCAGACTTAGAAGAAAACAGAGCATGGCAGAAATAACGATAAGTAGGCATGTTGGTGAGCTTGAACCACTCACCACGGAGCACTAGATGGCATGACAAGGTAACCAGAAGTAAGAGGGCACAAATATGAAACTAAACATGGCAATATAAAGTTCATAGGGTGAATGGATCCTTATCAAAACACATGGCAAAAACTGGACTTAATGTTAACAAGCTGACAGAAACATTATTTAGCAACTTTGCAGCAAGATTACAACAATCTAAAGTAGGCCATAAATGCAACCAAGGGCATGGATGGATAGCGCATAATATGTATAACAAAACACCCTTAGTGAACATCTCCAGATTATGCATATAACTCATGATGGAAGTAGGTTTACATGGCAACAAAATATAACAGATTCAGACTTAGCAGAAATGACTAAGTCACAGAAATCAGCAACATCACGGAGGCTACTTTGCATGCTTGTGCTAGTCACCACATACATCCTAAAAATATAAAGCTAGCACCACTGTAAAGATGGCATGATGTAGATCAAAACATATGTAGACATCAACCACATTGGATGCACACACAAAATGCAATGAAAAAGACAAATCGTCAAGTTCTGATAACAGACAGCAGATAACATCATATAGCACTCTTGCAACGATGATTAGAGCATCAATATGACCTCAAACAAACATGGCACAATGTAAGAAAATGGAGAGCATCTCATGGTGAACATTTTGATATATTATATGCATGAATCAGAGCACTGAGCACGAAGTTATGACATGACAAATATGGCAACATGAGATGAAAATCCTGGGACTTGGAGAGATTTTTTACCCCGCGAAAGACTGGACGAGGGGGTGCGGGATGGAGGGATCCGGGAGGGGCGGAGGCGTGTTTGGATCACGGGACGGGTGGATCTCGCCCACCCGCCCGGATCTGGCGACGCCGACGAAGCTCCGGTGAGCTCTGGCGAACGGGGACGGGCGGCAGGGGCGGATCTGGCCCCGGGGCGGCCGGATCCAGGCGCGGGGAGGCAATGCGGGCGCCGGGGCTCACCGGCCGGCGGCGAAGGGCGGCGGGGCGCGCCGGCGGGAGGAGCTGGGCGGCGCCGGCGGGCGGAGTCGCGGGCTCGGGCACGGGGCACCCGCGGGCGAGCGGCAGCGCGCGGTTCGGGCCCCGCGGGCCTGACGCGGGCCGAGCGGGCTGGCGGCGGCGGACGGAGGAGGAGGCCAGTGGCGCGACGTGGTTGGCTGCGGGCGGCGGCGGGATCCGTCCGGCGCGGGGCGGACATGTCCGGCGGCGAGAGGAAAGGGAAGGCTAGGGTTCATCCGCGAAATTTCGAGGGGGAGGTGCAAATATATACGCAGAGGGAGTTAGGAGAGTCCAAACGGAGTGCGGTTTTCGCCCACACGATCGTGATCGAACGACCGAGAGCATGGAGGGGGTTTGGATGGGCTAGTGGGCTGTTTGGAGGGGTTTTTTTCTGCAACACACAAAAGCCCTTTGCGGTTACCCGGTTAACCGTTGGAGTATTAAACGACCTCCAAATGGAACGAAACTTGACAGGTGGTCTGTCGGTGGTATACCAAGGCCACTTGGCAAGCCTCGGTCCATTCCGAGAACGTTTACCACCCGCTTACGAAAAGAAACAAGAGGGGTACGCCGGTGCATGCGAGAGTGTCGGATCGCGAAACGAACAACGGGGAAAAGGACCGGATGCAAGTTTTGAAAAACATGATGATGCAATGCAGATGATGACATGACAAAATGCAACACGCAAGCAAATGACATGGCAACGAAGGCGAATGACTGGCCGACACCTGGCGCATCGGATCCGGGGCGTTACAACACTCCTCCACTAATAAGAGATCTCGTCCCGAGATCTTAGAACCGAGACGGAAGGGAAAGGGATGAGGTGAAATAAGAACAAAACAGTGAGGATGAACAACGTCAGGAGCACTCGAGAAGAAGAGAGAAACGACGAGAATGACGAGAATCAAATGCTCACGGAATCAGATAGACTCTGAAACCACTCCGGTTAGAACGAGATAAGAAATGAATAAGACTGAAAGGATTTAGGCAGCACTCCGGCTAAACAAGGAAAGAATAGAACATCAACTTGAGAAATGGAACGATACTTGTAACGCCCCGGATGTAACATTCCATATTTGTAACTCCGACTCCTGCCATTTTTCGGCTATGTGCTATGATATTCCCTCCGTGGTTGGGTTTTGTCTCTCGTTTGAATTTTGTTCATGTCATGCATTTCGTATCATGTCATCATGTGCATCTCATTTGCATACGTGTTCGTCTCATGCATCCGAGCATTTTCCCCGTTGTCTGTTTTGCAATCCGACACTCCCATCTCCTCCGGCGCACCCCTCTTGTTTCTTTTCGTGAGCGGGTGTTAAACATTCTTGGGATGGACCGAGGTTTGCCAAGTGGCCCTGGTATACCATCGGTAGACAACCTGCCAAGTTTCGTGCCATTTGGAGGTCATTGATACTCCAACGGTTAACCGGGTAACCGCGAAGGCCTTCTGTGTGTTGCAGCCCAACACCCCTTCAAAACAGCCCAAAACCCATCTAAGACACCTCCATGCTCTCGGTCGTTCAATCACGATCCTCTGGGCTAAAACCGTGCTCAATTTGGAGTCTCCTAGCTCCCTCTACCTATAAATATGTGAGACTCCCTGTCGTGGAATTCTCACGGCAGATGTCCTCGTGCTAGGACTTAGTCGTGGAGCCATCGCAACTAGGAAGCTTAAAGGGGTTAAACGGGACAAGGAACACGAGGGTTATACTGGTTCGGCCCCTTACGGTGAAGGTAAAAGCCTACGTCCAGTTGAGGTGGTATTGATTATGGTTTCGATGACCAGGGAGCTTAATTGCTATGCCTGGCTCTCGATGAGAACTTACTTGTCCCTAAACCGCCGTCGGGTCGTCCCTTTATATAGAGAGGTTGACGCCCGACGGCTTTCAGAGTCCCGGCCGGCTCATAAGAGTGTCCGGCTCGGACTCTCAACTATTCTTGCCTTACACTACAAGTTTTGCCATACGGCGGTTTATCACTACGGGCCTTAAGCCATCTCCGGGTCTTAGGCCCATCATTGACCCGCCGTCTTCAAGCTCGGTACTGGGCTTCGCGTGATGACCATTATGAGTAACCCGGCCCCTCCTGGCGGGTGACCTTAAGGGTTATATCCTCAACATTAGGCCCCAGATTGATTTGAACCGGTTCATGTCAATCTTCAATCCTCTTGAAAGAAAATTTTCCGTCTTACATCTGTGCGAAGGCTTTAACCCGCCGTGACGTCATCTTCTGGATTTCTGGTAACCCGCCATGACGTCATCTTCCATTAAGTCCATTTTTTACTCCACCATATCCGCAACGGATCTTATCTTTAATTGTTGTCCCGAAAATCGATGCGTTTTTATGGTGAGATAACCACGCCGTGGCCTCCTCGTTTCTCGCGCCCACTTATGAGCCTCGCCTTATAAATAGCACGGCCCATGAGCCTCGTGCCACTCGTCGCCTCCATCCTCTTCCTTCTCTCGCCACTGTGCTGTCGCCCGAGCTCCGCCGCCACCGCTGCGGGTTTCTTCATCTTCACCAACTCAGGCCGCTACATCACCCTGACGTGACCAGAGAAACGCGACGGATCTCCGCCGTAACTCCGCACCTGTAAGTCCCTGTACTTCTCCACCATAGATCCACATTAGGGTTCCACTGTTCTTCGCCGTTCTTCGCTGTTCTTCGCAAGTTCCCTGTAGTTCTGCCACTATGGTTATGTTTCGATCCAAGATTAGCACAGAGCTCCTGCGGTAGTTGTTGCTCATCCATTTTGACACTAGTAGATCCCCTTTGTTTGAAAGAAGATCCCATTCTGAATCCATGGGCTTCTTCTGTGTTAGTTCTAGGTCTAGAGAATTTTTCTCTTTTAGCCAACCGTTTGATCCAAAATAATTACTGCGATCTGTGAAACTTGTTTTCACCACACTTAGTGAAAAATTGCCTCTACTGAGCTATGGCGGCTCACATTTCCGGCTCAAAAGAAGCCATGCGCCGTAAATTTTCCGGCTCATTTATGATAAAGCTGTAGACAATTTGAATTACTCATGATACTTGCAACGGCTTAGATAACCCGATGCACTTAACCATATGTCATTAGGCCCCTCTCATAAGCCGCCATTGGAATATTAAACTGTAAATGTCTGCCGGCTTATAATTGAACCGGACATTTTCCTTTTGTCATAGGCTTCGTCTTTCACAATGCCTCCCAAAGCTCCCAAGGCACCCATCACGTGCAACTGGATGAGGTCCAACATCACCGACGACACCTTAGCTGATTTCGTAAAGACGGGTTACTTGCCCAAGAAAGAAATCATGTCTTATCGTGCCCCTGATCCGTCGGAGGAGAGACCGCAACCAACGGATGGGGAGGTGGTGATATATGCGGATGACATGAGCCGGGGCTTCGCACCACCCGGCTCAAAATTCTTTAGAGATGTGCTGAATTTCTTTGATCTGTGACCACAAGACATAGGACCCAACTCTGTGTCAAATATATGCAACTTCCAAGTATTCTGCGAAGTCTATCTTGGAGAAGAGCCCAGCCTGCTGCTCTTTAGAGAGCTCTTTTATCTGAACCGCCAGAATGAGTGCGCCAACGGGCCGAGCCTGGAACTTGGTGGAATCTCCATTCAACGCCGGAGAGACTGCCTCTTTCCTTACGCTGAGCCGCCAAGCCATCCGAAAGACTGGAACCAGACGTGGTTTTATTGCCAGGATACTTCTCCGGCTGACGAGAGCCCTCTGCCCGGCTTTCGTGCCCAGCGTCTGGAGCCAAGTCACTTGCTGCCGGATAAGCTAACTCAGGCCGAACGTCAACCTCTGATCCCCACCATCAATAAGATCAAGGCTATCCTAGGAAACGGCCTCACCGGCATTGATCTAGTCCGGGTTTGGATTTCTTGGCGGGTGATCCCCTTGAGCCGCCGCCCCGACATAATGTGTGCTTACACGGGCCGGAAGGATGACCTTCAGCGGCACAGCCCCAACGATCTTCCTGAGGACGTTGTGGACGATATGACCAAGTCTCTCCTGAATGAGAGCTTAGCCGACTGTGGGAGAACCGGCCTAAACCCCTTCTGTCAAGCTAACCCGGCTCCAGCGGTAAGCCACTGACCTGAACACCTTGGTTTTCCTTTGAATAGTTTCCATCGGAACTTTAATAAATCTTCATTGTATTTTTCAGGCTGATGATAAATTCTGGAAGGTCAAGTATGACCATGAGGCGGCTAAAAAAGCCAGAAAGGCTAAGAAAGCCGCCAGGAGAGCCGCTCCCCGCAAGAAGGGAAGCAGGCCTACTGCCTCAGAGCTGCTTCAACTAAGTGACAGCTCCGAGTCAGAGGTAACCCCTGAATCTGTACGTTCTTGTTTTGTTTCTTGTTTATTCCTATCCACCTTATTGATACTGATCATTAGCAGGATGACACCGGAGCAAGTAACCCAGTGACTGAAGAGGTAATGACACTTTTCTCCGACTCGGAGCCCTTGCCAAGGCTGAAAGTCCGAAGAGTAACCCGAAAAGTAAGATTTTCACATCCTTTAGCTTATCAAGATCCTCAATTTCTTTTGAAGCAACAGATTCATGAGAGCCGGTGGCACACCTGGACCAACAAGGATGCAGACCTCTCCTCCGGCTTACCTGAAGCTACAAGGAAGCGCCGGACCGAGGTTATCTCTAACCTATATCCTTTTCATCCTTTGGCGGGCGTTATACGTCAACCGCTCAACTCTTCTGATTCAAATTATCAGGAAACTTTACCTTCCTCTGGTGACTCTATGCAATCGAACTTGCCGGCTTTCAAGACCGTACCCGGGTAATAATGATCATCTCTTGTTGTGCTTATCTTCACTCATACTTTTGTACTAACCTTTTGTCCTTTCAGTGCCCAGGCAAAGCTCAGCAAGAGGGCGAAGAAGAATAAACCGGTCGAAGAGCCGGTCTTGACTGAGCCGGAGGTTTCAGCTCAAGAGCCGCCAGCTGCCTCTGCTCCTGAAGCCACCGCTCCAACCGACGAGCCAGTCACAGAAACTTCTGCTAACCCGGAGACCTACAGCCCGGCTCAACCGGCCGATGACTCGGACGTGGTAATCACCCGGACGGAGTTTGTCGAGCCGGGGAGACCCACTGCGCTGGCCAAGTGCTCTGCTAAGGAAGAGTTGCTAGAGCGCTGCAGGGCCAAGCTGGACATCACCAACTACGCTAACTTGAGCATTGGAGATATCATCTCCAGCTATGTCAATCAGGTGCACAGCAGCCGGGACTTGGAGATCGATATGGTGAAGCAGATACAGCAGAAGTCTGAGGTACCACTCTATTGCTTACTGCATAGTCATCTTTACCATACTCTAGCCCCCAAGTCTACCACTTATGATAGAATATGTTGTAGACTTATCTTCTGGCTTACCCTCATGAACCGGTAATTTTGTAGATAGAAACTTTCAACATGCATTAGCCCCCAAGTGCCAAGTGTCTTTGCTTGGAAAGTGCTCGGGACTTTAAAATTGCATAATAATTATTCATACCATAACCCGGAAATTGTACAGGCTGCTTTCAAGAAGTTTGAGGCTGATATCTCTGAGCTGAAGAACCGCCTGAAGACTCAGGAAACTGAGACCCGGAAGGCCAACGCCAAATCTGAATCCAGCATTGCTGCTCAAGAGAAGCTGAAGAAGAAATTTGAAGCTGAAAGGAAGACTTGGGCCGAAGAGAAGGCTGCTCTGGTAAGCCGGGCCGAACAGGCGGAGAAAACTCTGACGGAGAGAACCGCCGAACTCTCCTGCTTAAAACGCCATGTGTCACAGATGGTCGCCGCCATCTTCGGTAAGTCATTCTGCAGGCTTTGGACAAGTTTACAGTCTTTATGTCTCATAACTCCCATCATTGCTAACGGCTTATCTTATTTTGTTAAACAAGTCCCAGAAGCGCCAACCTCAATTAGAACGTGCTGACTAAGCTGAAGGCCGTGTACACCCTGGTGGAGCAACTCTACACCGGGTCACAGCGCGCCTTGGCCGTTGTGGCCCTATCCAATGAGGTTCCGACTCACCTGGCGGACGTACTTCGCCGGCTTGCCGTTCTTCCTCGGCATTTCCAAGAGCTACGACGGGCCTCTGCAAGAGCCGGAGCCATAGCTGCTCTGAGCCGGGCCAAGGCTTTCCTTCCAGAGCTAGACCCGGCTGACATTGCACTTGGATACCCCAGCTTGAAGGAAGACGGCACCCCCTTCGACCAAAAAGATTTTGCTGCCTGTGTGAAGATCGTGCGCCCGGTGGCCACTCTGATTGGGAATGACACCGATCTGACCAAGTACCAACCGGGCTACGACGCAGAGAATCAGAGGATCCCCACTCCGCGTTATGAAGCCATCAGCTTCGTCCCGCCGACTCGTAAGCACACCTTTGCCCCAGACATTGACCCGGCCGGGTTAATTGACGAGGAGGCTCAATTCGAAGCTTTGAGCGGCATTGACTGGAAATCGTCAACCTTCCAGGTCATGGGAATAGCCGGAGGAGCGGAGAGGGATGAGCCGGAAGCTTCAACTCGACAAGCATCTTGACTTGCAGGCGGCTCATGACTACATCTTAAAACAATGCCTCATCTTTTGGACTCGGGGAGTCTTGAATAGAGTAGGACAAATACTTAATTTTGTCGTGCCATCGAGCACGTGCTGAATGCTTAGCTCCATTGAAAACTGCTTCTTCTTATTCCACCGGGTTATAATTGATCAGTTATTTTCCTTAAGCTCGAATAGCTGTATTGAACCATCCTGCATAGAAAACAAGTCACAAGTCTCTGTGCGGCTTACCGCACTGAGAATTATAAACCATATATATAACCCGGAATATGAACAAAGTCACCAAAGACTGGTCCGCAATTATATCTTTGATGTGACCATAATAGTATACTTACAAGCCTTCAAGTATGCTTCCGGTTTATGTAACCCGGATAATGAGGTTGGTACCTCAACTCCGGTTTATCAGTTTTGATAATGCTGATTGTGTGTGACTAACACTGTGAATCAAAGTTAAGTCCGCGGAATAAGAACCGCCGTACATATTGTTGAGGCAACCAGAAGAACTTGTTGTAAATCAGAAAATCAAAACTCAGCGGCTTCCAGTTTGAATACGACCAGAGACCCGTCCCAAAGGGGTTAAGCTAAGATTCGAATGCGATCATATAGCCCCATGTGGGTTTGGCGATGCCGATCAAGAGGGTACCGACAGCTATGTTCTCTTTGGTTCGAATACGACCCATGTTTGAACAGGAAGCCCCCAAATGACCTTAAAAGTTGTTTAACGACGCTGATTCGAATACGATCCACGTCGGTTCCCAAAGGGGGTTGAGCTATGATTCAAATATGATCAAGGAAAACTCCCCAATGAGCTCGGCACTTTGCCAATCAAGTGGGTATCGACAGCTATGTTCTCTTTGGTTCGAATACGACCTATGTTTGAACAGGAAGCCCCCAGGTGACTATATTGTTTAACGGCAAGACTCGAATACGACCGTAAGCCAGATCCACCTCCAAGTTACCATGTGATCTTGTAATGGAAACAACACATTTACCTTTGGAGGAGAAAAAGGACAGAGGTCCTGCTTTATTGCTTATCATCATATATACATGGTTATAGAAATATGTACATTATGAGAGCCGATGGCTCAAGTGTAATAAGGCTGAAGTTGAGCTATGTTCCACGGCCGACGGGTCTCTTCCTCCGACTTACATGAATCTTTATGCTCCCGAACGTCAATAAGGTAGTATGACCCGTTGTGCAAGTTCTTGCTGACCACAAAGGGCCCTTCCCAAGGCGGGGATAGCTTGTGCGCATCCGTTTGATCTTGGATGAGCCGGAGCACAAGATCACCTTCCTGGAAGACCCGGGACTTAACCCGGCGACTATGATAACGGCGCAGGTCTTGTTGGTAAATCGCTGAGCGAGCTGCTGCCACATCACGCTGTTCATCCAACAAGTCAAGAGCATCTTGGCGCGCCTGTTCATTATCCGCCTCAACATAAGCCGCCACTCGAGGCGAGTCCTGACGGATGTCACTGGGGAGGACTGCTTCTGCTCCATAAACCATGAAGAAAGGCGTGTAACCTGTAGACCTGTTAGGAGTAGTATTGATGCTCCATAACACGGAGGGTAACTCCTCCACCCAACAACCCGGCGTCCGTTGCAAAGGGACCAAAAGCCGGGGCTTGATGCCCTTCAAAATCTCCTGATTAGCCCTCTCAGCCTGACCATTGGATTGAGGGTGAGCCACTGATGAAACATCAAGTTGAATATGCTCTCGTTGACAAAACTCCTCCATGGCGCCTTTAGACAAATTGGTCGCATTGTCAGTGATAATGCTGTGTGGAAAACCAAAGCGAAATATCACCCTTTTCATGAACTGAACCACCGTGGCTGCATCACACTTGCTAACAGGCTCTGCCTCAACCCACTTTGTGAATTTGTCAACTGCCACCAAAAGGTGAGTCTTCTTATCCTTGGACCTCTTAAAAGGCCGAACCATATGAAGCCCCCAGACCGCAAACGGCCAAGTGATTGGTATCATCCTCAGCTCCTGAGCCGGCACATGAGCCCGTCGTGAGAACCTCTGGCAACCATCACATTTACTGACCAAGTCCTGCGCATCAGCATGAGCCGTCAGCCAATAAAAACCATGACGAAAAGCCTAGGCCACAAGGGATTTTGAGCCGGCATGATGGCCACAATCCCCTTCGTGAATCTCACGCAAGATTTTTTGACCTTCCTCAGGGGAGACACAACGTTGGAACGCTCCCATAACACTGCGGCGATGTAGCTCACCATTGATAACAACCATTGACTTAGACCGCCAGGTTATTTGTCTGGCCAAAGTTTCGTCCTCAGGCAAATCTCCCCGGGTCATGCAAGCCAAGTATGGCACCGTCCAGTCCGGGGTGATGTGGAGAGCCGCCACCAACTGTGCCTCCGGGTCAGGGACAGCCAAATCTTCCTCTGTAGGTACCTTAACAGAAGGGTTATGCAAGATGTCCAGGAAAGTATTAGGCGGCACCGGTTTTCGCTGAGAGCCCAGCCGGCTTAATGCATCAGCCGCCTCGTTCTTCCTGCGATCGATGTGCTCTACTTGGTAACCCTGAAAGTGTCCAGCAATGGCATCAACTTCACGGCGATAAGCCGCCATGAGAGGGTCCTTGGAATCCCACTTGCCTGACACTTGTTGATCCACTAAGTCTGAGTTGCCGAAGCACCTTACCCGGCTCAAGCTCATCTCCTTAGCCATCCGAAGACCATGGAGCAAGGCCTCGTACTCAGCCGCATTGTTAGTACAAGGAAACATCAACCGTAGCACATAATGAAACTTGTCACCTTTAGGGGAAGCCAATACAACTCCAGCCCCCGAGCCCTCCAATTGCCTGGACCCGTCGAAGTGAATAGTCCAATATGTATTATCCGGCTTTTCCTCGGGCACTTGTAGCTCTGTCCAATCGTTGATGAAATCCACCAAAGCTTGAGATTTAACAGCAGTGCATGGCACGTATTTCAAACCATGAGGCCCGAGCTCTATAGCCCACTTAGCCACTCTTCCTGTGGCTTCTCTGTTTTGGATGATATCCCCAAGGGGAGCAGAACTAACTACAGTGATAGGGTGACCTTGGAAATAATGCTTAAGCTTCCGGCTTGCCATGAACACACCATAACCAATGTGGATACCGCTGTTTGGACTCGATGAGCACTTCACTGACATAATAAACCGGCCGCTGAACCGGATGCTCCTTACCCTCTTCCTTGCGCTCCACCACCACCGCCACACTGACGGCCCGTGTGTTAGCAGCTACATACAATAATAAGGGCCCCTTATCAACCGGAGCAGCAAGGATTGGGGGCTCAGCCAGCTGTCTCTTCAAATCCTCAAAAGCAGCATTAGCAGCATCATTCCAGATAAAGTCGTCAGTTTTCTTCATCAACTGGTACAGCGGCATGGCCTTTTCACCCAAACGGCTTATAAACCGGCTTAAAGCAGCGATACGACCCGCCAGGCGCTGGACGTCATTTATACACGCCGGCTTAGCCAGAGAGGTGATTGCCTTGATCTTCTCCGGGTTAGCTTCAATGCCTCTATGAGAAACTAAAAAACCCAAGAGCTTGCCTGCAGGAACACCAAAAACACACTTGGCCGGGTTAAGCATCATCTTGTAGACCCGGAGATTATCAAAGGTTTCCCTCAGATCATCTATCAAGGTTTCCTTCTCCCTGGACTTAACCACAATATCATCCACATAGGCATGAACATTACGCCCAATCTGGTTTTGAAGACAGTTCTGCATGCAACGTTGATAAGTCGCCTGTGCACTCTTGAGTCCAAAAGGCATGGACACATAACAGAACACCCCAAAGGGAGTGATGAACGTTGTTTTCTCCTGGTCTTTAACTGCCATTTTAATCTGATGGTATCCAGAATAAGCATCCAAGAAACTTAAGCGCTCACAGCCCGCCGTAGCATCAATGATTTGATCAATACGGGGGAGGGCAAAAGGATCAGCCGGACATGCCTTGTTTAAGTCCGTGTAGTCCACACACATCCGCCAGGTGCCATTCTTCTTGAGCACGAGCACCGGGTTAGCTAACCACTCCGGGTGAAAGACTTCAACAATAAAGCCGGCCGCCAAGAGCCGGGCCACCTTTTCACCAATGGCTTTCCGCCTCTCCTCATTAAACCACCGAAGGAATTGCCTGACCGGCTTAAATTTTGGATCAACATTGAGGGTGTGCTCAGCGAGTTCTCTAGGTACACCTGGCATGTCAGAAGGTTTCCATGCAAAAATGTCCCTATTCTCACGGATGAACTCGATGAGCGCGCTTTCCTATTTTGGATCCAGATTGGCACTGATGCTAAACTGCTGAGATGAATCACCTGGAACGAAATCAACAAGCTTAGTCTCATCGGCTGACTTAAATTTCATTGCCGGCTCATGCTCCGTAGTCGGCTTTTTTAGAGAGGTCATATCTGTTGGGTCAACATTGTCTTTGTAAAACTTCAACTCCTCTGTTGCGCAAACAGATTCTGCATAAGCCGCATCGCCTTCCTCACACTCCAAGGCCACCTTCCGGCTGCCATGAACCGTAATGGTCCCATTGTGACCCGGAATCTTGAGCTGCAAATACACGTAACACGGCCGTGCCATGAACTTGGCGTAAGCCGGCCGCCCAAATATGGCATGATACGGACTTCTTATCTTGACCACCTCAAAGGTCAATTTTTCCACCCTGTAGTTGTACTCGTCTCCAAAGGCCACTTCCAATTCGATCTTACCAACTGGATAAGCCGACTTACCAGGCACCACGCCATGGAAAACAGTATTGGACTGGCTGAGGTTCTTATCAATCAACCCCATACGACGAAAAGTCTCATAATATAGGATGTTGATGCTGCTGCCTCCATCCATGAGCACCTTAGTGAACTTATATCCTCCCACCTGAGGAGCCACCACCAGGGCCAAGTGACCCGGATTATCAACCCGGGGAGGGTGATCCTCCCTACTCCACACAATAGGCTGCTCAGACCATCTTAAATAGCGTGGAATCGCCGGCTCAACAGCATTCACAGCCCTCTTATGAAGCTTCTGATCTCGCTTACACAGACTGGTGGTGAATACGTGATACTGTCCATTGTTAAGCTGCTTTGGGTTGGTCTGGTAACCCCCCTGCTGCTGTTGATGACCCTGGCCAGACTGCTGATTAAAGCCCCCTTGACCGTTCTGAGGATTAAAGTTTGAGCCGCCGCCCGGGCCATGAAAACCGCCAGCGCCTGAGCCGCCGCCCGAGCCATTGTTGCCATTAAAGGCATTGGAATTCTTAAAGGCCTTCATGATTGCGCAATCCTTTCATAGATGAGTAGCTGGCTTCTCCCTAGAGCCATGCCTTGGACAAGGCTCATTCAACAGCTGCTCCAACGTCGGGCCTGACCCGCCGACTCGGGGAGGCGGCCTCCCCTTGCGTCGCTGGTTGTTGCCCTGTGAGCTGGCGTTGGCCACAAACTCTAGGCTGCCGTCGGCCTTACGCTTGCCACCTCCTTGGTTCGCCGGGTCATGCTGAGGACCCTTGCCATTGCCGTTCTTCTTTCCCTTCCCTGTCCTTTCATCATCCGACGCGGGGTCCTTGGTACTATCAGAGTCGGCATACTTGACGAGAGCCGCCATCACCGTACCCATATCATTACAATCACGCTTGAGCCGCCCGAGTTTCATCTTCAGGGGCAGGAAGCGACAATTCTGCTCCAACATTAAGACTGCAGAGTCGGCATCCATCTTATCAGATGAGTGTATTATCTCCTTGACCAGGCGAACCCAATGGGTTGTAGACTCACCCTCCTGCTGTTTACAGTTAGTCAAATCCACAATTGACATAGACTGCCTACAGGTATCTTTGAAGTTTTGGATGAACCGAGCCTTTAGCTCAGCCCAAGACCCGATGGAGTTTGGGGCAGCCCGTTCAACCAAGTGCGGGCAGTCCCATCTAACATCATGGTGAAGTACTTGGCCATCGCCGCTTCACTGACCTCCAGCAATTCCATGGCCATCTCATAACTCTCGATCCAAGCTCCAGGTTGCAAATCAGCCGGGTAATTAGGAACCTTCCTAGGCCCTTTGAAGTCCTTGGGTAGACGTTCATTGCGGAGAGCCGACACTAAACAAGGGACACCTCCAGTCCTTGTAGGGATGCCCACGTCGATAGAAGCCGTCGGATAAGCCAGGGGTGTCTGGTAAGCCGTCAACTGAGGCACCTGCTCCGGCTCTTGCCGTGCTCTGTCTTGGTCTGTTGCGTGAAAGGCCCCGTTATGAGCCGGGCCATGGCCAGGTGGTAAGTCATGGCGTCGGACATTACTTGAGCCGGTCGCTGAAACCATGTGTCTGCTATAACTCGGGCTCCGGCCTGGACGAGGGGTTGAATGGATCCTGTCCCGGCTGTAAGAGTACGCCTCCTGCTGTGCCAGAGCTGTCTGAAGGAGCTCCCTGACCCGGCGGGTTTCAACCGCCGTTGGAGAATCGCCATCAAATGGGAGAGCCGCCAGCCGTGCCGCCGTGGCGACCATGTTTTCCAGCGGGTTGGCATAATGACCCGATGGTATTGGCACGTACTGAGGCGGGGCAGGGTTCACCCGGGGCGGTCCCATTACCTGGGGCTAAATTGGTGTCCCAGCTCCGGGTACTATGATCTCCAGCGGGTTACTAGACCCTGCACCTGGCGTGTTGAAGAGGTTTCGAGGATCGTAGACCGGAGGGAGTCGAGATTGGGCCTTTTGATGCCTCCTTCTCATGACCTCATTGGACGCGTTCTGATCCATCGTGAGCCGGAAGGACTGCGCCTGAATCAACTGAGTCTGGGCGTCGAGAGCCGCCCTCTCCGCAGCCATCCTGATCCCTTCCGCCGCCAGATCCTCCTTGGCTTTCACTAGATCTAACTTTAACTGCGCCACCTCCGCGTCATGCTGAGCTTGATCCGCCGGGTCAACCGTGGCGGTCAACAGGGCCGTCATATTGTCCGTGAGATCCATCAGCACCTGAGCCGGCGAGGATACCGGGTTTCCTGACCCAGCGGCAGGGTTTTGAACAGGCTGTGCACCGGCCATGAAGATTCCAACCCGGCTCGGCGGCTCAAAAAGGTCCAGAATACTGTCACCATCGGAACAACCCCTGAGCCTGCCATCTTGAATTTGATACAACGAGTTTGACTCATCCATGGACGACTCGCCGTCAGAGCCGGCGGCCGTCTCATCACCAGATCCAGACCCTACAAAGAGTCCTTCATGAACACACCCCACAAAAGCATGCTTCAAGGCAGGCAAAGCCCGGGCGGGCCGTGCACGCTGAGCCGTCTCGATGAGGTCGGTGCAGAGTTCCGGCTCAGGGCCCGGCTCACCAATTTTGCCAATGAAGACGTGGATTCCGCCAAAGGGGACCCGGTACACGTACTCGATTGAGCCGGCGTCGGGGCCCTAGGTTGCATCGTCGATGTAGAGCTTGCCGCGACGACTCTTGGTCATCCGGCCCACAGCGTATCCCTTGAGCCCTTCGAAGCTACCCTTCAAGAACTCAAATCCACCGTGCGCTGGCCCCACGGTGGACGGCAACTGTCGTGGAATTGTCACGGCAGATGTCCTCGTGCTAGGACTTAGTCGTGGAGCCATCGCAACTAGGAAGCTTAAAGGGGTTAAACGGGACAAGGAACACGAGGGATATACTGGTTCGGCCCCTTACGGTGAAGGTAAAAGCCTACGTCCAGTTGAGGTGGTATTGATTATGGTTCGATGACCAGGGAGCTTAATTGCTATGCCTGGCTCTCGATGAGAACTTACTTGTCCCTAAACCACCGCCGGGTCGTCCCTTTATATAGAGAGGTTGACGCCCGGCGGCTTTCAGAGTCCCGGCCGGCTCATAAGAGTGTCCGGCTCGGACTCTCAACTATTCTTGCCTTACACTACAAGTTTTGCCATACGGCGGTTTATCACTACGGGCCTTAAGCCATCTCCGGGTCTTAGGCCCATCATTGAGCCGCCGTCTTCAAGCTTGGTACTGGGCTTCGCGTGATGACCATTATGAGTAACCCGGCCCCTCCTGGCGGGTGACCTTAAAGATTATATCCTCGAAATTTCCGGATCCTCGAAACCCTAGCCTCTCCCTCCGTGCGCCGGACGTGTCCACCCGGCGCCGGACGAAAGCCCCCCCCCCCGCCCACTCACAGCGTGCCACGTGGCAAGCCGCCCCCGCGCCGCCGCCGAGGCCCGCGAGCACGTGGCCGGCCCCTCGAGCCCGTCTCCCGCGCCGCCGCCGCGCCCGCCACGTGGCCGGCCCCTCGAGCACGTGGCCGCCCCCGCGCCGCCGCCGCGCCCGTCATTGCCGGCCGGCTCCTCCCGCGGCGCGCCTCCGCCCGTCGGCGCCGCCGCCATCCTCGCCGCCCGCCGACGCCCGCCGGCGCCCGCGACCCCGACGGCGCCCGAGTCCCGCGTCTCCTTCCTCTCCCTCCGGCCGGCCTCGTCCTCTCCCTCTCCTCCGGCCGGCTCCGCCCCGAGCTCCGGCGAGCAGCTCGGCAGCCTCGGCCCGATCTGGATCCAATCGCTACGGTTGACTTTTCCCCCCTCTCGAAGGATCATGTTCATCGCATCATAACTTTCGGTCCGTAGCTCCGTTTCGGGCGTGTAATATATCGAAATGTTCATTACGAGATGCTCTTCATTTTGTTCCATTGGGTCATGCTCGTTTGAGTTCAGCTTGTTGCCCAAATCTCTGATGCAAGAGTGCTAAGTGCTGTTTACTGTTGTCTGTTAACAGAACTTGGAGATTTGTTATTTTTGTTGCATTTAATCTGTGCATCTTATGAGCATGAGCTCTACATATGTTTTGATCTATGCCATGCCATCTTCACAGAGGTTTCTGGCAGAATGTTAACATGATATCCAATTTTGCCAAGTTTGTTGTAGTTGATCCATGCATGCTATGAACTTGCTCTTGCCATGGTTAGCTTCATAAACATGCCATCTTACTGTAGGTATGCTTGGTTTGTCATGCATTGCTTTGTGTTGAGTGAATCAAGCTCACCAAGATGCCTTCATAATATTGTTTCTGCCATGCTCTGTTTTCTGCCAAGTCTGTAAACTGTTAACGAAACTTGCTATGTTTACATGAGTGCGAATGTATTTTATGATACCTTTTGGCTCATGGTCAGTAAGAGACTTTTGTTATATGCATTTAGTAGATTCATGCCATGCCTTGTTTTGCTATGTTAAGTTCCTGTAGCATATGTTTTGCTTGCTCTGAACATTGCTACCTGCTGCTGTTTATGCCATGTCCAGTATTTTCACCAAGTCTGTTAAGCTGATATCTTTTGCACTTTTGCCATGCTTGTTTGAACCTGTTATGTTGTGATTTAGCCATAGATCAGTGTTCATCTTTTGTCAAGCATCTCCTGTAGATCACTGCCATATGCTTTGTTGCTATGTTGGGGTGTTATAGCATAGTTACTTGATGTGTTCTTAGTAGCATCGTGCTGTTAATCGTAGTTTAGTGCCATCCTTGTTTTGCTTGTCATTTGCAAACCGTGCATCCGATTCCGGTGATCTTTATATCGATTTCAACCGAAATCATCTCATCTTTCCAGTGGCATACTTGGTTTGCCAAGTTACTGCCTTGTTTATCATTTTCCCTTCCGGAGCACACATAAGCATTGCATATCACTTCTCGCATATCATGCTTGTATTGCATCATGTTGCTTGTGCATTGCACCGTGTTTGATCGTGGTTCCGTTGCTTGTGTTCTTGCTTGGGTAGAGCCGGGAGACGTTTACGGGAACGAGGAACCTGTTGAGAACGTTTCCGAGGATCAAGCTTTCGACAACTCTGAGAACCTTGCAGGCAAGATGACCATACCGTCGAAATCACTTCTATTTTTGCTTTGCTAGCTATCGCTCTATTGCCATGCTGCGTTACCTATCACTTGCTATATCATGCCGCCCATTGTTGCCATGTCAAGCCTCTAACCATCCTTTCCTAGCAAACCGTTGTTTGGCTAAGTTACCGCTTTGCTCAGCCCTTCTTATAGTGTTGCTAGTTGCAGGTGAAGTTGAAGTTGGTTCCATGTGGGAAAACATGGATATTTTGTTGGGATATCACAATATCTCTTATTTAATTAATGCATTTATATACTTGGTAAAGGGTGGAAGGCTCGGCCTTATGCCTAGTGTTTTGTTCCACTCTTGCCGCCCTAGTTTCCGTCATACCGGTGTTATGTTCCTTGATTTTGCGTTCCTTACACGGTTGGGTGATTTATGGGGCCCCCTTGATAGTTCGCCTTGAATGAAACTCCTCCAGCAAGGCCCATCCTTGGTTTTACATTTGCCTAACAACCTATACCTTTTTCCCTTGGGTTCTACAGACTCAAGGGTCATCTTTGTTTTAACCCCCCCCCCCCCCCCCGGCCAGTGCTTGTCTAAGTGTTAGTCCGAACCGAGCTGCCTGCGGGGCCACCTCGCGGAAACTCGAGGTCTGGTTTTACTCGTAGCTAGTCTCATCCGGTGTTGCCCTGAGAACGAGATATGTGCAGCTCCTATCGGGATTTGTCGGCACATCGGGCGGCTTTGCTGGTGTTGTTTTATCTTGTCGGAATGTCTTGTAAACCGGGATTCCGAGTCTGATCGGGTCTTCTCGGGAGAAGGAATAATCCTTCGTTGACCGTGAGAGCTTATAATGGGATAAGTTGGGACACCCCTGCAGGGTATTATCTTTCGAAAGCCGTGCCCGCGGTTATGAGGCAGATGGGAATTTTTTAATGTCCGGTTGTAGAGAATTTGACACTTGACCTTAATTAAAATACATCAACCGCGTGTGTAGCCGTGATGGTCTCTTCTCGGCGGAGTCCGGGAAGTGAACACGGTTTCTGAGTTATGATTGACGTAAGTAGGAGTTCAGGATCACTTCTTGATCACTTCTAGCTTCTCGACCGATGCTTTGCTTCTCTTCTCGCTCTCATTTGGTATGTTAGCTACCATATATGCTTAGTGCTTTGCCGCAGCTCCACCATATTACTCATTGCCTTCCTACTAGCTTAAATAGTCTTGATCTCGCGGGTGTGAGATTGCTGAGTCCCCGTGACTCACAGATTCTACCAAAACAGTTGCAGGTACCGAGGATACCTATGCAGATGAAGCAACCGAGCTCAAGTGGGAGTTCGATGAGGACCGTGGTCGTTACTATGTATCGTTTCCTGATGATCAGTAGTGGAGCCCAGTTGGGACGATCGGGGATCTAGCCAGTAGGGTTGTCTTCCTTCATTTTGGTTCTGTAGTCGGACCTTGATTGTACTCTGAATGATGGATGTTTAAATTATGTTATTGTGTGAAGTGGCGATTGTAAGCCAACTCTTTATCCCATTCTTGTTCATTACATGGGATTGTGTGAAGATGACCCTTCTTGCGACAATACCTACAATGCGATTATGCCTCTAAGTCGTGCCTCGACACATGGGAGATATAGTCGCATCGTGGGCATTACAAGTTGGTAATCAGAGCCATCCCCGACTTAGGAGCCCCCTGCTTGATCGAATCGCTGGCGTTGTTGAGTCTAGAACAAAAATGTTTTGAGTCTTAGGACTATATATATTGGAGAGTAGGATTCTTTTTACTCCTCGGTCCCTTCGTCGCTCTGGTGAGGTCTCCTGACGTAGAAGTTTGACTCTTCTCTCCTCAAATTTCACTAAATTTTTTTTAGGATCACGCGGGTATCTTGGAATCGTTCCGATGGTTTTGTGACGAGAACATTGTTCTTGGTGCCTCCTGACATTTAGGGGTTGTGGCAGTGTCCCGGGCAGTTGAGCTCCGAGGTGTTGTCGTCACAATTTTATCGTTGCAGTTCTGGAATACCTGAGTTTTGCCGACATCGAAAATCTCTTTTATGAAGTTGTTGGTGAGATAACCTCGACGCCACCCAGTACTGGGGCGGGTGATCGTGAGTATTGCCATAACTCGTATAACGGATGCTTTTCGAAGGTTGAGGTAAATGATTTCCGAAGGTTTCTTGGTTATGTGTTGAAGGATGGATACGGCTGGATCTAGGTATTGTTAGTTTGGGTGATATATTTTGCGTCCCCTGTATCCCCAACACCTGATTGCATAACCAGAAAGTTTCGGGAGTTTATAGGTGGGATTCAAGTAGCTCTTAGCATTTCTTCCCGCAGATATTTGGTTTGTGATTGGGTAATCCTTACCACTTATTTGTTCCACTCGTATCTTGTTATTTTATTCATCAATCTCTTATCAAGTGGCTTCTTACCTTATTGGAAGTGTGTTGATTTACTATGGAATTCATTCGTTCGTCCTCGTTCGAATGTTTAATGTGAAGACTATATGTTGCAATTTCTATCCATTGATTCAACTTGTCTATCTGTCTATCAAGATGATAATGGATGTCACCCTCTTCAGGATGGCTCCGCCAACGCGTCAGAATCCGGAACGCAATGATGGGAATCAGTCGAACCCTCCGCCACCACCTCCGCCTCCGGAGGCATGGCAAGCTATCATGGCAGCCACCAACGCCAATGCTCAAATGATTTTGCAACTCTTGCAAGAGCGTACCCAAGGGCAAGGCAACCAAGGTTATCAAGGCCAAGGCAACCATCAACCTCACTTCGCTACCCTCAACCAGTTCCTTGCAAATCAGCCTAAGTCTTTCAGCTACTGTGCCGAGGCCATAGACGCCGATGATTGGCTCATGGACATCAACAAGCATTTTGAATGTAGCAATGTCAGGCCTGAGGACTATGTCAAGTTCGCTTCTTTCCAGCTCAAGGACCAAGCTGCTGATTGGTATCAACAATACAAAGATTCCAGAGGAGGTCGTGTGATCACTTGGACTGACTTCTGTCGAGACTTCAAAGCTCACCATATTCCACAAAGTGTTGTTGAGAGCAAGCGTGAGGAGTTCCGCAATCTCAAGCAAGGCAACATGTATGTGTATCAATTCAACATCCAGTTTCAGAAACTTGCTCGCTTCGCTAAACAAGACGTTCCTGACGAAAAGAGTATGATCTATCACTTCAGAGGTGGTCTTAGAGAGGATCTGCAGTTAGCTCTCGTTCTTGTGGAGCCTACTCAGTTTGATCAATTCTATAACATGGCACTGAAGCAAGAAGCTGCTCAGCTCAAGTGTGAGGCTTCTAAGAAGAGAGTCAGAGATGCAGTTCAGTCTTCTTCTTCCTCACTTGTGGCAGCTAAGCAACAGAAGTTTTGGTTGCCTCCTCCTCCTCCGTTCCGTTAGCCTTTCCAGCAGAAGAACAAAGGTGGCCATGGATCTTCCCACCCACCCAACCCTGGCTATCAGAACAAGTCTCAGAATCAAGCTCCAAGGCCGAATGCTCCTTATCATCGTCCACTCTCAGAGGTGACTTGCAACAAATGTCAGCAGAAAGGTCACTATGCTAACAAGTGTTTCAACCAAAGGCGCCTTCCGCCTCCTCCTCCTGTGAGATCTTCCAGTAATGCAGTGGTCAAGCATTTTCCCAAGTCTGCAAAGGTGAACATGATGAATGCAGCTCAAGCGGAGGAATCTACTGATGTGATAATGGGTAATCTTCCTGTTAATGACATTCCTGGAAAAGTCTTATTTGATACCGGTGCATCGCATTCTTTCATGTCATATCCTTTTGCATTGAAGCACAATTTTGACACAGTGGAATTGCCTAGAGCAATGCAAGTTATTTCTCCGGCTAAGCGTTTGAGCTCTACCATGTTGGTTCCAAATGTCGGTATCAAGATGGGCGACTATAAATTTATGTCTTCTCCAATTGTCCTTGGTGACTCTGATATTGATCTTATTCTCGGGATGGACTGGCTTTCTAAGCACAAGGCTCAGCTTGATTGTGCTGCCAAGGAAATTCATTTGACACACTCTTCTGAGGATGTGATCACCTATGCCGCTCGTGATGAGACCATTCGGTTATTCTCTCTCAATGAGAAGGGCGAGTTGGATGCTATCTCTCAGATTCCAGTCGTTTGTGAGTACCAAGATGTCTTTCTAGAAGAGCTTCCGGGTATGCCTCCTCACCGGCCAGTTGATTTCGTTATCAACCTTGAGCCCGGCACTGAGCCCGTTTGCAAGCGTCCTTACAAGCTTGGACCCAATGAGCTGAAGGAATTGAAGAAACAGCTCGATGAACAAGAGCGTCTGGGTTTGATCAGACCGAGTTCATCTCTGTGGGGTTGTGGAGTTCTTTTTGTCCAGAAGAAGGATGGCACGGACCGACTTTGTGTCGACTACCGCCCATTGAACAAGAAGACTATCAACAACAAGTACCCACTTCCCAACATCAATGAGCTATTCGAGCAACTTAAAGGTGCAAAGGTGTTCTCCAAGCTTGACCTTCGTATGGGTTATCATCAGATTCGCATTCGTGAAGAAGATATTCCCAAGACAGCATTCAGAACAAGCTTTGGTTCTTATGAATATACTGTCATGTCTTTCGGCCTTGTCAATGCTCCTCCAACTTTCTCTCGAATGATGAATTTCATCTTCAACCCCTATACCAATGAATTCGTGCTGGTGTATCTTGATGATATCTTGGTCTTCTCCAAAAATAAGAAGGACCATGCCAAACATTTGCGATTGGTGCTCGACAAGCTCATAGAGTATCAATTCTATGCGAAGTTTTCCAAATGTGAGTTCTGGCTTGATGAAGTTCTTTACCTTGGTCATATCATCTCTGCCAAGGGCATCGCTGTTAATCCCGCGAAGGTGTCTACAGTTCTCGATTGGGAACCTCCTCAGAATGTCAAGCAGCTCCGCAGTTTTCTTGGTCTTGCAAGCTATTGCCGAAGATTCGTTGAGAACTTCTCTAAGATTGCAAAGCCTCTTTCCAACCTCCTCCAGAAGCATGTGAAGTATGTCTGGTCTCCTGAGTGTGACGTTGCTTTCAACACTCTCAAAGAGATACTTGTCACAGCTCCTGTCTTAACTCCTCCTGACGAATCCAAGCCATTTGAAGTTTTCTGTGATGCTTCTCTCCAAGGTCTCGGTGCTGTGTTAATGCAAGAGAAGAAAGTTGTGGCCTATACCTCTCGTCAGTTGAAGCCCAACGAAAAGAACTACCCCACTCACGATCTTGAGTTGGCGGCAGTTGTCCATGCATTAATAACATGGAGACATCTCTTGTTGGGAAGGAAAGTGGACATTTTCACCGATCACAAGAGTCTCAAGTATATCTTCACTCAGCCCAACCTCAACCTCAGGCAAACTCGATGGGTCGAAATGATTCAAGAGTACAATCCGAGTATTGAATATACTCCAGGCAAGGCCAATGTCATTGCAGATGCTTTGAGCAGAAAGGCTTATTGCAACAGCTTAATTCTCAAGCCTTTTCAGCAGGATCTTTGTGAAGCTTTCCGCAAGCTCAATCTCCAAGTTGTTCCTCAAGGTTTTCTTGCCAACCTCATAGTCTCTCCTACTTTGGAAGGTCAAATTCATGAGGCACAACTCCTTGATGCCATGGTGAAGAAGGTGAAACGTGGTATCGACAAGGGCATTTCCAAATACAAGTGCTATCGCATTGATGACAGAGACACTTTATTCTTCGATGACCGGATTGTGGTTCCTAAAGGTGATCTAAGGAAGGTCATAATGAACGAAGCGCACAATTCTCTTCTCTCCATTCATCCTGGAAGTACGAAGATGGACCATGACCTCAAGCAGTCGTATTGGTGGACTCGAATGAAGCGAGAAATCGCTAAATTCGTGAATGAATGTGATGTCTGTAGAAGGGTGAAAGCAGAACACCAACGACCAGCTAGTCTCCTCCAACCTCTAGCAATGCCAGAATGGAAGTTTGATCATATCGAAATGGACTTCGTGACTGGTTTTCCCAAGTCCAAGCGTGGAAATGATGCTATCTTCGTTGTCATTGACAAGCTTACCAAAGTGGCTCATTTTCTTCCTATCAAAGAATCCATCACAGCAGCTCAGTTGGCAGAGCTATACACCTCCAGGATTGTCTCCTTGCACGGCATTCCACAATTGATTTCGTCAGATCGTGGAAGCATCTTCACTTCTAAGTTCTGGGATTCCTTTCAGACGGCCATGGGCACCAACATTTGCTTCAACACAGCTTTCCATCCTCAAACTAGTGGCCAAGTCGAGCGAGTCAATCAAATCCTTGAAGATATGCTCAGGGCTTGTGTCATTTCCTTTGGCATGAAGTGGGAAGATTGTCTCCCATATGCCGAGTTCTTCTACAACAACAGCTTTCAAGTGAGTTTGGGCAAAGCCCCATTCGAAATTCTCTATGGCAGAAAGTGCCGTACTCCTCTCAATTGGTCAGAGACTGGTGAACGCCAACTTCTTGGCAATGACTTAATCATAGAGGCTGAAGAAATGTGTAAAGTCATCCGTGAAAATCTCAAAGCCGCGCAATCGCGCCAGAAGAGTTACTATGATAGCAAGCACCGTGATTTGGCTTTCGAGATCGGGGACCATGTCTACCTCCGCGTCTCTCCAATGAAAGGCACTCGTCGCTTCAGTATCAAAGGGAAGCTTGCCCCTAGATATGTGGGTCCTTTCAAGATCATTGGCAAAAGAGGCGACCTCGCCTATCAACTTGAGCTTCCCTCCAACTTTGCAAACGTGCACGATGTGTTCCACGTGTCACAACTTCGCAAGTGCTTCAAGACTCCTGAGCGCACCATCAACTTCGAAGAGTTTCACCCCCAGGAAGATCTGCTTATCATGAGCACCCCGTTGCTATTCTTGAGGAAACTGAGCGCAAGACTTGCAACAAGTCGATCAAATTCCTGAAAGTGAAATGGTCGCACCATTCCGACCGAGAAGCCACCTGGGAACGCGAGGACCACCTCCGTTCCGAATATCCGGAGTTCTTTCAATCCTAGATCTCGGGACGAGATCCTCTCGTAGTGGTGGAGTGTTGTAACGCCCCGGATGTAACATTCCATATTTATAACTCCGACTCTTGCCATTTTTCGGCTATGTGCTATGATATTACCTTCGTGGTTGGGTTTTGTCTCTTGTTTGCATTTTGTTCATGTCATGCATTTCGTATCATGTCATCATGTGCATATCATTTGCATACGTGTTCGTCTCATGCATCCGAGCATTTTCCCCGTTGTCCGTTTTGCAATCCGACACTCCCACCTCCTCCGGCGCACCCCTCTTGTTTCTTTTCGTGAGCGGGTGTTAAACGTTCTCGGGATGGACCGAGGTTTGCCAAGTGGCCCTGGTATACCACCGGTAGACCACCTGCCAAGTTTCGTGCCATTTGGAGGTCGTTGATACTCCAACGGTTAACCGGGTAACCGCGAAGGCCTTCTGTGTGTTGCAGCCCAACTCCCCTTCAAAACAGCCCAAAACCCATCTAGGACACCTCCATGCTCTCGGTCGTTCGATCACGATCGTGTGGGCGAAAACCGTGCTCAATTTGGAGTTTCCTAGCTCCCTCTACCTATAAATATGTGAGACTCCCCGAAATTTCCGGATCCCCGAAACCCTAGCCTCTCCCTCCGCGCGCCGGACGTGTCCGCCCGGCACCGGACGAAAGCCGCCGCCGCCCCCGCCCACTCACAGCATGCCACGTGGCAAGCCGCCCCCGCGCCGCCGCCGAGGCCCGCGAGCCCGTGGCCGGCCCCCCGAGCCCGTCTCCCGCGCCCCGCCGCCCGGGTCGCCCGCGCCTGTCTCCCTCCACGCCAGCGCCGCCCGTCGTCGCCGGCCGGCTCCTCCCGCGGCGCGCCTCCGCCCGCCGGCGCCGCCGCCATCCTCGCCGCCCGCCGACGCCCGCCGGCGCCCAAGTCCCGCCGTCTCCTCCCTCTCCCTCCGGCCGGCCTCGTCCTCTCCCTCTCCTCCGGCCGGCTCCGCCCCGAGCTCCGGCGAGCAGCTCGGCAGCCTCGGCCCGATCTGGATCCAACCGCTACGGTTGACTTTTTCCCGCTCTCGAAGGATCCAATCGCTACGGTTGACTTTTTCCCCCTCTCGAATTTCTGCCAAGTCCCCAAAATTATTGCATTATGTGCTCATGTTCATCGCATCATAACTCTCGGTGCGTAGCTCCGTTTCGGGCGTGTAATATATCGAAATGTTCATTACGAGATGCTCTTCGTTTGGTTCCATTGGGTCATGCTCGTTTTAGTTCATCTTGTTGCCGAAATCCCTGATGCAAGAATGCTAAGTGCTGTTTACTGCTGTGTGTTAACAGAACTTGGAGATTTGTTATTTTTGTTGCATTTAATCTGTGCATCTTATGAGCATGAGCACTACATATGTTTTGATCTATGCCATGCCATATTCACAGAGGTTTCTGGCAGAATGTTAACATGTCCAATTTTGCCAAGTTTGTTGTAGTTGATCCATGCATGCTATGAACTTGCTCTTGCCATGGTTAGCTTCATAAACATGCCATCTTACTGTAGGTATGCTTGGTTTGTCATGCATTGCTTTGTGTTGAGTGAATCAAGCTCACCAAGATGCCTTCATAATATTGTTTCTGCCATGCTCTGTTTTCTGCCAAGTCTGTAAACTGTTAACGAAACTTGCTATGTTTACATGAGTGCGAATGTATTTTCTGATACCTTTTGGCTCATGGTCAGTAAGAGACTTTTGTTATATGCATTTAGTAGATTCATGCCATGCCTTGTTTTGCTATGTTAAGTTCCTGTAGCATATGTTTTGCTTGCTCTGAACATTGCTACCTGCTGCTGTTTATGCCATGTCTAGTATTTTCACCAAGTCTGTTAAGCTGATATCTTTTGCACTTTTGCCATGCTTGTTTGAACCTGTTATGTTGTGATTTAGCCATAGATCAGTGTTCATCTTTTGTCAAGCATCTCCTGTAGATCACTGCCATATGCTTTGTTGCTATGTTGGGGTGTTATAGCATAGTTACTTGATGTGTTCTTAGTAGCATCGTGCTGTTAATCGTAGTTTAGTGCCATCCTTGTTTTGCTTGTCATTTGCAAACCGTGCATCCGATTCCGGTGATCTTTATATCGATTTCAACCGAAATCATCTCATCTTTCCAGTGGCATACTTGGTTTGCCAAGTTACTGCCTTGTTTATCATTTTCCCTTCCGGAGCACACATAAGCATTGCATATCACTTCTCGCATATCATGCTTGTATTGCATCATGTTGCTTGTGCATTGCACCGTGTTTGATCGTGGTTCCGTTGCTTGTGTTCTTGCTTGGGTAGAGCCGGGAGACGTTTACGGGAACGAGGAACCTGTTGAGAACGTTTCCGAGGATCAAGCTTTCGACAACTCTGAGAACCTTGCAGGCAAGATGACCATACCGTCGAAATCACTTCTATCTTTGCTTTGCTAGCTGTCGCTCTATTGCCATGCTGCCTTACGTATCACTTGCTATATCATGCCGCCCATTGTTGCCATGTCAAGCCTCTAACCATCCTTTCCTAGCAAACCGTTGTTTGGCTAAGTTACGGCTTTGCTCAGCCCTTCTTATAGTGTTGCTAGTTGCAGGTGAAGTTGAAGTTGGTTCCATGTGGGAACATGGATATTTTGTTGGGATATCACAATATCTCTTATTTAATTAATGCATTTATATACTTGGTAAAGGGTGGAAGGCTCGGCCTTATGCCTAGTGTTTTGTTCCACTCTTGCCGCCCTAGTTTCCGTCATACCGGTGTTATGTTCCTTGATTTTGCGTTCCTTACACGGTTGGGTGATTTATGGGACCCCCTTGATAGTTTGCCTTGAATGAAACTCCTCCAGCAAGGCCCATCCTTGGTTTTACATTTGCCTAACAACCTATACCTTTTTCCCTTGGGTTCTGCAGACTCAAGGGTCATCTTTGTTTTAACCCCCCCCGGGCCAGTGCTTGTCTAAGTGTTGGTCCGAACCAAGCTGCCTGCGGGGCCACCTCGCGGAAACTTGAGGTCTGGTTTTACTCGTAGCTAGTCTCATCCGATGTTGCCCTGAGAACGAGATATGTGCAGCTCCTATCGGGATTTGTCGGCACATCGGGCGGCTTTGCTAGTGTTGTTTTATCTTGTCGGAATGTCTTGTAAACCGGGATTCCGAGTCTGAACGGGTCTTCTTGGGAGAAGGAATAATCCTTCGTTGACCGTGAGAGCTTATAATGGGCTAAGTTGGGACACCCCTGCAGGGTATTATCTTTCGAAAGCCGTGCCCACGGTTATGAGGCAGATGGGAATTTTTTAATGTCCGGTTGTAGAGAATTTGACACTTGACCTTAATTAAAATACATCAACCGCGTGTCTAGCCGTGATGGTCTCTTCTCGGCGGAGTCCGGGAAGTGAACACGGTTTCTGAGTTATGATTGACGTAAGTAGGAGTTCAGGATCACTTCTTGATCACTTCTAGCTTCTCGACCGATGCTTTGCTTCTCTTCTCGCTCTCATTTGTGTATGTTAGCTACCATATATGCTTAAATAGTCTTGATCTCGCGGGTGTGAGATTGCTGAGTCCCCGTGACTCACAGATTCTACCAAAACAGTTGCAGGTACTGAGGATACCTATGCAGATGACGCAGCCGAGCTCAAGTGGGAGTTCGATGAGGACCATGGTCGTTACTATGTATCGTTTCCTGATGATCAGTAGTGGAGCCCAGTTGGGACGATCGGGGATCTAGCTAGTCAGGTTGTCTTCTTTCATTTTGGTTCCGTAGTCGGACCTTGATTGTACTCTGAATGATGGATGTTTAAATTATGTTATTGTGTGAAGTGGCGATTGTAAGCCAACTCTTTATCCCATTCTTGTTCATTACATGGGATTGTGTGAAGATGACCCTTCTTGCGACAATACCTACAATGTGATTATGCCTCTAAGTCGTGCCTCGACACGTGGGAGATATAGTCGCATCGTGGGCGTTACAATACTTGACTTGAGGAACAACACAAAACCTCCGGAAGACTTGAAAGAGTGGAATGAGAAGAACGGGGAAGAAAATGACAACTTCTACCATGAATGAAATAGAGAGCATCCTTAGAAGGAAACATTGAACGGAGTTGTTGGAAATGCAACAACAAAAGAATAAGCTTATTGTGGACTTATGGATAACATCTCAAAATCATAACGTGATAACCGGCCATAAACGGAAATGACTGGATAGCTGAGAAGAACGAAGAAATGCAAAACTCCACTTCAAAAGAATACGGAGAATTAATTGCACTTCGAAAAGCAAGAAGGAAAGATACTTGAGGAATGAATAAAATCAAGATGAGCCACCGTGATGAATTCCGGTAACAAAAGAATGACGAGATAAAATTGAGGATGAAAGGGATAATATTAAATCCTTGCGATGATTTGGATGGAGGTTCGCGACGAAGTCGGCGAGAAGCTTGGAACTCCGGAAAAGAAAAGATGAAAACACTTGAAGAAAGAAGAATAAGAATTATGTTATGCGTGTCCTCCATCGATTAAATCGATGAGAAACAATGGATTTGCATACCACTTATTCGCGTTGGAAAAGATTAAGGGGGGATATAGCGCAAAATTTGGGAAAGTCTTCATGAACCACCGTGTCGTGGAATTGTCACGGCAGATGTCCTCGAGCTAGGACTTAGTCGTGGAGCCATCGCAGCTAGGAAGCTTGAAGGGGTTATGCGGGACAAGGAACACGAGGGTTTATACTGGTTCGGCCCCTTACGGTGAAGGTAAAAGCCTACGTCCAGTTTGAGGTGATATTGATTAGGGTTATGATCACCAGGGAGCTAAACAGCTATGCCTGGCTCTCGATGAGATTGTTGTCGCCTTTAAACCGATGCCTCGTCGTCCCTTTATATAGGGAGGCTAACGCCCAGCAGCCCTTAGAGTCACGGCCGGCTCATAAGAGTGTCCGGCTCAGACTCTCAACTATACGTGCCTTAGACTACAAGTTCTACCATAATAATGATTGTAACTACGGGCCTTAAGCCATATCCGGGTCTCAGCCCATCTCTGGCCCATCGTCTTCAAACTTGGCTCCGGGCTTCTGGCAATGACCACGCGAGTAACCCGGCCCCTCCTGGCGGGTGACTCTAAGGTCTATATCCTCAACATTAGGCCCCAGATTGATTTGAGCCGGCTCATGTCAATCTTCAACTCTTCTGACAGAAAAATCTCTGGCTTACCGTTCATGTGAAGGCCATAACCCGGAGTGACGTCATCCTCTGTGTTGGGGAACGTAGCATAAATTCAAAATTTTCTACGCATCACCAAGATCAATCTATGGAGTAATCTAGCAACGAGGGGAAGGAGAGTGCATCTACATACCCTTGTAGATCGCGAGCGGAAGCGTTCAAGAGAACGGGGTTGATGGAGTCGTACTCGTCGTGATCCAATTCACCGATGATCCTAGCGCCGAACGGACGGCACCTCCATGTTCAACACACGTACGGAGCAGCGACGTCTCCTCCTTCTTGATCCAGCAAGGGGGAAGGAGAGGTTGATGGAGATCCAGCAGCACGACGGCGTGGTGGTGGAAGTAGCGGGATCCCGGCAGGGCTTCGCCAAGCGCAAGCGGCGAGGAGGGGGTGTCACGGGAGGGAGAGGGAGGCGCCAGGGCTTGGATTGCTGCTGTCCTCCCTCCCCCCCCACTATATATAGGGCCAAGGGAGAGGGGGGGCGCAGCCTTGGCCCTTCCTCCAAGGAAGGGTGCGGCCAGGGAGGAGTCCTTCCTCCCCAAGGCACCTCGGAGGTGCCTTCCCCTTTTAGGACTCTCCGTTTATCTTATCTCTTGGCGCATGGGCCTCTTGGGGCTGGTTACCTTGGCCCATATAGGCCAAGGCGCACCCCCTACAGCCCATGTGGCCCCCCGGGGCTGGTGGACCCCCGGACCCCTTTCGGCACTCCCGGTACAATACCGATAAAGTGCGAAACTTTTCCGGCGACCAAAATAAGACTTCCCATATATAAATCTTTCCCTCCGGACCATTCCGTAACTCCTCGTGATGTCCGAGATCTCATCCGGGACTCCGAACAACTTTCGGGTTACCGCATACTAATATCTCTACAACCCTAGCGTCACCGAACCTTAAGTGTGTAGACCCTACGGGTTCGGGAGACACGCAGACATGACCGAGACGACTCTCCGATCAATAACCAACAGCGGGATCTGGATACCCATGTTGGCTCCCACATGCTCCTCGATGATCTCATCGGATGAACCACGATGTTGAGGATTCAATCAATCCCGTATACAATTCCCTTTGTCTATCGGTATGTTACTTGCCCGAGATTCGATCGTCGGTATCCCGATACCTTGTTCAATCTCTTTATCGGCAAGTCTCTTTACTCGTTCCGTAACTTACATCATCCCGTGATCAACTCCTTGGTCACATTGTGCACATTATGATGATGTCCTACCGAGTGGGCCCAGAGGTACCTCTCCGTTTACACGGAGTGACAAATCCTAGTCTCGATTCGTGCCAACCCAACAGACACTTTCGGAGATACCTGTAGTGTACCTTTATAGCCACCCAGTTACGTTGTGACGTTTGGTACACCCAAAGCATTCCTACGGTATCCGGGAGTTGCACAATCTCATGGTCTAAGGAACTGATACTTGACATTAGAAAAGCTCTGAGCAAACGAACTACACGATCTTGTGCTAGGCTTAGGATTGGGTCTTGTCCATCACATCATTCTCCTAATGATGTGATCCCGTTATCAACGACATCCAATGTCCATGGTCAGGAAACCGTAACCATCTATTGATCAACGAGCTAGTCAACTAGAGGCTTACTAGGGACATGGTGTTGTCTATGTATCCACACATGTATCTGAGTTTCCTATCAATACAATTCTAGCATGGATAATACACGATTATCATGAACAAGGAAATATAATAATAACCTATTTATTATTGCCTCTAGGGCATATTTCCAACAGTCTCCCACTTGCACTAGAGTCAATAATCTAGTCCACATCACCATGTGATTAACACTCATAGGTCACATCACCATGTGACCAACATCCAAAGAGTTTACTAGAGTCACCAATCTAGTTCACATCACTATGTGATTAACACTCAATGAGTTCTGGTTTGATCATGTTATGCTTGTGAGAGAGGTTATTAGTCAACGGGTCTGAACCTTTCAGATCCGTGTGTGCTTTACGAATATCTATGTCATCTTGTGGATGCTACCACGCGCTATTTGGAGCCATTTCAAATAACTCCTCTACTATACGAATCCGGTTTACTACTCAGAGTCATCCGGATTAGTGTCAAAGTTCGCATCGACGTAACCCTTTACGACGAACTCCTTTTCACCTCCATAATCGAGAAAATTCCTTAGTCCACTAGGTACTAAGGATAAGTTCGACCGCTGTCATGTGATCCATTTCCGGATCACTATTGTACCCCTTGACCAACTCATGGCAAGGCACACTTTATGTGCGGTACACAGCATAGCATACTGTAGAACCTACGTCTGAAGCATAGGGGATGACCTTCGTCCTTTCTCTCTCTTCTGCTGTGGTCAAGTCTTGAGTCTTACTCAATACTCACACCTTGTAACACAGCCAAGAACTCCTTCTTTGCTGATCTATTTTGAACTCTTTCAAAATCATGTCAAGGTGTGCGTTCTTTGAAAGTATCATCGGGCGTCTTGATCTATCTCTATAGATCTTGATGCCCAATATGTAAGCAGCTTTATCCAGGTCTTCCTTTGAAAAACTCCTTTCAAACAACCCTTTATGCTTTCCAGAAATTTTACATCATTTCGGATCAACAATATCTCATTCACATATACTTATCAGAAATGTTGTAGCGCTCCCACTCACTTGATTGTAAATACAAGTTTCTAAGAAACTTTGTATAAACCCAAAAACTTTGATCACTCCATCAAAGCGTATATTCTGACTCCGAGATGCTTGCTCTAGTCCATGGAAGGATCGCTGGAGCTAGCATACCTTTTAGCATCCTTAGGATCGACAAAACCTTTCTGATTGTATCACATACAACCTTTCCTTACGAAAACTGGTAAGGAAACTTGTTTTGACATCCATCTGCCAGATTTCATAAATGCAGCTAATGCTAACATGATTCCGATGGACTTAAGCATCGCTACGGATGAGAAAATCTCATCGTAGTCAACTCCTTGAATTTGTGGAAATACTCTTTGCCACAAGTCGAGCTTCATGGACGGTAACATTACCGTACACGTCCGTCTTCTTCTCAAAGATCCATTTATCTCGGATTTCATGGCTTCTAACCATTTGTCGGAATATGGGCCCACCATCGCTTCTCCATAGCTCGTAGGTTCAGTATTGTCCAACAACATGATTTCTCAGACAGGATCACGTACCACTCTAAAGAAGCACGCATCCTCGTCGTCCTACGAGGTTTGGTAGTGACTTGATCCGAAGTTTCATGATCACTATCATAAGCTTCCACTTCAATTGGTGTAGGTGCCACAGGAACAACTTCCTGTGCCCTGCTACACACTAGTCGAAGTGACGGTTCAATAACCTTATCAAGTCTCCACCATCCTCCCACTCAATTCTTTCGAGAGAAACTTTTCCTCGAGAAAGGACCTATTTCTAGAAGCAATTACTTTTGCTTCCAGATCTGAAATAGGAGGTATACCCAACTGTTTTGGGTATTCTATGAAGATGCATTCATCCGCTTTGGGTTCGAGCTTACCAGCTTGAAACTTTTTCACATAAGCATCGCAGCCCCAAACTTTTAAGAAACGACAACTTAGGTTTCTCTAAACAGTGTCGTCTCAATGGAATTGCGTGGTGTCCTATTTAAAGTGAATGCGGTTGTCTCTAATGCCTAACCCATAAACGATAGTGGTAATTCGATAAGAAACATCATGGTATGCACCATATCCAATAGGGTGCAGTTATGATGTTCGGACACACCATCACACTATGGTGTTCCAGGCAGTATTAATTGTGAAACACTTTCCACAATGTCTTAATTGTGTGCCAAACTCGTAACTCAGATACTCATCTCTATGATCATATCACAGACATTTTATCCTCTTGTCACGACGATCTTCAACTTCACTCTAAAATAACTTTAACCTTTCAATAATTCAGACTTGTGTTTTATCAAGTAAATACACTCAGCATCTACTCAAATCATCTGTGAAGTAAGAACATAACGATATCCACTGCATGCCTCAGCACTCATTGGACTGCATACATCAAAATGTATTACTTCCAATAAGTTGCTCTCTTGTTCCATCTTACTGAAAACGAGGCCTTTCAGTCATCTTGCCCATGTGGTATGATTTGCATGTCTCAAGTGATTCAAAATCAAGTGAGTCCAAACGATCCATCTGCATGGAGTTTCTTCATGCATATATACCAATAGACATGGTTTGCATGTCTCAATCTTTTCAAAAACGAGTGAGTCCAAAGATCCATCTACATGGAGCTTCTTCATGCGTTTTATCCCAATATGACTCAAATAGCAGTGCCACAAGTATGTGGTACTATCATTACTTTTGGCATGAACATGTGTATCACTACGATCGAGATTCATTTTAGGTGCAAGACCATTGAAGGTATTATTCAAATAAACAGAGTAACCATTATTCTCCTTAAATGAATAACCGTATTGCGATAAACATAATCCAATCATGTTTATGCTCAACACCAAATAACAATTATTTAGGTTTAACACCAATCTCCATGGTAGAGGGAGCATGCGATGCTTGATCACATCAACCTTGGAAACACTTCCAACACACATCGTCATCTCACCTTTAGCTAGTCTCCGTTTATTCTGCAGCTTTTATTTCGAGTTACTAACACTTAGCAACCGAACCGGTATCTAATACCCTGGTGCTGCTAGGAGTACTAGTAAAGTACACATTCATATAATGTATATCCAATATACTTCTGTCGACCTTGCCTACCTTCTCATCTACCAAGTATCTAGGGTAGTACTGCTTCAGTGACCGTTCCCCTCATTACAGAAGCACTTAGTCTCGGGTTTGGGTTCAACCTTGGGATTCTTCACTAGAGCAGCAAATGACTTGCTGTTTCATGAAGTATCCCTTTTGCCCTTGCCCTTCTTAAACTAGTGGTTTTACTAACCATCAACAATTGATGCTCCTTCTTGATTTCTATTTTCGCGGTGTCAAACATCGCGAATAGCTCAAGGATCATCATAACTATCCCTGATATGTTATAGTTCATAACGAAGCTCTACTAGCTTGGTGGCAGTGACTATGGAGAACCATCACTATCTCATCTGGGAGAGTAACTCCCACTCGATTCAAGCGATTGTGGTACTCAGACAATCTGAGCACATGCTCAATGATTGAGCTTTTCTCCCTTAGTTTGCTGGCTTAAGAAACTTGTCAGAGGTCTCATACCTCTTGACGTGGGCACTAGTCTGAAATCCCAATTTCAGTCTTCGGAACATCTCATATGTTCTGCGACGTTTCAAAACCGTCTTTGGTGCCACAATTCTAAACCGTTAGCATTACGCACTGAACTATCACGTAGTCATCAAAACGTGTATGTCAGATGTTTCGCAACATCTACAGACGACGCTGAGGTTCAGCACACCGAGCGGTGCATTAAGGACATAAGCCTTCTGTGCAGCAATGAGGACAATCCTCATCTTACGGACCCAGTCCGCATAATTGCTACTATTAACTTTCAACTAAATTTTCTCTAGGAACATATCTTAAACAGTAGAACTAAAGCGGATGACATAATTTGCAAAGACCTTTTGACTATGTTCACGATAATGAAGTTCATCTCATTATTGAACTCCCACTCAGATAGACATCCCTCTAGTCATCTAAGTGATACATGATCCGAGTCAAACTAGGCCGTGTCCGATCATCACGTGAGACGGACTAGTCATCATCGGTGAACATCTCCATGTTGATCGTATCTTCTATACGACTCATGCTCGACCTTTCGGTCTCTTGTGTTCCGAGGCCATGTCTGTACATGCTAGGCTCGTCAAGTCAACCTAAGTGTTTCGCATGTGTTCCGAGGCCATGTCTGTACATGCTAGGCTCGTCAACACCCGTTGTATTCGAACGTTAGAATCTATCACACCCGATCATCACGTGATGCTTTGAAACAACAAACCTTCGCAACGGTGCATAGTTAGGGGGAACACGTCTCTTGAAATTTTAGTGAGGGATCATCTTATTTAAGCTACCGTCGTTCTAAGCAAATAAGATGTAAACATGATAAACATCACATGCAAATCATAAAGTGACGTGATATGGCCAATATCATCCCGCGCCTTTGATCTCCATCTTCGAGGCGCGGCATGATCACCTTCGTCACCGGCATGACACCATGATCTCCATCATCATGATCTCCATCATTGTGTCTTCATGAAGTTGTGTCGCCAACTATTACTTCTACTACTATGGCTAACGGTTAGCAATAAAGTAAAGTAATTACATAGCGTTTTCATTGACATGCAGGTCATACAATAAATTAAGACAACTCCTATGGCTCCTGCCGGTTGTCATACTCATCGACATGCAAGTCGTGATTCCTATTACAAGAACATGATCAATCTCATACATCACATATATCATTCATCACATCCTTTTGGCCATATCACATCACATAGCATACCCTGCAAAAACAAGTTAGACGTCCTCTAATTGTTGTTGCATGTTTTACGTGGCTGCTATGGGTTTCTAGCAAGAACGTTTCTTACCTACGCAAAAGCCACAACGTGATATGCCAATTTCTATTTACCCTTCATAAGGACCCTTTTCATCGAATCCGATCCGACTAAAGTGGGAGAGACAGACACCCGCTAGCCACCTTATGCAACTAGTGCATGTCAGTCGGTGGAACCTGTCTCACGTAAGAGTACGTGTAAGGTTGGTCCGGGCCGCTTCATCCCACGATGCCGCCGAATCAAGATAAGACTAGTAAAGGCAAGTAAATTGACAAAATCGACGCCCACAACTACTTTGTGTTCTACTCGTGCATAGAAACTACGCATAGACCTAGCTCATGATGCCACTGTTGGGGAATGTAGCAGAAATTCAAAATTTTCTACGCATCACCAAGATCAATCTATGGAGTAACCTAGCAACGCGGGGAAGGGGAGTGCATCTACATACCCTTGTAGATCGCGAGCGGAAGCGTTCAAGAGAACGGGGTTGATGGAGTCGTACTCGTCATGATCCAAATCACCGATGATCCTAGCGCCGAACGGACGGCACCTCCGCGTTCAACACACGTACGGAGCAGCGACATCTCCTCCTTCTTGATCCAGCAAGGGGGAAGGAGAGGTTGATGGAGATCCAGCAGCACGACAGCGTGGTGGTGGAAGTAGCGGGATCCCGGCAGGGCTTCGCCAAGCGCAAGCCGGGAGGAGGAGGTGTCACGGGAGGGAGAGGGAGGCGCCAGGGCTTGGATTGCTGCTGTCCTCCCTCCCCCCCACTATATATAGGGCCAAGGGAGAGGGGGGCGCAGCCTTGGCCCTTCCTCCAAGGAAGGGTGCGGCCAGGGAGGAGTCCTTCCTCCCCAAGGCACCTCGGAGGTGCCTTCCCCTTTTAGGACTCTCTGTTTATCTTATCTCTTGGCGCATGGGCCTCTGGGGGCTGGTTCCCTTGGCCCATATAGGCCAAGGCGCACCCCCTACAGCCCATGTGGCCCCCCGGGGCTGGTGGACCCCCGGACCCCTTTCGGCACTCCCGGTACAATACCGATAAAGTGCGAAACTTTTCCGGCGACCAAAATAAGACTTCCCATATATAAATCTTTACCTCCGGACCATTCTGTAACTCCTCGTGACGTCCGGGATCTCATCCGGGACTCCGAACAACTTTCGGGTTACCGCATACTAATATCTCTACAACCCTAGCGTCACCGAACCTTAAGTGTGTAGACCCTAAGGGTTCGGGAGACACGCAGACATGACCGAGACGACTCTCCGGTCAATAACCAACAGCGGGATCTGGATACCCATGTTGGCTCCCACATGCTCCTCGATGATCTCATCGGATGAACCACGATGTTGAGGATTCAATCAATCCCGTATACAATTCCCTTTGTCTATCGGTATGTTACTTGCCCGAGATTCGATCGGCGGTATCCCGATACCTTGTTCAATCTCGTT
Organism: Aegilops tauschii subsp. strangulata; assembly: GCF_002575655.3. Lineage (NCBI taxonomy): Eukaryota > Viridiplantae > Streptophyta > Magnoliopsida > Poales > Poaceae > Aegilops > Aegilops tauschii. Next base: position 522,391,773 of record NC_053039.3, read on the forward strand.
ACCGGCAAGTCTCTTTACTCGTTCCGTAACTCACATCATCCCGTGATCAACTCCTTGGTCACATTGTGCACATTATGATGATGTCCTACCGAGTGGGCCCAGAGGTACCTCTCCGTTTACACGGAGTGACAAATCCCAGTCTCGATTCGTGCCAACCCAACAGACACTTTCGGAGATACCTGTAGTGTACCTTTATAGCCACCCAGTTACATTGTGACGTTTGGTACACCCAAAGCATTCCTACGGTATCCGGGAGTTGCACAATCTCATGGTCTAAGGAACTGATACTTGACATTAGAAAAGCTCTGAGCAAACGAACTACACGATCTTGTGCTAGGCTTAGGATTGGGTCTTGTCCATCACATCATTCTCCTAATGATGTGATCCCGTTATCAACGACATCCAATGTCCATGGTCAGGAAACCGTAACCATCTATTGATCAACGAGCTAGTCAACTAGAGGCTTACTAGGGACATGGTGTTGTCTATGTATCCACACATGTATCTGAGTTTCCTATCAATACAATTCTAGCATGGATAATACACGATTATCATGAACAAGGAAATATAATAATAACCTATTTATTATTGCCTCTAGGGCATATTTCCAACACTCTGGACTCCGGATAATCCGTCGTGACGTCATCCTCCATTAATTCCGTTTTTTACTCCGTCAGATCCGCAATGGATCTTTGCTTTTACTGTCATTCCAAAAATCGAGGTGTCGTGGGGGGAGATAACCACGCCATGGTCTCCTTGAATCCCGCGCCCACTTATGACCTTGCCTTATAAATAGGCCGGCCCGACGGGCTCTTCTCACGCTCCCTTCTTCCTCCTCGCGCCGCTGCCTTTCTCACTGAGCTCGCACTCCGCCGCCGTCGTCTCGCCTCCGGTCTTCGTCAATCTCGGCCGCTGCATCACCCTGACTCGGACCAGATAAACGGCGGTGACTCCCGCACTTCTTCGGCTCCGGTAAGTTCTCACCACCCCGTAGATTAGATCTGCAGTAAAGTTCATCCACGTTCTTCGTGTTCGTCACCATTGCCCGTAAGTTCGGTAGTTCTCCTAGTTACTGCTCCTGCTTGATGTTAGTCCTGCATAGAACTAGTGCGGTGGTTGCTTAAGATCCATTTCACACGCAAATAGCCTTCCTTGAACTGCATAAGAACTCTGTTTGAACCCCAGAACTCCCTCACTGCTGTTTCTAGGTCTAGAAATTTTTTCTTTTGCCCGACCATTTTGATCCAAAAAAGTTACTGCAAAATGTGAAACCTGTTTTACCACACTTAGTAAAAGCTGCAACCATTGAATCTTGGAGGCTTACAATTCCGGTTTAAAGAAACCACGCAACGTAGAATCTTCCGGATTAAAAGGAAACCATGCTTCATAGAATCCTCCGGCTTAAATAACCCACTGTATTTGAGTATATACCATTAGTCCCCTTAATAAGCCGCCACCGTAGTTTTGAACTGTAGATCTCCGGCTTATAATTAACCCGGACATTTTTCCTTTTTGTCATAGACCACCAACTTTCACCATGCCTCCCAAGGCTCCCATCACTTGTAACTGGATGAGGTCCAACGTCACCAACGAGACCCTAGCCAATTTTGTTAAGTCCGGATATTTTCCTAAGAAGGAAATCATGTCCTACTGTGCCCCTGACCCGTCGGAAGAGAGACCACGGCCAAAGGACGGGGAGGTGGTGATTTTCGCAGATCATATGAGCCGGGGCTTCGCACCGCCCGGCTCAAAGTTTTTCAGGGATGTGCTCAACTTCTTCGACTTGCGGCCTCAAGATATAGGACCCAACTCCGTATCCAACATCTGCAATTTTCAAGTCTTCTACGAAGTTTACCTAGGAGAAGAACCTAGTCTGCTGCTCTTCAGAGAGCTTTTTACTTAAACCGCCAGAATGAGTGCGCCAACGGGCCAAGTCTGGAGCTTGGTGGCATTTCCATCCAGCGGCGTAGGGACTGTCTGTTCCCTTATGCAGAGCCGCCGATCCACCCCAAGGACTGGAACATGACTTGGTTCTACTGCCAAGATACGTCCCCGGCTGACGAAAGCCCGCTGCCCGGCTTTCGCCCAACACGTCTAGAGCCGACTCACCCACTGTCGGACAAGCTGACTCCAGCAGAGTGCCAGCCTCTGCTTCCTACTATCAATAAAATCAAGGCCCTCCTGGGCAACGGTCTGAACGGAATCGACCTGGTCCGGGTCTGGATCTCATGGCGGGTGATCCCATTGAGCCGCCGCCCCGGCTTAATGTGTGAGTACACCGGGCGAAAGGATGACCCTCAGAGGCACAGTCGCAATGATCTTCCAGAAGACGTTGCGGAGGAAGAGACCAAGGCTCTTTTAAACGAGAGCCTGGCAGACTGCGGAAGGACCGGGTTAGCCCCCTTCTGCAAGACCAACCCAGCCCCAACGGTAAGCCGCTGACTTTAATTTATTCTCCTTTTCTGCATATAACCTTCATCTGAACCGTTGTAAGAATTCACCATTGTATCTTTTAGGCTGATGATAAGTTCTGGCGGGTCAAATATGACCATGAGGCGGCCAAGAAGGCCAGGAAGGCGAAGAAAGCCGCTCCTCGCAAAAAAGGAAGCAGGCCTACTGCTTCAGAGCTGATGCAATTAAGCGACAGCTCCGAGTCAGAGGTAACCCCCAAGCCTTTAAATTCTTGTTGTACTTGTTATTTGTTGCTGTTTTCCTTATCAACACTTGCTCATTGACAGGATGACACCGGCGCCAGTAACCCGGTGGTTGAAGAGGTAATGTCACTTTCCTCCGACTCGGAGCCCTTGCCACAGCTGAAAGTCCGAAGGGTAACCCGGAAAGTAAGCTTTTCACATCCTTTAGCTTACCAAGACCCTCAATTTATTTTGAAGCGACAGGTTCATGAAAGCCGGCGTCACACCCGGACCAACAAGGACACCGATCTCTCCGCCGGGTTACCCGACGCAACAAGGAAGCGTCGAACTGAGGTTTGTTCTCACTTGCACCCTTTTCATCCGTTGGCGGGTGTTATCCGTCAGCCACTCAATTCTTCTGACTCCAATTATCAGGAGACCTCCCCTTCTTCGGGCGACTCTATGCAGTCGAGTCTTCCGACTTTCAAGACCGCGCCCGGGTAATGACAACCATCTTACATTATCTTTGTCTGTACTTACTCTTTGTGTGCTTAACACTTCTGTCTTTTCAGTGCCCAGGCAAAACTCACCAAAAGAGCAAAGAAGACCAGATCAGCCGGAGTGCCGGATTTGCCTGAGCTGGATGTGATGGTTCAAGAACCACCAGCTGCCTCCGCCCCCGAAGCTACCACTCCGAAGGACACAGCACCTGAAGCCACTGCCCCAACTACCAAGGCAACGACCGAAGCTTCGGTTAACCCGGAGGCCTCCGGCTCAGCTCCACCAGCAGACGATCCGGATGTGGTAATCACCCGGACGGAGTTTGTTGAGCCGGGGAGACCGACCGTGTTGGCCAAGTGCTCCGCTAAGGGGGAGTTGCTGCAGCCCCACCGGGCGAATCTGGACCTCTCCAACTACAGCAACCTGAGCATTGGAGAGCTCGTCTCTGGCTACATCAACCAAGTACACAAGAGCCGGGACGCCGAGGTCGCCATGGTAAACCAGATCCAGCAAAAATCTGAGGTATCCTTCTGCTATCTTCTTACTTACTGCATAGTTACCTTTGCCATGCTAGCCCCCAAGTCGACAACTTATGATTTGAATATGTTGTAGACTTAGGTTCCGGCTTACTCAATTGAGCCGGCAGTATGTAGATAGATACATTCAATATGCATTAGCCCCCAAGTGCCAAGTGTCTTTGCTTGGAAAGTGCTTGGGACTTATATAGTAACTGCTCATGCCATAACCCGGAAATTTATACAGGCTGTGGGCAAGAAGCTAGAGGCGGACCTTGCGGATCTCAAGAGCCGGCTGAAGATGCAGGAGATGGAGACCCGGAAGGCAAACGCCAAGTTTGTATCCAGCATTGCCACGCAAGAAAAGTTGAAGACCGAGTTTGATGCTCAGAGAAAAGCCTGGGCCGAAGAGAAGGCCGCACTGGTGACCCGGGCGGAACAGGCGGAGAAGGCTCTCTCTGAGAAGACCGCCGAGCTCTCCGGCCTAAAGCGCCAGGTTTCCCAAATGGTGGCCGCCATCTTCGGTAAGTCGCCTCACCGGCTTTCATCCATGTTTGAATGTTTACATCTCGTGATTCATCCTTGTCGCCGGCTTATCTGATTCTGTTAAACAGGTCCCAGAAGTGCCAACCTCAACCAGAGCGTGGTCACCAAGCTAAAGGCCGTGTACACCCTAGTGGAGCAGCTCTACACCGGGTCACAGCGCGCCTTAGCTGTGGTGGCCCTATCCAACGAGGTGCCGACTCACCTAGCAGAAGTCCTGCGCCGGCTCGCCGTTCTGCCTCAGCGGATCCAAGAGCTGCGACGGGCCTCTGCAAGAGCCGGAGCGATCGCCGCGATGAGCCGGGCCAAGGCATTCCTGCCGGAGTTAGACCCGGCGGACATCGCCCTTGGCTATCCAAGTCTGAAGGAGGACGGCTCAGCTTTCGACCAGAAGGACTTCGTAGCGTGCATGAAGGTTGTACGCCCGGTGGCCACCCTTATCGGGAAAGACACGGATCTGACCAAGTACCAGCCGGGTTATGATGCGGAGAATCAGAGGATTCCAACCCCTCGCTATGAAGCCCTCAACCTGATCCCTCCGGCTCGTCAGCACACCTTCGCCCTGGAGATTGACCCGGCCGGGTTAATTGACGAGGAAGCCCAATTCGAAGCTCTCAGCGGCATCGACTGGAAGTCATCAACCTTCCAGGTGTTGGGATAAGCCGGAGGAGAAGACAGGAACGAGCCGGAGACTTCAACTCAGCGAGCATCGTGACTCGGCTGGCGGTTTACCAAACAATCTTCCACCCGTCTTAGACTTGATGAGTTTTTGTAATAAAATAGGTGCAACAGTTCATTTCTGCCGTGCCATCGTGCACATATTGAATGCGAAAGTCCTTTGAAGTTGTCTCTTTGATATTTCTCCGGGTTATAACCATCCCTTTGTTTTTCTCAACCTCAAAGAGGTGCCTTTAAATAACCCGCATAGAAAGGCAAATCACAAGTCCCAAGGCAGCTTACCGCCCTGAGAATCAGGTGTTTTGGATAGATAACCCGGAATATGAATTAAAAAAGACTGGTCCTCAATTATATCCTTAACACAGCCGTAATAATACACCTAGCGGCCTGTAAGCATACTTCCGGTTTAGATAACCCGGGTAACAAGGTTGGTATCTTAACTCCGATTTACTTGTCGTAATGACACCCATGGTGTTCAACGAACACTGTAAACCAAAGTTAAGCCGGTAAAGTGAGACCCGGCCGTACACACCTTGACATAATCAGAGTAAACTTGTGATAAAGCAGAGGAACTTTAGGGGCTTCCGGTTCGAATACGACCAGAGACCCGGCCCAAAGGGGTTAAGCCAAGATTCGGATACGATCATATAGCCCCCAGTGGGTGTGGCGATGCCAATCAAGAGGGTACCGACAGCTATGTTCTCTTTGGTTCGAATACGACCCATGTTTGAACAGGAAGCCCCCAAGTGACTTTTAGAATTGTTTAACGACGCTGATTCGAATACGATCCACGTCGGTTCTCAGAGGGGGTAAACCATGATTCAAATATGACCAAAGGTAACCTCCCAATGAGCTTGGCACTTTGCCAATCAAATGGGTATCGACAGCTATGTTCTCTTTGGTTCAAATACGACCCATGTTTGAACAGGAAGCCCCCAAGTGACTTTACCGCTTACGGCTAGATTCGAATACGATCATAAGCCGGATCCTCCTTTAAGTCATCATGTAAACAACACGTGCATATTTGGAGGAGAAAAAAGGACAGAGGTCCTGCTTTATTGCTTATCATAATATATACATGGCTGAGAGAAATATGTACACCACGAGAGTCGGTGGTTCAAGTGTAGTAAGGCCGAAGCTGAGCTATGTTCCACGGCCGATGGGTCTCTTCCTCCGACTTACGTGAATCTTTGTGCTCCCGAATGTCAATGAGGTAATATGACCCGTTGTGCAAGTTCTTGCTGACCACAAAGGGCCCTTCCCAAGGTGGGGATAACTTGCGTGCATCAGTTTGATCCTGGATGAGCCGGAGCACAAGGTCGCCTTCCTGGAAGACCCGGGATTTGACCCGGCGGCTATGATAACGGCGCAGGTCTTGTTGGTAAATCGCTGAACGGGCTGCTGCCACATCATGCTGTTCGTCCAACAAGTCAAGAGCATCTTGACGCGCCTGTTCATTATCCGTCTCAACGTAAGTCGCCACGCGAGGTGAGTCGTGACGGATGTCACTAGGAAGGACTGCTTCTGCTCCATAAACCATGAAGAAAGGCGTGAAGCCTGTAGACCTGTTAGGAGTAGTGTTGATACTCCATAAGACGGAGGGCAACTCCTCCACCCAACAACCCGGCGTCCGCTGCAAAGGGACCAAAAGCCGGGGTTTGATGCCCTTCAAAATCTCCTGATTAGCTCTCTCAGCTTGACCATTGGATTGAGGATGAGCCACTGAGGAAACATCAAGTCGGATATGCTCTCGTTGACAAAACTCTTCCATGGCGCCTTTGGAAAGATTGGTTCCATTGTCAGTTATAATGCTGTGCGGAAAGCCAAAGCGGAAAATCACCTTTTTCATAAATTGAACCGCCGTGGCTGCATCGCACTTGCTAACTGGCTCAACTTCCACCCACTTTGTGAATTTATCAACTGCCACCAGGAGGTGGGTCTTCTTATCCTTGGACCTTTTAAAAGGCCCAACCATATCAAGCCCCCAGACCGCAAAGGGCCAAGTGATTGGGATCATCCTCAACTCCTGAGCCGGCACGTGAGCCCGTCGTGAGAACCTTTGGCAACCATCACATTTACTGACCAAGTCCTCTGCATCAGCATGAGCCGTCAACCAATAAAAACCATGACGGAAAGCCTTGGCCACAAGGGATTTTGAGCCGGCATGATGGCCACAATCCCCTTCATGGATCTCATGCAAGATCTCTTGACCTTCCTCAGGGGAGACACAACGCTGAAATGCCCCTGTAACACTGCGATGATGCAACTCGCCATTGATAACGATCATTGATTTAGCCCGCCGGGTTATTTGCCGGGCCAAAGTTTCATCCTCAGGCAACTCTCCCCGGGTTATATAAGCCAGATATGGCATTGTCCAGTCTGGTATGACATGAAGAGCCGCCACCAATCGTGCCTCCGGGTCAGGGATAGCCAAATCTTCCTTTGTAGGCAACTTAACTGAAGGGTTATACAGGACGTCCAGGAAAGTGTTAGGCGGCACCGGCTTTCGCTGAGAGCCCAGCCGGCTTAGAGCATCAGCCGCCTCGTTCTTCCTGCGATCAATGTGCTCCACTTGGTAGCCCTGAAAGTGCCCAGCAATGGCATCAACCTCGCGGCGATAAGCCGCCATGAGAGGATCCTTAGAATCCCACTTTCCTGATACTTGTTGAGCCACCAAGTCTGAGTCACCAAAGCACCTTACCCGGCTCAAGCTCATCTCCTTAGCCATTCGAAGACCGTGGAGCAAGGCCTCGTACTCAGCCGCATGTTAGTGCAAGGGAACATCAACTGTAGCACATAATGGAACTTGTCACCCTTAGGGGAAGCCAATACAACGCCAGCCCCCGAGCCCTCCAACTGCCTGGACCCATCAAAGTGAATGGTCCAATATGTGTTATCCGGCTTTTGCTTGGGTACTTGTGACTCTGTCCAATCATTGATGAAATCCACCAAGGCCTGAGATTTAACAGCAGTGCGTGGCACATATTTGAGACCATGAGGTCCAAGTTCTATAGCCCACTTAGCAATTCTCCCTGTGGCCTCTCTGTTTTGAATGAAATCGCCAAGGGGGGCAGAGCTGACCACAGTGATGGGATGACCCTGAAAATAATGCTTAAGTTTCCGGCTTGCCATGAACACACCATATACCAGCTTCTGCCAATGCGGGTACCGCTGCTTGGACTCAATGAGTACTTCGCTGACATAATAAACCGGCCGCTGAACCGGATGCTCCTTACCCTCCTCCTTGCGCTCCACCACAATAGCCACACTGACGGCTCGTGCGTTTGCCGCCACATACAGTAGTAAGGGCTCCTTATCAATCGGACCCGCAAGGACTGGGGGCTCTGCCAGCTGCTTCTTCAAATCCTCAAAGGCGGTATTAGCTGCATCATTCCAGACAAAGTTATCAGTTTTCTTCATCAACTGATATAAGGGCATGGCCTTCTCACCCAAACGGCTTATAAACCGGCTTAACCCAGCGATGCGACCCGCCAAGCGCTGAACGTCATTTATACACGCCGGCTTAGCCAGGGAGGTGATGGCCTTGATCTTCTCCGGGTTAGCCTCAATGCCTCTGTCAGAAACCAAGAATCCCAAGAGTTTGCCTGCAGGAACACCAAAGACACACTTGGGCGGGTTAAGCATCATCTTATAGACCCGGAGATTATCAAAGGTTTCCCTTAAATCATCTATCAGGGTTTCCTCTTTGATGGATTTAACCACAATGTCGTCCACGTAAGCGTGAACATTGCGTCCGATCTGTTTATGAAGACAGTTCTGCACACAACGCTGGTAAGTCGCCTTTGCACACTTGAGTCCAAAGGGCATAGACACATAGCAGAAGGCTCCAAAGGGAGTGATGAACGCCATCTTCTCCTGGTCCTTAACTGCCATCTTGATCTGATGATAACCAGAATAAGCATCCAAGAAACTTAAACGTGCACAACCTGCCGTAGCATCAATGATTTGATCAATACGGGGGAGGGCAAAAGGATCAGCCGGACACGCCTTGTTCAAGTCCGTGTAGTCCACACACATCCACCAGGTGCCGTTCTTCTTGAGTACGAGCACCGGGTTAGCCAACCACTCTGGGTGAAAAACTTCAACGATAAACCCAGCCGCCAAGAGCCGGGCTACTTCTTCACCAATAGCTTTCCGCCTTTCCTCATTAAACCACCGAAGGAACTGTCTGACCGGCTTAAATTTAAGATCAACATTGAGAGTATGCTTAGCGAGTTCTCTAGGTACACCTGGCATGTCAGAAGGTTTCCACGCGAAGATGTCCCTATTCTCACGGATGAACTTGATGAGCGCGCTTTCCTATTTTGGATCCAGATTTGCACTGATGCTAAACTGCTGAGATGAGTCACCTGGAACAAAATCAACAAGTTTAGTCTCATCAGCTGACTTAAATTTCATTGCCGGCTCTTGTTCTGTGGTTGGCTTTTTTAGAGAGGTCATATCTGTTGGGTCAACATTGTCTTTGTAAAACTTCAACTCCTCTGTAGCACACACAGATTCTGCATAAGCCGCGTCGCCTTCCTCACACTCTAGAGCCACTTTCCGGCTACTTTGAACCGTAATAGTCCCATTGTGACCCGGCATTTTGAGCTGTAAGTACACATAACACGGCCGTGCCATGAACTTGGCGTAAGCCGGCCGTCCAAATATAGCATGGTATGGACTTCTTATCTTGACCACCTCAAAGGTCAATTTCTCCACCCTGTAGTTGTTCTCATCACCAAAGGCCGCTTCCAATTCGATCTTGCCAACTAGATAAGCCGACTTACCAGGTACTACACCATGGAAGATGGTGTTTGACTGGCTGAGGTTCTTATCAACCAACCCCATACGGCGAAAGGTCTCATAATAGAGGATGTTGATGCTGCTGCCTCCATCCATGAGCACCTTTGTGAACTTATATCCTCCCACTTGAGGAGCCACCACTAAGGCCAAGTGGCCCGGGTTATCCACCCGGGGAGGGTGATCCTCCCTACTCCACACTATAGGCTGCTCAGACCACCGCAAGTAGCATGGGACCGCCGGCTCAACCGCATTCATAGCCCTCTTGTGAAGCTTCTGATCTCGCTTGCACAAACTAGTGGTAAACACATGATACTGTCCACCGCTAAGCTGCTTTGGATTGGTCTGATAACCCCCCTGCTGATGTTGATGACCCTGGCCAGACTGTTGATTAAAGCCCCCTTGACCACTCTGAGGACCAGAATTTGAGCCGCCGCCTGGGCCATGAAAGCCGCCAGCGCCTGAACCGCCGCCCGGGCCATGAAAGCCTCCAGCGCCTGAACCGCCGCCCGGGCCATTGTAATTCTTAAAGGCCTTCATGATCGCGCAATCCTTCCACAGATGAGTTGCTGGCTTCTCTCTAGAGCCGTGCCTTGGACAAGGTTCATTCAACAGCTGCTCCAGCGTTGGACCTGACCCGCCGCCTCGGGGAGGGGGGCTCCCCTTGCGTCGTTGGTTATTACCTTGGGAGTTGGCGTTGGCTACAAACTCTAGGCTGCCATCGGCCTTGCGCTTGCCTCCTCCTTGGTTCCCCGGGTTAAACTGAGGACCCTGGCCATTGCCGTTCTTCTTTCCCTTCCATGTCCTTTCATCATCTGAAGGGGGATCCTTGGTACCATCGGAATCGGCGTACTTGACAAGATCTGCCATTAGTGTACCCATATCGGTGCAGTCGCGTTTAAGCCGCCCGAGTTTCATCTTTAGGGGCACAAAGCGACAGTTCTGTTCCAACATTAAGACTGCAGAGCGGGCATCCAACTTATCTGATGAATGTATGATCTCCTTGACCCGGCGAACCCAATGGGTCGTGGATTCACCCTCCTACTGCTTACAGTTAGTCAAATCCACAATTGACATGGACTGCCTACAGGTATCTTTGAAGTTTTGGATGAACCGGGCTTTCAGCTCAGCCCAAGACCCAATGGAATTCGGTGGTAGCCCTTTCAACCACGTGCGGGCAGTTCCATCTAACATCATGGTGAAATACTTGGCCATGGCCGCCTCACTGACCTCCAGTAATTCCATAGCCATCTCATAACTCTCAATCCAGGCTGCAGGCTGTAAGTCAGCTGTGTAGTTAGGCACCTTCCTAGGGCCTTTGAAGTCCTTAGGTAGACGTTCATTACGGATAGCTGGCACCAAACAAGGGACACCCCCGGTCCTGGTAGGGATACCACATCAACGGAAGTCGTCGGATAAGCCGGGGGGGTCTGGTAAGCCGTCAATTGAGGCACTTGCTCCGCCTCTTGGCGCGCTTTGTCCTGGTCTGCTGCATAAAAGGCTCCATTATGAGCCGGACCATGGCCAGGGGGCGGGTCATGGCGTCGGACGTTACTTGAGCCGGTTGCTGAGACCATGTGCCGGCTGTAACTCGGGCTCTGCCCCGGACGAGGGGTCGAGTGGATCCTATCCCGGCTGTAGGAGTACGCCTCCTGTTGTGCCAGTGCCGTCTGCAGGAGTTCCCTGACCCGGCGGGTTTCAATAGCCGTCGGAGAATCGCCGTCAACTGGGAGAGCCGCCAGCCGTGCTGCCGCAACGACCATGTTCTCCAGCAGGTTATTATAATGACCCGGGGGTATTGGCACATACTGAGGCGGGGCAGGGGGCACCTGGGGAGGCCCCATCACTCGTGGCTGAATGAGGGGTCCAGACCCGGGCGCTATGACCCCTGGTGGGTTACTAGACCCTGCACCTGGCGTGTTGAAGAGGTTGCGTGGATCGTAAACCGGCGGGAGTCGAGACTAGGCCTTTTGATGCCTCCTTCTCATGACCTCATTGGCCGCGTTCTGATCCATCGTGAGTTGGAAGGACTGCGCCTGAATCAGCTGAGTCCGGGCATCGAGAGCCGCCCGCTCTGCAGCCAGCCTGATCCCTTACGCTGCAAGATCCTCTTTAGCTTTTATCAGATCCAATTTTAACTGCGCCACCTCCGCATCATGCTGAGCTTGATCCGCCGGGTCAACCGTGCCGGTCAACAGGGCCGTCATCTTGTCCGTGAGATCCATTAGCACCTGAGCCAGAGAGGGCACCGGGTTTCCCGCTCCAGCAGCGGGGTTCTGAACAGGCTGCGCACCAGTCATAAAAACTCCAACCTGATTTGGCGGCTCAAAAAGGTCCGGAATACTGTCACCATCGGAACAACCCATGAGCCTGCCATCTTGAAGTTGGTACAACGAGTTTGACTCATCGGTGGCCGACTCGCCGTCAGAGCCGGCGGCCGTCCCATCACCAGATCTAGATTGATCGGAGAGTCCTCCATGGATACGCCCCACAAAAGCATGCCTTAAGGCAGGCCGGGCCTGGGCGGGTCGCGCAAACTGAGCCGTCTCGATGAGATCACCGCAGAGACCCGGCTCAGGGCCCGGCTCACCAATCTTGCCAATGAAAACGTGAATTCCGCCGAAGGGGACCCGGTACCCGTACTTAATTGAGCCGGCGTCGGGGCCCCAGTTTGCATCGTCGATGTAGAGCTTGCCGCGACGACTCTTGGTCATCCGGCCCACAGCGTATCCCTTGAGCCCTTCGAAGCTGCCCTTCAAGAACTCAAATCCACCGTGCGCTGGCCCCACGATGGGCGCCAACTGTCGTGGAATTGTCACGGCAGATGTCCTCGAGCTAGGACTTAGTCGTGGAGCCATCGCAGCTAGGAAGCTTGAAGGGGTTATGCGGGACAAGGAACACGAGGGTTTATACTGGTTCGGCCCCTTACGGTGAAGGTAAAAGCCTACGTCCAGTTTGAGGTGATATTGATTAGGGTTACGATCACCAGGGAGCTAAACAGCTATGCCTGGCTCTCGATGAGATTGTTGTCGCCTTTAAACCACTGCCGGGTCGTCCCTTTATATAGGGAGGCTGACGCCCAGCAGCCCTTAGAGTCCCGGCCGGCTCATAAGAGTGTCCGGCTCGGACTCTCAACTATACTTGCCTTACACTACAAGTTCTACCATAATAATGATTGTAACTACGGGCCTTAAGCCATATCCGGGTCTCAGCCCATCTCTGGCCCATCGTCTTCAAACTTGGCTCCGGGCTTCTTGCAATGACCACGCGAGTAACCCGGCCCCTCCTGGCGGGTGACTCTAAGGTCTATATCCTCAACACACCGGTAGGGCTGGAAAGAACAAATGAATTCATATGATAACAACAGAAAGAATCTTGAACGATCCACCGTAGGAATTGAAACGAATGACGAAAAGAGAATGAATCACCGGAAAGAATTAGAAGAGCGCAAAGATACTCGAGGGAATCTAGAGACAAGAGAACGAAGAGATCGCAAACTGATGAAAGAGCAAAACACCAGAAGAATATGGAGACGAACGAAAGGGCATGAATATAGAATAATCGGAGAACGGATTTGAAAACTTAGAACGAGGAAATATTCTGAAATTGTCGTCGGATTGTCACGGCAGATGCCCTCATGCAAGGACTTAGTCGTGGAGCCATTGCAGCTAGGAAGCTTAATGGGGTTAAGCGGGACAAGGAACACGAGGATTATACTGGTTCGGCCCCTTACGGGGAAGGTAAAAGCCTACGTCCAGTTGAGGTGGTATTACTTAGGGTTTCGACGACCAGGGAGCTAAATTGCTATGCCTGATTATCGATCTGTTGTCTTCGACCTGAACCGCCGCCGGGTCATCCCTTTATATAGAGAGGTTGACGCCCAGCGGCTCTCAGAGTCCCGGCCGGCTTATAACAGTATCCGGCCCGGACTCTTAACTACTCTTGCCTTACATTACAAGTCTTGCCATAACGGCGGTTTATCACTACGGGCCTTAAGCCGCCTCCGGGTCTTAAGCCCATTATTGATCCGCCATTCTTAAGCTTGGTACTGGGCTTCACGTGATGATCATTATGATGTAATCCGGCCCCTCCTGGGCAGGTGACTCTAATGGTTATATCCTCAACATTAGGCCCCAGATTGATTTGAATCGGTTCATGTCAATCTTCAATACCTTTAAGAGAAAATCTTCCGGCTTCTGCTTGTGCGAAGGTTATAACCCGCCGTGACGTCATCTTCTGGATTCTTGGTAACCCGCCATGACGTCATCTTCCATTAAATTCATTTTTTATTCTGTCATATCCCAACGGATCTTATCTTAATGACCATCCCGAGAATCGAGGCATTTCTGCGGCAAGATAATCACGTCTTCGGCTTCCTCGTTTCTCGCGCCCACTTACCAACCGTCCCTTATAAATAGGCCCGGCCCATAAGCCTTCGTCACTCTTCTCCTCCATCATCTTCCTCCTCTGACGCTCCAGAGCCCGAGCTCCACCGCCGCCGCCGCGCCTCTCGTCTTCCTCAACCTCGGCCGCTGCATCACCCTGAACTGGTCCAGAGAAACGGCGGCGACCTCCGCGGCTCATTAGCGCCAGTAAGTCCTCGCCACTCCATACAGTAGATTTGCATTAGCGTTCTATCGTTCTCCCCTGTTCTTCGTAGTTTCATCTCAAGTTCTTCACAGTTCCTCCACCACGGCTCCTTTTGATCCGAAAATGGTACAAAACTCCCGCGGTAGTAGTTTCTCACCCATTCTTATGCTAGCAGATCCCTCTTGCCCGCAAAAAGATCTCGTTTAGAGCTTATGAACTTCTCCGTATCAGCTTTTTAGGTCTAGAAATTTTTCCTTTCTGGACGATCGTTTGATCCAAAATAATCCCTGCGATCTGTGAAACTTGTTTATGCACCTCTTAGACAAAACTGCATCTGTCAGCCATAGCGGCTCATATCGCCGGCTTAAAAGAAGCCATGCTTTGTGAAATTTCCGGCTTACTCATAATAGAGTTAAATAACTTAAATTGCTTATAATACCCACGGCGGCTTAAATAACCTGACACAATTAGTCATATATCATTAGGCCCCTTCATAAACCGCCGTCCTGAATACTGAACTGAAACTCCGGCTTAAATTTGAACCGGAAATTTTCCTTTGTCCTAGGCTTCCATTTTCCACAATGCCGCCCAATGCTCCCAAGGCACCCATTACGTGCAACTGGGTGAGTTCCAACGTTACTGACAGCACCTTAGATGACTTCGTAAAAACGGGTTACCTGCCCAAAAAGGAAGTCATGTCCTACCGTGCGCCTGACCCGTCCAAAGAGAGACCTCAACCAAAAGACGGAGAGGTTGTTGTATTTGCTGACCACATGAGCCGGGGCTTTGCTCCTCCTGGCTCAAAATTCTTCAGAGATGTTCTGAACTTTTTCGATCTGCGACCTCAAGACATTGGACCCAATTCCGTGTCGAACATTTGTAACTTTCAAGTGTTCTGTCAGGTATACCTTGGAGAGGAACCCAGCCTGCTACTCTTTAGGGAGTTATTTTACCTGAACCGCCAGAATGAATGCGCCAACGGGCCTAGCTTGGAACTTGGTGGAATATCAACTCAACGACAGAGGGATTGTCTCTTTCCTTATGCTGAGCCGCCAAGCCACCCAAAGGACTGGAATCAGACATGGTTCTACTGCCAGGATACTTCTCCGGCTGATGAGAACCCTCTGCCCGGCTTTTGCGCCCTGTGTCTAGAGTCAAACCACCCCCTGTCAGAAAAATTATCTCAAGCTGAGCGTCAACCACTTATCCCCACCATCAACAAAATCAAAGCTCTTCTGGGAAACGGCCTTAATGGCGTTGATCTGGTCCGGGTCTGGATTGCTTGGCGGGTGATTCCTCTAAGTCACCGCCCCGGCATAATGTGTGATTACACGGGCCGGAAGGATGATCCTCTTCGGCACAGCCCCAACGACTTACCTGAAGACGTCATTGATGACATGACCAAGTCCCTTCTGAACAAGAGCTTAGCAAATTGCGGGAGGACCGGCTTAAGTCCCTTCTGCAAAGCTAACCCGGCTCCGGCGGTAAGCTACTGATCTGAGCACTTTACTTTCCATTTTAATAATTTTCGTCTTAACTTCAAGAAACCTTTGTTGTATTTTTCAGGCTAATGATAAGTTCTGGAAGGTCAGGTATGACCATGAGGCTGCTAAAAAAGCCAGGAAGGCTAAAAAAGCCGCCAGGAGAGCCGCTCCCCGCAAGAAGGGGAGTAATCCTAGCGCCTCAGACCTGCTTCAGCTGGATGACACCTCCGAGTCAGAGGTAGCCCTTGATTCTTATGCTCTTCTTTGTTTTTTGTTTGTTCTTAACCACCTTATTGACACTGATTATCAGCAGGAAGACACCGGAGCCAGTAACCCAGTGACTGAAGAGGTAACTATACTTTCCTCCGACTCGGAGCCCTTGCCAAGGCTGAAAGTCCGAAGAGTAACCCGGAAAGTAAGATTTTCACATCCTTTAGCTTATCAAGATCCTCAATTTCTTTTGAAGCGATAGATTCATGAGAGCCGGAGACACACCCGGACCAACAAGGATGCAGACCTCTCCTCCGGCTTACCTGAAGCATCAAGGAAGCGCCAGACCGAGGTTATCTCCAACTTATATCCTTTTCATCCTTTAGCGGGCATCACTCGTCAACCGCTTAATTCGTCTGATTCAAACTATCAGGAAACTTCACCTTCCTCCGGTGACACCATGCAATCTAACTTGCCGGCTTTCAAGACCGCACCCGGGTAATGATGATCAGCTTATTTTGTGCTTATCCTACTCATGTTTTTGCACTAACCTTTTGACTTTCAGTGCACAAGCAAAGCTCAGCAAGAGGGCAAAGAAAAGTAACCCGGTCGAAGAGCCGGTCTTGACTGAACCCAACGCCTCTGCCTCTGAGCCGCCGTCTGCACCAGCTCCAGAAACCACCGCTCCAACTGAAGAACAAGCCATGGGGGGTTCTGACAACCCGGAGATACCCAGCCCAGCTCAACCGGCCGATGACCCGGATGTGGTGATTACCCGGACCGAATATGTTGAGCCGGGAAGACCCACTGTGCTGGATAGATGCTCTGCTAAGGAAGAACTGCTGGAGCGCCGCAGGGCCAGACTGGATATCACTAAGTTGCTGGCTATATTGGTCAAGTGCACAATAGCCGGGACCTGGAAATTGACATGGTGAAGCAGATACGGCAAAAATCTGAGGTATTATTCCCTTGTTTACTCCATAGTCATCCTTACCATGCTAGCCCCCAAGTCTATTACTTATGACAAAATATGTTGTAGACTTAATACTGGCTTACCTGATAAAACTCAAGGGCCTAGGTGAACCTGTCTTTTACCTTATGTTTTAATCAAGTATTTGAGCAACTTTGCCCATTAGCCCCCAAGTGCCAAGCACCTTTGCCTGCAGAGTGCTTGGGACTTATTTTCATGAACCGGCACTGTAAATAAAGCTTCTCAGCCTACATTAGCCCCCAAGTGCTAAGTGTCTTTGCTTGCAAAGTGCTTGGGACTTTAATGTTGCATGATAATCACTCAAACTGTAACCCGGAACTTGTACAGGCTGCCTGCAAGAAACTTGAGTCGGAAATCTCTGATCTGAAGACCCGCCTGAAGACTCAGGAAAATGAGACCCAGAAGGCCAATGCCAAGTTTGAGTTCAGTGTCTCTGCACAAGAAAAACTGAAGAAAAGATTGGAAACAGAAAGAAAACCCTGGGCCGATGAGAAGACTGCCTTGCTCAGCCGGGCCGAACAAGCGGAGGCTGCTCTTACTGAAAGAACCGCCGAACTCTCTGGCTTAAAATGCCATGTATCGCAGATGGCCTCCGCAATCTTTGGTAAGTTACTCTATAAGCTTTAAATAAGTTTACATCATTTATGTCTTATAAGCCCCTCCATTGCTATCAGCTCACCTGACTTTGTTATACAGGCCCAGAAGCTCCAATCTCAATCAGAACATGCTGACCAAGCTGAAGGCTGTTTACACCTTGGTGGAGCAACTCTACACCGGGTCACAGCGTGCTTTAGCCGTTGTGGCTCTATCCAATGAGGTTCCCACTCACCTGGCAGACGTACTCAGGCGGCTTGCCGTACTTCCTCAACGCTTCCAAGAGCTGAGACGGGCTTCTGCAAGAGCCGGAGCTATAGCTGCTCTGAGCCGAGCCAAGGCGTTTCTACCGGAGCTAGACCCGGCCGACATCGCTCTTGGATACCCCAGCCTGAAGGAAGACGGCACCCCCTTTGACCAGAAAGACTTCGCCGCCTGTGTGAAGAGCGTGCGCCTGGTGGCCACCTTGATTGGGAATGACACAGACCTTACCAAGTATCAGCCGGGCTATGACGCGGAGAATCAGAGGATCCCAACTCCACGCTATGAAGCAGTCAGCCTGATCCCTCCGACTCGTAAGCATACCTTCGCCCCAGAAGTTGACCCGGCCAGGTTAATTGATGATGAGGCTCAATTTGAAGCTTTGAGCGGCATTGACTGGAAATCATCAACCTTCCAGGTCATGGAAACAGCCGGAGGAGCGGAGAGGGATGAGCCGGAAGCTTCAACCCAACAAGCACCTTGATTACTTAGGCAGCTCATGGTTACAGCTTATAAACAATGCCTCACCTTTTGGACTCGGGGAGTCGTGTAATAGAGTAGGAAAAACAGTTAATTTTGTCGTGCCATCGTGCACGTGTGCAGCACTTAACTCCGTTGAAGCTGCTCTTTCATGTTCCTCCGGATTATGTTTGATCATTTACTTTCCTTAAGCTTGAAGAACTATCTTTAATTGTTCTGCATAGAAAAATAAATCACAAGTCTCTAGGCGGCTTACCGCATGGAGAGTCATATATCTTACATATAACCCGAAATATAAACCAAGGTCATAAAAGACCGGCTCTCAATCATATCTTCGGGATAACCACAATAGCATACCTGCAAGCCTTGCAAGTACACCTCCGGCTTATGTAACCCAAATAATGAGGTTGAGAACGCAACTCCAGTTCATCAGCACCTATAATGCGTATTGTGTGCTATCAACATTATTAATCAAAGTTAAGCCGGCGGAGTAAGAACCGCCCGTGCACACTTTTGATTTCATCCAACGAACTTGTTGCAAACCAAAAGATCAAAAACTTAGGGGCTTCTGATTCGAATACGACCAGAGAACCGTCCCAAAGGGGTTAAGCTAAGATTCGAATGCGATCATATAGCCCCCAGTGGCTTTGGCGTTGCCGATCAAGAGGGTACCGACAGCTATGTTCTCTTTGGTTCGAATACGACCTATGTTTGAACAGGAAGCCCCCAAATGACCTTGAGAATTGTTTAACAACGCTGATTCGAATACGATCCACGTCGGTTCCCAAAGGGGGTTGAGCTATGATTCAAGTATGATCAAGAAAACTCCCCAATGGGCTCGGCAATATGCCAATCAAGTGGGTATCGACAGCTATGTTCTCTTTGGTTCGAATACGACCTATGTTTGAACAGGAAGCCCCCAAGTGATCATATACTTAACGGCTAGATTCGAATACGATCATAAGCCGGATCAACCTCCAAGTGATCATATGATACCATAATGAAAATAACAATGACACATTTACCTTTGCAGGGAAAAAGGACAGAGGTCCTGCTCTATTATTCATCATAATATATACATGGCTATAGAAATATATACATTACGAGAGCCGGTGGCTCAAGTGTAACAAGGCCGAAGCTGGGCTATGTTCCACGGCCGACGGGTCTCTTCCTCTGACTTACGTGAATCCTTGTGCTCCCGAACATCGATAAGGTAGTATGACCCGTTGTGCAAGTTCTTGCTGACCACAAAGGGACCTTCCCAAGGCGGGGATAACTTGTGTGCATCTGTTTGATCTTGGATGAGCCGGAGCACCAGATCACCTTGCTGAAAGACCCTGGACTTAACCCGGCGGCTATGATAACGGCACAGGTCTTGTTGGTAAATCGCCGAGCGAGCTACTGCCACGTCACGCTGTTCGTCCAACAAGTCAAGAGCATCTTGACGCGCCTGCTCATTATCCGCCTCAACATAAGCGGCCACTCGAGGCGAGTCATGACGGATGTTGCTAGGGAGGACCGCTTCCGCTCCATAAACCATGAAGAAAGGCGTGTAACCCGTAGACCTGTTAGGAGTAGTATTGATGCTCCATAACACGGAGGGTAACTCCTCCACCCAACAACCCGGCGTCCGTTGCAAAGGGACCAAAAGCCGGGGCTTGATGCCCTTCAAGATCTCCTGATTGGCTCTCTCAGCTTGACCATTGGATTGAGGGTGAGCCACTGATGAAACATCAAGTCGAATATGCTCTCGTTGACAAAACTCCACCATGGCGCCTTTAGACAGATTGGTACCATTGTCAGTTATAATGCTGTGCGGAAAACCAAAGCGAAATATCACCCTTTTCATGAACTGAACCGTTGTGGCTGCGTCACACTTACTAACTGGCTCTGCTTCAACGCACTCTGTGAACTTGTCGACCGCCACCAAGAGGTGGGTCTTCTTATCCTTGGATCTTTTAAAAGGCCCAACCATATCAAGCCCCCAGACCGCAAATGGCCAAGTAATTGGAATCATCCTCAACTCTTGAGCCGGCACATGAGCCCGTCGCGAGAACCTCTGACAACCGTCACATTTACTGACCAAGTCCTCTGCATCAGCATGAGCCGTCAGCCAATAAAAACCATGACGAAAAGCCTTGGCCACAAGGGATTTTGAGCCGGCATGATGGCCACAATCCCCCTCGTGAATCTCACGTAAAATTTCTTGACCTTCCTCAGAGGAAACACAACGCTAGAAAATTCCAGTGACACTGCGACGATGCAGCTCGCCATTGATAATTATCATTGACTTAGACCGCCGGGCTATTTGTCTGGCCAAACTTTCATCCTCAGGCAATTCTCCCCGAGTCATGTAAGCCAAGTATGGTACTGTCTAGTCTGGGGTAATGTGGAGAGCCACCACCGACTGTGCCTCCAGGTGAGGAACAGCTAAATCTTCCTTTGTAGGCAACTTAACAGAAGGGTTATGCAAAATGTCCAAGAATGTATTAGGCGGCACCGGCTTTCGCTGAGAGCCCAGGCGGCTTAATGCATCAGCCGCCTCGTTCTTCCTGCGATCGATGTGCTCCACTTGGTAACCCTGAAAATGTCCAGCAATGGCATCAACTTCGCGGCGATAAGCCGCCATGAGAGGGTCCTTGGAATCCCACTTGCCTGACACTTCTTGGGCCACTAAATCTGAGTCGCCAAAGCACCTTACCCGGCTCAAGCTCATCTCCTTAGCCATCCGAAGACCATGGAGCAAGGCCTCGTACTCAGCCGCATTGTTAGTACAGGGAAACATCAACCGTAGCACATAGCAAAACTTGTCACCTCGAGGGGAAGTTAATACAACTCCAGCCCCCGAGCCCTCCAATTGCCTAGACCCGTCGAAGTGAATAGTCCAGTATGTATTATCCGGTTTCTCTTCAGGCACCTGCAGCTCTGTCCAATCGTTGATGAAATCCACCAATGCTTGAGATTTGATAGCAGTGCGCGGCATGTATTTTAGACCACGAGGCCCAAGTTCTATAGCCCACTTAGCGACTCTTCCTGCGCCTTCTCTGTTTTGAATGATATCTCCTAGGGGATCAGAACTAACCACAGTGATAGGGTGACCCTGGAAATAATGCTTAAGCTTCCGGCTTGCCATGAACACACCATAAACAAGCTTCTGCCAATGTGGATACCGATGTTTGGACTCAATGAGTACTTCGTTGACGTAGTAAACCGGCCGCTGAACCGGATACTCCTTACCCGCTTCCTTACGCTCCACCACCACAGCCACACTGACGGCTCGTGTGTTAGCGGCCACATACAGCAATAAGGGCTCCTTGTTAACGGGAGCAGCAAGGACTGGTGGCTCAGCTAGCTGTCTTTTCAAATCCTCAAAAGCAGTATTAGCAGCATCATTCCAGATAAAGTCATCTGTTTTCTTCATCATCTGGTACAGTGGCATGGCCTTTTCGCCCAACCGGCTTATAAACCGGCTCAAAGCAGCGATGCGACCCACCAGACGCTGGACATCGTTTATGCACGCCGGCTTAGCCAGAGAGGTAATTGCCTTGATCTTTTCCGGGTTAGCTTCAATGCCTCTGTGAGTAACCAGAAAACCCAAGAGCTTGTCTGCAGGAACGCCAAAAACACACTTGGCCGGGTTAAGCATCATCTTGTAGACCCGGAGATTATCAAAGGTCTCTCTCAGATCATCTATCAAGGTCTCCTTCTCTCTGGATTTAACTACGATATCATCCACATAGGCTTGAACGTTGCGCCCAATCTGATGATGAAGACAATTCTGCACGCAACGTTGGTAAGTCGCCTGTGCACTCTTGAGCCCAAAAGGCATAGACACATAACAGAAGGCTCCAAAGGGAGTGATGAACGCTGTCTTCTCCTGGTCCTTAACTGCCATTTTGATCTGATGGTATCCAGAGTAAGCGTCCAAAAAGCTTAAACGCTCACAGCCCGCCGTAGCATCAATAATTTGATCAATACGGGGGAGAGCAAAGGGATCAGCTAGACAAGCTTTGTTTAAATCCATATAATCCACACAAACGCCAGGCGCTGTTCTTCTTGAGCACAAGCACCGGGTTAGCTAACCACTCTGGATGAAAGACTTCAACAACAAACCCGGCCGCCAAGAGCCGGCCTACTTCCTCACCGATGGCTTTCCGCCTCTCCTCATTAAACCGCCAGAGGAATTGCCTGACCGGCTTAAATTTCGGATCAATGTTGAGAGTGTGCTCAGCGAGTTCTCTAGGTACACCTGGCATGTCAGAAGGTTTCCACGCAAAGATGTCCCTGTTCTCACGGATTAACTCGATGAGCGCGCCTTCCTATTTCGGATCCAGACTGGCACCGATGCTGAACTGCTGAGATGAGTCACCTGGAACAAAGTCAACAAGTTTAGTCTCATCAACTGATTTAAATTTCATTACCGGCTCATGCTCCGTGGTTGGCTTTTTCAAAGACGTCATATCTGTCGGGTCAACATTGTCCTTGTAAAACTTCAACTCCTCTGTGGCACAAACAAATTCCGCATAAGCCGCGTCACCTTCCTCACACTCCAAGGCTATCTTTCGGCTGCCATGAACCGTAATGGTCCCATTGTGACCCGACATCTTGAGCTGCAAATACACGTAACACGGCCGTGCCATGAACTTGGCATAGGCCGGCCGCCCAAATAAAGCATGATACGGACTTCTTATCTTAACCACCTCAAAGGTTAATTTTTCCGCCCTGTAGTTGTACTCATCTCCAAAAGCCACTTCCAGCTCGATCTTACCAACTGGATATGCCGACTTATCAGGCACCACCCCATGGAAAACAGTATTGGACTGGCTGAGGTTCTTATCAATCAATCCCATACGACGGAAGGTCTCATAATAGAGGATGTTGATGATGCTGCCTCCGTCCATGAGCACTTTAGTGAATTTATATCCCCCCACCTGAGGAGCCACCACCAGGGCCAGCTGACCCAGATTATCAAGCCGGGGAGGATGATCTTCCCTACTCCACACAATAGGCTGTTCAGACCATCTTAAATAGCGTGGAACCGCCGGCTCAACAGCATTCACAGCCCTTTTATGAAGCTTCTGATCTCGCTTGCACAGACTGGTGGTAAACACATGATACTGTCCACCATTCAGCTGCTTTGGATTGGTCTGGTATCCCCCCTGCTGCTGCTGATGACCCTGGTCGGACTGCTGATTAAAGCCCCCTTGAACATTCTGAGAATTGGAACTTGAACCGCCGCCCAGACCACTGTGGCCATTGAAAGCATTGGAATTTTTAAAGGCCTTCATGATTGCGCAGTCCTTCCATAGATGAGTGGCCGGCTTTTCCCTAGAGCCATGTGTCGGGTGGTTGGTGCGACATATGCCAAGGGATGGCTTATCATTGTGGGAGCCAATAAAACGTCGTCGGTGCCTGGAAACGGGATGAGGCGAAGGCATGCACGCCGGCGAATCTTACCCAGGTTCGGGGCTCTCCGAGGAGGTAACACCCCTAGTCCTGCTCTGCGGGGTCTCCGCATGATCACTAGATCGATAGGGGGTAGCTACAATCGCTCCTAGAGCTGTTGAGATCAAGGGAGAAGAAGAACAAGGCTAGCTCTTGCTTCTCTCTATCTATGGTGTGTGTGCTATGCGTGGGTGTTAACCTAGAAGCCAACTATGCTCAAAGGCCAACCCAGAAGCCAACTATGCTCAAAGGCCAACCCAGAAGCGAACCCTTTGCATGGGTGCTCCGGGGGGTTTATATAGGCCTACCCCCCAGGGGTACAATGGTAATCCGACTGGGAACGGGTACCAGCCGTCAGTGTCTACGCTCGCCGGCTTCTTCGCCGGCTGCTGGGTCCCGCCGGCTGGTGGGTCCCGCCGGCTGCCGGCTACTTGGTCGACAGGCCGGTCCCGTCGCCTAGGGTCTTGTCGGCGGCTGCTTATTGTAGCCGCGCCTCTGATGATGAGAGCTTTGTCGAGGTGAGCGTGGCTACAGTGGGCCGCCTCGGGGGCTATCATTGTAGCCTCACCTCGTCTTGTCTCCTTAATGGGGCTCCTGCTTCGAGGAAGGGAGTAGCCGCCTTCTGGAGGCCGGCTATACTCCCAGCCGACTAGGAAAAGCCGGGCCCCCTTCACGCCTCTCTCTGGCTGAAGGGGCCCGCAACCCTTGGGCCGTACAGGAGTGGGTCATGGATGACGTCGAGGCTAGCGTGGCTACAGTTCCGAGCCGCACGGGGGACGTCCCTCCCGTACGGCCTCCTGTAGCCACGCCCGCCTCGGGTTTCGGGGGTCGTGGGCCGCACTGTGGGCACACCCCGTCACGTCGCCGTTATGTCGGAGTGGTTGTGGTCTTGGCCAGCTTCTAGGAGTCGGCGTCCTTCTTGGCCGGCTTCTTGGAGTCGGCCACCCCCCAGTCGTCCTAGGGAGGAGTCGGTGAGGCTGGGTCACCTTCCGGGAGTCGGCTTTAGTGGTAGCCGGCCGGGGAAGGCGGCCCAAATGCTTGGAGTGCTTGAAGGCCCAAAGGCCTGATAAATTTTCTGAAGAGCCAGGGGTAGTCGGTTAGGCTACTCGTGGCCACTTACTGTGACACCCAAGTTTTTATTTGGATTTTTCAAAAGATTTGATTCGACTTGAAGGGAGTGATTTAAAAAAAATTCTTCAAGAGAACTCTCACTCTCAAATATTTTTCTTTATGGCAAAAATTTTATTTGAATTCACCCAAGATCTGCCTTTGACCTTGGAGGTTCTTGCTTTTCTTTTGGACTCAAGACAAAATGGTTTTCATTTGGGAAAATAACTTTTGTAAAACTTTTTGAATTTTGCACTATGGCTTTTGGAAAGTCCTTTGCCACTTTCAACTATTCTTTCTTGCCATGGCCCTAGTGCAAATGATCTCTCCTAACCCTTCCCTCACCTTTGGATCATGATTGGCATTAAATCCAGCAAGTTGAACCTCCCCATGTATTTATTTTCCATTCAAATCCTATTCAAATATTTTCTGTCTTCTATTCTACCACTTGGAGATTTACAAAGGAACTCCTCTTTCTGTTTTGATTTTTGGCCCCAAACTTCTTTCCCCTCCTAGTCCTTTGAACCCTCAACCTGGAACCATGAAGATCCACTGGTCTCCAGTTCAAAATTTTCAAACTACATCAGCTGCAAGTTTGGACCAGATTTGCCAAATTTGGTGAAATTCATTCAAAACTTTCTCCAAAAATTCCAAGTAAATTCATGCAGCCCCTGGGTGCTTTGAGTGATCATCTCACCAAGTTACAGCTCCAGAAAAATTTATCTCTTTACCAAAACCTACTGTCAAACACCTGCAATGCTTGGTCACTGTCAAGATTCAGTAAGTTCAGAGTTCAGTCAAGTGGCTGCTGTCGTTTTCTTCAGAAACGGGCGTCGATCTCGCCAGTACCCTCGCGTCGCCTTGCTCCTTGTCCTCGCCCTCTCGTTCCTGCACCGCACGAGTGCCTGGCATCTTGCGGGCGTCGGCGACGAGCAGCAGAAGGTGCGCCGCCCCGTGACCGACGCCGGCGGTGGCTTTGCGGACGCCAGCGGGAGACACGGCGCCGCCGACTCCACCCAGCGCCGCCCAAACCACCGGAGCCCGCCGCGTGGTCGTCCACTCCCCAGAATGCGCTGCCGCTCTCGTCGTGAACCCCAGGGCGCGGAGCGCGCTCTCTGCCGCCGTTGAGCCCGTGCGGTCACCTCACCGTGGACAGACGCCATTACGCCAAGACCAACCCCGTTCAGCTGCAAATCGAGTCCAGTAACATCCACTGATGCTGCTCGACCACTCAAACCCCCTGTCAACCCACTGCTCCGCCGTAATCGCCCGCCGGAGATTCTCCGTTCACGGCCACCCCGTCGATCTGCCTATAAATAGGGGCCCCGAGCTTCAACTCGAGCACCCACCAGCCCTACACTTCCCCTAGAGCACGCCCAGCCACTGGAAGAGCCGCGAGGGGGTCTCCTTCCTCGACTCCGGCCGCCGCGACCCGCCACGGGATCCAGCCCGACTCGCCCCCGTGTGTGCTCCGCAGCCCCCATTCTCTTGCCAGTAGCTTCTCCTTGCATCACCCGTTCTGACCCACGCCTCAATTCGTACTTTGCAGCCCTCCACCGGAGTTCCCCAACCTCACCCGAACCGCCGTCCGCCGGAGATAGTGTCGCCGTCGACGTGGTGCTCCCCGTTGGACGAGTCCACCACCCACCGATGCGGAAGAAGACACTGAAGCTCTTGGTACCCTCCGTTTCTCCTAACTCGCCGTGGTTCGACGCCGGCGTCCACCGCCGTCTTCGGGCGCCGGCGAGCTTTCAAACCTGACATGCGGGCCCCGCGTGTCAGCCTCTGTTTTATTTCCCCGAACCGTTTTCTGTTGGCACCTTCGGGCAAAATACGTTTTCTCCTTGCGCTTGCGCATTCCCAGCCGAAGCGTTTTCTGTTTTCTCAGTTAAAACCCTAGAACTTTTCTGTTTCATTACAGAAAGGTCCCTGGACAGAAACCTTTATAAATTTTTAATGAAAAGGTATTTTTGAGTGATTCTTTTTCTGACAATCTTCAAATTTTGTCTAGTTTTTTATGGGATTTATTTGAAAAATATTTGGCAAGGTTTCTGTGCATGTGTTGGTTTTCACGTTAGTACCCCGTTTCGTGATTGCCGTAGGTTCCGGGAGAGGGGACGGAGCCGCGAACTTCACCGAGCTAGACTCCGACTTCTCCGAACCAGGCAAGCATGTTTGAACATTTGATATGGCAGATGTTTTGCATGTTCATGTGAAAGTTTGTGCGTGGCATGTAAGTGTCGATAAATACCTCGTTGCTTGTAAGGCAACGACCCGGTTGTTCCGAAGTTGCGATGACCTCTGACGAGAGGTGGCCTAATCATGTAGTGACATGAAGGGTAGCAAGGTGGTACTGTTGTAGCATGCCAGCCTTGCGTCATCCGACTCTCTTCGACGTTAACGTGGTTGGAGCCACGTTATCGATCTTTTCCCGCATGTTCCAAAGTTGCGATGACCTCTGATGAGAGGTGGCCTAATCATGTGGTGACATGAAGGGCAGCAAGGTGGTACTGTTGTAGCATGCCAGCCTTGTGTCATCCGACATTTCCGACGTTAATATGGTTGGAGCCGTGTTATTGTCCCTCCCCTTTCCGTGCTACCACATGTCTCATTGCCAGGATACGGTTTAGTAAGTTGGTAACCTCTTTCCGTGTACACACCAAACAGAGAGGCCGGGATGATGGTACCTTGGCCCAAGATTAAAGCCAGTCATTCGGTCAGGGGGCATGGGTGTTTCCGGTTGGGACCGAGAGGGGGGCACCCCCTTATAGCGCGCGTATAGAAATTTGATCCCATGCTACGCGAGGTTGTAGCCTCCCCGACTCAGGGTTTTTCCTGAATGTTGCCGAGGGTGATCCCTTGCTTCGGATGGTTAAATTGGGTGTGTACTGGTTAGACGTGTTCCTTCCAGAACACCGTAGACGGAACTAGTCCCCGTGACTACTGAAATCCGTTGGCTGTGGTTAAGTACAAACTCTGCAGAGTCAATTCTTTCCAAATCATCGTATCCATGATCAGTAATGTAGATTTTATATCCAAATCTATCCGTGTGAAAAACTTGCCCCCGGTGAACAAGCTCAAGTGGTAAATTCAATTTCATTGTTATTCCTGTGGATGGACTAACATTATATTTGTCTCGTGCTTGTGATAAGTTATATTCCCGAACTATTGTATTATTGTGTTACAATATAAGCCCTTTATGCGATGTCGCTCAGACGTCCGACTATGGCATGTACTATCTTTATTTTCTGTTATAAGCCCTTTATGTGGTGTTGCCCCGACGCCCGAGTGCGGCATTATTATTCCGCATTTTCCGCTCGAGGAGTCTTTCAGACACTCGTTTGGCACCAGTATTATTATTCCGCATTTTCCGCTCGAGGAGTCTTTCAGACACTCGTTTGGCACCAGTATTATTATTCCGCATTTTCCGCTCGAGGAGTCTTTCAGACACTCGTTTGGCACCAGTATTATTATTCCGCATTTTCCGCTCGAGGAGTCTTTCAGACACTCGTTTGGCACCAGTATTATTATTCCACATTTTTCCGCTCGAGGAGTCTTTCAGACACTCGTTTGGCACCTGTATTATTATTCCGCATTTTCCTCTCGAGGAGTCTTTCAGACACTCGTTTGGCACCAGTATTACTATTCTGCAGTTTCCGCTCGAGGCGTCATTCAGACCCTCGCTTGGCACCCAGTATTTATTATCTCTGTGTCTGATCGCACTGGTTAACTTATTCATGTGCTTCATGTTTGCATTTGTTATACCTTATGTCCAAACTGTCTTGCGAGTACTTTCATAGTACTCACCTGGCTTGTTGATTTGGCCAGATGTTGACGAAGGCGATCTCTTGGATGAAGAGTTTGATAGCGCGTCCGACGCCTAGAGGAGTCCCAGTCAGTCCTGCGCGATCCCGGATATTGGTCACTTGTATCGTTTACGCTTCCGCCACCCGCAATAAGTCTTCTCGGGCCTCACTCCGACGCTCGAAGAGCTGTAGTCTTCTGGAGTCATATCACTCGCCCCGCGGTGATATCTCCACCAACGTTATTGTCGTGAGTTAGTAGTTTGCCACCCTATCCGCCGTATTGTTTTATCGGCGTCCATGTAATAAATTGTTGGGCAGTCTCTGCTCAACCTTGTATTATATTTAGTACTCCTGGTATTTTTCTTCTGTGACCAATGTATTGTCTATCAGTGAGAAGGAATTCTTCCTCGCTGGTCCGTAACAGGGATTGGTTTCTCAATAATTATTTTATTGAAAAACCGGTCGTGACAAGCTTGGTATCAGAGCCAGGCTGACTGTAGGAAGCCACTAGGTGCGATCGCTAATCGGTTATTAGCGTCTTTTGTGCTTTTTCAGCATTTTGCAATTGTAGCTATTTTCTGTTGGTCATCATAAATTTATGACATGACTACTCGGAATTTTTGCCTACTTTTGTAGATGGCTGGCAGCAGCTGTGAGAATCGAGTGTTCGCCAACGTGCCCGAGGGGTTTGTCAAGCTCCTCGTCTCCATCACCAAGCTCACAATCGGGCCAGCAGCTCGCCCAGAGTTCACACTCTATCAGCACAAGCTCAGTGACGACGTGTCTATGCACCAAGCCGTGGTGCAGTTCAGGGGAGGACGATCGGCTGCTCGCCACTTCCATTTTACGAGAAGGGCCATGCCTACGGAGAGGCATGCCATGCAGATGGCTGCCCGTGAGGCGATAGCTCGCCTTCGGGACATCCTTCCTACGATGAAGACTCGTCGCTACCGCTACCTCCCATGCCATGTGCCATACACCAGCCACTATGCGTTTGCCTGCCATCGGGGAGAAAGAGACGAAGCCATCGAGATGGTTGTGGAGTATCTCAAGGCTCTGGAGGAGTCTTTCGACAACCTCGTAGATGATCTTGTGGCTGCCCGCATGGACTTAGTCCGGGGCGGTCCTGCCAGCAGGAAGGAGCTTCTCCACACGGCGCCGCCTCTGACATTCGTCTCGTCTTCAGCCTCGTATGCACCGGCTGTTTTGGCCACCGCTCGCCGTCTGCCTACCACTAAGGAGTTCGACCGAGTCATCGCTCCTACTCCAGTCAGAGCCGCACCGCCTGCCGCACGCGCTCTACCACCAGTCGCCCCCGCACCATCACCGCAGCGCAGCGTCGCACGCCAGGAGCCAGCTAGAGAGGAGGAGGTTGATTCTCCTGGACCGCTGAGCCTTGCCATCGGCAAGGGGAAGGAGATCTTCACCATCTCCGACTGAGAGCACCGAGTAGCCGCGTGTTATGCCCGCTTGTATGATGTGTTGTTCTTATCTGTACGCTAGTTTGTATTGGTGTGTTTTCTGCCTTCCGGGGTAGTACGCTAGTTTTAATAACATGTCAGGATTGTGTACGTGCATCCTGAGTGCTGTATCGTGTGTTTGCTTTTCGCTTGAAAGTTTTATGTTAAGCACTTCTCCTCCATGAAAAATCATTTGTGTTGCCTTTGCAAGGGTTTCCTCGTGCTACACAGTTTTTCTCATGGGTTTTGCAAATAATACCCCAGACTGGAAAAATGTCTCGCCCATGGACTCGCTCCATGCCCAATCAGCCAGAAGAGGTTTACGGAACACAGACCAGCAACAATTTCACTCAGGGTCAGTCCAGCCAACAAGACAGCGAAGTAGCACTGTCACAAGTATGCCGTATCTTCGAGCAAAGTCAGCAACAACACCAAGAGATGATGAACCATGTCATCAACATGGGAAACCACCGTGAACACTATCAACCACATTCCAAGTTATCCGAGTTGCAGAAGACTCGCCCCTCAACTTTTGCTCACACCGATAGGACGCTGGAAGCCGATGATTGGCTTCGTGAGATTGAAAGGAAACTGATTATTGCTCAATGCTCAGATCATGAGAAAGTGCTTTATGCACCACACTACGTTACTGGAGCAGCCGCAGCATGGTGGGAGAACTTCCTACACATGCATCCCAGGGAACACAACATCACCTGGGAAGAATTCATGGAAGGCTTCCGTGGGGCACACATCCCCAGGAGCATCCTAAAGATCAAGAAAAGAGAGTTTGATGACCTGAAGCAAAGAGGCATGTCCGTCACAGAATACAACGGCCAGTTTACCCAACTGTCTCGCTATGCCTACGACGGGCACATGACAGAAAACAAGAAGATGGAAAAATTCCTGGACGGCCTGGCACTAGCGCTAAGATGCCAGCTGATTGTACACACCTTTCCGGATTTTAAGACGCTGGTGGACAAGGCCATCACCTTGGAAAATGAGCGCCGTAGTCTGGAAGATATCCGCAAGCGGAAGAGGGACAAGACGACTCTTGCCCGCAGCAACCGAGGCAAGGCTGAGGTCCCAAGGACAGACACAAGGAGATCCACGACTACTGAGCCAAGACCCGTCGGACATTTTCATGCCAGAGACAAGGAGTTCACATACCGTCCGGGAGTCACCTGCTATGCTTGTGGTCAGCAAGGGCATTATGCTAAACAATGCCCGAAGCCAAGAGACTCGGCACCCAAGCCGAACAATGGTGGAAACAATCCCGCCCCCAAGCGCAACAACTTCAATCCCAACAACAACCACAGGAAGGGTCACTTGAACCATGTGACCAGGGAAGAAGCGCAGAATGCCCCAGACATCGTGCTCGGTACGTTCCCTGCCAACACAGTACCTGCCACGGTTTTGTTTGATTCTGGAGCTTCCCATTCGTTCGTTTCGAAGAGTTTTGTTTCGCAACATGGTTTTCCGATACTCCCCTTGGAAAAATCTATGATCATCAAGTCCCCCGGAAACAAGCAAATTGCTCAGGGTTACTGCCAAGGAGTGGTCATTGAATTCGAAGGACTACCATTCCACGCGAATCTCATCGTATTGGAAAGTAAAGGACTGGATGTCATTTTAGGAATGGACTGGTTAACCACCAACAAAGGATTCATCGACTGCTTCAATCGGACAGTGATTCTCACTCACCATCACGGCAAGACTATAAGAGTCTCCACTCAAGAAAGGCCACGGTCACAGAAACCAAAACTAAACAAAATGGACATTGCAGAACTGAGAAAAGTTCCAGTGGTATGCGAGTTCCCTGATGTGTTCCCGGAAGAACTACCAGGTATGCCACCAGATCGAGAGATCGAATTCAGCATTGAATTAGCACCTGGCACCGCTCCCATTTATAAGAAGCCGTATAGAATGGCACCCTCAGAATTGGTGGAGTTGAAGAAGCAGATAAAGGAATTATTGGACAAAGGATTCATTCGAGCCAGCTCCTCACCTTGGGGTTCGCCTGTGCTGTTCGCCAAAAAGAAGGATGGGACTTTAAGGCTGTGCATAGACTATCGAGCCCTCAATATGGTCACCATCAAAAACACATACCCGATGCCACGGATAAATGATTTGTTTGACCAGCTCGCACAAGCTAAAGTATTTTCAAAGATTGATTTGAGATCAGGATACCATCAACTGAAGGTACGAACAGAGGATATCCCCAAGACAGCATTCACTTCCAGATATGTGTTATACGAGTTCATAGTGATGCCTTTTGGTCTAACAAACGCCCCCGCATTTTTCGTCCACCTCATGAACAAAGTATTCATGAAATTCATGGACAAATTTGTGGTGGTATTCATTGACGACATTCTGGTTTACTCAAGGACACCCGAAGAGCATGCTGAGCACCTCAGAATTGTTTTGGGAGAATTGAGGAAACATCAGTTGTACGCCAAATTTAGCAAATGCGAATTTTGGCTAAGACAAGTTGGTTTCTTGGGCCATATTTTGAACCAAGAAGGCGTGGCCGTAGACCCAGAAAAAGTCAAGGCCATACTAGACTGGAAGCCACCCGCGAATGTTACAGATGTGCGGAGTTTCCTAGGAATGGCCGGGTATTACAGGAGGTTTATTGAAGGATTCTCCACTGTGGCAAAACCTATAACACAGTTACTCAAGAAGGACAAGAAATTTGTATGGACAGAAGCATGCGAGCAGAGCTTCCAAGAACTCAAGAAAAAGCTGACAACCGCACCAGTCTTAACTGTGCCAGACATACACAAGAGTTTTGAAGTATATTGTGACGCATCCCGAAAAGGTCTCGGATGTGTACTAATGCAAGACGGCAAAGTTGTCGCATATGCCTCCAGGCAACTGCGAAAACATGAGGAAAATTACCCACCACATGACTTGGAACTAGCAGCAGTCATACATGCACTCAAGGAGTGGAGGCACTTTCTGTTGGGAAATCGTTGTGAAATATATACGGACCATAAGAGCCTCAAATATATCTTCACACAGCCAGAGCTAAATTTACGCCAACGACGCTGGTTGGAACTGGTCAAAGACTATGACGTCGGCATCCACTACCACCCAGGAAAAGCAAATGTAGTGGCCGATGCCCTTAGTCGAAACCCCAGCCCGGACAGTGACGGTCAGCAAAACTTGAGGCCTGAGGTTCAGCGAGAGTTCACTCGGCTCAACATGATGTTAGTCTCTAAGGGCACCATATCGAACCTGGAGATACAACCCACCCTAGTGGAACAAATCAAGAAGGCTCAACAGGGACATCTCAGTATCGAAGGCATAAAGAAGAAAATGAACCGTAGTAAGACTTCAGAATTCGTCACGGACAGTGAAGGAACATTATGGTACCGGGACAGACTTTGCGTACCTAACATTGAGGAACTCAAGCAACAGATCTTGACGGAGAGCCACACCGCTCCATATTCGATCCATCCTGGAGGAACCAAAATGTACAAGGACATTCAGGAAAGATTTTGGTGGCACGGTATGAAAAGAGATATAGCCACATTCGTTGCTTGTTGCGATTCATGTCAGCGCATCAAGGCCGAGCACCAAAAGCCAGCAGGGCTACTCCAGCCTAACAGGATACCGGAGTGGAAATGGGATGAAATCGAAATGGACTTCATTGTCGGATTACCCCGATCACAACGCGGAAATGATGCCATATGGGTCATCACAGACCGACTAACCAAGGTTGCTCATTTCATTCCCGTGAAGACTACCTACTCCACTCAAAGACTGGCAAAGCTCTATCTATCTCATATAGTTTGCTTGCATGGAGTCCCGAAGACTATAATATCAGACCGAGGCACCCAATTCGTCTCCAAATTTTGGGAACACCTACAACAAGCTATGGGCACGCAACTAGCTTTCAGTACAGCATACCATCCTCAGACAGATGGACAAACAGAACGTGTAAACCAAATCCTAGAGGATATGCTAAGAGCCTGTGTGCTCACCTATGGATCCAGTTGGGAAGAGAGTTTGCCGTATGCCGAATTCGCGTACAACAACAGTTACCAAGCCAGCTTGCAAATGGCACCCTTTGAAGCATTTTACGGACGGAGGTGTCGTACCCCATTGAATTGGTCAGAAACAGGTGACAGCCTTATCTTCGGCCCAGATATGCTTAAGGAGGCCGAGGAAAAAGTTAAACAAATCAGGGACAGACTCAAGACAGCACAGAGCCGACAAAAGAGCTACTATGATCAGAAGCATCGTGAGGTCAGCTTTGAACCTGGTGATTCCGTATACCTCCGAGTATCTCCTATGAGGGGTCTGCAACGGTTCAAAATCAAGGGGAAGCTAGCCCCAAGATTTATTGGACCATTTTGTGTGAAGGCACGAAGAGGCACGGTAGCCTACCAACTAGACCTACCCAAGGAGCTGTCAGACGTCCATGACGTATTCCACGTCTCGCAGTTGAGGAAATGTGTGAGTAACCCGGAGAAACATGTACCTCATGAGGACATTGATATGCAACCAGATCTAACGTACAGAGAAAGGCCAGTAAAGATTTTAGAAGAGTCTGAACGGAGGACCCATCAGAAAACGACAAAGTTTTTCAGGGTCCAGTGGAGCAACCACACCGAGGATGAAGCCACATGGGAAAGGGAAGATTTCCTCCGAGCAGAGTATCCATATCTATTTGAGGATCAGCAGAAATCTCGAGGACGAGATTTTTCCTAAGGGGGTAGGTGTTGTGACACCCAAGTTTTTATTTGGATTTTTCAAAAGATTTTATTTGACTTGAAGGGAGTGATTTTAAAAAAAAATCTTCAAGAGAACTCTCACTCTCAAATATTTTTCTTTATGGCAAAAATTTTATTTGAATTCACCCAAGATCTGCCTTTGACCTTGGAGGTTCTTGCTTTTCTTTTGGACTCAAGACAAAATGGTTTTCATTTGGGAAAATAACTTTTGTAAAACTTTTGAATTTTTGCACTATGGCTTTTGGAAAGTCCTTTGCCACTTTCAACTATTCTTTCTTGCCATGGCCCTAGTGCAAATGATCTCTCCTAACCCTTCCCTCACCTTTGGATCATGATTGGCATCAAATCCAGCAAGTTGAACCTCCCCATGTATTTATTTTCCATTCAAATCCTATTCAAATATTTTCTGTCTTCTATTCTACCACTTGGAGATTTACAAAGGAACTCCTCTTTCTGTTTTGATTTTTGTCCCCAAACTTCTTTCCCCTCCTAGTCCTTTGAACCCTCAACCTGGAACCATGAAGATCCACTGGTCTCCAGTTCAAAATTTTCAAACTACATCAGCTGCAAGTTTGGACCAGATTTGCCAAATTTGGTGAAATTCATTCAAAACTTTCTCCAAAAATTCCAAGTAAATTCATGCAGCCCCTGGGTGCTTTGAGTGATCATCTCACCAAGTTACAGCTCCAGAAAAATTTATCTCTTTACCAAAACCTACTGTCAAACACCTGCAATGCTTGGTCACTGTCAAGATTCAGTAAGTTCAGAGTTCAGTCAAGTGGCTGCTGTCGTTTTCTTCAGAAACGGACGTCGATCTCGCCAGTACCCTCGCGTCGCCTTGCTCCTCGTCCTCGCCCTCTCGTTCCTGCACCGCACGAGTGCCTGGCATCTTGCGGGCGTCGGCGACGAGCAGCAGAAGGTGCGCCGCCCCGTGACCGACGCCGGCGGCGGCTTTGCGGACGCCAGCGGGAGACACGGCGCCGCCGACTCCACCCAGCGCCGCCCAAACCACCGGAGCCCGCCGCGTGGCCGTCCACTCCCCCGAATGCGCTGCCGCTCTCGTCGTGAACCCCAGGGCGCGGAGCGCGCTCTCTGCCGCCGTTGAGCCCGTGCGGTCACCTCACCGTGGACAGACGCCATTACGCCAAGACCAACCCCGTTCAGCTGCAAATCGAGTCCAGTAACATCCACTGATGCTAC
This sequence comes from Aegilops tauschii subsp. strangulata, assembly GCF_002575655.3. Taxonomy (NCBI): domain Eukaryota; kingdom Viridiplantae; phylum Streptophyta; class Magnoliopsida; order Poales; family Poaceae; genus Aegilops; species Aegilops tauschii. Next base: position 522,427,813 of record NC_053039.3, read on the forward strand.
TCGACCGCTCAAACCCCCTGTCAACCCACTGCTCCGCCGTAATCGCCCGCCGGAGATTCTCCGTTCATGGCCACCCCGTCGATCTGCCTATAAATAGGGGCCCCGAGCTTCAACTCGAGCACCCACCAGCCCTACACTTCCCCTAGAGCATGCCCAGCCACTGGAAGAGCCGCGAGGGGGTCTCCTTCCTCGACTCCGGCCGCCGCGACCCGCCACGGGATCCAGCCCGACTCGCCCCCGTGTGTGCTCCGCAGCCCCCATTCTCTTGCCAGTAGCTTCTCCTTGCATCACCCGTTCTGACCCATGCCTCAATTCGTACTTTGCAGCCCTCCACCGGAGTTCCCCAACCTCACCCGAACCACCGTCCGCCGGAGATAGTGTCGCCGTCGACGTGGTGCTCCCCGTTGGACGAGTCCACCACCCACCGACGCGGAAGAAGACACTGAAGCTCTTGGTACCCTCCGTTTCTCCTAACTCGCCGTGGTTCGACGCCGGCGTCCACCGCCGTCTTCGGGCGCCGGCGAGCTTTCAAACCTGACATGCGGGCCCCGCGTGTCAGCCTCTGTTTTATTTCCCCGAACCGTTTTCTGTTGGCGCCTTTGGGCAAAATACGTTTTCTCCTTGCGCTTGCGCATTCCCAGCTGAAGCGTTTTCTGTTTTCTCAGTTAAAACCCTGGAACTTTTCTGTTTCATTACAGAAAGGTCCCTGGACAGAAACCTTTATAACTTTTTAATGAAAAGGTATTTTTGAGTGATTCTTTTTCTGACAATCTTCAAATTTTGTCTAGTTTTTTATGCGATTGATTTGAAAAATATTTGGCAAGGTTTCTGTGCATGTGTTGGTTTTCACGTTAGTACCCCATTTCGTGATTGCCGTAGGTTCCGGGAGAGGGGACGGAGCCGCGAACTTCGCCGAGCTAGACTCCGACTTCTCCGAACCAGGCAAGCATGTTTGAACATTTGATATGGCAGATGTTTTGCATGTTCATGTGAAAGTTTGTGCGTGGCATGTAAGTGTCGATAAATACCTCGTTGCTTGTAAGGCAACGACCCGGTTGTTCCGAAGTTGCGATGACCTCTGACGAGAGGTGGCCTAATCATGTAGTGACATGAAGGGCAGCAAGGTGGTACTGTTGTAGCATGCCAGCCTTGCGTCATCCGACTCTCTTCGAAGTTAACGTGGTTGGAGCCACGTTATCGATCTTTTCCCGCATGTTCCAAAGTTGCGATGACCTCTGATGAGAGGTGGCCTAATCATGTGGTGACATGAAGGGCAGCAAGGTGGTACTGTTGTAGCATGCCAGCCTTGTGTCATCTGACTTTTCCGACGTTAATATGGTTGGAGCCGTGTTATCGTCCCTTCCCCTTTTCGTGCTACCACATGTCTCATTGCCAGGATACGGTTTAGTAAGTTGGTAACCTCTTTCCGTGTACACACCAAACAGAGAGGCCGGGCTGATGGTACCTTGGCCCAGGATTAAAGCCAGTCATTCGGTCAGGGGGCATGGGTGTTTCCGGTTGGGACCGAGAGGGGGGCACCCCCTTATAGCGCGCGTATAGAAATTTGATCCCATGCTACGCGAGGTTGTAGCCTCCCCGACTCAGGGTTTTTCCTGAATGTTGCCGAGGGTGATCCCTGGCTTCGGATGGTTAAATTGGGTGTGTACTGGTTCGACGTGTTCCTTCCAGAACACCGTAGACGGAACTAGTCCCCGTGACTACTGAAATCCGTTGGCTGTGGTTAAGTACAAACTCTGCAGAGTCAATTCTTTCCAAATCATCGTATCCATGATCAGTAATGTAGATTTTATATCCAAATCTATCCATGTGAAAAACTTGCCCCCGGTGAACAAGCTCAAGTGGTAAATTCAATTTCATTGTTATTCCTGTGGATGGACTAACATTATATTTGTCTCGTGCTTGTGATAAGTTATATTCCCGAACTATTGTATTGTTGTGTTACAATATAAGCCCTTTATGCGATGTCGCTCAGACGTCCGACTGTGGCATGTACTGTCTTTATTTTCTGTTATAAGCCCTTTATGTGGTGTCGCCCCGACGCCCGACTGCGGCATTATTATTCCGCATTTTCCGCTCGAGGAGTCTTTCAGACACTCGTTTGGCACCAGTATTATTATTCCGCATTTTCCGCTCGAGGAGTCTTTCAGACACTCGTTTGGCACCAGTATTATTATTCCGCATTTTCCGCTCGAGGAGTCTTTCAGACACTCGTTTGGCACCAGTATTATCATTTCGCATTTTCCGCTCGAGGAGTCTTTCAGACACTCGTTTGGCACCAGTATTATTATTCCGCATTTTCCGCTCGAGGAGTCTTTCAGACACTCGTTTGGCACCAGTATTATTATTCCACATTTTTCCGCTCGAGGAGTCTTTCAGACACTCGTTTGGCACCTGTATTATTATTCCGCATTTTCCTCTCGAGGAGTCTTTCAGACACTCGTTTGGCACCAGTATTACTATTCTGCAGTTTCCGCTCGAGGCGTCATTCAGACCCTCGCTTGGCACCCAGTATTTATTATCTCTGTGTCTGATCGCACTGGTTAACTTATTCATGTGCTTCATGTTTGCATTTGTTATACCTTATGTCCAAACTGTCTTGCGAGTACTTTCATAGTACTCACCTGGCTTGTTGATTTGGCCAGATGTTGACGAAGGCGATCTCTTGGATGAAGAGTTTGATAGCGCGTCCGACGCCTAGAGGAGTCCCAGTCAGTCCTGCGCGATCCCGGATATTGGTCACTTGTATCATTTACGCTTCCGCCACCCGCAATAAGTCTTCTCGGGCCTCACTCCGACGCTCGAAGAGCTGTAGTCTTCTGGAGTCATATCACTCGCCCCGCGGTGATATCTCCACCATCGTTATTGTCGTGAGTTAGTAGTTTGCCACCCTATCCGCCGTATTGTTTTATCGGCGTGCATGTAATAAATTGTTGGGCAGTCTCTGCTCAACCTTGTATTATATTTAGTACTCCTGGTATTTTTCTTCTGTGACCAATGTATTGTCTATCAGTGAGAAGGAATTCTTCCTCGCTGGTCCGTAACAGGGATTGGTTTCTCAATAACTATTTTATTGAAAAACCGGTCGTGACACTTACTCCGACAGTAGTCCCCGAAGCTGATTGGGCTTCGAGGTGGAGTGGGGTTCAAGAAGCTCGATCAGCTTCCTATCGTGACGAGCCGGCAGCTGGGAGCCGGCCTTGGTCAGGCGCGCCGCCTTAGTCGAATTTTTCTGGAGTCGGGGGCGGGAACCCGCAGGGACGTGCACCGGGCCGCGGGCCGGCCTCGGGCCGTTGGCGTGCCACGTGGCCGGAAAGCCTGCCAGCCCACGCGCGTGACGGGACGTCGCCGCAGGGAGGGGGCCCGCCACGTCCGCGCCCCGGCCCAGGTGCGGATCCTTTGTATCCCGAAACCGCCCGCATGTTCCGTGCGGCAGTTTCGGCTCGCACTTATGTGTAATAAACGCGAGACGGGGGGGAGTGGGCGCAGTTAATCCCACGTCTCCCCCCCACGTCCGGCCTCTTCGGCCGCGTGAGGCTATAAGTAGGGGGAGGTGGAGGGTGGCAGGCCCTCGCACGCTCCTCCTACTTCCTCCGTCTTCTTGCCTTGCTCGTTCTCGCGACAGCGCCTCGCCGCCGCGCTCTTCCTCCGCACGCTCCTCCGCCGCCGTGCTAGCTTCCGCTATGCCTCCCCACGTAGAGCAGCTTGGCGGGGATTGGGACGGCTCCATCGTCCATAACGACCACATCGACTTCCTCCGCGACACCCGGCGTCTGCCCAGCGCGGACAAAGTGGAGGTCCGCCTCGCGCCGGAGAAGGAAATCAGGCCGGCGCCGCGGGATGGCGAGCGGGTGGTCTTCCGCTCGCACTTCCTGCGCGGCTTCGGCCTGCCAGTGAGCGCCTTCTTCCGCTCCTGGCTGGAATTCTATCAGCTCCAGCCGCACCACCTCACCCCCAACGCGGTGGTGCTGCTGTCGGCCTTCGTCACCCTTTGCGAGGGCTATCTCGGCGTCCTCCCCACCCTTGAGCTCTGGGGGGAGTTCTTCAGTCGAAGCTGGGCACGCGCAGTAAAGGCGTGCCGGCTCATACTGGCGCCTTCATCACGTCGCGGAGATCGGGCGCCGACAACCCCTTCCCCGTCATCACGCTGATCCAATCGGTGAAGAAGTGGCAGAAGTCGTACTTCTACGTGCGGAACATCGCTCCACGGGGCGACTACATCAACCTGCCGGCTTACGTAGCCGGCCCACCGGCGGGGAGGCTGCCCCAGTGGTCCTTCCGGGCGGTGACGCTGTCGCAGGGAGGAAACGCCGCCATCGCCCGCCTGCGGGTGATGGTCCAGTCGGAGGGCCTGACGGGGCCTGACCTCCTGGCCGCATTCGTCACACGCCGGGTCCTTCCGCTCCAGAGCCGGCCTCATCTGATCTGTCAGATGAGCGGCCAGCTCGATCCGAGCCGGATGTGCACCAAGGAGATGCCACAGCCCGACGCCGCCGACATGGTGAATTATCTCGCCAACTGCCAACTTTCCGAAGACTGGCAATTCGGCAAGGAGCCATACAGCCGCGCCAATCCTCCGCCCACGGTACGCTCCCCTCGTCTCTTCTTCTCTCTCTCTCTCTCTCAGCTTTGTCGCCGAGTTCCTCTGGGCCGACACTAACTCAGTCGGCTTGCTCTTTTGACAGAGTCCTCTGCTCCGGCCGGCCGGCGGGGCAGACGTGGAGCGCCTCTTCGTCCCCGACCGGACCGAACACGACCAGGAGGACCCCGACCTGGTGGCGGTCCATATGGAGGATGCCGCCGAGCCGGCCGGCGGCCAAGGCGGCGGCGAAGCAGGTGGCTCCGGGTTCACCGCTACCTTCGATGACTGGCCGGACGAGGACGAAGCCGAAGCCGTCCCGCATCGCCAGCCGGCATCCGAACGCGGCGCGGGCTCCTCTGGCGCGCAGCCTGCTCGGGGTAGAGGCCAGAAACGTCGCGCCACCCAGGGCATGTTCGGTAGCCGGACGAAGAAGCCCAGAGGTGGGGCGGCGGCCACCAGGCGGGAAGAGGCGGCCGCGAAGGCGGCTCGCTTCCGCAAAGTGGTGAAGCAGCCGCAGACTGTGTCGGCGTAAGTTCTCTCTTTCTATGTACTGTCCTTCTTTCTTTCCTTTGGTGGTTCTTGAATCTTCGTCTCCTTTTTCAATGGTCAGAGCTCCGCTATCACTTGAGCGGGCGGCTGCCGGCTCCGTCGTCGAGTCGCCAGGGGGCTCTGGGAGCACCACCCGCCGCGTAGATCCCCGCGCCGCCCTCCTGGAGGCGACGGAAAGGAATGCGCGGGAGGCGCGGGAGGAGCAGGAAGCGCGGGAGGCGGAGGCACGGAGGGCAGCCGCCGCCCAGGCAGCTCAGGAGGAGGAGGCGGCGAAGGCACTCGCCGAGGCCGCAGCCAAGGCCCAGGCAGAGGCCGAGGCCGAAGCGGCGGCAGGGGAGGCTTTGATGGTCACCCCCCTGCGCACCATGGCGCCCGGGGACGTGGATCGCTCGCCAGGGGGAGCCAGCAGTTCCCAGCCGGGGCTGGGAGGAAGCGGCGACGACGTCGTCATCTTGGGGGAGGCGCCGGGGCCGACTCCTCCGACTAGGGCGACCCAAGGCCGCCAGCCTGAGCCTGCGCCCGCACAGTCGGCGGAGGGCGAGCCGGCCGGGGGGGGGCTGAGGTGGCGGTCCGGGTTCCGCCAAGCCGGCGTGCAGGGAAGGTGCGTCGGAGCCACAGCCGGCCGTGGGCTCCAGCTCGTCGGCCCGAGACGCGGAGGCGGCCAGCGCTACCTCGGGGTGGACGCCGGGCGGAGGGACAGCCGTGGTGAACGTCGCTGCACAAGACGTCCGGACCCGGCTGCAAAGCCAAGCCGCGGCGCTGAGGCAGTTCACCGACGAATTCCTCGCCACGCGGGCAGCCATCCGGGTTAGTATTCTCATCTTGTTCTTTCTTGATCTTGATTTCTCTCGTGGGGGCGCGTCAGCGCACCCACTGGGTGTAGTCCCTGAGTTCCGAGTCGGCTGCTGAGCAGGCGGCTTGGAACTTCTTGGAGATTTTGTTTTTGCTGCTTTTGTTCTCACTTCGGTCTTCTGTCCGTCTTGCAGGACTACCACAACCTCCGAGCGGCCGCCTTCAACTCCCAGGCTCGGGAGCTGACTCAGAAGACCGCCGATCTCACTGAAAGCCGAGGTATGTGACTTGATCTTTATCTCATGTGGGGGCGCGTCAGCGCACCCACTGGGTGTAGTCCCCGAGATTCGGGCCGACTGCTGAGCAGTCGGCTCGGATCTTCCTTGATGATTTCTCATTGTTCTTCTTCTTCTTCTATCTCTGCAGTGGCCAACGCCAGTCTGAGGCACAGCTGGGGGAGTCCCAGACTGCTCTTCGTGCCAAGGACGCGGAGCTCGCCGCCTTGGTGCAGGAGCGCGACCGCCTGGTCAAGAAGTTGGCCGACCAGGAGGAAGGCCACCAGGCGGCGCTGAAGGCTGCGCAGGATCGCGAAGCCACCCTCCAGGCCGAGTTCGAGACGGAGGCGGCCGGCTGGGCAGAGGCCAGGCAGACTCTGGTCTCCGGCTATGGCCAGATCGAGGATCTGGTTGACGGTAAGTCGTCTACCCCTTCGTCCTTTCTTGCCATCTGCCATTTTGACTTGTTTTTCTGATTTTGGTGTTTTTCTTTCCTTTTCTTCTTCGCGCAGAGTACTTCCCCGGCTATTCCACTGCCGCCAACCAAGCCATCGAAGCCCGTCGCCAGGCGAAGAGGCAAGCCGGCTTCGAGATCTCGCCAACCGCCGGCCGCTCGCTAGAGGAACAACTCCTGGCGATCCAGGCTCGCATCCAGCTGGCTCACAGGCTGCTCCGCCGGCTTCAGCGCGCGGGATCATAGGTCTTGGCCGCCCTCTGGCCCGGTCAAGTGGTCCCTCGCACCCCCAGTCGGACCGCCGACTGGCTGGAGGTGGCAGTCGGCCGCTTCGAGGCTTGGAAGGCGTCAGCGGCTCGCTCCGGCGCCAGGCGGGCGCTGGAGTTTGTCAAGGCCTGGTATCCCGGCCTGAACCTGGACCAGCTGGCGACCTGGCGGCAGCAAGCCGACACGGAGCTGGAGCCAGCGCGGCCGGCCATCATTCGGCGGGCTTCAGCGATCGCCGACTACACCGACACCAACGTCTTCGCCCCCGAGGTGGACGACAATGGAGTCGCCCAGCCAGAAGATTGGTTTGGGCTGGACCCGGCGTATGGCGAGGACTCGGCGGAGGAGATCGACTCCAGCGACGAGGGCGAAGAGGAGGAGGAGGAGGGTGAAGACGCCGAGCCGGCTGGTGGAGTAGCCGGCCAGCCTGACCGCGCCTCCAGCACTACGTCGCGTGCGAGTGCGTCTCCTGCCGCGGGAGGTGGTCAAGCCGGGACCAGCTAGGCGGCCACTCCTTCAGCCGGCGACCTGCCTTCAGCGACCAGCTCGGCCTTCAAGTCGCGCCTTAGTCTTCTTTCTTTTGTTTTCCTGTCTTGTTACTTTTGAACAATGTTTGGTTAAGTCTGCACAATTCCACCCACTGGGTGTATTCAAACTTAAGTCTGTTGCCGGCCTGTGGGCGGCTTTATGTATATAAGTTATGTAATCGGTCTTTCCTTGTACTTTCGCTTTTTGTCCTTCTGCTTTTTTCCTTTGCCGCCCTCCCTTGGTTGCCGCCTCCCTAGTCAAACAGTTGCTCTACAATCTGTAGCTGGGGAGTGCCTAGCCGATTGGGGAGGGGGAAGTATTTTTAGCTCTGCCGGACTTCAGCTAAGTTTTTTAGGAAGCCGGCCAGCCGGCTGCTGTGACAGCCGGCAGGCTATATGGAGGCCGTCTTTTTGCCATATAGGTTAGTTGTTCCTTAGCCGTTTTTCGTGTGGGCGTCCTTTCTGTCTTCTCTCTTGCTAGTCGGATAGTCAGTTCTTTGAGCTGCGACTTTCAACAAGAGAGGACTTGGGAGCCGGCGCACTACTTTGCTGACTTCGGGAAGAACTTAGAATATAGCTCAAAGCGGCCAGTCCCCGGGCCGACTAGTCGGACCCGGTGCCGGACAGGAATTCAAAATGTAATAATACATTCATGGATATGACACTCGTCATTCATAGATAAATAAAAGGCAGTTCCCGAGTACTGTTCGGGGGGCCTGTTGGTTTGTAACTTAATACAAAAGGGGTAGCGTGATACATACTGCTTTTCAGCTGTAAAATCGTCTTAGGAGGTTTGCATTCCATGGTCGCTCCGACTCCTTGCCGGAGTCGTCTCTCTTGCGTGCTCTTGGCTTTTGCGCGTCGATCAAGTAGTAGGAGTCGTTGCCGAGTGCCTTGCTGACGACGAAGGGGCCTTCCCAAGGGGCCGAGAGCTTGTGCTGGCCGGCTGTTCGCTGGATCAGCCGGAGCACAAGGTCGCCCTCTTGGAAGGATCTTGGCTTGACCTTGCGGTTGTAGTAGCGGCGCAGGCCTTGCTGGTAGATGGCAGACCGGCTGAGGGCTAACAGCCGGCCTTCTTCCAGTAGGTCGACGCCGTCTTCTCTTGCTTCTTTCACTTCCTCCTCCGTGTACATGGTGATCCGAGGCGAGTCGAACTCGATGTCTGTTGGGATGACAGCCTCGGCACCGTACACAAGGAAGAATGGAGTGAAGCCGGTTGACTTGTTGGGTGTAGTGCGCAGACTCCAGAGGACAGCCGGCAACTCTTCGAGCCAGCAGCCGGCCGATCGCTCCAGTGGTACAACCAGTCGGGGCTTGATGCCGGAGAGGATAAGTCCATTTGCCCGCTTGACCTGGCCGTTTGACTGCGGGTGGGCAACGGACGCTAAGTCCAGTCGGATGCCCTGTGTCGCGCAGAAACGTGCCAGTGCGCCTTTGGCGAAGTTCGTGCCGTTGTCGGTGATGATGCTGTGCGGCACGCCGTACCGAGTAGTGATGTCGGTGATGAATGTCACGGCAGTCGGCCCGTTCAGCTTCTTAATTGGCTTGGCTTCAATCCACTTTGTGAACTTGTCCACAGCAACGAGTAGATGTGTCAAGCCACCGCGAGCTGTCTTGAAAGGGCCCACCATGTCCACCCCAGACGGCAAAAGGCCAGGTGAGGGGAATGGTCTTGAGGGCAGAAGCCGGCAGGTGTTGTTTGGAACTGAAGACTTGACATCCTCTGCAGCTCTTGACTATTTCTTTAGCATCCTCCAAGGCAGTCGGCCAGAAGAACCCATGGCGGAAAGCCTTGGCCACGAGGGATCTTGAGGCGGCGTGATGGCCGCATTCGCCTTGGTGGATGTCTTTGAGGATTGCCACTCCTTTTTCTGGCTCGACGCAATGCTGGAAGACTCCAGTGACACTGCGCTTCACAAGCTCCCTGTTGATTATTGTGTATGCTGCGGCTCGTTGTTGCACTAGTCTTGCTGCGATCTCATCAGCCGGCAGCTCTCTCCTGACTAGGAACTTGAGGATGGGCTGGGCCCATGAGGGAGCTGTGACTTCTTCTGCTGTTAATGTGGCCACCATGACTCGGGTGGGTGGGTTGGGTGTTGCATTGGAGTTGACCACCGCTTCTTGTGTTGTTGCAGTCCCCGGGCCGACTGCTGCAGTCCTCAGGCCGGGTTCTGAAGTCCCTGGGTCGGGTGCGACTGCGTCAGTCCCCGGGGCAGTCGTCGAAGTCCCCGTGCCGCCTGCGGGATTTCTTGAGCCGGATCCGGCTGTTTCTGGCGCAGGCGGTACGAAGATGGAGTCCGACTCTGGAGACGGCTTGATGGACGGCTTGAGGAGGCGCTGGAGGGAGACGCCAGTCGGTATGGCTTGTCGGGTGGAGCCGATCCGTGCTAGGGCATCTGCTTGGTCGTTGTCGGCCCTTGGTACGTGAAGGAACTCGCACCCTTCGAAGTATCCGCTCATCTGTTGGACGAGGAAACGGTAGCTTGCCATGTTTGCGTCCTTGGCGTCCCAGTCGCCAGATGATTGCTGGACCACCAAGTCTGAGTCGCCGTAGCACAGGATCCGGTGTATGCCGAGTTCTTTGGCTAGCCGGAGCCCATGTACGAGCGCCTCGTACTCGGCCACGTTGTTGGAGGCGGCGAAGTGGATCTGCAGCGTGTACTTGAGCTTGTCGCCTTTGGGAGAGGTGAGGACGATGCCGGCTCCCAAGCCGGTGCGCATCTTGGACCCGTCAAAGTGCATCCGCCAATGGGTAGAGTCGGGAGCCGGCGGTAAGTATTGGGTCTCGGCCCAGTCGACAAGGAAGTCGGCCAATGCTTGCGACTTGATGGCGGTGCGGGGTTGATAGAAAATCGTGTAGGGCGCCAAGGCAATGGCCCATTTGGCCACCCGGCCGGATGCATCCCGGCTGCCTATGATCTCGGCGAGCGGGGCAGTGCACACGACCGTGATGGGGTGCTCTTGGAAGTAGGGCTTCAATTTCTTGGCAGCGAAGTACACCCCATAGCACATCTTCTGGTAGTGCGGGTAGTTTTGCTTTGAGCTGGACAGTACTTCGCTGAGATAGTAGACCGGCCTCTGGACCAGCTGGGCTCGGCCTTCCTCCGGGCGCTGGACCACAACAACAGTGCTGACGACTCGGCTTGTCGCTGCGATGTAGAGGAGCATGGGCTCCTTCTCAGTCGGCGCAGCCAGGACAGGCGGAGTGGTCAACATTTTCTTCAACTCATGGAAGGCTTGGTCGGCTTGATCATTTCACTCAAAGTGAGTGGACTTCTTCATGAGTCGATACAGGGGGAGAGCCTTCTCTCCTATTCGGCTGATAAAACGGTTCAGGGAGGCTAAGCAGCCAGTGAACTTCTGCACATCTCGCAGCTTGGTGGGGATCTCCATCCTCTCGATGGCTTTGATCTTGACAGGGTTGCACTCAATGCCGCGTTCGGAGACCAAAAAGCCTAGCAGCTGGCCGGCTGGCACTCTGAACACGCACTTCTCGGGGTTGAGCTTGATCTGGAATCGGCGCAAGTTGGCAAATGTTTCCTTCAGGTCTTCCAGCAAGGTACCGCGCTTCTCTGTCTTCACCACAATGTCTTCTACGTAAATGTGGGCATTTCTGCCGAGTTGTTTCAAGAGACATTTCTGCATGCAATGCTGAAAAGTGGCACCGGCGTTTCTCAAGCCGAATGTCATTGTCAGGTAGCAGAAAGCTCCAAAGGGTGTGATGAAGGTAGTCTTCAGGCGGTCAGCCGGGTCCAACTTGATCTGTTGATACCCTGAGTATGCATCCAAAAAACTTAACAGCTCGCATCCGGCTGTGGAGTCTATCACTTGGTCAATCTGTGGCAAAGCAAACGGATCCTTTGGGCAGGCCTTGTTCAAACTTGTGTTGTCTATACACATGCGCCACTTGTTATTCTTCTTCAAAACCAGAACTGGATTGGCAAGCCATTCTGGAAAGAACACTTCCATGATGAAGCCGGCTGCAAGGAGCCGGGCTATCTCTTCTCCCACGATTCTTCGCTTCTCTTCTGATAGTCGGCGGAGGGGTTGCTTGACCGGCTTCGCATCAGTTCGGACATGTAATTTGTGCTCGGCGAAATCCTTCGGGACACCCGGCATGTCCTTTGGGGACCATGCAAAAATGTCTCGATTCTCACGGAGGAAGTCGGCGAGCTCGCCTTCCTATTTACTGTCCAAGTTTGCCCCAATCACGGCGAACCTCTCCGGGTGCTCCGGGTCTAGAGGTATCTTCTTCGTCTCTTTGGCAGGCTGGAAGGAGCCCTGCGCATCACAGTCCTTGGGGTTGGGGGACAAGGCCGGGTGCTTGCTGGCCATGGCCACAACCAGCTCCAACATCTTCTTCTCTTCAGCCACCACGAGGGACTCGGCCAGCCGGCTGCTGGCCATGGCACACTCGATGGACTTCTTATAGTCGCCGGCTACCGTGATGATCCCCTTCGAGCTAGGCATCTTCATCTTCAGGTAGGCGTAGTGGGGCACAGCCATGAACTTGGCCAAAGCAGGTCGGCCAAGTAGTGCATGATAGGGGCTCTCCAAATCCACCACCTCGAACCATATTGCTTCCCGGCGAAAGTGATCTTTGTCTACGAAGAGAACATCCATTTTGATCTTGCCGATTGGAGAGCAAGATAGGCCGGGTACGATACCATGGAAGACGGTGCGGCTCGGCATGAGCTGCTTTGCTTTGATGTTCAGCTTGTCCATGGTATCGCGGTACAGTATGTTGATACTGCTTCCGCCGTCTATCAGGACGCGGGAAAATCTGGCAGCTCGCCTCTCCGTCGCAAGGGTGACGTCCAATACCATAGCATAGGAGCCAGGCGATGGCATCACCTCTGGGTGGTCTGCCTGGCTCCAGCTGATGGGCTTTTCTGACCAGTGCATGAACTCGGCGGTGCTAGAGGCGACTGCGTTTACTTCTTGGTGCTGTCGGCGTCGGCTGCGCTTGTCGTCGACTTGACTCGTGAAGACGACGTAGGCGTCGCGCGCTTCGGGGAACTCGTCTTGGATGGCGCTGACTGCCGGCCGGGCCGCCGGCTGCTGGGGAGCTGGAGGCGGCGGGCCGGGAGGCGGAGGCGGCACCATCCCTTCGCCCTTGGTGATGCGGGTGAGCCAGTGGCATTTCCGTGTTGTATGGTTGGACGGCTTCGCGCCGCTGTGGAACTTGCAGGGAGCATCGAGTGCTTGTTCGTAGGAGAAGGACGGCTGCCAGGGCGGCCGGCCACCCTTCTTCTTGGGAGCGGGCCGCTCCTCGGGCTGCTCGTCTTCAATTGTGGCCACCTGCCGACTGGAGGAAGTCGGCATGGGGCCCTTGCGCTTGTGGTCGTTCTGGTAGGGGCGCCGGTTAGGGTCGCCAGCCGGCGTCTTGGGAGCCGGAGCAACTACTTTCCCCGAGGCGTCCACTCGGAGCTCGGTCTTCATGGAGGAGTCGGCAGTGGCATACTTGTCGGCGGTGATCAGCAACTCATCGAGGGTAGCCCGCTCGTCGCAGAGGAGTCGGTGCTTGAGGAGGGTGCCCTCTCGGCACCCGGCGGTGAAATACTCGATGGCCTGGACCTCGTGCACTCCCTCGCAGGAGTTGCGGAGCTCGGCCCATCACGTGAGGTAGTCGCGGGTCGACTAGTTGGGCCCTTGGACGCAGAGGGAGAGCTGGCGAGGCTTGGGAGGCCGCTTGTAGGTGCTGGTGAAGTTGCGGACGAAAACTTCGGTGAAGTCCAGCCAGCTGTTGATGCTGTAGGGCTTGAGGCTGTTGAGCCACGTGCGCGTCGTGCCTTGCAGCATCAAGGGGACGTACTTCACGGCGACGCGCCGATTGCTGTTGGCGATGCTGACGGCTGTGGAGTAGTCGATGAGCCAATCTTCCGGCTTCACTGAGCTGTTGTACTTGGGTGTGTCTCTGGGGAGTGAGAACCCTTTGGGAAAGGGCTCGTCGCGGATGCGGGGGCCAAAGCATGGCGGGCCGACATCGTCTTCTTCTTCTAACGCCAAGGATCGAGCAAGGCGGTCGATCCTGTGGCGGGCGTCATTCTCGCCGACTCCTTCTCGGCGGCCGAGTCGGTCGCCAAGAGTCGGATGGGTGACAGGCGGTGGAGTGAGGCGTCTTTCTCTTCGAGGCGGGGGAGGAGGCAGGTTTCCCTGGTGCTCTACAGCTCGAGGGCGGCCATCCGCGTCGCGCTCGATGGTAATGCGAGTCCGGCTGCGGCTGGCAGCCGGCTCCTTGTCTTTCTTCTGGCACGCACCGCTCGCAGTCGGCGAGCGGGACGTCGCAGCATGCTCCCGGCGCGGGGGATGGCTATCAGCTCGGGCGCCGGCTTCGTGCCGTTCCGCAGCCGCGTCGATCAGCTGCTGGATCCGTCTTGTCATGTAGGGGAGCTCATCGGCCCCCAGCCCATTGAGCTCTTCTGCAGCCGCCTGAGCGGCTCGCAGATTCTCGAGTGGGGTGGCGTAGACGGGGCGATCTGCGCCCAGCATGCTGGCAACGGCTGCGCCACGCTTCTGGACGAAGCCGGCTCGGCTCGGGCCGCTAGGCGGCGGCGTCCCTAAGGCGGCGCGGTCGACTTCGCGCTGGTGGGCCTCGGTGAGGCGTCTCATCGAGGCTATCTTCTTGCCCTCCGCGATGAGGGCGAGGCGGCGTGCCTCCAGGGTCTCGGCGTCGGCGTCGGCCGGGATGGGGACAGAGAGGTCGTGCATCGCCGCTTGCTGACCGTCGCGGGCGTTCTCGCCCGAATTGGAGACGTGGCTGATGACCAGCACTTCGGTGACAGCGCTGCTGCCGCTGTCACCTCGAGGGAGGGGGTCGTCAAAGACCACCACGTCGGAGGGGTAGGCGTCGAGCGACGCGGTGTCGGAGTCGATGAGCATCGGGTCGGTGGAGCCGACCGACTCCATGTCCGTAGCGGGCTCGCTGGAGACGTGAAGTTGGTCGAGGAGGCTGACGAGGCGGCTCTCGGGGTAGTCAGTGCCTGCGTCGGACGCAGGCCTGTCGGAGATGCGAGTTTCGCCGAGCAGATCGGCGAGGCGGCTCGCTGCGCAGGCGTCGTCGACGCCTTGCAGCGCATCGAGGCAAACGCCATCGGGCGCAGCAGGCTGGCTGCGCTCGCGGGGAAGGAAGAGGGTTCCCGTCCAGAACAGGTCTCCGGACGACGGTGCACCTGGCCCCACGGTGGGCGCCAAATGTCGGGTGGTTGGTGCGACATATGCCAAGGGATGGCTTATCATTGTGGGAGCCAATAAAACGTCGCCGGTGCCTGGAAACGGGATGAGGCGAAGGCATGCATGCCGGCGAATCTTACCCAGGTTCGGGGCTCTCCGAGGAGATAACACCCCTAGTCCTGCTCTGCGGGGTCTCCGCATGATCACTAGATCGATAGGGGGTAGCTACAATCGCTCCTAGAGCTGTTGCGATCAAGGGAGAATAAGAACAAGGCTAGCTCTTGCTTCTCTCTATCTATGGTGTGTGTGCTATGCGTGGGTGTTAACCTAGAAGCCAACTATGCTCAAAGGCCAAACCAGAAGCCAACTATGCTCAAAGGCCAACCCAGAAGCCAACTATGCTCAAAGGCCAACCCAGAAGCGAACCCTTTGCATGGGTGCTCCGGGGGGTTTATATAGGCCTACCCCCCAGGGGTACGATGGTAATCCGACTGGGAACGGGTCCCAGCCGTCAGTGTCTACGCTCGCCGGCTTCTCCGCCGGCTGGTGGGTCCCGCCGGCTGCCGGCTACTTGGTCGACAGGGCGGTCCCATCGCCTAGGGTCTTGTCGGCGGCTGCTTACTGTAGCCGCGCCTCTGATGATGAGGGATTTGTTGAGGTGAGCGTGGCTACAGTGGGCCGCCTCGGGGGCTATCACTGTAGCCTCACCTCGTCTTGTCTCCTTAATGGGGCTCCTGCTTCGAGGAAGGGAGTAGCCGGCTTCTGGAGGCCGGCTATACTCCCGGCCGACTAGGAAAAGCCGGGCCCCCTTCACGCCTCTCTCTGGCTGAAGGGGCCCGCAACCCTTGGGCCGTATAGGAGTGGGTCATGGATGACGTCGAGGCTAGCGTGGCTACAGTTCCGAGCCGCACGGGGGACGTCCCTCCCGTACGGCCTCCTGTAGCCACGCCCGCCTCGGGTTTCGGGGGTCGTGGGCCGCACTGTGGCCACACCCCGTCACGTCACCGTTATGTAGGAGTGGTTGTGGTCTTGGCCGGCTTCTAGGAGTCGGCGTCCTTCTTGGCCGGCTTCTTGGAGGCGGCCACCCCCCAGTCGTCCTAGGGAGCAGTCGGTGAGGCTGGGTCGCCTTCCGGGAGTCGGCTTTAGTGGTAGCCGGCCGGGGAAGAAGGCCCAAATGCTTGGAGTGCTTGAAGGCCCAAAGGCCTGATAAATTTTCTGAAGAGCCAGGGGTAGTCGGTTAGGCTACCCGTGGCCACTTACTCCGACACCATGCCTTGGGCAAGGCTCATTCAACAACTGTTCAAGCGTCGGGCCTGACCCGCCGGCTCGGGGAGATGGTCTCCCCTTGCGCCGGTGGTTGTTACCCTGTGAATTGGCGTTGGCCACAAATTCCATACTACCATCTACCTTACGCTTGTTACCTCCTTGGTTCGCCGGGTTATGCTGGGGGCCCTTGCCATTACCGTTCCATTTTCCCTTCCCTGTCCTTTCATCGTCCGAAGCGGGATCCTTGGTACTATCAGAGTCGGCGTACTTGACCAGAGCCGCCATCAGCGTACCCATATCATTGCAATCACGCTTGAGCCGCCCGAGCTTCATCTTCAGGGACGCACAACGACAATTCTGCTCTAACATTAAGACTGCAGAGCCGGCATCCATCTTATCAGATGAATGTATTATCTCCTTGACCCGGCGAACCCAATGGGTTGTAGACTCACCCTCCTGCTGCTTACAGTTAGTCAAGTCCACAATTGACATAGACTGTCTACATGTATCTTTGAAGTTTTGGATGAACCGGGCTTTTAGCTCAGCCCAAGACCCGATAGAGTTCGGTGACAGTCCTTTCAACCAAGTGCGGGCAGTCCCATCTAACATCATGGTGAAGTACTTGGCCATAGCGGCTTCACTAACCTCCAGCAACTCCATAGCCATCTCGTAACTCTCGATCCATGCTCCGGGTTGTAAATCAGTCGTGTAATTAGGTACCTTCCTAGGCCCTTTGAAATCCTTTGGCAGACGTTCATTACGGAGAGCCGGCACCAGACAAGGAACACCTCCAGCCCTCGTAGGTATACCCGCGTCGATGGAAGCCGTCAGATAAGCCGGGAGTGGCTGGTAAGCCGTCAACTGAGCCGCCTGCTCCGCCTCTTGTCGTACCCTGTCTTGGTCTACTGCGTTAAAAACTCCATTATGAGCCGGGCCGTGGCCTGGAGGCAAGTCACGGTGTCGGACATTGCTAGAGCCGGTCGCTGAGACCATGTGTCTGCTATAACTCGGGCTCCGGCCTGGACGAGGGGTTGAATGAATCCTGTCCCGGCTATATGAATATGCCTCCTGTTGCGCCAGAGCCGTCTGAAGGAGTTCTCTGACCCGGCGGGTTTCAACCGCCATCGGAGAGTCACCATCGATTGGGAGAGCCGCCAGGCGCGCCGCCGCGGCGACCATGTTTACCAATGGGTTAGCATAATGACCCGGCGGTATTGGCACGTACTGAGGCGGGGCAGCGTTCACCCGGGGAGGCCCCATCACTTGGGGCTGAATTGACGTTCCAGCCCCGGGCGCCGTGATTTCTGGCGGGTTACTGGGCCCTGCACTGAGTGTGTTGAAGAGGTTTCGAGGATCGTAAACCGGAGGGAGTCGAGATTGGGCCCTTTGATGCCTCCTTCTCATGACCTCATTGGACGCGTTCTGATCCATCGTGAGCTGGAAAGACTGTGCCCGAATCAGCTGAGTCTGGGCGTCAAGAGCCGCCCTCTCCGCAGCCATCCTGATTCCTTCCGTCGCCAGATCCTCCTTGGCTTTTCCTAGATCCAACCTTAACTGTGCCACCTCCGCGTCATGCTAAGCTTGATCCGCTGGGGCGACCGTAGCGGTTAACATGGCCGTCATCTTGTCTGTGAGATCCATCAGCACCTGAGCCGGCGAGGGCACAGGGCTTCCTGCCCCGGCGGCGGGGTTTTGAACAGGTTGTGTGCCAGCCATGAAAATTCCAACCCGGCTAGGCGGCTCGAAGGGGTCCGGAATACTGTCGCCATCGGAACAACCCCTGAGCCTGCCATCTTGAAGTTGGTATAACGAGTCGGTCTCCTCTGTGGATGACTCGCCGTCAGAGCGAGCAGCCGTCTCCTCGCCAGATCCGGATCTTTCAGAGGGTCCCCCATGGACGCATCCCACGAAAGCATGCTTCAAGGCAGGCAGAGCTCGGGCGGGCCATGCACGCTGAGCCGTCTCGATGAGATCGGCGCAGAGGTCCGGCTCAAGGCCCGGCTCACCAATCTTGCCAATAAAGACATGGATTCCGCCGAAGGGGACCCGGTACCCATACTCGCTTGAGCCGGCATCGGGGCCCCAGTTTGCAACGTCGATGTAGAGCTTGCCGCGACGACTCTTGGTCATCCGGCCCACGGCGTATCCCTTGAGCCCTTCAAAGCTGCCCTTCAAGAACTCAAATCCACCGTGCGCTGGCCCCACGGTGGGCGCCAACTGTCGTCGGATTGTCACGGCAGATGCCCTCATGCAAGGACTTAGTCGTGGAGCCATTGCAGCTAGGAAGCTTAAAGGGGTTAAGCGGGACAAGGAACACGAGGATTATACTGGTTCGGCCCCTTACGGTGAAGGTAAAAGCCTACGTCCAGCTGAGGTGGTATTACTTAGGGTTTCGACGACCAGGGAGCTAAATTGCTATGCCTGATTATCGATTTGTTGTCTTCGACCTGAACCGCCGTCGGGTCATCCCTTTATATAGAGAGGTTAACGCCCAGCGGCTCTCAGAGTCCCGGCCGGCTTATAACAGTATCCGGCCCGGACTCTTAACTACTCTTGCCTTACATTATAAGTCTTGCCATAACGGCGGCTTATCACTACGGGCCTTAAGCCGCCTCCAGGTCTTGAGCCCATTCTTAAGCTTGGTATTGGGCTTCACGTGATGATCATTATGACGTAACCCGGCCCCTCCTGGGCGGGTGACTCTAATGGTTATATCCTCAACAGAAATGGAGGCCTCCGGATAATTGAGACGGAAAACAACTCCTGAAATACTCCGGATGGGTGAAAATAATTGCACGACTTGTAACAATTTGATAGGATAACCATTGAGCTAGCACCGCGAATTTCCGGGAGAGCGGACAAGATTTAGGGAAAACTCTACTTTGGTCTTCAAATGTTGAGAATGACGGCGAGAAATAACACCAAAATTGTTGAGATACTCTGGGAGAATGAAAAGCGAAGAGGTTGAGCCAACAATGAAAATAATTTGAAATTGAGGTTGGGAAAACGTTTAACTGATGAACTTCATACTTACGTCAAACTTCAAAAGAAAGGATTTGACAAAATCTCCGAAAAATTAGAAGAGTCAGGTAAGATCCTGGAAAAGGACGTGTGGGTTAGGGCCCACTGAAAAGAAACACCGTTGAAATAGATTGTTGCAGAGATAGATGATGCACCGGAACAATTGAAATATTTGAATGAGGTGACAACCTCGAATTAATTCGAACACAGACGAATCTCCTGAGATGTCTTCAACACTCCGAACGATTAAATGATGAGAGGGGAACGAGCAACAGGAAACATTTGAGCCGAGGAAAAGAATATAATCACTACCGAAAATTGGCATTGAATCCACCGGAGAAGAAAAGAGATGAAGAATGTCAACCGAGACGAGAATTCACCGGTTGAAATAATTGAGGAAAAACTGAAGAAGCTCCGTACGAATGAAATTGATGCTCGAAAGAGACTCAAGCTCCAGGAATAAAAGGGTGGGAGGGCGGGAAAACAACGGCCACTTGAAACAGGGAACCGACGAATAACTTGAAGAGAAGACACCGGTTGAAATGATTGAGGAGAAAATGCAAAAACTTCGCACGAGTAGGGTGGATACTCGATTTCGGACTCCGGTTCTAAGAAGAAAAAAGGGTGGGTGGGTGGGAAAAGAAGACAACTGAGGACAGAGAAACAACTTCGGAAGAGAAATAACTGAGGACTGATCTCGCAAAAGATGACGAGGATCGAAAACACTCGAAGAGAAATGCGCTGGATTGAAAAGGGGATGGACAACGAACGAAAACTAACCGCGAGATCCTAAAAAAATTGAAGGGGAAGAGGAATAGTTCGAAACACCTACGTCAAGATTCCTCACCAGAGCGACGAAGGGGCTGAGGAGTAAAAAGAATTCCTACTCTCCGATATAACTAGACTCGGAAAAAGTTTTCTTCTAGACTCAACAACGACCAAACTACACGAACAAACAAGGGGGGCTCCTAGGGTCGGTCGAGGCTCTGATACCAACTTTTCACGCCCAATATGCGACCCTATCCGCGAGGAACTCGAAGGTCCCGCCAAGGATAGACCCGCATATTGAAACGCTTTTGCAAGGTGGATATCATTACATCAACGTTACATAATAGAAGGGGATACATACAAGAGGCATACAAATGCCGCAAGAATACATCAATACCTCATACATAAGATCATCATCCGACTACGAATGAAACACAAACAGAAGCTCAAACAACATCCACCCTGCTAGCCCAGGCTGCCGAACTGGAACCTATCCCCTGATCGAAGAAGAAGCAGAAGCAGAACTCCAAACAAGTAAACATCGCTCTCGAGTCATGATCATCGCAAAACCTGTACCTGCAACTGGTGTTGTAGTAATCTGTGAGCCACGAGGACTCGGCAATCCCATTACCATGGGTACCAAGACTAGCAAAGCTTAATGGGTAGGAAAGGGGGTAAAGTGGTGAGGTTGCAGTAGCGACTAAGCATGTATGGTGGCTAACTTACGCAAACAAGAGCGAGACGAGAAGCAAAGGAATGGACGTGAAACTAGCAATGATCAAGAAGTGATCCTGAACTCCTACTTACGTCAAACATAACCCAGAAACCGTGTTCACTTCCCGGACTCCGCCGAAAAGAGACCATCACGGCTACACACGCGGTTGATGCGTTTTAGTTAAGTCAAGTGTCAAGTTCTCTACAACCAGACATTAACAAATTCCCATCTGCCACATAACCGCGGGCACGGCTTTCGAAAGATAATACCTTGCAGGGGTGTCCCAACTTAGCCCATTATAAGCTCTCACGGTCAACGAAGGATATTCCTTCTCCCGGGAAGACCCGATCAGTCTCGGAATCCCGGTTACAAGACATTTCGACAATGGTAAAACAAGACCAGCAAAGCCGCCCGAATGTGCCGACAAATCCTGATAGGAGCTGCACATATCTCGTTCTCAGGGCACACCGGATTGTCCAAGCTTCCGGTAGGCCAGCCCAGAGTTGCCCCTGGTGGCCACCGGCGACTGACAGGTTGGACCAACACTCGAAGGAGCACTGGCCCGGGGGGGGTAAATAAAGATGACCCTCGAGAGCGCGACTCCCAAGGGAAAAAGGCTAGGTGAGGCAAATGTAAAACCAAGGTTGGGCCTTGCTGGAAGAGTTTTATTCAAAGAGAACTGTCAAGGGGGTCCCATAAATCACCCAACCGCGTAAGGGACGCAAAATCAAGGAACATAACACTGGTATGACGGAAACTAGGGCGGCAAGAGTGGAACAAAACGCCAGGCATAAGGCCGAGCCTTCCACCCTTTACCAAGTATATAGATG
Organism: Aegilops tauschii subsp. strangulata; assembly: GCF_002575655.3. Taxonomy (NCBI): domain Eukaryota; kingdom Viridiplantae; phylum Streptophyta; class Magnoliopsida; order Poales; family Poaceae; genus Aegilops; species Aegilops tauschii. Next base: position 522,449,050 of record NC_053039.3, read on the forward strand.
CATTAATTAAATAAGAGATATTGTGATATCCCAACATAAACATAATCCAACATGGAGCAATCTTCAACTTCACCTGCAACTAGAAACACTATAAGAGGGGCTGAGCAAAAGCGGTAACATAGCCAAACAATGGTTTGCTAGGAAGGGTGACAAAGGTTAGAGGTTCATGGTAATTTGGGAGGCTTGACGAGCAAGTGATAGGTGGCGCAGCAAAGCGATAGAACGAAGCAACTAGCATAGCAATGATAGTAGTGAGATCCAGGGTAACGGTCATCTTGCCTGAAATCCCGCTAGGAAGAAGAACGAGTGCATGAAGAAGATGAAGCCACGAAGACGAACGAATCCTCACGATCGCAACGACACGGGAACTATCGAGAAGAAGCACACAACATGGTAAACACACCACACATGAACAAAGCATGATGCTCAACCAAGTATGATGCATGACAAGGCTACATGAAGCTACTCATGACAAGAGATGATGCATACAATAACAACACATCAAAGCAAGTTTAAATGAGGCCGGAACTAACATATAACAACTCCGGTAAGTCCTCATATGCAAATTTCGAAATTGGTCCAGAACTGAATAAACCTTATGTTCAAGTTGTTAAACAGCAAGTTAAGACGCACCAAGAAGATCTACACGAAATTCTAGTCAAGTTACATATAAAGTTCATTAGATTCGGAGCTACGGCCTAGAAGATATGAGCAAAACAAGTTAAACATGGCATTGATGCAAAATGCATTCAAACATCAAACAAACACACTCAAGGCATTGATGCAACATGATAATATGAAACTACATGCAATTCTAAGAAAGTTTCATATAGAGCATGCTCAAAACGGAGCAACGGTGCAACACATACACTCCAAACAAGACATAGCAACAAACTGTCCAAAACAGCAACTAGGCTTCTAGCAAGCATCAAAACTACATGCTACAGCAACTCAACATGAAAATAAAAGGCATGGACATCAATCTACTAAGGGAGGCGGGGCGCGCCGGCGGGAGGAGCTGGCCGGCGCCGGCGGGAGGCGGTGCCGACGGGCGGAGCCGCGGGCTCGGGCGTGGGGCACCCGCGGGCGAGCGGCGGCGCGCGGTTCGGGCCCCGCGGGCCTAACGCGGGCCGAGCGGGCTGGCGACGGCGGGCGGAGGAGGAGGCCACGTGGCGCGACGTGGTTGGCTGCGGGCGGCGGCGGGATCCATCCGGCGCGGGGCGGACATGTCCGGCGGCGAGAGGGAGGGGAAGGCTAGGGTTCATCCGTGAAATTTCGGGGGGAGGTGCAAATATATAGGCAGAGGGAGCTAGGAGAGTCCAAACGGAGTGCGGTTTTCGCCCACACGATCGTGATCGAACGACCGAGAGCATGGAGTGGGTTTGGATGGGCTAGTGGGCTGTTTGGAGGGGGGTTTTGCTGCAACACACAAAAGCCCTTTGCGGTTACCCGGTTAACCGTTGGAGTATCAAACGACCTCCAAATGGAACGAAACTTGACAGGTGGTCTGTCGGTGGTATACCAAGGCCACTTGGCAAGCCTCGGTCCATTCCGAGAATGTTTAACACCCGCTCACGAAAAGAAACAAGAGGGGTACGCCGGTGCATGCGAGAGTGTCGGATCACGAAACGAACAACGGGGAAAAGGACCGGATGCAAGTTTTGAAAAACATGATGATGCAATGCAGATGATGACATGGCAAAATGCAACATGCAAGCAAATGACATGGCAATGAAGGCGAATGACTGGCCGACACCTGGCGCATTGGATCCGGGGCGTTACACAAGGGGAGAGAAGAAGTTGAGGGAGAACTCCGGCAACAATACGGCGTGGTGGTGGAGCTCGTGGTTCTCCTGCTGGGCTTCGCCAAGCACTACGGAGGAGGAGGAGGTGTTGGGGGGTGGAGGGCTGCGCCAGGGGAAGGGGTGCGTCTGCCCTCCCAACCCCCCCACTATTTATAGGAGGAAGGGAAGAGCGGGTCGGCCCCCTTAGATGCATCTAGAGGGGGGCGGCGGCCAGGAGGGGAAGACTTGCCCCCCAAGCAAGGTGCTAGGCGCCCCCCTCCCCTAGGGTTTACAACCCTAGGCGCCTTGGGCCCTTGGGGGGCGCACCAGCCCACTAGGGGGCTGGTTCCCTCCCATTTTCAGCCCATTAAGTCCTCCGGGGCAGGTGGCCCCACCAAGTGGACCGTCGGACACCTTTCGGTGGTCCCGGTACAACACCGTTAACCCCCGAAATCATTTCGTCGACTGAAACTAGACTTCCCATATATAAATCATTACCTCCGGACCATTCTGGAACTCCTCGTGACGTCCAGGATCTCATCCGGGACTCCGAAAAACCTTCGATAACCACATACAATTTCCCATAACAACTCCAGCGTCACCGAACCTTAAGTGTGTAGACCCTACGGGTTCGGGCCATGCAGACATGACCGAGACATCTCTCTGGCCAATAACCAACAGCGGGATTTGGATACCCATGTTGGCCCCCACATGTTCCACGATGTCAGGGATTCAATCAATCCCGTATACAATTCCCTTTGTCCATCGGTATGTTACTTGCCTGAGATTCGATCGTCGGTATCCCCATACCTCGTTCAATCTTGTTACCGGCAAGTCTCTTTACTCGTTCCGTAACGCATGATACCGTGGCTAACTCCTTAGTCACATTGAGCTCATTATGATGATGCATTATCGAGTGGGCCCAAAGATACCTCTCCATCATACGGAGTGACAAATCCCAGTCTCGATTCGTGCCAACCCAACAAACACTTTCGGAGATACCTGTAGTGCACCTTTATAGTCACCCAGTTACGTTACGATGTTTCATACACCCAAAGCATTCCGACGGTATCCGGGAGTTGTACAATCTCATGGTATAAGTAAATGATACTTGACATTAGAAAATCTCTAGCAAACGAACTACACGATCTTGTGCTATGCTTAGAATTGGGTCTTCTCCATCACATCATTCTCCTAATGATGTGATCCCGTTATCAACGACATCCAATGTCCATGGTCAGGAAACCACAACCATCTATTGATCAATGAGCTAGTCAACTAGAGGCTTACTAGGGACATGTTGTGGTCTATGTATTCACACATGTATTACGGTTTCCGATTAATACAATTATAGCATGAACAATAGACAATTATCATGAACAAGGAAATATAATAATAACCACTTTATTATTGCCTCTAGGGCATATTTCCAACAGTCTCCCACTTGCACTAGAGTCAATAATCTAGTTACATTGTGATGAATCGAACACCCATAGAGTTCTGGTGTTGATCATGTTTTGCTCATGGAAGAGGTTTAGTCAACTGATCTGCGACATTCAGATCCGTATGTACTTTACAAATATCTATGTCTCCATCTTGAATATATTCACGAATGGATTTGAAGCGACGCTTGATGTGCCTGGTCTTCTTGTGAAACCTGGGCTCCATGGCAAGGGCAATAGCTCCAGTGTTGTCACAGAAGAGAGTCATTGGGCCTGAAGCATTGGGAATAACTCCTAGGTCGGTGATGAACTCCTTCATCCAGAGTGCTTCCTGTGCTGCCTCCGAGGCTGCTATGTACTCCGCTTCACATGTAGATCCCGCCACGACACTTTGCTTGCAACTGCACCAGCTGACTGCCCCACCATTCAAAATATACACGTATCCGGTTTGTGACTTGGAGTCATCCAGATCTGTGTCAAAGCTAGCATCAACGTATCCCTTTACGACGAGCTCTTCGACACCTCCATAAATGAGAAACATATCCTTAGTCCTCTTCAGGTACTTTAGGATATTCTTGACCGCCGTCTAGTGTTCCATTCCGGGATCACTTTGGTACCTCCCTACCAAACTTACGACAAGGTTCACATCAGGTCTGGTACACAGCATGGCATACATAGTAGAGCCTATGGCTCAGGCATAGGGGCTGACACTCATCTTTTCTCTATCTTCTGCCGAGGTCGGGCATTGAGCTGTGCTCAATCTCACACCTTGCAATACAGGCAGGAACCCCTTCTTGGACTGATCCATATTGAACTTCTTCAATATCTTGTCAAGGTATGTACTTTGTGAAAGACCAATGAGGCGTCTCGATCTATCTCTATAGATCTTGGTGCCTAATATGTAAGCAGCTTCTCCAAGGTCCTTCATTGAAAAATTCTTATTCAAGTAGGCCTTTATGCTTTCCAAAAGTTCTATATCATTTCCCATCAATAGTATGTCATCCACATATAATATGAGAAATGCTACAGAGCTCCCACTCACTTTCTTGTAAATGCAGGCTTCTCCATAAGTCTGTATAAATCCAAACGCTTTGATCATTTCATCAAAGCGAATGTTCCAACTTCGAGATGCTTGCACCAGCCCATAGATGGAGCGCTGGAGCTTGCATACTTTGTCAGCATTCTTAGGATCGACAAAACCTTCTGGCTGCATCATATACAATTCTTCCTTAAGGAAGCCATTAAGGAATGCCGTTTTGACGTCCATTTTCCAGATCTCATAATCATAGAATGCGGCAATAGCTAACATGATTCGGACGGACTTCAGCTTCGCTACGGGTGAGAAGATCTCATCGTAGTCAACCCCTTGAACTTGTCGATAACCCTTAGCGACAAGCCGAGCCTTATAAAGGATCACATTGCCATCCGCGTCGGTCTTCTTCTTAAAGATCCACTTATTCTCTATGGCTCGCCGATCATCGGGCAAGTCTGTCAAAGTCCATACTTTGTTTTCATATACATGGATCCTATCTCGGATTTCATGGCTTCAAGCCATTTGTTGGAATCCGGGCCCGTCATCGCTTCTTCATAGTTCAAAGGTTCACCGTTGTCTAACAACATGATTTCCAGGATAGGGTTACTGTACCACTCTGGTGCGGAACGTGTCCTTGTGGACCTACGAAGTTCAGTCGCAACATGATCCGAAGTTTTATGATCATCATCATGAACTTCCTCTCTAGTCGGTGCAGGCACCACAGAAACATCTTCCTGAGCTGCGCTACTTTTCGGTTCAAGAGGGGGTACCTCATCAAGTTCTACTTTCCTCCCACTCACTTCTTTCGAGAGAAACTCTTTCTCCATAAAGGATCCATTCTTGGCAACAAAGATTTTTCCTTCAGATCTGAGGTAGAAGGTATACCCAATAGTTTCCTTAGGGTATCCTATGAAGACGCATTTTTCCGATTGGGTTCGAGCTTTTTAGGTTGAAGTTTCTTGACATAAGCATCGCATCCCCAAACTTTTAGAAATGACAGCTTAGGTTTCTTCCCAAACCATAATTCATATGGTGTCGTCTCAACGAATTTAGATGGTGCCCTATTTAAAGTGAATGCGGATGTCTCTAAAGCATAACCCCAAAATGATAGCGGTAGATCTGTAAGAGACATCATAGATCACACCATATCCAATAGAGTGCGATTACGACGTTCGGACACACCATTTCGCTGAGGTGTTCCAGGCGGCGTGAGTTGTGAAACAATTCCGCATTTCCGTAAGTGCGTGCCAAACTCGTGACTCAAGTATTCTCCTCCACGATCCGATCGTAGGAACTTTATTTTCCTGTCACGTTGATTATCTACCTCATTCTGAAATTCCTTGAACTTTCCAAAGGTCTCAGACTTGTGTTTCATTAAGTAGACATACCCATATCTACTTAAGTCATCAGTGAGGGTGAGAACATAACGATAGCCTCCGCGAGCCTCAACGCTCATTGGACCGCATACATCAGTATGTATTATTTCCAACAAGTTAGTTGCTCGCTCCATTGTTCCGGAGAACGGAGTCTTGGTCATTTTTCCCATAAGCCATGGTTCGCACGTGTCAAATGATTCATAATCACGAGACCCAAAAGTCCATCTGCATGGAGTTTCTTCATGCGCTTGACACCAATGTGACCAAGGCGGCAGTCCCACAAGTATGTGGGACTATCATTGTCAACCTTACATTTCTTGGCATTCACACTGTGAATATGTGTAACATCACATTTGGGATTCAATAAAAATAAACCATTGACCAGCGAGGCGTGACCATAAAACATATCTCTCATATAAATAGAACAACCATTATTCTCGGATTTAAATGAGTAGCCATCTCGCATTAAACGAGATCCAGATACAATGTTCATGCTCAAAGCCGGCACTAAATAACAATTATTGAGGTTTAAAACTAATCACGAAGGTAGATGTAGAGGTAGCGTGCCGACGGCGATCACATCGACCTTGGAACCATTCCCGAGGCGCATCATCACCTCGTCCTTCGCCAATCTCCGCTTATTCCACAGCTCCTGTTTTGAGTTACAAATATGAGCAACCGCACCGGTATCAAATACCCGGGAGCTACTACGAGTGCTGATAAGGTACATTTTAATAACATGTATATCATATATACCTTTGGTGTTGTTGGCCTTCTTGTCCGCTAAGTACTTGGGGCAGTTCCGCTTCCAGTGACCATTTCCCTTGCAATAAAAGCACTCAGTCTCAGGCTTGGGTCCATTCTTTGGCTTCTTCCCGACAACTGACTTACCGGGCGCGGAAACTCCCCTGCCGTCCTTCTTGAAGTTCTTCTTACCCTTGCCTTTCTTGAAACTAGTGGTCTTATTCACCATCAACACTTGATGTTCCTTTTTGATCTCCACCTCTGCTGATTTCAGCATTGAATATAACTCAGGAATGGACTTCTCCATCCCTTGCATATTGTAGTTCATCACAAAGCTCTTGTAGCTAGGTGGAAGCGACTCGAGGATTCTGTCAATGACCGAGTCATCTGGAAGATTAACTCCCAGTTGAGACAAGCGGTTGTGCAACCCAGACATTTTGAGTATATGCTCGCTGATAGAACTGTTTTCCTCCATCTTAAAACTATAGAATTTGTCGGAGACTTCATATCTCTCGACCCGGGCATGAGCTTGGAAAACCATTTTCAGCTCTTGGAACATCTCATATGCTCCGTGCTGCTCAAAACACTTTTGGAGCCCCGACTCTAAGCTGTAAAGCATGCCGCACTGAAACAGGGAGTAATCATCACTACGCAACTGCCAGGCGTTCATAACGTCTTGAGTTGCTGGGAAAATGGGTGCATCACCTAGCGGTGCTTCAAGGACATGTGCTTTCTTGGCAGCTATGAGGATGATCCTCAAGTTACGGACCCAATCCGTATAGTTGCTACCATCATCTTTCAGCTTGGTTTTCTATAGGAATGCGTTGAAGTTGAGGGCCGTGGGCCATTGGATCTATAACATAGATTGTAAAGACAATTTTAGACTAAGTTCATGATAATTAAGTTCATCTAATCAAATTATTTAATGAACTCCCACTTAGATAGACATCCCTCTAGTCATCTAAGTGATACATGATCCGAATCGACTAGGCCGTGTCCGATCATCACGTGAGATAGACTAGTCATCAACGGTGAACATCTCCATGTTGATCGCATCTACTATAGGCCTCATGTTCGAACTTTCGGTCTCTCGTGTTCCGAGGCCATGTCTGTACATGCTAGGCTCGTCAAGTCAACCTAAGTGTTTTGCATGTGTAAATCTGGCTTACACCTGTTGTATTCGAACGTTAGAATCTATCACACCCAATCATCAGGTGGTGCTTCGAAACAACGATCCTTCGCAACGGTCCACAGTTGGGGGGAACACTTTTGTTGAAATTTTAGTGAGGGATCATCTTATTTATGCTACTGTCATTCTAAGCAAATAAGATGTAATCATGACTGTAAGGGCATATTTATCCCTTAGTTGTTTTGGTGATTGATGACAATGCTTTTGCGAACTAATCGTGTGCATGGAGTATTTCAGACATATCATGACTAGGCACAAGACGGTTTGGTGCCCCTCGAAGACTATTGAAGACGGCGTTTCTCTACGTTTCTTTTCGGTGGATTTCAGTCGTAGGAAAGCCGTACTATTAAGAGGGGGCCCGCTTTGGAAAGGTTTGGGTGGAATCATCACGTACACGTTTACTCCTTTTTGCACCACCTTTCCTTTGGCTCTTTGGAGCATCCTCCGTCTTTCCTTGTCTATGCAAAATGAAGGTTTCCGTGTGTTGCTGAACTGGAGCATGCGGTAGTACTGCTCCCTGGAGCGGTAGTACCGCAGGCCCTTGCGGTAGTACCGGCCTCTGGCGCGGTAGTACTGCAAGTGCTCACGGTATTACCGCACCTCGGGAGCGGTAGTACCGTGGGCTCTGGCCAGGCTCAGCCGCAGGAGCGGTAGTAGGTGCGGATGTAATTTTTTACATCCGCGCCCTACGCGGTAGTACCGCGCCTGGCCTGCGGTAGTACCGTATCGGTTTGTTGCATAGATCAAAACTTAGCGGAAGTAGTCACGGATGTATTTTTATATGTGTGTGCCTTCCCGGCATAGTCCATTCCTGCCTTGTGGTAGTACCACAAGGGGTCGCGGTAGTACCGCGTCAGCGGTTCTACCGCTCCTCGCCTTGGCGTTTCAGGACGGGTCTTAGGCTCTGCCGTGGCAGCGGTAGTACCGCGGTTCGCCGCAGTAGTACCGTGAGCCCTTGCGGTAGTACCGCTGTGTTGGTGCGGTAGTACCGCAGGTCGTGGGCTGGTTTAGTGGATAACGGTTGGATTTGTCCTCGCACTATACAAGGGGAGTCTTCTTCTCCAAATTGACTACCTCTTCCACTCCCAAGCTCCATTGTTGCTCCAAGCTCCATTTTCGCCCGATCTCTCTCCCTAGCCAATCAAACTTTTTGATTCTTTAGGTATTGGTTGAGAAGGCCCCGATCTACACTTCACCAAGAGAAATTTGATTCCCCCACCAATCCGCGGATCTTGTTACTCTTGGGTGTTTGAGCACCCTAGACGGTTGAGGTCACCGCGGAGCCATATTCCATTGTGGTGAAGCTTCGTGGTGTCGTTGGGAGCCTCCAATTAAGTTGTGGAGATTGCCCCAACCTTGTTTGTAAAGGTCCGGTCGCCGCCTCCAAGGGCACCAATAGTGGAATCATGGCATCTCGCATTGTGTGAGGGCGTGAGGAGAATACGGTGGCCCTAGTGGCTTCTTGGGGAGCATTGTGCCTCCACACCGCTCCAACGGAGACGTACTTCCCCTCAAAAGGAAGGAACTTTGGTAACACATCCTTGTCTTCAGCGGCTCCACTCTTGGTTATCTCGTGCCTTTACTTGTGCAAGATTATTTGTGTTATATCCCTTGCTTGCTTGTGTGCTTGTTGTTGTTGCATCATATAGGTTGCCCACCTAGTTGCATATCTAGACAACCTACTTTGATGCAAACTTTAAATTGGTAAAGAAAAGCAAAAATTGTTAGTTGCCTATTCACCCCCCTCTAGTCAACTATATCGATCCTTTCAATTAGTATCAGAGCCTCGTCTCTTTATTAAAGACTTTGCCATACGAAGACTATGGTTGAGCACTCCGGTGTGAATCCATTCTCTTCTACGGCCGATGGGGGAACCGCGCTCTCTTGTGAGGAATTCATTGTGGCTTTGGACAGATTGAAAACCTCCATGACAACCGAGGTTGAAAGCATGTTTAACAAATTCTTAGAAGGGCTTAAATTATCCACCACACCGATGAAAGTGGGTGATCCCACTAACAAGGTGACGGATGCTAACTCCGACAAGGGGGAAGATACTAGTGAAAAGGCTCCTTCTTCTAGTGGTAAAAATGGCACCGGCATCTTTGCCCATGTGGAACCTCCGCTAATTTATGGTGGATCGATTCCTTCCACTCATTTGAATCATGTCGGTCCTCTCCCTAAGATTGTGAAAAATGAGGACTTTGATTCTTGGGTTTATCGCTTTAAGCGTCATTTAATCCATGTTAATACTAATCTTTGGAGAATCATTGAAGAAGGTTTTTATCCGCATGATCGAAGCAACTTCACCCCTAGAGAAGCCGCGGATAATCAATTCAATGAGAATGCTCTCTTCATCATCCAAGATGCAATTCCACCCGAAGATCTTGCGCATCTCCGGCCCTTCACCATGGACAAGGATGCATGGCGCCATGTTGTTTCCCTCTATAGGGGAAGCGCAAGCATTCAACGCTCCAACTATGAAGTGGTGCAAGACGAAGCCGATGAGTTTGCAATGAAAGAAGATGAAGAACCTCGTGAGCTTTATTGGAGATTAACTACTCTTGCAGTCTCACTCCGAGATCATGGGAGCAAGGATACGGATAAGAATTGGATCAAGCGCAAATTCCTCAAGGCCATGATGCCTTACCACAAGGCCATGTCCTCCGTCATTCTTCAAAGGCCGGATTTCCACACCCTGTCCTCATGTGAAGTGTTGGATGAGTTTGTGGCTATGAGTATCTTGGACAAGACCGCCGACAATGCGGTGTTACATTCTCAACGAGCAAAGAAGCCCAACCTTGCCTTGAAGGCCAAGGTTAACGTGGAAGAAGAGGACGAAGAGGAAGAAGAGGAGAGCAATCCCGAACATACAAAGTATGCCTATCATGAACACATGGCTCTTGCTTCAAGGCAATTTTGGAGCAAGAAGAACACAAGGCCCAACTTCAACAAGAACAACTCAAGTGGCGCGAAGGTCAAGCAACGAGTGAGGACGTGCTATAATTGTGTCAATGTGAGCCACTTTGTTGCGGAATGCCCGTATGAGAAGAGGGAAGACAATGGTGGCAAGCTCATCCGAAAAGACAAGGCCAAGTCCTTCCCTGACAAGAGCAACTTCACCAAGAAGACTCCTCCCAAGGGGTTGGTGGCACAAGAAGAGTACAATGAGGATGATGATGATGATCATGATGACGGTGAGTCGGTTGCCATGGCCTCCGTCGCCATTGCGACAACTCCACGGGTGTCTCTCTTCGACTCACCCAATGAGAACATCACCGCCAAGTGCCTCATGGCTAAAGCCACGAACAAGGTAACCCCCAACATCAAAACTACCATCATTAATAATTCTTCTTTGATGGATAGCATTGATGAACATGAGGGGTCTAATGTGGAGGAGAATTAATTTGAGTCTTTTATGAGTAAGCTCAAGGGTAAATCCAAGAAGCACTTCGTTGCTCTCTTGGAACAACTTGGTGAAGCCAATGACATGATCGAGGCTCACGAAGATACCATCTCTAAGATGGAGGGGCATAGTCGTGACTATGCCGATGAGATTTCGGATCTTTCCAATGATCTTGAGGAAGAGCGAGGTCTTCGTTTGGCTCTTGAGGAGTCATACGACGATGACCATGCTAAATTAAAGAAAGATCTTGATCATGCTCTTGTTGTATCTCGTGTGCTAACCTCCGAGAAGGCCAAGCTTGGGGTTGATCTTGTTAGACTCAAAGAGGAGTTTGACTTACTTGACAAGGCTCACAAGGTCTTGAAGGGTGTTCATGCTAGCCTCAAAGAGTCTCATGATCAACTCCAAGTAAAGCTAACCAAGGAGAAAGCCACTTTTCCTCATATGGTCTTAATTGATAATGCAAATGCTACTAACCCGTGTTGTGAGCATGTGCATCTTGTTGAGGAAAATGCAAAGTTGAAGGAGCAACTTGAGAAAGGCCTTGTGTCTTGCATACAAGGTGAGAAGAATCTCAACGACCTTTTGAGCAATCAAAAGGAAGTTGTGGCCAAGGAATGGATTGGGTACGCGCCCAAGTCCAAGAACAAGAAGAAAAATGACAAGGCCAAACGACCTCCTCCTCTTAAGCAAACCTTTGTGAAGGAGGTAGAGGGTGCTTCTAAGGAGAAGAAGAAGAACAATGTGAAGGGTAGTAATGCCAAGAAGGGCAATGCTACCCCTTCCTACAAAGCCGGCGACTTTAACCCTTCTTATGTGTTATGTCGTGCTAGTGATGGACATGTTTATGCCAAATTTGTTGGTTCTCCTTATGAGTACATTGAATGGTCTATTTGGGTTCCTAAGACGCTTGTCACTAACATCAAAGGACCCATTACAAAAGGGGTACCTAAAACCAAGCATTGATCTCTTGTAGGTGTTTGCTTCCGGTGGGGGATCATGGTTGCTCGATAGTGGAGCCACTAATCATATGACCGGAAGCAAGGACTTGGTGGTGGACATACACAAGATTCCATCTATGCCCACCAATGTCGAGTGGGGTGATGCCTCGTCCTCTAAGGTATTGGGACTTGGCAAGGTTTTCATTTCTCATGATGTCACGATCGAGAAGGTCATGCTTGTTGAGTCCCTTGCATACAATTTACTTTCCGTTCGTCAACTTGCACTCATGGGCTTTTCCACTTTCTTTGATATTTATACCATTGCCCTCTTGTGGAGCAAGACTCTTAAAGTAGCCTTTGTTGGGCATGTCGAGAACGGTCTCTATGTGATTAACTTTTCAGAGCGACCCACTAAGACCGCGACATGCCTAATGGCTAAAGTTGATGTGGGATGGCTTTGGCATCGCCGTTTAGCCCATGTCAATATGAGATCTTTGCAAAGTCTTCTCAAGGGGGACCATGTTCGTGGACTAACAAATGTTAGTTTTGCCAAAGATCGTGCTTGCAGTGCTTGTATCGAAGGAAAGCTACATGAGAAGGCTCACCCTCCCACGACTGTCATCTACTCAAAGTGGCCTTTGAAGCTCCTTCACTTGGATCTCTTTGGGCCTCCATCCTTTGATAGTCTTGGGGGTAGGAAGTATTGCTTGGTGATTGTGGATGATTACTCAAGATACACATGGGTATACTTCTTCAAGAGGAAGAGTGAGACCCAACTAACCGTCATTGACTTTGCAAATGAAGCACAACGCCAACACAATGCAAAGATCTTGACAATAAGAAGTGACAACGGCACCGAGTTCAAGAACTACACCTTGGATGAGTTTCTTAGTGATGAGGGGTCAAGCATCAATATTCCGCACCTTACACCCCTCAACAAAATGGTGTAGCGGAGAGGAAGAACCAGACGTTGATGGATGCGGCAAGGACCATGATGGCAGAGTTCAAGTCTCCATACAACTTTTGGGCCGAAGCCATCAACACCGCGTGTCATGCATCCAATCGGCTCTATCTCCGCAAGGGCGAACAAGACTCCGTATGAGATACTCACCGGTAACAAGCCCAACCTCAAGTACTTTCGGGTGTTCGGGTGTAAGTGTTCCATTCTCAAGAAAGGTGTTCGCTTGTCTAAATTTTAGGCTAGAGCTCAAGACGGCATATTATTGGTTATGCTACAAACTCTCATGCTTACCGTGTCCTCAATAAGTCTACGAGACTTATTGAGGAGACGTGTAACGTAGAGTTTGATGAGAATAACGGCTCCCAAGTGGAGCAAAGTGGTACTTGTGATGTAGGTGATGAAATTCCTCCCCAAGCCATAAGAAGAATGGGTGTTGGCTTTATCCTACCCATTGAGGAACCCCTTGTGGCCGAAGGAGAAGGACAATGTTCCACTCAAGTGGAACCATCACCAACTCAAGACCCACACGCTTCCGAAGAACAAAGTGAAGGTCCTCAACCTCATGAACATGACCAAGGGCAAGATCATCCTCAAGATGGTATTGAATCCCCAAGTGATTCCCAAGGTCAAGTTCTTTCTTCCAAAGCAAGTTGAAGATCAAGAGCAAGCTCAAGATCAAGAACAAGCTCATGACGACGCTCAAGATGATCAAGTGACCGCTCCACAACTCACTCTCGAGGAGGAATTAGAGCGTCGTGCCGCCAAGATCGCTTCCAAGCTTTCCACCAAAGATCATCCCATGACAAATGTGCTTGGAAGCTTAAGAAAGGGGGTAAGCACTCATAGACAATTAGCAAACTATTGTGAACATCACGCGTTTGTCTCTTGTGTTGAACCCCAAGGCGCTCGAGGATCCGGATTGGCTTAATGCCATGCATGAAGAACTCAACAACTTCGAGCACAACAAGGTGTGGAGATTGGTGCCAAGGCCAACGGGGAACCATAATGTCATTGGAACCAAGTGGATATTCAAGAACAAGCAAGATGCTCATGGAATCATCATTCGCAACAAGGCTCGTTTGGTGGCACAAGGCTACTCCAAGTCGAAGGTATCGACTATGGTGAAACCTTTGCTCCCGTTGCTCGCCTTGAATCCATTAACATGTTGATTGCTTATGCTTCTCATCATAACTTTAAGTTGCAACAAATGGATGTGAAGAGTGCTTTTCTTAATGGTCCTATTAATGAGTTGGTATATGTCAAGCAACCCCCCGGGTTCGAGGATCCCTATTTTCCCGATCATGTGTACCAACTCGATAAGGCACTCTATGGCCTTAAGCAAGCCCCACGTGCGTGGTATGACCACCTTACCGAGTTGTTGCAAGATCGCGGTTTTGAAATTGGGAAAATCGACCCCACTCTTTTTACTAAGAAGGTCAAAGGGGAGTTGTTTGTGTGCCAACTATATGTTGATGATATTATCTTTGGTTCCCCTAACAAAACTTCCAATGAGGAATTTGCTGGGCTCATGACCTCCAAGTTCAAGATGTCCACGATGGGAGATTTGAAGTTCTTTCTCGGGTTCGAGGTCAAGCAAAGAAGAGAAGGAACCTTCATCAACCAAGCCAAATACACTCAAGACATGCTCAAGAGATTCAAGCTAAGTGATGTCAAGCCGGCTTCCACTCCAATGCCTGTCAAATGCCAACTTGACATAGATCCCAATGGTAAAGCGGTGGATCAAAAGGTATATCGCTCCATGATTGGCTCCTTGCTTTACCTTTGTGCATCTAGACCGGATATCATGAGATGAGTGTGGGAATTTGTGCACGGTTTCAAGCCGCACCTAAGGAAAGCCACTTTGTGGCGGTCAAGCGAATCTTTCGATATTTGGCTCATACCCCAAACTTTGGCTTATGGTATCCAAGAGGATCTAACTTCAACCTTGTGGGCTATTCGGACTCCGATTGGGCGGGAGACAAAGTGTATAGGAAGTCCACTTCCGGAGGGTGCCAATTTCTTGGTTTCTCATTGGTAAGTTGGTCATCCAAGAAGGAAAGTTGTGTGTCTCTCGTCCACCAAAGTAGAGTATGTGGCCGCCGGTAGTTGTTGTGCACAACTCCTATGGATGAGGCAAACTTTGAAGGATTACGGTGTCATTTGTGACAAAGTGCCTCTTTGGTGTGACAATGAAAGTGCCATCAAGATTTCTCTCAACCCGATGCAACACTTCAAGACAAAGCATATTGAGATTCGGTATCACTTCATCCGGGATCACATTAGGTGAGGGGATATCGAGCTCCACTACGTCAACACTCATGATAACCTTGCAGATATTTTCACGAAGCCCTGGGATGAAGCAAGATTTTACGAGTTAAGGCATGAGCTAAATATCATTGATTCGAGCAATGTTGCTTGAACCCTTGCATACCCCACCATAATCAACTTGTTATCTTGTTTAGGTATAGGCATGGACATAGGGGGAGTGTTGTTCTCTCAATGAACTCTCCCTCCCCCCATTATGCATAAATTGATCAAGTCTTTCACATTAGCCATTGTTGATGGCACTTGTGCTTCAAAGACGAATTTTGGTCATGGGCCCAAGGATAATTCTTCACAGTGCCATACCAATTGACTCAAACATAGGTGGCTCCGGCCACCGCCCTCTCTTTGGAGAGGTTGCGTTGCGTGTTTAGTCCTTGTTGTCTCGTGGGTTAGCTCTTTGGTGTGTCCGTTTGCTTGAAGGCTGCGTTGCAAAGGCCCCTTTTTCTTCTCTGTTTTCGAAATGTGCATTTTCTTGGGTCTACGGTACTACCGTGGGTCACCACGGTACTACCGCAGGAGCTGCACACGGTACTACCGCACCCAGCACAGCAGTAATTTTTTTTACTGCCACCTGGGGGAGTGGTACTACCGCCCTCGGTGCGGTACTTCCGCCCGGGCGGTACTACCGTGATGACGCGCGGTACTACCGTGCAGTCGCGAGCGCGTGGGGGTTAATAGCAAGTAGGGGGAGTTCCAACTCCCCCATACCCATTCAACTCATTTTCCCCACGCCGTCTCTCTCTCATGCCCAAGAACGGCACCGGAGAACCTTGCCGGATCTCCGTCTCCGGCCGCTCTCCTCGGATTCCGTCCGGTGGGATCGTTCCCCACCACATTCTCTTGCCATGGAACAAGGTTTCTCCCCAAATCCCTATCTCTTTGGTTCGTTCTTTCGTTTCTAGGTTTTTGGGGAGATGCTTGTTGTTCTAGAGATTTTAGGCCAAATCTTTGCAAGAATAGGATGTAGGAGAGTAGTAATGCGTAGAGATGGTACTTGGTATGTTGCCCCGTGGTAGATTTGATCAACCGTAGTACCGCTCCGTTGTCATGGTTGTGCTCAGATCTGTTCGTGGTTCCGATCTGACCCCGTGCGGTACTACCGCACCACCCGTGCGGTACTACCGCTCCTCAGGAGCGGTACTACCGCGCGAGGCGCGGCACTAAAATTTTACTTCCGCTTCGAGGCGCGGTACTACCGTGCCATCCTGGCACGGTACTACTGTCGGTGTTCTGGGAACGGGGGTCCCCAGACTTGCCTGCCTGCGGCCTGCAGCGTGGCTCAAGTGGTGGCCCAGTACGGCCCATCTTCATCAACTCAAGGACAAGACCCACGCGGGTGCCAGCCGGCGCAGTGTCCTCGTTTCCTCTTTGGTGCAAAGGGGGCAAGCACAGGCGCGGAGTACCGAGGCATCAGGCAAAGGTTTCCCAATCGGTGTAACAAGACCAAGGTCAGCAGAGCGGCAGGACGGAGGTCACCGTGGAGCCCAAGACGGCGTCATCACCAGTGCTTTTGGCAGCCGAAGAACACCTTTAGTCAGGATAACTTGTACTAGCTGTCCCTTTTTAAAATGGCCGTTGTTGGCGCCCTTCCCGCTCAATATTTTGGAAGAGGACCAGGGCCTCTATAAATAGAGCAACCCACCACAGTAGGAGGCAACTAGGCCTCAGGCATCTCATCCAGAGCCAACGGGAGAGATCATCCTCACCCACACAACTTCACCAGCTCAAGAACGCCTCTCACGAGGCTGTTCTTCCCCTATACTGTTCTTCATCAGCCCCTGAGGCAATCCACCACACCACACACTGGAGTAGGGTATTACACCACAATGGTGGCCTGAACCAGTATAAATCTCGTGTCTCTCGTGTTGTTCATCGTCTAGCCTAGATTCCCGCGAGGCGATCGAGCGTGGGACGGTACGGGGAAGATCTTCGCGCGCACCCATGTGTTCGAACCTCAAGGGTCTGCCGGAACCCACAATCCGACAACTACCGTGACTAGAAGCAGCACTAAAATTTTAGTACCGCGCATCCATGCGGTACTACCATTGTTGTCCAATCTCCCAAGTGGCAATTACCCAATGCTAGTTCTACTTGTTTCACCTGTTTTGCTGTGGTATTTGCATTGATCCTTCTCATTTTTCTTGCGTGTTCTTGTGTTGTGTGTCATAGGTGGTGGCTCCGGTTCCAATGTCCGCCGTTCCAATCCCAGCCGTGACACGGGTTCCAAGCGTCTGCGCAACCAAGGTGAAGCTCCAGAGGGCTCCAATGCCCCGCAACGCAGAACCAGGACCACCGCCACCAAGAACAAGGAGCCCTCCATGGGCATGGATGAGATACCTCTTGCTGAGTTCGTCACTCGAAGGAAGATCAACCCCTATGTGAATCCCCATGCTAACTTCAGAGGGAATGATCTATTCTGGGCCAAGCAGCAGAACCTTATCTATCTAGATGTGATCAAGGCCAAGCAGAACACCTACGTGGACGTGCACTGGATTGACATGAATCATATGAGGCAGGACAAGCACCGTGACTACTTTGGAGAGGCTTTGGGTCTCGTGGAGCAGTTTGGCATTGAGGACATGATCTCTTTCCATCTGGATTATGACCCTGAGATCATAGCCCAGTTCTTCGCTTCGGTCCACTTCCATACTGATGAGGAATGGTCCATGACCTGGATGACCAATGGAAAACAGCTGACTTCTAAGTGGAAGGAATTCATGGCTTTGCATCATGTGCCTGATGACGGGCTCAACACGCCCGTTGGCGTTCGCCCTCATGCCAACCCCGAGTCTGCTAGCAAGAACAAGCTCCAGCAGTACTATGTTGAGAAGAAGCTTCCCAATGACAAGAAGACGTGGGTGCTGAACTCCTTCCTTGACATCATGCACCGGATCTTACGCAAATCCCTCTTTCCACGCATTGGTGACAAGGACAAGGTGCATGCATATCTTGTGGATATGATGCTCATTTGTGAGGAGGCACGTCGCGCTCAGACTCAACCACTTGACGTCTCACACATCATGTGGTGCGAGCTTCGGTTTGCGGTGTTCAACCGCAAGGTACCCATCTATGGACCTTACTTGTTTCTTTTGATCACAAAGACTTGGGAGAAGCTCTATCCCGATGAGGAGTTTGCTGCTCCTAACTGGATCCGTCACGACCCCATCAAGCTCTGCATCAAGCCTCAGTGGGCGAACACCACTACTCGTGCTGAGGCAGAGGCTGCTCGAATGGCGTGGACGAGGATGAGATTGAGGAAGAGGAGGCGGATGAAGACAGCTCTGCAGGCTACTCGCCTTCGTCTTTTGAGCCTTCTTGGCTAAGAATCTGAAGAACAAGATGAAGGCTATGTTCTGCATGCAGGCCAAGGGCCAGTACAGGACCTGTCAGGGATATACCCCGCGGTATGACCCGGCCGGAGTTATAACCCGGCTGGGACTTGGTAAACCGGCAGATGGTAAACCGGCAGATGTTAAGTCAGATGATAACCCGACATATGTTAAGTCAGATGATAACCCGGCAGATGTTAAGTCAGATGATAACCCAGCAGAAGATAAGTCAGATGATAACCCGGCAGATGTTAAGTCAGATGATAACCCGGTAGATGTTAAGTCAGATCATAACCCGGCGGATGTTAAGTCGGATCATAACCCAACAGACAGAGTCGCCTAGGGTTAATAAGCCCGAGACGTTGAGAAGCCCAAGATGTTAAGAAGCTCATGAAGAGAAGTCAGAATAGTTTAAGTCTTAGTCTGAGATGGACTCTACATGTAACCCGCCCCTTCAACTTATATAAGGAGGGGCAGGGCACCCCAAAAGGGGGGAAGAAATAATCTTAAGACTAGACATTACTAGGAGAGCCAGTTTACGGCGACTCCCTCGTGATGATAATGAACCTCAAGGGTCTGCCGGAACCCACAATCCGACATTTGGCGCGCCAGGTAGGGGTGCGCCGGAGTTTGCCCTTCCGCTGTTCCACGTCCGACCGTCTGTCGCGCCCATGGCTGACGCTCGCTGAGCTCGAGCTGAGCGTCGGGCTGCTCTCTCCACCCGCATCGCCCAGACGGCCCCCATCGGTGGGCCTCCCCGTCGTTCTCCGTCGCCTGCCGCCAACGCCGCCACCGGCCCGGCGGGGAACGAGCAGCAGGCGTCATTGCTGCACCCCTCGGTGCGGCGGGAAGGCCACACCGCCACCCCGTCGCTGACTCCAGTCAGCTCGTCGTCTCATGCCCGCCGCGCTTCTCCTGGCACATGAGCTCCTGCACTACCGTCCCGTCGATGACCTCTACGAAGAGTGCATCGCTCGCAATACCCAGCTCGTCAGCGCCGCAGGGGGCTCTTCCGTGCTGTCCCTCTCACTGCCTCGCCCTTCGTCCTGCGCGGGTGATGCAGCCCAGGGGGCACCGTCGCCGCCTCCTCCTCAAGAAGGTGCCTTGGCTCCAAGACGCGCGGCCCCAGGACAAGACCCACCGCGTCCAGCGCCTGCACGACAAGAAAGGAGCTGCCAAGAGATCCCTCGCCCCCAAGAAGGCGCTCGCGTGCTTCCTGCGCCGGCTCACCAAGATCGCGCCCCTGCGCCGGCACGTCAAGACCCCGCGCTGCCTCCAGCAGCCGCGCGCACAGGCCCCCAGGAGCAAGCCCAGCCTCAGCAAGGGTCTATGGTGACCAAGGCAGGCTGTCGCGCCTTCACTACCGAGTTGCGTAGCGTCGCATGGCCCGGAAGTTCAAGCCGGACCTGCCTCCCCACTACGACGGCGCCGCTGACCCCGCGGAGTTCCTGCAGCTCTACGAGCTGGGCATCGAAGCGGCCAACGGAGACGAGAAGGTCATGGCAAGCTGGTTTCCCATGGCGCTCAAAGATGGCGCCCGCACCTGGCTCCTGAACCTGCCTCCCGGCACGATCTCCTCTTGGGACGAGATGCGCTCCCGCTTCGTCGCCAACTTTCAGGGCACTCGCGACCGCCCGCCGGCCGTGGGTGATCTGCGCCGTATCAAGCAGCAGCCTGGAGAGGCCTTGCAGAAGTACATCCAGCGCTTCAACAGCGCTCGCCTCAAGATTCCCAAGGTGACCGAGGAGGCCATCATCTCAGCATTCTCCGACGGCATCCGCGACGTCAAGATGAAGGAGGAACTGGCGATCCATGAAGACCTGTGCACGTCCCTGGAGCTGTTCAATCTGGCAACCAAGTGCGCGAGGGTCGAGGAAGGGCGCCTTTCCCTTCTCGAGCTCCTAGTTGCAGAACCAGAAGAGAAGAAGACCAAGACGAAGGATGTGAAGCGCAAGGGGGCAGCCGTGCTCGCAGCGGAGCCGGACACGAAGCGTGGCGGGGACCGTCCGGAGTCGTCCAAGGGCAGTCGATACTGCGTGTACCATGACCTCCACACCCACAACACCAACGAGTGCCAAGAACTCAGAGCCGTGCGAGAAGGCCGAGTCGGCCGGCGCCCGGAGCGCAGCGATCGGGGCTACGGCCGAGGCGGAGGAAGAGGTGGAGCACGATGGGATGACCGTGGCCCCCGCCAAGGGTGGCGTGACCGGCCTCGCGAGGATCGCTGGCAGGACCAGCCTCGCGAGGGGGCTTGGAGAGATCAACCTCGTGAGGATCGCCCACAAGGCAACGCAGGTCTACCTCCTCTGCCACCACCACCAAGAAGGAATGACGACCATCATCAGGACGAAGGGGCTGGGGGCTTCCAGGAGCCGCGTGCCATTGCGTGCATCCTGGGTGGTGCCCAGGCCCCAGCCTCTCAGCGCATCTTCAAGCAGTTTGCTCGTGAAGTGAATGCAGTCCTCCCCAGGCTCGAGGCCACGCGCCCTCTCAGGTGGTCCTCATGCTCCATCATGTTCAGTTTAGCGCATCAGCTCAAGTGTGCAGCAACAGCCGGTGTCCTCCCGATGCTTTGTTCCCCAGTGATCAGCAATGTGCAAGTCACCAGAACCCTCATCGATGGCGGCGCTGGACTCAACGTTTTGTCTGTCGAAACGTTCAACGACCTCCAGGTGCCTCATGACCAGCTTCAGCCAACCAAGACCTTCTCAGGAGTCACCAATGGCTCCACCATTCCGATAGGGCAGATTCGCCCCCCTGTCACCTTCGGGCAGCGCTAGAACTACCGCACTGAGCTCATCGACTTTGACGTCGCCCACATCCGTCTGCCATACAATGCCATCCTCGGGTACCCGGCCCTGGCCAAGTTCATGGCAGTGACTCACCACGGCTACAACGTCCTCAAGATGCCAGGGAGCGGCGGGGTTATCACTGCCCCTTGCCAAGAGAAAGACGCAGTGTGTACCCTCCAGCGCGCCTTCCAGGCCGCCTCAGTCGAGAACCAAGATGGCAGAAGCATGGACCTCCCTGAGGCAGTCCCCAAGAAGAAGAAGAAGACGACACCCAGCTCATGGCCTCAGGAGGTGGGCACCTCCGGAGGTGCTGCGTTAGGACCAGCACCCATACAAGGGGCGCCCCCTTCCATCGCATAGGAAGGCGCGCCCGGCGCCCCCCTCAGGTAGGGCTCGGGGGCTCTCTCCTGGAGGGCCTCTGACTTTGCCAAGCTCACGAGGGAGACGCTCGGGCACCACTTGGAGGCATGCTTCCTGGCGCGTTTCCCGCAAGAGGACGTGAGACAAGGAGGGCCAAACCCTCAGGAGTTCATCACCAAGGTCACTCAGGAGCTGCAAGAATCGAGAGTCATGTGCGGCAACCGCCGCCTCCCCGGCGTAGCCCCCCATCCAGGCGAGGATGGCGGGCTGCGCGTCTGCATCGACTACCCAGGGCTCAGCCGAGTCGCGTCACAGGAGCATTTCTGGCCTTCGCGCGCGGGGCGCTGCGGGGGTCCGCCCCACGGCCTGCCGAACGCGGCTGCGACACGCCAGCGCCTGATGCGAAGCATCCTAGAAGCTTAGGAGGGGAGGCATCAAGCAGTCCTGGCGGAGATGGAGGCATTCCTCAGGGAATCGCCCGGGCCCCCGGAGCCTCCCGAGGCTCAAGGCTCCGGTGGCTCGTGAGGGTCAGCTTCTTCACCACGCATCGTCAGCTACAAAAACACCCACTCTGCAATAACACCAGGTGATATCTTTTCGAGTTCCATTTCAGCTAGGAGCGCCCTCAGGGCTGCATCATCCCCAGGTCGCGTGGGTCCGTCCCGGCGGCATGTATCCGTTTTGCTTATGTCTTTAGCTTACCCTATTGGGGGCGCCCCACGGGCCGCATCATCCCCAAGCCGCTCGGGCCGGACCCGGTGGCGTGTATCTTTCCTGCATCTATCTAAGTTGGTTTGCTTCTCCTTGCTTAACTTGCCTGTCATAATCGCCTGCTCGATTGGCACCTACCCTTGGAACCGCTCACTCTGGCACGGCGCTTGTGCATGGGTCCGTCCCTACAACATCGACAAACCTGAGCGGTCGAGCTCTCGCCGCGGCAGCCCCGCAAAGTGCTACCTCACTAGACCCTCAGTGCCCTCGTCACTCCCTCAGAGCAACCAACGGCTGGCTGGCAACCGTAATGGCAGACCTTGTCTCTCTTGGCGTTGGTTTTCAGGGCCCACCTAAGGAGTAACGTTGGAGGCATCGTGAGCTCCCTCTCTCTCTCTCCCCGAGCGATCCGCTTGCATGTTAAAAGGGGGGCACCTGAGCATCGCGACTCACGGGCTCTTACTGGCTCTCCAGCCCTCACCCCCTGGCCTTGACCCACGGCATCGCGACCTATCATCCCAGCGGCGGCTGAGCTCGCTCGAGGGCCGGGACCTGAGGACGTAGAGCATAAAGGAAGGCGCGGGGAAGAGAGGAGAAGCTCATGAGGGCCTGACCCAGCGGCACGCCAGTTGCCGACGCGCAAGTCCGGCACCTCCCTAAGGAACGACTCGAAGCTCCCGAGATAAGTCATGCTCCTGGAAAAGCTAAAATTGCCATGACACCGAACCCTCACCTGTCGCAGCTCTGTCGCGGCGATGCTGCCTTCCTTTCTCGCCCAGTGTGGGCTGCTTGAGCGCTAAAGGGGACCTCCCGAGCATCGCGCCTCGGGGGCTCTTACTGGACCTCGGGCTGCTCACCTCCTGGCCTTGACCCACGGCATCGCGACCTGGCATACCAGCGACGGCTGAAGCCCGCCTGGGGACCGGGACCTATCAGCGTAGAGCATCAAGCCCCCGTGGGGTTAGAAAGGGGGAGCCAAGCCAGGACAGGACAAGCATCACACACGATTCGATAATAAGGATAGTATTCACAAAAGGTACAACAGGTGCTTTACATACCCCCACGGGGTGTTTTCTCGATTCCTCGCAGGGAACAAAAGGTGCTAATCCTAAGGGGACGCTAACTACGTGTGCCTCCACCGTCGACGCCATCATCAATAGTGGGCCACCAAGCGCCGGCGCCAACCCCATCCAGATCAGCCGCGTCGGCGGCCTGATGCAGCTGCTCTGTTTTGAGCGCGACGCGAGCTCGGGGGCTCGTAGCTGTCGTCGCTCGTCTCCGGAGTCGCCAGAAGCTTGGGGGAACCGCTGGATCTTCCGGCTTCTCCACTGCTACCAGAAGTGCTGCTGGGGAAGCGGTTGGCTGGCCAGGCCCTCGCCACGTCGATGCCACGGCCGCCTCCCCTGGGGCAGCACTCCAGTCGACGGCCCTCAGCGTCGAAGACCTTGAAGAACATCAGGGAAGCGCCGTCGTACTCGAGGTGGATCGCGAGGGCGCCAGGCATTCGGCAGACCCGGGCGATTTCGCCCCAACCCCTGGTCATGAAGACCTTAGCCGGAGCGACGACCTCAACCTCCGCTCCGGTCGTAGGGGTGCCGCAGTCGGCGTGCTGCAGCCATAACTCAAGGGGCCCCCTCGGCGGCATCGCGGAGGCGAAGAAAGGGGGAAGCAAATCCAAGAGCTTGGAGGCATGGCGGCGTGAAGCACGAGCTCGCGAGGGGAGCCCTCAGCGTGAACTCCAGGGGCGACGACGCGCACCGCCGTGACTCGCCGACGTCTCCGGCGTTGTGAGCGGTGTCACTCGACGTCTTCTTCCCTAGGGCCCATGGCCCGGGCGTACAATGGCAGCGGGTACCCGGGCGGTGGCCGCTCGTACCAAGGCCTCGACGCCTCCTGCAGCACGACCTCGTCGCGGCGGCCAGAGGCTGGCCGCTTCTTCGGGGGAAGCAGATCGAGACCCTCTAGGGGGGCCTTCCCCTTCTATTAAGCTGAGAACCGGCGGATCGGCGCCATTGGTGAGGAAGGAAGAATGAAGCAAGAGGAGATGGACTGCGGGGGCTCGCACCCCATCCGTACTTATACTCCGGAGAAGGCCAACCATCGACCTCCACGATCGTAGGTAATCATGACCGGTCTTTGCATGCAGGGACTAGTCGAATCATGCAGTCGCCGAGGCAGCGTGGGGAAGTGGAGACGCACACGTCCAATCAACTGCCACGCGGCCACCAAGGCCGCAGGCTTTTTGGGCCCGTGGCGCTTCGCACTTGCCCCTTCGCTTCTCTGCTAAGCCAAGTCCGTGCGCGCCTTGGGCCCAGGGGCTACTGTCGGCGTTCTGGGAACGGGGGTCCCCAGACTTGCCTGCCTGCGACCTGCAGCGTGGCTCGAGTGGTGGCCCAGTACGGCCCATCTTCATCAACTCAAGGACAAGACCCTCGCGAGGGACCAAGCCTCACGGGGCGGACGATGCAAAGCCTCCTCAGGTGCGGCCTCACCAGGCAGGCTCGCGAGGAGGCGGAGAGATCAATGCAAGGGGTACCTCGCGAGGTACTCGTGACGCAAGCCGTGACGATCAAGGCCAGGCGGGGGCCAGCCGGCGCAGTGTCCTCGTTTCCTCTTTGGTGCAAAGGGGGCAAGCACAGGCGCGGAGTACCGAGGCATCAGGCAAAGGTTTCCCAATCAGTGTAACAAGCCCAAGGTCAGCAGAGCGGCAGGACGGAGGTCACCGTGGAGCCCAAGACGGCGTCATCACCAGTGCTTTTGGCAGCCGAAGACCACCTTTAGTCAGCATAACTTGTACTAGCTGTCCCCTTACAAAATGGCCGTTGTTGGCACCCTTCCCGCTCAATATTTGGGAAGAGGACCAGGGCCTCTATCAATAGAGCAAGCCACCACAGTAGGAGGCAACTAGGCCTCAGGCATCTCATCCAGAGCAAACGGGAGAGATCATCCTCACCCACACAACTTCACCAGCTCAAGAACACCTCTCGCGAGGCTGTTCTTCCCCTGTACCGTTCGTCATCAGCCCCTGAGGCAATCCACCACACCACACACTGGAGTAGGGTATTACACCACAATGGTGGCCTGAACCAGTATAAATCTTGTGTCTCTCATGTTGTTCATCGTCTAGCCTAGATTCCCGCGAGGCGATCGAGCGTGGGACGATAGGGGGAAGATCTTCGCGCGCACCCCAGTGTTCGAACCTCAAGGGTCTGCCGGAACCCACAATCCGACAACTACCGTGACTAGAAGCAGCACTAAAATTTTAGTACCGCGCATCCATGCGGTACTACCATTGTTGTCCAATCTCCCAAGTGGCAATTACCCAATGCTAGTTCTACTTGTTTCACCTGTTTTGCTGTGGTATTTGCATTGATCCTTCTCATTTTTCTTGTGTGTTCTTGTGTTGTGTGTCATAGGTGGTGGCTCCGGTTCCAATGTCCGCCGTTCCAATCCCAGCCGTGACACGGGCTCCAAGCGTCTGCGCAACCAAGGTGAAGCTCCAGAGGGCTCCAATGCCCCGCAACGCAGAACCAGGACCACCGCCACCAAGAACAAGGAGCCCTCCATGGGCATGGGTGAGATACCTCTTGCTGAGTTCGTCGCTCGAAGGAAGATCAACCCCTATGTGAATCCCCGTGCTAACTTCAAAGGGAATGATCTATTCTGGGCCAAGCAGCAGAACCTTATCTATCTAGATGTGATCAAGGCCAAGCAGAACACCTACGTGGACGTGCACTGGATTGACATGAATCATATGAGGCAGGACAAGCACCGTGACTACTTTGGAGAGGCTTTGGGTCTCGTGGAGCAGTTTGGCATTGAGGACATGATCTCTTTCCATCTGGATTATGACCCTGAGATCATAGCCCAGTTCTTCGCTTCGGTCCACTTCCATACTGATGAGGAATGGTCCATGACCTGGATGACCAATGGAAAACAGCTGACTGCTAAGTGGAAGGAATTCATGGCTTTGCATCATGTGCCTGATGACGGGCTCAACACGCCCGTTGGCGTTCGCCCTCATGCCAACCCCGAGTCTGCTAGCAAGAACAAGCTCCAGCAGTACTATGTTGAGAAGAAGCTTCCCAATGACAAGAAGACGTGGGTGCTGAACTCCTTCCTTGACATCATGCACCGGATCTTACGCAAATCCCTCTTTCCACGCATTGGTGACAAGGACAAGGTGCATGCATATCTTGTGGATATGATGCTCATTTGTGAGGAGGCACGTCGCGCTCACACTCAACCACTTGACGTCTCACACATCATGTGGTACGAGCTTCGGTTTGCGGTGTTCAACTGCAAGGTACCCATCTATGGACCTTACTTGTTTCTTTTGATCACAAAGACTTGGGAGAAGCTCTATCCCGATGAGGAGTTTGCTGCTCCTAACTGGATCCGTCACAACCCCATCAAGCTCTGCATCAAGCCTCAGTGGGCGAACACCACTACTCGTGCTGAGGCAGAGGCTGCTCGAATGGCGTGGACGAGGATGAGATTGAGGAAGAGGAGGCGGATGAGGACAGCTCTGCAGGCTACTCGCCCTCGTCTTCTGAGCCTTCTTGGGCTAAGAATCTGAAGAACAAGATGAAGGCTATGTTCTGCATGCAGGCCAAGGGCCAGTACAGGACCTGTCGGGGATATACCCCGCGGTATGACCCGGCCGGAGTTATAACCCGGCTGGGACTTGGTAAACCAGCAGATGTTAAGTCAGATGATAACCCGACAGATGTTAAGTCAGATGATAACCCGACAGATGTTAAGTCAGTTGATAACCCGGCAGATGTTAAGTCAGATGATAACCCGGCAGATGTTAAGTCAGATGATAGCCCCGTAGATGTAAGTCAGATCATAACCCAGCGGATGTTAAGTCAGATCATAACCCAGCAGACAGAGTCGCCTGGGGTTAATAAGCCCGAGACGTTAAGAAGCCCAAGATGTTAAGAAGCCCATGAAGAGAAGTCAGAATAGTTTAAGTCTTAGTCTGAGATGGATCTACATGTAACCCGCCCCTTCAACTTATATAAGGAGGGGCAGGGCACCCCAAAAGGGGGGAAGAAATAATCTTAAGGCTAGACATAACTAGGAGAGCCGGTTTATGGCGACTCCCTCGTGATGGTAATGAGACCTAGCCACAAACATCATATAGGGCTATTACCGGATGATGTTTCCCGGGGCCCGAAGCTGTCTAAACCCTTGTCTTGTGTTGCGTTTCTCGATTCCGCTCAACCCCTCTCAAGCTACCACATAGATGCGTTGGCCTCACGACTAAGTCCTCACACTAGGACATCTGCCGTGACAATTCCATGACAGTTGGCGCCCACCGTGGGGCTTGCGCACGGTGGTGATGAGTTCTTGGAGGGATCTTTTCTCAGGGATCGAGAAGTTCGCGATGTGCCGGATAAAAAGGAGTCGGTGCAGAAGATCACCACATCGACAAACAGTCAAAATGACATATACAAGATTCAAGATCAAGAGAAGATTAGGGTCACATGTTCAGCCTCTGCCACACGCGTTGTGGTAACCCGCCAGAGTTTTCTTTTTTAATAAAGCGTCAGAGATCCGTGAGAAGCAGGTTGCAATAAGATGGACCAGAAATTTTTCGTTGCATCCGTTACTTGCGACCCTCTGAGTTACGGTTGCTTTTCCACGTCTGCTCCCAGCCCTAATGAAATCTGCTAAACATTGATGCATCTAAGATCTGAAAACGGAAGCATTCCAGCGCAAGGAGGAAACGCCGTGACCTATTGTGTGCGAATACTCGGATCAGATGTGTCAAGTTTGAGAACGAAGCAGAATCTGCCAAAGCAGGTCACAACCCCTACAACACGGATTCGCTGCCTCGAGCTGACCGCACCCGTTGACCTGCCAAATGTCGTCGCAGCTCCCCCGTGGTGCAGCCACCAAGTCGCGGCCGGATCACTGCTGAGCGGCCTCGCCTTCGCCTTGTTGCCTTGGCCGGATCACTGCTTCTTCGCCCGCGCGTCAAGGCCGCCATGGCCACAACCCGGCCCGCTCCTTCTTGCGAGACGGCGCTGGCTCGCGGCTGCCTTCGCGCTGGCCACGGCCACGCTTATGCCGTAGTTATCTCAAGCCGCCTTCGCCAAGTCGATGGCGGGTCGCCCCGGCCCCGCTCCCGCCTTAAAGCGCCCTCACCTCTTCTTGCTCTGCGCGCTCGCGCTAAACCGGCCACGGCCGCGCCTCTCCAACTCGCCGCTGCCGCGGACGCATCTCGTCGACCCGCCGGATTGAACCGGCCCTGTCATCACGAGCCGCCGCTGTCCTCAGGCTGCCCCTCGCTCAGCTTTGTGCCCGAGCCGCTGGTTGCTGTCGCCGCGTCTGCAGATGGATGCTCCCGTCGCGAGCTCGCGCCGAGTCACCGCCTCCGTCTCTACAGACATGAGCTCCGCTACTGCGGCCCGTGCCGAGCCGTATCGCCTCAACGGCCGCTCCGAGTCACCACCTACTACCGTCTTCGAATCGCCACTTCCGCTGCGGTTTTTCCTTCTGAACCGCCACCGCGAGCCTCTGCAGAGCCGTCCATGCGCCGGACTAAGGTACCCCCCGGCCGGCTCCGGTGAGCCCGGCTCGGCCTTGCCTTTAAACCGCCATGCCCAGTGGTATCAAGCCGCTGTTTCCATCGCCTAACTCGCCGACGCACCCCTAAATCGCCCAGCGGCCTCACCTTTGGCTCTGAAGCTGCGCCGAGCCGCCGCATCTCTGAATCAACCGAGGACTGCCTCAACGCACCTGTGAGCCGCTGTCGGGCGCCGAGATGCTATGGCCCTCATTGCTAAACCGCCATGTTGTCCTGTGCTTCTCCTGCTGCTCCCGTATCGTGGCGCGGCCTGAGCGCCTCCTTCCCTGCCACAAGGCCGCCCTGCCTCCGAGCCGTCTCATGCTTGTCCTGCCGCGGCCACGCCCGCGTGTGTTTGAGCCGCCCGCTGTGGAACTCCTCCACCTCGAGCCGCTGCCGACCACCACGAACCACCGCCGAGCCGTATCGCCAAAAGGAGTGGCAGTGTTAGCTGAAGATTGCTGGTGTTGCTGTGTTCTGGGTTTGGTACCCGTTGCTGAGGTCTAACCCGCCTGTCTCCGTGAAGCGTCAGTTCCGCCGCAGCTGAGCGCCGACCCGGCTACCTACGCACCTGCAGGATGCTCCCTTGCTGCGAACTGGCCCTGTTTCTGAAGGAAATATGCCCTAGAGGCAATAATAAAGTATTATATATTTCCTTATATCATGATAAATTTTTATTATTCATGCTAGAATTGTATTAACCGGAAACATAATACATGTGTGAATACATAGACAAACAGAGTGTCACTAGTATGCCTCTACTTGACTAGCTCGTTAATCAAAGATGGTTATGTTTCTTAGCCATAGACATGAGTTGTCATTTGATTAACGGGGTCACCTCATTAGGAGAATGACGTGATTGACTTGACCCATTCCGTTAGCTTAGCACCCGATCGTTTAGTATGTTGCTATTGCTTTCTTCATGACTTATACATGTTCCTATGACTATGAGATTATGCAACTCCCGTTTACCGGAGGAGTACTTTGTGTGCTACCAAACGTCACAACGTAAATGGGTGATTATAAAGGTGCTCTACAGGTGTCTCCAAAGGTACTTGTTGGGTTGGCGTATTTCGAGATTAGGATTTGTCACTCCGATTGTCGGAGAGGTATCTCTGGGCCCACTCGGTAATGCACATCACTATAAGCCTTGCAAGCATTGTGACTAATGAGTTAGTTGCGGGATGATGTATTAGGGAACGAGTAAAGAGACTTGCTAGTAACGAGATTGAACTAGGTATCGAGATACCTACGATCGAATCTCGGGCAAGTAACATACCGATGACAAAGGGAACAACGTATGTTGTTATGCGGTCTGACCGATAAAGATCTTCGTAGAATATGTGGGAGCCAATATGGGCATCCAGGTCCCGCTATTGGTTATTGACCGGAGAGGTGTCTCGGTCATGTCTACATAGTTCTAGAACCCGAAGGGTCCGCACGCTTAAAGTTACGATGACAGTTATATTATGAGTTTATATGTTTTGATGTACCGAAGGTTGTTCGGAGTCCCGGATGTGATCACGGACATGACGAGGAGTCTCGAAATGGTCGAGACATAAAGATTGATATATTGGACGACTATTCGGACACCGGAGATCAAGGTGTCGCGCCGGTGACTGGCGGGTGTCTGTCTCTCTCACTTTAGTTGAACCGGGTGTGGCTACGTCCGGTCCTTGCGAAGGTTAAAACAGCACCAACTTGACAAACTATCGTTGTGGTTTTGATGCGTAGGTAAGAACGGTTCTTTCTAAGCCTGTAGCAGCCACGTAAAACTTGCAACAACAAAGTAGAGGACGTCTAACTTGTTTTTGCTGGGCATGTTGTGATGTGATATGGTCAAGACATGATGTGATACAATTTGTTGTATGAGATGATCATGTTTTGTAACCGAGTTATTGGCAACTGGCAGGAGCCATATGGTTGTCACTTTATTGTATGAGATGCAATCGCCATGTAATAGTTTTACTTTATCACTAAGCGGTAGCGATAGTCGTAAAAGCAATAAGTTGGCGAGATGACAACGATACTACGATGGAGATCAAGGTGTCGTGCCGGTGACGATGGAGATCATGACGGTGCTTCGGAGATGGAGATCACGAGCACGGTGCTTCGGAGATGGAGATCACAAGCACAAGATGATGATGGCCATATCATATCACTTATATTGATTGCATGTGATGTTAATCCTTTATGCATCTTATCTTGCTTTGATTGACGGTAGCATTATAAGATGATCTCTCTCTAAAATTTCAAGATAAAAGTGTTCTCCCTGAGTATGCACCGTTGCAAAAGTTCTTCGTGCTGAGACACCACGTGATGATCGGGTGTGATAGGCTCTACGTTCAAATACAACGGGTGCAAAATAGTTGCACACGCAGAATACTCAGGTTAAACTTGACGAGCCTAGCATATGCAGATATGGCCTCGGAACACGTAGACCAAAAGGTCGAGCGTTAATCATATAGTAGATATGATCAACATGGTGATGTTCACCATTGAAACTACTCCATCTCACGTGATGATCGGACATGGTTTAGTTGATATGGATCACGTGATCACTTAGAGGATTAGAGGGATGTCTATCTAAGTGGGAGTTCTTGAGTAATATGATTAATTGAACTTAAAATTATCATGAACTTAGTCCTGATAGTATTTTGCAAATTATGTTATAGATCAATAGCTCGCGTTGTTGCTTCCCTGTGTTTATTTTTGATATGTTCCTAGAGAAAAAATTATGTTGAAAGATGTTAGTAGCAAAGATGCGGATTGGATCCGTGATCTGAGGATTATCCTCATTGCTGCACAGAAAAATTATGTCCTTGATGCACCGCTAGGTGACAGACCTATTGCAGGAGCAGATGCAGACGTTATGAACGTTTGGCTAGCTCAATATGATGACTACTTGATAGGTTAGTGCACCATGCTTAACGGCTTAGAATCGGGACTTCAAAGACGTTTTGAACGTCACTGACCATATGAGATGTTCCAGGAGTTGAAGTTAATATTTCAAGCAAATACCCGAGTTGAGAGATATGAAGTCTCCAACAAGTTCTATAGCTAAAAGATGGAGGAGAATCGCTCAACTAGTGAGCATGTGCTCAGATTGTCTGGGTACTACAATCGCTTGAATCAAGTGGGAGTTAATCTTCCAGATAAAATAGTGATTGACAGAATTCTCTAGTCACCATCACCAAGTTAGTAGAACTTCGTGATGAACTATAGTATGCAAGGGATGACGAAAGTAATTCCTGAGCTCTTCGTGATGCTGAAATCGACGAAGGTAGAAATCAAGAAAAACATCAAGTGTTGATGGTTGACGAGACCACTAGTTTCAAGAAAAGGGCAAAGGGAAGAAGGGGAACTTCAAGAAGAACGGCAAGCAAGTTGCTGCTCAAGTGAAGAAGCCTAAGTCTGGTCCTAAGCCTGAGACTAAGTGCTTCTAACTGCAAAGGGACTGGTCACTGGAAGCGGAACTACCCCAACTGTTTGGTGGATAAGAAGGATGGCAAAGTGAACAAAGGTATATTGGATATACATGTTATTGATGTGTACTTTACTAGTGTTTATAGCAACCCCTCGGTATTTGATACTGGTTCAGTTGCTAAAGAGTAGTAACTCAAATCGGGAGTTGCAGAATAAACAGAGACTAGTAAAAGGCGAGGTGACGATGTGTGTTGGAAGTAGTTCCAAGATTGATATGATCATCATCGCACACTCCCTGTACTTTCGGGATTAGTGTTGAAACTAAATAAGTGTTATTTGGTGTTTGCGTTGAGCATGAATATGATTTGATCATGTTTATTGCAATATGGTTATTCATTTAAGTTAGAGAACAATTGTTGTTCTGTTTACATGAATAAAAACCTTCTATGGTCATACACACCAACAAAAATGGTTTGTTGGATCTCGATCGTAGTGATACACATATTCATAATATTGAAGCCAAAAGATGCAAAGTTAATAATGATATTGCAACTTATTTGTGGCACTGCCGTTTAGGTCATCTTGGTGTAAAGCGCATGAAGAAACTCCGTACTGATGGGATTTTGGAATCACTTGATTATGAATCACTTGATGCTTGCGAACCATGCCTCATGGGCAAGATGACTGAAACGCCGTTCTCCGGAACTATGGAGAGAGCAACAGATTTGTTGGAAATCATACATACAGATGTATGTGGTCTGATGAATATTGAGGCTCGTAGCAGGTATCATTATTTTCTGACCTTCACAGATGATTTGAGCAGATATGGGAATATCTACTTGATGAAACACAAGTCTGAAACATTTGAAAAGTTCAAAGAATTTCAGAGTGAAGTGGAGAATCATCGTAACAAGAAAATAAAAGTTTCTACGATATGATCGCAGAGGTAAAATATTTGAGTTACGAGTTTGGCCTTCAGTAAAAACAATGTGAAATAGTTTCACTATTCCCGCCACCTGGAACACCACAGTGTAATGGTGTGTCCGAACATCGTAACCGTACTTTATTAGATATGGTGCAATATATGATGTCTCTTACCGATCTACCACTAGCGTTTTGGGGTTATGCATTAGAGACAGCTGCATTCACGTTAAATAGGGCACCATCAAAATCCGTTGAGACGACGCCTTATGAACTGAGGTTTAGCAAGAAACCAAAGTTGTCGTTTCTTAAAATTTTGGGGTTGCGATGCTTATGTGAAAAAGTTTCATCCTGATAAGCTCAAAGCCAAATCAGAGAAATGTGTCTTCATAGGATACCCAAAGGAGACAGTTGGGTACACCTTCTATCACAGATCTGAAGGCAAGACATTCGTTGCTTAGTATGGATCCTTTCTAGAGAAGGAGTTTCTCTCGAAAGAAGTGAGTGGGAGGAAAGTAGAACTTGATGAGGTAACTATACCTGCTCCCTTATTGGAAAGTAGTTCATCACAAGAAACGGTTCCTGTGACGTCTATACCAATGAGTGAGGAAGTTAATGATGATGATCATGAAACTTCAGATCAAGTTGTTACTAAACCTCGTAGGTCAACCAGAGTAAGATCCGCACCAGAGTGGTACGGTAATCCTATTCTGAAGGTTATGTTACTAGACCATGACAAACCTACGAACTATGAAGAAGTGATGGTGAGCCCAAATTCCGCAAAATGGCTTGAGTCCATGAAATCTGAGATAAGATCCATATATGAGAACAAAGTATGGACTTTGATTGACTTGCCCAATGATCGGCGAGCCATTGAGATTAAATGGATCTTCAAGAGGAAGACAGACGCTGATAGTAGTGTTACTATCTACAAAACTAGAATTGTCGCAAAAGGTTTTCGACAAGTTTAAGGTGTTGACTACGATGAGAGTTTGTCACTCGTATCTATGCTTAAGTCTGTCTGAATCATGTTAGCAATTGCCGCATTTTATGAAATCTGGCAAATGGATAAACAAAACTACATTCCTTAATGGATTTATTAAAGAAGAGTTGTATATGATGCAACCAGAAGGTTTTGTCAATCCTAAAGGTGCTAACAAAATATGCAAGCTCCAGCGATCCATCTATGGACTGGTGCAAGCATCTTGGAGTAGGAATATACGCTTTGATAAGTTGTTCAAAGGATATAGTTTTATACAGACTTGCGGTGAAGCCTGTATTTACAAGAAAGTGAGTGGGAGCACTACAGCATTTCTGATAAGTATATGTGAATGACATATTGTTGATCGGAAATAATGTAGAATTATTCTACAAAGCATAAAGGAGTGTTTGAAAGGAGTTTTTCAAAGTAAGACCTCGGTGAAGCTGCTTACATATTGAGCATCAAGATCTATAGATATAGATGAAGACGCTTGATAAGTTTTTCAATGAGTACATACCTTAACAAGATTTTGAAGTAGTTCAAAATGGAACAGTCAAAGAAAGAGTTCTTGCCTGTGTTACAAGGTATGAAATTGAGTAAGACTCAAAGCCCGACCACGGCAGAAGATAGAAAGAGAATGAAAGTCATTCCCTATGCCTCGGCCATAGGTTCTATAAAGTATGCCATGCTGTGTACCAGATCTATTATATACCCTACACTGATTTTGGCAAGGGAGTACAATAGTGATCTAGGAGTAGATCACTGGACAGCGGTCAAAATTATCCTTAGTGGAATAAGGATATGCTTCTCGATTATGGAAGTGACAAAAGGTTCGTCGTAAAGGGTTACGTCGATGCAAGTTTTGACACTAAATCTAGATGACTCTAAGTCTCGGTCTAGATACAAATTGAAAGTGGGAGCAATTAGCTAGAGTAGCTCCGTGCAGAGCATTGTAGACATAGAAATTTGCAAAATACTTACGGATCTGAATGTGACAGACCCGTTGACTAAAATTATCTCACAATCAAAACATGATCACGCCTTAGTACTCTTTGGGTGTTAATCACATAGCAATGTGAACTAGATTATTGACTCTAGTAAACCCTTTGAGTGTTGGTCACATAGACATGTGAACTATGGGTGTTAATCACATGGTGATGTGAATTATTGATGTTAAATCACATGGCGATGTGAACTAGATTATTGACTCTAGTGCAAGTGGGAGACTCAAGGAAATATGCCCTAGAGGCAATAATAAAGTATTCTATATTTCCTTATATCATGATAAATGTTTATTATTCATGCTAGAATTGTATTAACCGGAAACATAATACATGTGTGAATACATAGACAAACAGAGTGTCACTAGTATGCCTCTACTTGACTAGCTCGTTAATCAAAGATGGTTATGTTTCCTAGCCATAGACATGAGTTGTCATTTGATTAACAGGATCACCTCATTAGGAGAATGACGTGATTGACTTGACCCATTCCGTTAGCTTAGCACCCGATCGTTTAGTATGTTGCTATTGCTTTCTTCATGACTTATACATGTTCCTATGACTATGAGATTATGCAACTCCCGTTTACCGGAGGAGCACTTTGTGTGCTACAAAATGTCACAACGTAAATGGGTGATTATAAAGGTGCTCTACAGGTGTCTCCAAAGGTACTTGTTGGGTTGGCGTATTTCGAGATTAAGATTTGTCACTCCGATTGTCGGAGAGGTATCTCTGGGCCCACTCGGTAATGCACATCACTATAAGCCTTGCAAGCATTGTGAATAATGAGTTAGTTGCGGGATGATGTATTAGGGAACGAGTAAAGAGACTTGCTAGTAACGAGATTGGACTAGGTATCGAGATACCGATGATCGAATCTCGGGCAAGTAACATACCGATGACAAAGGGAACAACGTATGTTGTTATGCGGTCTGACCGATAAAGATCTTCGTAGAATATGTGGGAGCCAATATGGGCATCCAGGTCCCTCTATTGGTTATTGACCGGAGAGGTGTCTCGGTCATGTCTACATAGTTCTAGAACCCGAAGGGTCCGCACGCTTAAAGTTACGATGACAGTTATATTATGAGTTTATATGTTTTGATGTACCGAAGGTTGTTCGGAGTCCCGGATGTGATCACGGACATGATGAGGAGTCTCGAAATGGTCGATACATAAATATTGATATATTGGACGACTATATTCGGACACCGGAAGTGTTCCGGAGAAGTTTCGGATTAAACCGGAGTGCCGGAGGGTTACCGGAACCCCCTGGGGAAGTATTGGGCCTTAGTGGGCCTTGAGGGGAGAGAGAGGGCAGCAGCCAGGAGGTGGCGCGCCCCCTCCCAGGAGGAGTCCTAGTTGGATAGGAGAGGGGGGCACAGCCCCCTTTCCCTCTCCCTCTCCCTCTCCCTCTCTTTCCTCCCCCCCCCCTCTTTTCCTAGTAGGACTAGGAAAGGGGAGTCCTACTCCTACTAGGAGGAGGACTCCCCCCCTCTCCTTGGCGCGCCTAGGGGCAGCCGGCCTCCCCCTTGCTCCTTTATATACGGGGGCAGGGGGCACCTCTAAACACACTTGATATATGATATTTTAGCCGTGTGCGGTGCCCCCTTCCACCATATTACACCTCGATAATACCGTTGCGGAGCTTAAGCGAAGCCCTGCGTCGGTGGAACATCATCATCGTCACCACGCCGTCGTGCTGACGAAACTCTCCCTCAACACTCGACTGGATCGGAGTTCGAGGGACGTCATCGAGCTGAACGTGTGTAGAACTCGGAGGTGCCGTGCGTTCGGTACTTGATCGGTCAGATCATGAAGACGTACGACTACATCAACCGCGTTGTGATAACGCTTCCGCTGTCGGTCTACGAGGGTACGTGGAAAACACTCTCCCCTCTCGTTGCTATGCATCACCATGATCTTGCGTGTGCGTAGGAATTTTTTTGAAATTACTACGTTACCCAACAGTTTCCTCCCGTGCGCTTGTACTAATTGGAGAACAGAAAAGAAGCAGCACTGGCAGTGATGATAACCCGGTGGCCCGGTCGTTTTACCCTGTAGATTACAAAGGCTCGGCAGTTTATAGTCCAACATATATGGACACGGGTGGTGGTGCAAACAATGGTGCTGTGTCAGGCTACCAACCAAAATTGTCAGGGTTTATGCTCGACGAAAAAGGACGTCATACAGATGTTAAGTTAAAAAAGGGACGTCATACAGGTGAGAAGCAAGTCACCGCTCCACCTCCAACACAGATGAATCACCACCCGCGCTTTGGGCCTCCTCTCTTCCTGAGTCGCCTGGCCTCTTCAAATCGGCCTCTTCAGGTCGCCGGATCACCCCCGTCTCCGCTAAATCACCGAGCGCCTCGAGCCTCCCTTGCTGCTTCTCGCGAGCGAGCTACAGCGCGCCGAGTCACCCAAGTCCGAGCGCGCCGAGCTTGCCACCGTGTCTCAACCTCGCATTGCCCCCAGGCCAGGGTGGTGGCGGAGGTAAGTCGCCGCCGTAGCCCTGCCTTGCTGTTCCGATTCACCAGCGCGGCCTCGTCTCAGGCCTCAACCGCCGAGCCGCCAGCGCTAGGCCGGGCCCGCAACTGCCTCCAAGTCGCCGCCATGGGCTCGCCATGAACAGAAAACCAGCAGCAACACGTACTCCACTATTGACCTGCCTGGTGGTTCGCACGTCTAAGGCCCCATCTCTGAACCGCCGTCCACCCCCGACGGTCATGCCGCGCAGCATGGCCTTGCTTGCCTAAACCGCCACGGTCGTGGTGTACTTCGTCTCAGCGTTAAGCTGTTCCAGACACGACTCTGGGTCACCGTCGCCTTTTCTGGTGTGAGCCCCCCTGCTACTACCTTTTCTACAGTTGTGAGTCGCTGTGTGTTGACCCGCTTTTGCTAGGATCCGGCGCTGCCGAGCCGCCTCCGCTCAACCTCGGGTAGAGCAGCCGCCGCGGCCCCGAGTCGCCATCACCGCCACAAGCTGCCTCTAAGGCGCCGGTCTGCCTCGGCCTGGGCGTTTCCTTGATCCGCTGTCTCTGGCCGGAACCGCTGTGGGCAGACCCGGCTGCCTTCAATTTGACTCGTGTTGGATCCTTGTACGCCGAACAGCTGAGGCCTCGCTGACAATTGTGGTAGCACCTCTTCATCCGCCTTGAGCCGCCAGTGCCTCTCCAACCCGCCGCCGGTCGAACAGCCGCGTCGGTCCCGCTTCTAAACCGCCCGGTCGCCCATGCTGCGGCTCTTTTCCCGTGCACTTGCACTGATTGGAATAAAGAAGAAAAGTCAAAGTGGTCAAAGTACTCAAAAAAAAGAGAGAAGGGGGCCTTATAGAGCCCACAAGAGAAAAACGGACAATGGCTGATCATCAGAGTTCTTTGTTTGCACCGGATGGGCCGTACATCACCAGGTTATGTACATATGCTACATGCGGATCATCCGTCGTCTGAATACATCAGGTGATATTCGTTTCATCTATGTTAATAGCAAATATTAAATTCTTTAAGGACAACTACTGTGGCTCGCGATGCATTTTATGCAGGATAGTTTGTTCAGTGCAAGAGTGATGGTGTTGACATGGATATATAACTCGCGCCACGATTATCATGCACTAGCATCTAACCGTGTCATAATACTTGGTGAATATCTGTGCAAGTCGTCGCCTCTGCGGTCCAGTCTACATCAACATGACGCGGCTGAGTCGCCCGTCTGTGTGGCTTACCGCGACTGTGACTGACTCACCTGTCCGCACCGGTTTAAAACACCGTGGCTGACTCACCCGTGATTGATTTCAGCTTTACTGGGGTGATCATCAACTCTGCGGTGGATAATTTCTGGCCTAACATATCAGGTGAAATCCATCCAGTATATTTTTATATTATATATTGCTTTCTTTAAAAAGAGCAATTACTCCGGCTTACAAGTTCTCTAATGCAGGACAAGTTATCTACTGCGAAAGGGACTATTATATCACTGAGCTGTTGAAAGACTTATGCCGGTTTATATCACGGTTAAATGGAGAGTCTCAAGCCAACTCCTCGAGTAGTCTTAAGACTCGGGGGCTATGATGACATGACTCAGTAAATGTTGCCAGAACTCTGGGTCATTGGAGGGAAGATAACCCGGTCCCGGAGGCTACCGCCATATTGAAAATTCAAAGGCCGTCAGAAAAATTCCGGCTTAAAAAGAAGGATTCCGGTTTAAAACCCGGCTCAAGGGAAAGCTGTCTCCCACAAAGCTTTGAAGCTCTCAATATCCGATTTAAGAATTTCCGGTTCAAAAAGAATAATCTCTCGCCAGTTCGAGTTCTCAGAAAAAATTAAAGGGACCAAAGAGTCTGTTGCAAAAGCACAACTCAAACATAGGTTCCCCTTGAGCACAGCTCACAATATTACTTGGGGCTCTTTTGTTCTAAAGAACAAGAGTTGTTATAACCCTTGTGATAGGCTTAAAAACCAGGCTTGGAAGCCAGGTGTATTCACCCAAACCCCGGGTTATCCTGCCTTTTTAAGTAAGTCACTCCGCCCAGGTAATCCTGGAATGACCCGCCGAACGTTTGACAAGTCAATCTTATACAGACCCTGAACTTGTCAAAGTTAAAATGACGATTGGTTAATGTGAGGTCCATCTTAAAAGGTTTGTAATATGGTTTAACTCAGTGGCCTGGCAGCCCATGAAAAGCCTTGATTTTCGGCCTGGCGGCCCATGAAAAGCCTCGTTTATCCTTCCTTTTTTGCTTGTTTTTATTCAACACATTTTTTGAGGTTTATTTGATGAGGTTTATAATGATTTATGATTATAATTCACCAGTGTTTATTAACCCGACCTGGCTTTCGACTATAAGTCGCCAGTATGAGATAAGATAATATCCGGTGTTTATTAACCCGGCCTGGCTTTCGACTATAAGTCGCCAGTATATATTTGGATTGCGCCATTGGAATCATGCGCTTATAAATCATTGGGTATATTATTCAAATCTTTAATAGCCAACATGGCTAGATTTTATTTTGGTTATCAATAACCAGTATTATGATTGAGGTTTTCAAAGTCGCTTTAGCGCAATAGATATTATTTTATCAATGGATATGATTTATTCTACAATGGATGGAATAGCCCCGAGTCGCTGCAGGCTTACGACCCGGCACTTGGGGGCTACATTATTCAAGTTGAGATTACATCAAATATGCAAGTCCCATGTCACTTCCAGCATGCACCATGACACTTGGGGGCTAATGCAAAGTCATTTTTACTGGCCTTATTGAAGACCCAACTCATCACATCATAATGAGCCGGCCCTTGGGGGCTACCAATTGCTCCAGTCAAAAATTTAAGGTACACAAGCTGTAATCCATTATATTGAAAGGTTCACTGCTCAGTTGGTAAAGCACAAAGCTCTTAACCTTGTGGACGTGGGTTCAAGCCCCATGATGGGGGTTACATCATATGATGTTCTTTTTAATGAAGTATATATAAAGTTCCAGCTCAGTATTATCGTACTGACCCGGCCCTTGGGGGCTACACGTTGTTGTTCAAGTCTATATGATCATATTTATAAAGTCCCTGCTCATTATTGAATAATGACCCGGCACTTGGGGGTTACAATGGTTGAAGTTTTCATGAGCATAAGGCAATTTCAAGTCCCAGGTTGCTGCAAGCATGACAACCCGGCACTTGGGGGTTACATATGTGGAATACTCAGTTTATGACTAATGACTGAGATGAACAAATCGGATTTCTTCAAGGTTGTGACATTTATATTGAAGCAAGTCTTAAGTTGTTGCTACGCTACCTTTTTAAGACTTGGGGGCTACAAGTGATAGGCATATAAGGGGTATATCTTAAAGCTTGATGTTAACTACAATTATGACCCGGTGCCATCAATATTTATAAACCGACAATTTTGGCAATGATAAACCGGCAAGTTTTACATCCTTAAGCCGGCTGAAGATCAGATGAGTATTTCAAAGACCAATATTTTTGTTAAAGCACTGGGAGCTGAGTCAAATGAATTATTCTTCACAATATTTCTCTGTGACAAACCTATGTCAGCAAATTGATTATGAAGCTGGCCTATTG
Source organism: Aegilops tauschii subsp. strangulata (assembly GCF_002575655.3). Classification (NCBI taxonomy): domain Eukaryota; kingdom Viridiplantae; phylum Streptophyta; class Magnoliopsida; order Poales; family Poaceae; genus Aegilops; species Aegilops tauschii. The sequence goes on from NC_053039.3 coordinate 522,490,424, forward strand.
ACCCAGATTTTCTAGAAGAAGGAAATAACAAGGACTTAAGGATGATCAGGATCAGTTTAACATGGATAAATCCAAATTAAACTGGGGGCTAATGTCGGGGATATACCCCGCGCTATGACCCGGCCGGAGTTATAACCCGGCTGGGACTTGGTAAACCGGCAGATGGTAAACCGGCAGATGTTAAGTCAGATGATAACCCGGCAGATGTTAAGTCAGATGATAACCTGGCAGATGTAAAGTCAGATGATAACCCGGCAGATGTTAAGTCAGATGATAACCCGGCAGATGTTAAGTCAGATGATAACCCGACAGATGTTAAGTCAGATCATAACTCGGCAGATGTTAAGTCAGATCATAACCCCGCAGATGTTAAGTCAAATCATAACCCAGCAGACAGAGTCGACTGGGGTTAAGAAGCCCGAGATGTTAAGAAGCCCAAGATGTTAAGAAGCCCATGAAGAGATGTCAGAATAGTTTAAGTCTTAGTCCGAGATGGACTCTACATGTAACCCACCCCTTCAACTTATATAAGGAGGGGCAGGGCACCCCAAGAGGGGGGAAGAAATAATCTTTAGGCTAGACATAACTAGGAGAGCCGGTTTACGGCGAATCCCTCGTGATGATAATGAGACCTAGCCACAAACAGCATGTAGGGTTGTTACCGGATGATGTTTCCCGGGGCCCGAAGCTGTCTAAACCCTTGTCTTGTGTTGTGTTTCTTGATTCCGCTCAACCCCTCTCAAGCTACCACATAGATGCGTTAGCCTCACGACTAAGTCCTCACACTAGGACATCTGCCGTGACAATTCCACGACAGGACCCATGTTTCTTCCAAGGAGAGCCGCCGCCGCGACAAGAGCATCTTGAGGACGTTTGGAGCACATATCCAGCGGGTCCGAGAACCACATCACTCCAGAGGCGGAATGGATGGCGAAGCAGGGGTATCGGTGGACTGAGTCTGAGGAGGAGCCCATCCCCGCTGCCGAGTCCGACGAGGAGCATGGCGAGTGATCACTTCAGCTTGAGCCACCACTTGTGTCGTAGGTGTCCTCTCTACCTTTTTGGTGTCTCGATGCCAAAGGGGGAGAGAGTGTAGGATTTGCGAGTCGTGTGTCGTGTTTCGTCTTGTCGCTTTGCTTTTTGTTCCGTTGAACCTCCTTTGCTTTGGTTTGGTTTGTGCTTGTGTGTCCAGAGTCTCTATCATATGGTGTAAGACATATGCACTCTATCGTACCCTTTTGAGCCTATGCTATATCTTGTGCCCGTTAAGTTATGCTCATAGTTATTATCTTATCTCCTTGTTTAGTGTTAGCTTTATCTTTACAACATATGCCTTGTCTATAAAATATAGGGGGAGTGTTGATCCTAGTATGTGTGCCGTGCAGTCCAAAGCACTTCTCTAGATAGCACACATCTAGGGGGAGCCCGTCTATATTTTATAGTTGTGGGGTTTGCCCATGTTCTTTGTTATCTCCCTTTATGCAAATACTGTATTGTCATCAATCCACCAAAAAGGGGGAGATTGTAAGGGCATATTATCCCTTAGTTGTTTTGGTGATTGATGAGAATGCTTTTGTGGACTAATCATGTGCATGGAGTATTTCAGACATATCATGACTAGGCACAAGACGGTTTGGTGCCCCTCGAATACTATTGAAGATGGCGTTTCTCTACGTTTCTTTTCGGTGGATTTCAGTCGTAGGAAAGCCGTACTATTAAGAGGGGGTCCGCTTTGGAAAGGTTTGGGTGGAATCATCACGTACACGTCTACTCCTTTTTGCACCACCTTTTCTTTGGCTCTTTGGAGCATCCTCCGTCTTTCATTGTCTATGCAAAATGAAGGTTTCCGTGCGTTGCTGAACTGGAGCATGCGGTAGTACTGCTCCCCGGAGCGGTAGTACCGCAGGCCCTTGCGGTAGTACCGGCCTCTGGCGCGGTAGTACCGCAAGTGCTCACGGTAGTACCGCACCTTGGGAGCGGTAGTACCATGGGCTCTGGCCAGGCTCAGCCGCAGGAGCAGTAGTAGGCGCGGATGTAATTTTTACATTCGCGCCCTACGCGGTAGTACCGCGCCTGGCCTGCGGTAGTACCATATCGGATTTTTGCATAGATCAAAACTTAGCGGAAGTAGTCACGGATGTATTTTTATATGTCCGTGCCTTCCCGGCCTAGTCCATTCCTGCCTTGCGGTAGTACCGCAAGGGGTCGCGCCACGCGGTTCTACCGCTCCTCGCCTTCGCGTTTCAGGACGGGTATTAGGCTCTGTCGTGGCAGCGGTAGTACCGCGATTCGCCGCGGTAGTACCGCTGTGTTGGTGCGATAGTACCGCAAGTCGCGGGCTGGTTTAGTGGATAACGGTTGGATTTGTCCTCGCACTATATAAGGGGAGACTTCTTCTCTGAGTTGACTACCTCTTCCACTCCCAAGCTCCATTGTTGCTCCAAGCTCCATTTTCGCCTGATCTCTCTCCCTAGCCAATCAAACTTGTTGATTCTTTAGGGATTGGTTGAGAAGGCCCCGATCTACACTTCCACCAAGAGAAATTTGATTCCCCCACCAATCCCTTGCGGATCTTGTTACTCTTGGGTGTTTGAGCACCCTAGACAGTTGAGGTCACCACGGAGCCATATTCCATTGTGGTGAAGCTTCGTGGTGTCATTGGGAGCCTCCAATTAAGTTGTGGAGATTGCCCCAACCTTGTTTGTAAAGGTCCGGTCACCGCCTCCAAGGGCACCAATAGTGAAATCACGGCATCTCGCATTGTGTGAGGGCGTGAGGAGAATACGGTGGCCCTAGTGGCTTCTTGGGGAGCATTGTGCCTACACATCGCTCCAACGGAGACGTACTTCCCCTCAAAAGGAACGAACTTCGGTAACACATCCTCGTCTTCATCGGCTCCACTCTTGGTTATCTCGTGCCTTTACTTGTGCAAGCTTATTTGTGTTATATCCCTTGCTTGCTTGTGTGCTTGTTGTTGTTGCATCATATAGGTTGCCCACCTAGTTGCATATCTAGACAACCTACTTTGATGCAGACTTTAAATTGGTAAAGAAAAGCAAAAATTGTTAGTTGCTTATTCACCCCCCCCCTCTAGTCAACTATATCGATCCTTTCAATGACAAACATCACATGCAAATAATAAAGTGACATGATATGGCCAATATCATCTTGCGCCTTTGATCTCCATCTTCGAGGCGCGGCATTGTCGGGGAAACGACACCTATGGGATCACAAGAATCCCTACTACGGCTGGCGGGGTGCGGGGTTGTGAGAAGAGCAGGTTTAAGAGCCAGACACAGTTCGTTTACCCAAGTTCGGGCCACGAGGATGCGTAATACCCTAGTCCTGCTTTGGTGTGTATTTGAGAGAGTTCTTGAGCTCTCGAACTAGCTATGGTGGCTGCGTAGTCCAAAAGAGCCGAATCCTTCTCCAATATGCCACGGGCCTCCTTTTATAGTCGAAAAGGGCTGCCACAGTGGCACACAGGAGGTGGAAAGGCCTACAGTACTGCGAGCTTATCGCCCGTATTATAGGACAAGATGCATTTAATGTGTCGCTTAGGTGTCCCTTAGCTTTATCAGGGACGGGAACGAGGCCCGTCTCGTCCGTCGCCGCTTCGCCTTGCTTTGACACGCGCCCAGGCCAGCGATGCGTGTGGCGCCATGTAGGTAGGCAGGCAGCTGAGGTGGCGCGGTGGTAGGGTATTCACGAAGATCTGCATGCCACCACGCAGGTGCTTGCTGAGTTGGCTCGGAAGCCGTTCATCGCCACGCAGGTGCTCGCCCAGCTGGCTGGGCCGGCAGCTGTATGGAAACGGTGGTGGAGTCTTGGCAGGTGCGGGCCTGGCTGTGGCCCCATCCATGTCCTCGGCAAGGGTCTTGTCGGGGCCCCGGCAAGGGCCTTTCCGCGGCATCGTAGTCATCCCCGGCAAGGATCTTGCCGGGGGTCTTGTGGCTTTCCTCGGCAAGGATCTTGCCGAGGGTCGTCGTCTTCTGGTTCTCATCTGATCTTGCGTATCTATGATCTTGACAAAGATCTGCATGCCACCAAGGACGTGCCTCCCGAGCCTTTGCCCCAACATGGTTTATTACTTCGAAAGCTGTGGGCTCAAGGGTGGCGCGCTCCGCTGGTGTTGGGCGAGCTGCCCCGGCAAGGCTCTTGCCGGGGCTACTGAGGCCGCCCCGGCAAGGGCCTTGCCGGGGGAACCTGCTTCGTCCCTCTGCTCTTTGTGTCTCTGATCTTGGTGTTATTTTGTTGCTCTTGTGCTCCGGCTCTCCTCCCTTGCCCTGCTAAGTGTGGTCGTGGTCGTGGCTCTGACTATTCGCGCACAAGTAAGGGGTAAAAAGGATAGCCCCTACTTTTGTACACCGACAGGCATGATCACCTTCGTCACCGGCATGACACCATGATCTCCATCATCATGTCTTCATGAAGTTGTCTCGCCAACTATTACTTCTACTACTATGGCTAACGGTTAGCAATAAAGTAAAGTAATTACATGGCGTTTTCACTGACTCGCAGGTCATACAATAAAATAAGACAACTCCTATGGCTCCTGCCGGTTGTCATACTCATCGACATGCAAGTCGTGATTCCTATTACAAGAACATGATCAATCTCATTCATCACATCCTTTTGGACATATCACATCACATAGCATACCCTGCAAAAACAAGTTAGACGTCCTCTAATTGTTGTTGCATGTTTTACGTGGCTGCTATGGGTTTCTACCAAGAACGTTTCTTACCTACGCAAAAGCAACAACGGTGATATGCCAATTGCTATTTACCCTTCATAAGGACCATCTTCATCGAATCCGATCCGACTAAAGGGGGAGAGACAGACACCTTCTAGCCACCTTATGCATCAAGTGCATGTCAGTCAGTTGAACCTGTCTCACGTAAGCGTATGTGTAAGGTTGGTCCGGGCCGCTTCATCCCACAATGTCGCCGAATCAAGATAGGACTAGTAACGGTAAGCAAATTGAACAAATCATCGCCACAACTACTTGTGTTCTACTCATGCATAGAATCTACGCATATACCTAGCTCATGATGCCACTGTTGGGGAACGTAGTAATAATTCAAAATTTTCCTATGTGTCACCAAGATCAATCTAGGAGATGCTAGCAACGAGAGAGAGGGAGTGCATCTTCATACCCTTGAATATCGCTAAGCGGAAGCGTTACAAGAATGCGGTTGATGGAGTTGTACTCGCGGCGATTCAAATCGCGGAAGATCCGATCCAAGCGCCGAACGGACGGCCCCTCTGCTTTCAACACACGTACAGCCTGGGGACGTCTCCTCCTTCTTGATCCAGCAAGGGGAGAGAAGAAGTTGAGGGAGAACTCCGGCAGCACGACGGCGTGGCGGTGGAGCTCGTGGTTCTCCTGCTGGGCTTCGCCAAGCACTACGGAGGAGGAGGAGGTGTTGGGGGGTGGAGGGCTACGCCAGGGGAAGGGGTGCGGCTGCCCTCCCAACCCCCCCCCCCACTATTTATAGGAGGAAGGGAAGACCGGGTCGGCCCCCTTAGATGCATCTAGAGGGGGGCGGACAGGAGGGGAAGACTTGCCCCCCAAGCAAGGTGGGAGGCGCCCCCTCCCCTAGGGTTTCCAACCCAAGGCGCCTTGGGCCCTTGGGGGGCGCACCAGCCCACTAGGGAGCTGGTTCGCTCCCATATTCAGCCCATTAAGTCCTCCAGGGTAGGTGGCCCCACCAAGTGGACCCCCGGACACCTTTCGGTGGTCCCGGTACAATACCGTTAACCCCTGAAATCATTTCGTCGACTGAAATAGGACTTCCCATATATAAATCGTTACCTCAGGACCATTCCGGAACTCCACGTGACGTCCGGGATCTCATCCGGGACTCCGAACAACCTTTGATAACCACATACTATTTCCCATAACAACTCCAGCGTCACCGAACCTTAAGTGTGTAGACCCTACGGGTTCGGGAACCATGCAGACATGACCGAGACATCTCTCCGGCCAATAACCAACAGCGGGATTTGGATACCCATGTTGGCTCCCACATGTTCCACGATGATCTCATCAGATGAACCATGATGTCAGGGATTCAATCAATCCCGTATACAATTCCCTTTGTCCATCGGTATGTTACTTGCCTGAGATTTGATCGTCGGTATCCCCATACCTCGTTCAATCTCGTTACCGGCAAGTCTCTTTACTCGTTCCGTAACCCATGATCCCGTGGATAACTCTTTAGTCACATTGAGCTCATTATGATGATGCATTACCGAGTGGGCCCAAAGATACCTATCCATCATACGGAGTGACAAATCCCAGTCTCGATTCGTGCCAACCCAACAGACACTTTTGGAGATACCTGTAGTGCACCTTTGTAGTCACCCAGTTACGTTGTGACGTTTGATACACCCAAAGCATTCCGACGGTATCCGGGAGTTGTACAATCTCATGGTATAATGAAATGATACTTGACATTAGAAAATCTCTAGCAAATGAACTACACGATCTTGTGCTATGCTTAGGATTGGGTCTTGTCCATCACACCATTCTCCTAATGATGTGATCCCGTTATCAACGACATCCAATGTCCATGGTCAGGAAACCACAACCGTCTATTGATCAATGAGCTAGTCAACTACAGGCTTACTAGGGACATGTTGTGGTCTATGTATTCACACATGTATTACCGTTTCCGATTAATACAATTATAGCATGAACAATAGACAATTATCATGAACAAGGAAATATAATAATAACCACTTTATTATTGCCTCTAGGGCATATTTCCAACAGTCTCCCACTTGCACTAGAGTCAATAATCTAGTTACATTGTGATGAATCGAACACCCATAGAGTTCTGGTGTTGATCATGTTTTGCTCGTGGAAGAGGTTTAGTCAACTGATCTGCGACATTCAGGTCCGTATGTACTTTAAAAATATCTATGTCTCCATCTTGAATATATTCACGAATGGAGTTGAAGCGACGCTTGATGTGCCCGGTCTTCTTGTAAAACCTGGGCTCCTTGGCAAGGGCAATAGCTCCAGTGTTGTCACAGAAGAGAGTCATTGGGCCTGAAGCATTGGGAATAACTCCTAGGTCGGTGAAGAACTCCTTCATCCAGATTGCTTCTTGTGCTGCCTCTGAGGCTGCTATGTACTCCGCTTCACATGTAGATCCCGCCACGACACTTTGCTTGCAACTGCACCAGCTGACTGCCCCACCATTCAAAATATACACGTATCCGGTTTGTGACTTGGAGTCATCCAGGTCTGTGTCAAAGCTAGCATCGACGTAACCCTTTACGACGAGCTCTTCAGCACCTCCATAAACGAGAAACATATCCTTAGTCCTCTTCAGGTACTTTAGGATATTCTTGACCGCCGTCCAGTGTTCCATTCCGGGATCACTTTGATACCTCCCTACCAAACTTACGACAAGGTTCACATCAGGTCTGGTACACAGCATGGCATACATAGTAGAGCCTATGGCTCAGGCATAGGGGATGGCACTCATCTTTTCTCTATCTTCTGCCGAGGTCGGGCATTGAGCTGTGCTCAATCTCACACCTTGCAATACAGGCAAGAACCCCTTCTTGGACTGATCCATATTGAACTTCTTCAATATCTTGTCAAGGTATGTACTTTGTGAAAGACCAATGAGGCGTCTCGATCTATCTCTATAGATCTTGGTGCCTAATATGTAAGCAGCTTCTCCAAGGTCCTTCATTGAAAAACACTTATTCAAGTAGGCCTTTATGCTTTCCAAAAGTTCTATATCATTTCCCATCAATAGTATGTCATCCACATATAATATGAGAAATGCTACAGAGCTCCCACTCACTTTCTTGTAAAGACAGGCTTCTCCATAAGTCTGTATAAACCCAAACGCTTTGATCATTTCATCAAAGCGAATGTTCCAACTCCGAGATGCTTGCACCAGCCCATAGATGGAGCACTGGAGCTTGCATACTTTGTCAGCATTCTTAGGATCGACAAAACCTTCCGACTGCATCATATACAATTCTTCCTTAAGGAAGGCGTTAAGGAATGCCGTTTTGATGTCCATTTGCTAGATCTCATAATCATAGAATGCGGCAATAGCTAACATGTTTCTGACGGACTTCAGCTTCACTACGGGTGAGAAGGTCTCATCGTAGTCAACCCCTTGAACTTGTCGATAACCCTTAGCGACAAGTCGAGCCTTATAAACGGTCACATTGCCATCCGCGTCGGTCTTCTTGTTAAGGATCCACTTATTCTCTATGGCTCGCCGATCATCGGGCAAGTCTGTCAAAGTCCATACTTTGTTTTCATATACATGGATCCTATCTCGGATTTCATGGCTTCAAGCCATTTGTTGGAATCCGGGCCCGTCATCGCTTCTTCATAGTTCGAAGGTTCACCGTTGTCTAACAACATGATTTCCAGGATACGGTTACCGTACCACTCTGGTGCGGAACGTGTTCTTGTGGACCTACGAAGTTCCGTAGCAACTTGATCCGAAGTTTCATGATCATCATCATTAACTTCCTCTCTAGTCAGTGCAGGCACCACAGAAACATCTTTCTGAGCTGCGCTACTTTCCGGTTCAAGAGGGGGTACCTCATCAAGTTCTACTTTCCTCCCACTCACTTCTTTCGAGAGAAACTCTTTCTCCATAAAGGTTCCATTCTTGGCAACAAAGATTTTGCCTTCAGATCTGAGGTAGAAGGTATACCAAATAGTTTCCTTAGGGTATCCTATGAAGATGCATTTTTCCGATTTGGCTTCGAGCTTTTCAGGTTGAAGTTTCTTGACATAAGCATCGCATTCCCAAACTTTTAGAAACGACCGCTTAGGTTTCTTCCCAAAGCATAATTCATACGATGTCGTCTCAACGGATTTAGACGGTGCCCTATTTAAAGTGAATGCGGATGTCTCTAAAGCATAACCCCAAAATGATAGCGGTAGATCTGTAAGAGACATCATAGATCACACCATATCCAATAGAGTGCGATTACGATGTTCGGACACACCATTTTGCTGAGGTGTTCTAGGCGGCGTGAGTTGTGAAACAATTCCGCATTTCCGGAAGTGCGTGCCAAACTCGTGACTCAAGTATTCTCCTCCACGATCCGATCGTAGGAACTTTATTTTCCTGTCACGTTGATTCTCTACCTCATTCTGAAATTCCTTGAACTTTTCAAAGGTCTCAGACTTGTGTTTCATTAAGTAGACATACCCATATCTACTTAAGTCATCAGTGAGGGTGAGAACATAACGACAGCCTCCGCAATCCTCAACGCTCATTGGACCGCATACATCAGTATGTATTATTTCCAACAAGTTGGTTGCTCGCTCCATTGTTCCGGAGAACGGAGTCTTGGTCATTTTGCCCATAAGCCATGGTTCGCACGTGTCAAATGATTCATAGTCAAGAGACCCAAAAATCCATCTGCATGGAGTTTCTTCATGCACTTGACACCAATGTGACCAAGGCGGCAGTGCCACAAGTATGTGGGACTATCATTGTCAACCTTACATTTCTTAGAATTCACACTATGAATATGTGTAACATCACATTCGAGATTCAATAAAAATAAACCATTAACCAGCGGGGCATGACCATAAAACATATCTCTCATATAAATAGAACAACCATTATTCTCGGATTTAAATGAGTAGCCATCTCGCATTAAACGAGATCCAGATACAATGTTCATGCTCAAAGCCGGCACTAAATAACAATTATTGAGGTTTAAAACTAATCACGAAGGTAGATGTAGAGGTAGCGTGCCGACGGCGATCACATCGACCTTGGAACCATTCCCGAGGCGCATCGTCACCTCGTCCTTCGCCAGTCTCCGCTTATTCCGCAGCTCCTGTTTTGAGTTACAAATATGAGCAACCGCACCGGTATCAAATACCCAGGAGCTACTACGAGTGCTGATAAGGTACACATCAATAACATGTGTATCATATATACCTTTGGTGTTGTTGGCCTTCTTGTCCGCTAAGTACTTGGGGCAGTTCCGCTTCCAGTGACCATTTCCCTTGCAATAGAAGCACTCAGTCTCAGGCTTGGATCCATTCTTTGGCTTCTTGCCAGCAACTGACTTACCAGGTGCGGCAACTTGCTTGCCGTCCTTCTTGAAGTTCTTCTTACCCTTGCCTTTCTTGAAACTAGTGGTCTTATTCACCATCAACACTTGATGTTCCTTTTTGATCTCCACCTCCGCTGATTTCAGCATTGAATATAACTCAGGAATGGACTTCTCCATCCCTTGCATATTGTAGTTCATCACAAAGCTCTTGTAGCTAGGTGGAAGCGACTAGAGGATGCTGTCAATGACCAAGTCATCTGGAAGATTAACTCCCAGTTGAGACAAGCGGTTGTGCAACCCAGACATTTTGAGTATATGCTCGTAGACAGAACTGTTTTCCTCCATCTTACAACTATTGAATTTGTCGGAGACTTCATATCTCTCGACCCGGGCATGAGCTTGGAAAACCATTTTCAGCTCTCGGAACATCTCATATGCTTCGTGCTGCTCAAAACGCTTTTGGAGCCCCGACTCTAAGTTGTAAAGCATGCCGCACTGAAATAGGGAGTAATCATCACTACACAACTGCCAGGCGTTCATAACGTCTTCAGTTGCTGGGAAAATAGGTGCATCACCCGGTGCTTCAAGGACATATGCTTTCTTGGCAGCTATGAGGATGATCCTCAAGTTACGGACCCAATTCGTATAGTTGCTACCATCGTCTTTCAGCTTGGTTTTCTATAGAAATTCATTGAAGTTGAGGGCAACATTAGCGTGGCCATTGGATCTACAGCATAGATTGTAAAGACAATTTTAGACTAAGTTCATGATAATTAAGTTCATCTAATCAAATTATTTAATGAACTCCCACTTAGATAGACATCCCTCTAGTCATCTAAGTGATACATGATCCGAATCGACTAGGCCGTGTCCGATCATCACGTGAGACGGACTAGTCATCAAGGATGGACATCTCCATGTTGATCGCATCTACTATACGACTCATGTTCGACCTTTCGGTCTCTCGTGTTCCGAGGCCATGTCTGTCCATGCTAGGCTCGTCAAGTCAACCTAAGTGTTTTGCATGTGTAAATATGGCTTACACCCCCTGGTGCGCCTCGGTCCTAAACAAACGGTTTTTAACCCCTTTCTGCGACGGCATTTGGAACCGTTGCCAAGTGAGTGTGGGCGATAGGGGGGTCCTTCCCACACGACCCAGAAATCATCGGGGATAGGCCCTCCTGGGACCCAGGCTGGGGCCGTGTGCGATCGGGCGAGGCATCGAAACCCAATCATTTCCGTAGGTATGTACATCCCACGCGGTAATCCGAGAAAAACATTTCCGTAGGTATGTACATCCCACATGGTGAATCCCAGAAAAACATTTCATTCGTATATATATCACACACAGTCAATCCAAGGAATACGTTTCCGTTCTTATGTACAACCCACACAGTCAATCCAGGGAAAATGTTTCCGTTCATATGTACATCCCACACAGTTTTATGTATACGCTCGTGTGTGAAAAGTGTAACTATCACACACGCTCTGCCTTGGTTAACTGTTTTCTTTCATTAACTACATCACACACGATTTAATGTAGAAAACTGTGTGGCATTGGGCTATCCATCACAAGAGCTTTTATTGCCAGAACCGTTTGCAAAGTTCCACGACCGTCTGTTCTCTTTTTATTTTTGCCTGTAATTTATCATTCGAATTGGAAATTTTGAAATATGAAACGTGCAATTCAAATTCTCAGCACAATTGTTCAACAACGAATCCATAAATAAAATTGCAGTACAATATGTTTAGTAATTGCAGGATTAGGCAGCAATTAACTATGATGAACCACAGTATTTAAAGGCGGTAAAGGTGAAGAGACAAGTGTAAATCATTTTGACTGCTGACGGTGTTGAAGAAGTGGAATGCCCATAATGTGCCTTCCTGCATGCCATAGGCACAAACCAGTTTTGTCCAACCCCTTGTGATGATCGCTCGCCCATCCTTCACCGCCTTCAGGAAGACTTCTAGAGCATTATCATGGTAGCATGAATTATATACTTTAACCTTAGTTGCCTCCACTCCGGTCATGTAGTTTGCAAGGTAATCGTCAGTAAATAGCTTCGGAAACCACTGAAAAGAGAAAAATATCAGATACTGAGGTCTAATAGAGTAACCTGTTGTGGGCAGGGGGAAAGGCAACACATTACTTACCATCCTAAAGTTCACTATTGTCTTCGACAAAGTGTAAATAAAGAGCTTAATTCCAACCACCCATTTCTTTCGCCTAACAATCTTCCTTAGTTTCCTCAGTTGACGCTTGTTCATGAATATCTCATTGCCCCATACGCAAAAGGGATCGAAGCATGGATCAACACCGCTCATATATGTACCTACAAGCAACCAGTAAATGTTAGAAGCTAAACTGAGATTGCACAAATGATGTAAAATACAACTACCTATGTTCCTAAGTACAAGTATTTGTTTTTGAGATTTCAATATGAACTACATATGGATGTATATAGAATTATAGATATAGTTTAGATTAGAATCTAGATTCACTCATTTTGCTCCTTATGTAGTCTATATTGGAATCTCTAAAAATACTTATATTTAGGAATAGATGGTGTATAAGACATGGGATGCAGCTAACCTCGACGACAAACAACAGCATCACCCATTGTAGCCCTGTGTAAGTACATGGAAATCCAATGTTAACTACAACAGGGTTAACATCCACCAAAAATAGCAAATGGTAATAAAACGACAACATCTGTAGTGATATCTTCATTTTGAAAGAGTAGCACGGTAGCAAAGTGACGGATTAAAAAATAGATACAACTGTTAATTGCAACAGGCTTAACAACATCCTAATTCATGTTTTTTAAGTTTGTAGCCATTGAAATACAACTCTTTAAAAATGTATACAACTGTTAATTGCAACAGGCTTAATGACCATTGAAACCGGTACTGATAAAAATGCAATTGGCAGAGTTAAACATCACAGTGCAGGTGCTGCCAGAGCAGATAATGTCCCATTTGTCTATAAAAAGGTAGGGAAATAGCTAAAACGTGTTAGGCATGTTTACTACAACATGCTTAATACATCGACCGTACAAAACATAGCCATTAATTGCAACTAGTATTGGTAAGATTGAACTGGTGAGTACATACTTGGTAAGTCCTTAGAGGTAGTTGCTCGGGCACTTCATCTTGGCCAGAGCCCGCCCAAAGTCAGCGGCGGCGGAGGCAAGCTGTTCCTCCGGGTCGAAGCGTGGATCAGTGCCACTGACATGTGTACCTACAGGCAACCAGTAAATGATAGAAGTTAAACTGCAATTGCACAAATGATGTGAAATACTGTAAGACATGGGATGCAGCTAACTCGACGGCAAACAACAGCATCGGCCGTTATGACCCTGCGTAAGTACATGGACAAGCATGTTAAGTACAACAGGGTTGGCATCCACCAAAAATAGCAAATGAGCAGCATCTCTAGTATATTTTCATTGCGGAGAGTAGCATGGTAGCAACTGGACAGATTGAAAAATGGATACAACTGCTAATTGCAACAGGCTTAACAGCATCCTAAGTCATCTTTTGTAAGTTTGTAGCCATTGAAATACAACTGTTTAAAAATGGATTCAACTGTTAATTGCAACAGGCTTAATAGACATTGAAATCAGTACTGATAAAAATGCAATTGGCATAGTTAAACATCACAAGGCAGGTGTTGCCAGAGCAGAGAATGGCCCAGATGTCTATAAAAAGGTAGGGAAAGTAGCAAAAACGTGTTAGGCATGTTTACTAGAACATGCTTAATACATCGACCGTACAGAACATATCCATTAATTGCAACTGGTATTGGTAAGATTGAACTGGTGAGTACATACTTGGTAAGTCCTGAGAGGTAGTTGCTGGGGCACTTCATCTTGGCCAGAGCCCGCCCAAAGTCAGCGGCGGCGGAGGCGAGCTGTTCCTCCGGGTCAAAGCATGGATCAGTGCCACAGACATGTGTACCTACAGGCAACCAGTAAATGATAGAAGTTAAACTGCAATTGCACAAATTATGTGAAGTACTGTAAGACATGGGATGCAGTTCACCTCGACGGCAAACAAAAGCATCGGCCGTTATGACCCTGCGTAAGCACATGGACAGGCATGTTAAGTACAACAGGGTTAGCATCCACTAAAAATAGCAAATGGGCAGCATCTCTAGTGATATCCTGAGTCATGTATTGTAAGTTTGTTGCTGGTATTGGTGAAATTGAGCTGGACACGATAATATTTGAACATCACACAGTGTGCATGCAGTACTAAAATAAACAAGGCACAAACATGCTTAATACATCAACCGTACAAATCATAGCCGTTGCAAGTGGTATTGGTAAGATTTAGCTGGTCAGATCTTACATGTTAAGTCCTGGGGGGTAGTCGCTGGGGCACTTCATCTGGGCCAGAGCCTACACCATGTCGGCGGCGGCGGAGGCAAGGTGTTCCTCCGGGTCAACACGCACAGCGGCTATCGTGCCATGGACCGCCATCAGCTCCTGGCGGGGGGGATTTGGAGGCATGAGGATGTTTCACAGGCGCCATTTAAGCAATCAGGCCGGGGCCGTGATAGAGAACGGTGGGTTAGCTGACTGGATCCGATCAAAACGTAGATGTGGTTGAAGTTGTGGTTGCAACGGCGGCAGTTTGAGATGCCGGTAGGGGGAGGCGCGAGGGGGGGATACTGAGGGTGGGGATGATGTTGGAGGAATAAATTCTGAAATCGCGCGCCTAATGAAAATTTCGCTACGAAACTTGAAACTTGGGCGGGGGAAACACACAATGCAGACGAAGCGCATAAAATACTCGTGTACGAGAAAAAAAGAAACTTGGCAGATCCCGTCTCCAAAAAAATGTACACGTGTACTTGATTTTTTTTCAGTCAATTGTAAGCCTAGTTTATTAGGAAACATCGCACAGGTAACTGACTTATGGGTCATTAATGCAAAAAAACGCAGATGGGTACGGCATAGAAACCGTGTGTTTTGTGATCTTCTAATGATTAACGCAAAAAACGCACACGGGCACACATGCTAATCAACGCTCAAAGCCCTCAAAGGATGCTCTTACCGACATTGTACATTAATACTACAAACTTAAAGTACTACTGGTAATTTGCTCTAATACTACAAACTTAAACTACTTCTCACATGCTGCCATCGGGGCATGCTGGCCAGATGCCGGCGTTCTCCTTCCCGGCCTTGTAGGCGGTAGCCCACCGTGCTTCGATCTCCGCCAAGCTCCCATCACCATGGCGTGCGGCCTCTTTTTCTTGCGGTGGCGGGACTCTCTTTTCTTGACTGCTTTCTGCCTTTTCTGCTCCTTCTGTCCGGCTTTGGCCGCCTCTAGATCCACCACCCATTCAGCCATGGCAGCCTCAAAGTCTGCCCATGTAACAGTCTGGCCGCTGGCGGCGAGATGCCATCGCTTCCTTACCATGTGTGTGGTCGCGGGCGGCAAGGAACGCGGCACGGCGGGATGCCATCGCTTCCTTACCAGTTACTGTGCGCCGCGGTGCCATGGGCGACACCTGGAGAGAGCTCTGGGATGGAGGGGCCGGGAAGCTGTACAGTGCGGTGGTATTCAAGAGCTCAACGACAAACGACAATGGAAATTTGGCTTTCCTTACAATTTTTCTCGTTCATTATCGCACACGGTTCATCTCCGTCGCTTCCGGAAACAGTGTGCGCTGAGCCTATTGTGTGTTGCATTATGATTGGCTGGAACCCCAGCCACGCGGATCGCGCGTGTGCATCGTAGGATGCGCCGCGATCGAACGGCAATCCACATCACACCCGTGCACCTGTAGCTGGATTGGATTTATATGCGCTAAATGCCTAGAAAATGCACATGATCCCCTAAATATGGTAAATGAGCCCGGAAAATGACAAATTTGAACACGGTGATTTGCAGGGAGTATGTTCGTCTTAGAAAAACACTCCAGGGCAAAGAACGAAGAAAATTTGGATTCCCCTTCAATCTTGGGGATTTCCCTCTCGAAAGCGTGGAACTACCTCGGTGATGGTTCGATTTATGAAGGGCGTGCATGACGACATAAGCGAAACCTTCTCAAATTTTTACCAGGGCATGGTGAGGTCATACCATGGCACCATGCCAGGCGTCATGATTTCTAAGCATTTATTCCATTTTTCTATAGTTGAAAACCCAACAAACAAACATTTGTGGTTGACTATTGCCACACATTTCATCGAAATATCTGTCCATTCCTTGAAAAGGCATGAGAAATTACTAAATGGCAGGAGCATGGTTTTCCAGGCCGTTCTTGTGGACCCTTTCATGCACCGATTGTTTGAACTTGCCCGAGTCGACCAAGAAAAGAGGGTAACATAAAAATTATGGACTACTGAGCAAGCTAACTGAATGGAACGGCATTAATGCCTAGGAAATGCACATAATCCCCTAAATATGGCAAATGAACCCGGAAAAGTGTCAAATTTGAACACGATGATTTGCAGGTTGTATGTTCATCGTAGAAAAAAACTCGTGGACAAAGGACAAAGGAAAGTTGGACCCCCTTCAATCTTGGTGATTTCCCCCTTGAAACCTTGAAACTCCTCGGTGATGGTTCGATTTTATGAAAGGCGTGCATCACGACATAAGGAAAACATTCTCCAATTTTTACCAGGGCATGGTGAGGCCATACCATGGCACCACGCTAGGCGTCATGTTTTCCAACCATGTGTTTCATTTTTTGTATAGTTGTTAACCCAGTAAACGACGCGTTTATGGTTGACTATTGCCACACTTTCCTTGAAATATCTGCCCATTCCTTGTAAAAGGCATGAGAATGTACTACATAACACCAGCATGGTTTTCCAGACCGTTCTTGTGCACCTTTTCATGCGCCGATTGTTTGAATTTGAATTATGTCCATTAATGCTTAGAAAATGCACATGATCCCCTAAATATGGTAAATGAGCCTGGGAAAATGTCAAATTTGAACACGTTGCATTTGAGGCGGTATGTCGATCGTTGGAAAAAAACTGAATGACAAACTAGGACAGAAATTTGGATTACCCTTCAATCTTGGGGATTTCCCTCACGAAAGCATGGAACTTCCTCGGTGATGGTTCGATTTACGAAGGGCGTGCATGACGACATAAGCCAAACCTTCTCAAATTTTTACCAGGGCATGGTCGGGTCATACCATGGCACCATTCCAGGCTTTATGTTTTTTAAGCATTTATTTCATTTTTTCTATAGTTGTAAACCCAACAAACAAACATTTGTGGTTGACTATTATGCCACACATTTCATCAAATATATGTCCATTCCTTGTAAAAGGCATGAGAATTTACTAAATGGCACGAGCATGGTTTTCCAGGCCGTTCTTGTGGACCCTTTCATGCACCGATTGTTTGAACTTGAATTATGTGCATTAATGACTAGGAAATGCACATAATCCCCTAAATATGGCAAATGAACCCGAAAAAGTGCCAAATTTGAACACGGTGATTTGCAGGTTGTATGTTCATCATAGAAAAAAACTCGTGGACAAAGGACAAAGGAAATTTGGACACCCCTTCAATCTTGGTGATTTCCCCCTCGAAACCATGAAACTTCCTTGGTGATGGTTCGTTTTATGAAAGGCGTGCATGACATTTTTACCAGGGCACGGTGAGGTCATACCATGGCACCACATCAAGTGTCATGTTTTCCAAGCATGTATTTCATTTTTTTCTATAGTTGTTAACCCAGTAAATGACGCGTTTATGGTTGACTATTGCCACACATTTCCTTGAAATATCTGCCCATTCCTTGTAAAAGGCATGACAATGTACTTAGCACGAGCATGGTTTTCCAGACCGTTCTTGTGCACCTTTTCATGCACCGATTGTTCGAATTTGAATTATGTGCATAATTAATGCCTAGAAAATGCACATAATCCCCTAAATATGGTAAATGAGTTCGAAAAAATGTCAAATTTGAACACGTTGCATTTGAGGCGGTATGTTGATCGTTGGAAAAAAACTGAATGACAAACTAGGACGGATATTTGGATTCCCCTTCAATCTTGGTGATTTCCCTCTCGAAAGCATTGAACTTCCTCGGTGATGGTTCGATTTATGAAGGGTGTGCATGATGACATAAATCAAACCTTCTCAGCTTTTAACCAGGGCACGGTGAGGCCATACCATGGCACCATGCCAGCCGTCATGTTTTTCAAGCACATATTTCATTGTTCTATATATAGTTGATAACCCAGTAAATGACGCGTTTGTGGTTGACTATTGCCACGCATTCCATTGAAATCTCTGCCCATTCCTTGTAAAAGGCTTGAGAAATTAGTACATACCACGAGTATGGTTTTCCAGACGTTCTTGTGCACCCTTTCATGCACCGATTGTTTGAATTTGAATTATGTGCATTAATGCCTACAAAATGCACATAATCCCCTAAATATTGTAAATGAACCCAAAAAAGTGTAAAATTTGAACATGGTGATTAGCAGGGTTTATTTTCATCGTAGAAAAAAACTCATGGATGAAGGACAAAGGAAATTTGGATTCCCATTCAACTGTTGGGGAATGCATTAATTTCAAAAAAAATCCTACGCACACGCAAGATCCATCTACGTGATGCATAGAAACGAGAGGGGAGAGTGTTTTCCATGTACCCTCGTAGACCGAAAGTGGAAGTGTTATGAAAACGCGGTTGATGTAGTCGTACGTCTTCATGATCGGACCGATCCTAGTACCGAAAGTACGGCACCTCCGCGATCTGCACATATTCAGCTCGGTGACGTCCCACAAACTCTAGATCCAGCTGAGGTCGAGGGAGAGTTTCGTCAGCACGACGGCGTGATGACGGTGATGATGAAGTTACCGACGCAGGGCTTCGCCTAAGCACTACAACGATATGACCGAGGTGGAAATCTATGGAGGGGGGCACCGCACACGGCTAAATAATCAACTTGTGTGTTCTAGGGTGCCCCCCTCCCCACGTATATAAAGGAGGGAGGGGGAGGCCATCCGGCCCTCCTTGGCGCTCCCCCAAGAGGGGATCCTACTAGGACTCCAAGTCCTAGTAGGTTTCCACCAAAAGGGAGAGAGGGGGAAGGAAAGAGAGGGAGAGGGAGAAGGAAAAGGGGGGCGCCCCCCCCTTCCTAGTCCAATGCGGACTCAAGGGGGAGGGGGCGCGTGGCCTGCCCTGGCTACCCCTATCTCTCCCCACTAAGGCCCATCAAGGCCCATTCGTTCCCCCGGGGTTTCCGATAACCCTCCGGCACTTCGGTTTTATCTGAAACTTCTCCGGAACACTTCCGGTGTCCGAACATAGCCGTACGATATATCAATCTTTATGTCTCGACCATTTCGAGACTCCTCGTCATGTCCGTGATCACATCCGGGACTCCTAACAAGCTTCGGTTCATCAAAACACATAAACTCATAATACCGATCGTCATCGAACGTTAAGCGTGCGGACCCTACGGGTTCGAGAACTATGCAGACATGACTGAGACTCGTCTCCGGTCAATAACCAATAGCGGAACCTGGATGCTGATATTGGTTCCTACATATTCTACGAAGATCTTTATCGGTCAAACCACATGACAACATACATTGTTCCCTTTGTCATCGGTATGTTACTTGCCCGAGATTCGATCGCCGGTATCTCAATACCTAGTTCAATCTCGTTACCGGTAAGTCTCTTTACTTGTTCCGAAATGCACCATCCCGCAACTAACTCATTAGTCACATTGCTTGCAAGGCTTATAGTGATGTGCATTACCGAGAGGGCCCAGAGATACCTCTCCGGCAATCGAAGTGACAAATCCTAATCTCGATCTATGCCAACTCAACAAACACCATCGGAGACACCTGTAGAGCATCTTTATAATCACCTAGTTACGTTGTGACGTTTGATAGCACACTAAGTGTTCCTCCGGTATTCGGGAGTTGCATAATCTCATAGTCATAGGAACATGTATAAGTTATGAAGAAAGCAATAGCAACAAACTAAACGATCATCGTGCTAAGCTAACGGATGGGTCAAGACAATCACATCATTCTCTAATGATGTGATCCCGTTAATCAAATGGCAACTCATGTCTATGGCTAGGAAACTTAACCATCTTTGATTCAGCAAGCTAGTCAAGTAGAGGCATACTAGTGACACTTTGTTTCTCTATGTATTCACACATGTACTAAGTTTCCGGTTAATACAATTCTAGCATGAATAATAAACATTTATCATGATATAAGGAAATATAAATAACAACTTTATTATTGCCTCTAGGGCATATTTCCTTCAGTCTCCCACTTGCACTAGAGTCAATAATCTAGATTACACAGTAATGATTCTAACACCCATGGAGTCTTGGTGCTGATCATGTTTTGCTCGTGAGAGAGGCTTAGTCAACGGGTCTGCAATATTCAGGTCTGGTACCTCCCTGCTAAACTAATAGCAAGGCACACATCAGGTCTGGTACACAGCATTGCATACATGATAGAACCTATGGCTGAAGCATAGGGAATGACTTTCATTTTCTGTCTATCTTCTGCAGTGGTCGGGCATTGAGTCTGACTCAACTTCACACCTTGTAACACAGGCAAGAACCCTTTCTTTGCTTGATCCATTTTGAACTTCTTCAAAACTTTATCAAGGTATGTGCTTTGTGAAAGTCCAATTAAGCGTCTTGATCTATCTCTATAGATCTTGGTGCCCAATATATAAGCAACTTCACCGAGGTCTTTCATTGAAAAACTCTTATTCAAGTATCCTTTTATGCTATCCAGAAATTCTATATCATTTCCAATCAACAATATGTCATCCACATATAATATTAGAAATGCTACAGAGCTCCCACTCACTTTCTTGTAAATACCGGCTTCTCCAAAAGTCTGTATAAAACCATATGCTTTGATCACACTATCAAAACATTTATTCCAACTCCGAGATGCTTGCACCAATCCATAAATGGATCGTTGGATCTTGCACACTTTGTTAGCATCCTTTGGATTGATAAAACCTTCGGGTTGCATCATATACAACTCTTCTTCCAGAAATCCATTCAGGAACGCAGTCTTTACATCCATTTGCCAAATTTCATAATCATAAAATGCAGCAATTGCTAACATGATTCGGACGGACTTAAGCATCGCTACAGGTGAGAAGGTCTCATCGTAGTCAACTCCTTGAACTTGTCGAAAACCTTTCACAACAAGTCGAGCTTTGTAGACAGTAACATTACCGTCAGCGTCAGTCTTCTTCTTGAAGATCCATTTATTCTCGATGGCTTGCCGATCATCGGGCAAGTCAACCAAAGTCCGCACTTTGTTCTCATACATGGATCCCATCTCAGATTTCATGGCCTCAAGCCATTTCGCGGAATCTGGGCTCATCATCGCTTCCTCATAGTTCGTAGGTTCGTCATGGTCAAGTAACATGACCTCCAGAACTGGATTACCGTACCACTCTGGTGCGGATCTTGCTCTGTTTGACCTACGAGGTTCAGTAGTAACTTGATCTGAAGTTACATGATCATCATCATTAGCTTCCTCACTAATTGGTGTAGTAGTCACAGGAACTGATTTCTGTGATGAACTACTTTCCAATAAGGGAGCAGGTACAGTTACCTCATCAAGTTCTACTTTCCTCCCACTCACTTCTTTTGAGAGAAACTCCTTCTCTAGAAAGGATCCATTCTTAGCAACGAATGTCTTGCCTTCGGATCTGTGATAGAAGGTGTACCCAACAGTCTCCTTTGGGTATCCTATGAAGACACATTTCTCTTATTTGGGTTCGAGCTTATCAGGTTGAAGCTTTTTCACATAAGCATCGCAGCCCCAAACTTTAAGAAATGACAACTTGGGTTTCTTGCCAAACCATAGTTCATAAGGTGTCGTCTCAACGGATTTAGATGGTGCCCTATTTAACGTGAATGCAGTCGTCTCTAAAGCATAACCCCAAAACGATAGCGGTAAATTAGTAAGAGACATCATAGATCACACCATATCTAATAAAGTGCGGTTACGATGTTCGGACACACCATTACGCTGTGCTGTTCCGGGTGGCGTGAGTTGCGAAACTATTCCACATTGTTTCAAATGAAGACCAAACTCGTAACTCAAATATTCTCCTCCATGATCAGATCACAGAAACTTTATTTTCTTGTTACGATGATTTTCCACTTCACTCTGAAATTCTTTGAAATTTTCAAATGTTTCAGACTTATGTTTCATCAAGTAGATATACCCATATCTGCTCAAATCATGTGTGAAGGTCAGAAAATAACGATACCGGCCACGAGCCTCAACATTCATCAGACCACATACATCAGTATGTATGATTTCCAATAAATCTATTGCTCGTTCCATTGTTCCGGAGAACGGAGTTTTATTCATCTTGCCCATGAGGCATGGTTCGCAAGTACCAAGTGATTCATAATCAAGTGATTCCAAAAGTCCATCAGAATGGAGTTTCTTCATGTGCTTTACACCAATATGACCTAACGGCAGTTCCACAAATAAGTTGCACTATCATTATCAACTCTGCATCTTTTGGCTTCAATATTATGAATATGTGTGTCACTACTATCGAGATTCAACAAAAATAGACCACTCTTCAAGGGTGCATGACCATAAAAGATATTACTCATATAAATAGAACAACCATTATTCTTGGATTAAATGAATAACCGTCTCGCATCAAACAAGATCCAGATATAATGTTCATGCTTAACGCTGGCACCAAATAACAATTACTCAGGTCTGAAACTAACCCCGAAGGTAGATGTAGAGGTAGCGTGCCGACGGCGATCACATCGACTTTGGAACCATTTCCCACGTGCATCGTCACCTCGTCCTTAGCCAATCTTCGCTTAATCCGTAGTCCATGTTTCGAGTTGCAAATATTAGCAACAGAACCAGTATCAAATACACAGGCACTATTGCGAGCATTAGTAAGGTACACATCAATAACATGTATATCACATACACCTTTGTTCACCTTGCCATCCTTCTTATCCGCCAAATACTTGGGGCAGTTCCGCTTCCAGTGACCAGTCCCTTTGCAGTAGAAGCACTCAGTTTCAGGCTTAGGTCCAGACTTGGGCTTCTTCACTTGAGCAGCAACTTGCTTGCCATTCTTCTTGAAGTTCCCCGTCTTCCCTTTACCCTTTTTCTTGAAACGGGTGGTCTTGTTGACCATCAACACTTGATGCTCCTTCTTGATTTCTACCTCCGCAGCCTTTAGCATTGCGAAGAGCTCGGGAATTGTCTTATCCATCCCTTGCATATTATAGTTCATCACGAAGCTCTTGTAGCTTGGTGGCAGTGATTGAAGAACTCTATCAATGACACTATCATCAGGAAGATTAACTCCCAACTGAGTCAAGTGGTTGTGGTACCCAGACATTCTGAGTATATGTTCACTGACAGAACTATTCTCCTCCATTTTGCAGCTGTAGAATTTATTGGAGACTTCATATCTCTCAATCCGGGCATTTGCTTGAAATATTAACTTCAACTCCTGGAACATCTCATATGCTCCATGACGTTCAAAACGACATTGAAGTCCCGGTTCTAAGCCATAAAGCATGGCACACTGAACTATTGAGTAGTCATCAGCTTTGCTTTGCCAGACGTTCTTAACGTCATCAGTAGCATCTGCAGCAGGCATGGCACCTAGCGGTGCTTCCAGGACGTAATTCTTATGTGCAGCAGTGAGGATAATCCTCAAGTTACGGACCCAGTCCGTGTAGTTGCTACCATTATCTTTCAACTTAGCTTTCTCTAGGAACGCATTAAAATTCAAAGGAACAGTAGAATGGGCCATTGATCTACAACAACATAGACATGCAAAATACTATCAGGTACTAAGTTCATGATAAATTAAAGTTCTATTAATCATATTACTTAAGAACTCCCACTTAGATAGACATTCGTGTAATCATCTAAGTGATCACGTGATCCAAATCAACTAAACCATGTCCGATCATCACGTGAAATGGAGTAGTTTTCAATGGTGAACATCACTATGTTGATCATATCTACTATATGATTCACGCTCGACCTTTCGGTCTCAGTGTTTCGAGGCCATATATGCATATGCTAGGCTCGTCAAGTTTAACCCAAGTATTCTGCGCGTGCATAACTGGCTTGCACCCGTTGTATGTGAACGTAGAGCTTATCACACCCAATCATCACGTGGTGTATCGGCACGACGAACTATCGCAACGGTGCATACTCAGGGAGAACACTTGTACCTTGAAATTTAGTGAGAGATCATCTTATAATGCTACCGCCGAACTAAGCAAAATAAGATGCATAAAGGATAAACATCACATCCAATCAATATAAGTGATATGATATGGCCATCATCGTCTTGTGCCTTTGATCTCCATCTCCAAAGCATCGTCATGATCATCATCGTCACCGGCGCGACACCTTGATCTCCATCGTAGCATCGTTGTCATCTCGCCAACTGTTGTTTCTACGACTATCGCTACCGCTTAGTGATAAAGTAAAAACAGTTACAGGGCGATTGCATTGCATACAATAAAGCGACAACCATATGGCTCCTGCCAGTTGTCGATAACTCTGTTACAAAATATGATCATCTCATACAATAAAATTTAGCATCATGTCTTGACCATATCACATCACAACATGCCCTGCAAAAACAAGTTAGGCCTCCTCTACTTTGTTGTTGCAAGTTTTATGTGGCTGCTACGGGCTGAGCAAGAACCGTTCTTACCTACGCATCAAAACCACAAAGATTTTTCATCAACTATGCTGTTTTAACCTTCAACAAGGACCGGGCGTAGTCACACTCGATTCAACTAAAGTTGGAGAAACTAACACCCGCCAGCCACCTGTGTGCGAAGCACGTCGGTAGAACCAGTCTTGCGTAAGCGTACGCGTAATGTCGGTCCGGGACGCTTCATCCAACAATACCGCCGAATCAAAGTATGACATGCTGGTAAGCAGTATGACTATTATCGCCGACAACTCTTTGTGTTCTATTCGTGCATATAACATCTACGCATAGACCTGGCTCGGATGCCACTGTTAGGGAACGCAGTAATTTCAAAAAAAAATCTACGCACACGCAAGATTCATCTAGGTGATGCATAGCAACGAGAGGGGAGAGTATTGTCCACGTACCCTCGTAGACCGAAAGCGGAAGTGTTATGACAACGCGGTTGATGTAGTCGTACGTCTTCACGATCCGACCGATCCTAGTACCGAAAGTACGGCACCTCCGCGATCTGCACACGTTCAGCTCGGTGACATCCCACGAACTCTAGATCCAGCTGAGGTCAAGAGAGAGTTTCGTCAGCACGACGGCATGATGACAGTGATGATGAAGTTACCGACACAGGGCTTCACCTAAGCACTACAACGATATGACCGAGGTAGAAATCTGTGGAGGGGGGCACCGCACACGGCTAAACAATCAACTTGTGTGTTCTAGGGTGCCCCCCTCCCCACGTATATAAAGGAGGGAGGGGGAGGCCGGCCGACCCTCCTTGGCGCGCCCCCAAGAGGGGAATCCTACTAGGACTCCAAGTCCTAGTAGGTTTCCACGAAAAGGGAGAGAGGGGAAGGAAAGAGAGGGAGAGGGAGAAGGAAAAGGGGGGCGCCTAGATGCTCATATTGGTTCCTACATATTCTACAAAGATCTTTATCGGTCAAACCGCATAACAACATACATTGTTCCCTTTGTCATCGGTATGTTACTTGCCCGAGATTCAATTGTCGGTATCTCAATACCTAGTTTAATCTCGTTACCGGCAAGTCTCTTTACTCGTTCTGTAATGCATCATCTCGCAATTACTCATTAGTCACATTGCTTGCAAGGCTTATAGTGATGTGCATTACCGAGAGAGCCCAGAGATACCTCTCCGACAATCGGAGTGACAAATCCTAATCTCGATCTATGCCAACTCAACAAACACCATTGGAGACACCTGTAGAGCATCTTTATAATCACCCAGTTTCGTTGTGACGTTTGATAGCACACTAAGTGTTCCTCCGGTATTCGGGAGTTGCATAATCTCATAGTCATAGGAACATGTATAAGTTATGAAGAAAGCAATAGCAACAAACTAAATGATCATTGTGCTAAGCTGGGTCAAGACAATCACATCATTCTCTAATGATGTGATCCCGTTAATCAAATGACAACTCATGTCTATGGCTAGGAAACTTAACCATCTTTGATTCAACGAGCTAGTCAAGTAGAGGCATACTAGTGACACTCTATTTGTCTATGTATTCACACATGTACTAAGTTTCCGGTTAATACAATTCTAGCATGAATAATAAACATTTATCATGATATAAGGAAATATAAATAACAACTTTATTATTGCCTCTAGGGCATATTTCCTTCATCAATCTCGGTGATTTACTATCGCACACGATTCATCTCTGTTGCCTCTGCGAACCGTGTGTGTTCACTCACACATGCAAAAGGAAAAAAGAAAACCTCGCCCACTTCCTCCCCACTCACTCGCCGCGGACTCCTCCGCAACTCTTCACCCTAAGCTCGACGGCTGTTGGCGGCGGGCGTAGGTCGCGCTCCAAACGGCACCGGATTTCGCCCCTACCGCTTTCCGCCGCCTATCTGCATACCGACATTCTAGACTCTGGTCGACTGGGGTTTTCTGCGGGGATTGGGCCAGGGATTTTTCTCATGGAGAAGGTAATCAACTTAATTATCAAAATATTCACTCGTCTCTTATCGCAGTCCGTCCGTCGCTGTTAATCAACCGGCGGAAATCGTCGTGGAATCATTTTTGTTCTAGCTAATTCGTGGGTGTTTATTCATGTGTCCACAGTGCGAGCACAACTCGGGCAACTGTGGTCGTGGCCAGTCGGAAACGAAGTTCTATCTCACCATTCCGGATGACTTCAGGGAGCGCTCGGTATGTTCAATCTCAACCTACTACGGTCGGCATGGTTTAAATTTGTGAACATATACCGTGTGTTGCTACATTATCTATATATTTGCATCAAATCTTTGTTACATTATCTATTTTTAATCCTATATTTTTTGTACTTTGCTTTCATCTATATATGGATCTGTTTTATCAGTTACTCCCATATTTGCATCTTCCTCTGTTATTTCAATATATCTAATATCTTAATTTTCATTTCAAGCAGTACATCCCTTGCTTTGCAAGAACAGGAGTAGAAGGAAATCTTGGGCTTTACTTTGCTGATGACCCCCAGGATGTCATATTGACAATGCAGCATGGATTTACAATGACGGTTAGCGTAAAACTTGATAAAGGTTGTCACTCGTATTTTAATGCGGACCTTTGGAGCAAAATGTCTAAGTGTTATGAACTGAAAGCTGGCAATAAATTTCTAGTGCGTGCACCACAGCCTGGTCTAATTAACATGGATGTTTACTTCCCCAACGTCATCAGCCGATCAAAGTCTGATCAAGGTTAGTGTCCTTTCAACTTTCTCCATGTTGTCATATTACTATTTAAGCAACCAATTGATCACTATTTAAGCAACCAATTGTGATATCATATTCTGACTCCGTTCCTAGGCAGTAATAAATTCTATTTACCAATTTATGCGCACTACATATTCTTCTGCCAAGTTCTGAATAAATAATACCTTTCCACCTTTTAAGCGGGATATGTTGGATGCATAGTGAACGATCTGTATGTTACTAAGCGTACCAAATTTCACTGGAAGGACTTGAAGCATGTCATAAACTTTGTTGATAATCTGACAGAGATAGCTCAGCATATGAACGCTGGATTTTGGATGGGATTAATTAGACCTATGGTGCACACACTAAACAAGACCAATTGTGTGCACAAAGCGTTGGTAAAAAAGTCTTATTTTAATGTTGATGCTCATAAACTATATATATCTTCAACGATATGTTACAACTGTTTTTTATTCTACATGTCAATAGAAATTGCCCCCTGTAGCAGTTCCTAGATCGATTTCTCGGCGTGGTCGAATTACACTTGTGCCTGCTAATAACGCCAAAGTGATTGCAAGGTATTGCATTTCCCGCAAAAATGGAACCATTCAAATTAACAAGTTCTCGCTTCTCGTGGCAATGCATCCATATTGGAAAATTGGAGACACTGTTCTACTCATGCTCTACCAAGGCACAAGAGGGCTCTTCCTTTTCACTGACGAGATGTCGAGCCGCCGTTTCTGTTGTTCTGCCTCATTGCAGACAGTTTGAATGGATTAACCGTGTGTCCTTCATCGCACACGCAACTAAAATCTGAACCATGTTTGATGGCTCCGCCATCGCAAACGTTTTGCACCTTTTTTAATGTTTTTTTACACCACCGTTTGCGATTATTGCATCGCACACAGTTTCGGTAAAGGGTCTCTGATTGTAGTGTCGCGTTAGCAGTATCCTGCAGTAGTGACCCGTTGTATGTGAACGTTAGAATCTATCACACCCGATCATCAGGTGGTACTTCGAAACAACGATCTTCCGCAACAGTGCACAGTTAGGGGGAACACTTTTCTTGAAATTTTAGTGAGGAATCATCTTATTTATGCTACTGTCGTTCTAAGCAAATAAGATGTAATCATGACAAACATCACATGCAAATCATAAAGTGACATGATATGGCCAATATCATCTTGCGCCTTTGATCTCCATCTTCGAGGCGCGGCATGATCACCTTCATCACCGGCATGACACCATGATCTCCATCATCGTGTCTTCATGAAGTTGTATCGCCAACTACTACTTCTACTACTATGGCTAACGGTTAGCAATAAAGTAAAGTAATTACATGGCGTTTTCATTGACTCGCAGGTCATACAATAAATTAGGACAACTATGGCTCCTGCCGGTTGTCATACTCATCGACATGCAAGTCGTGATTCCTATTACAAGAACATGATCAATCTCATACATCACATATGTCATTCATCATATCCTTTTGTCCATATCACATCACATAGCATACCCTGCAAAAACAAGTTAGACGTCATGTAATTGTTGTTGCATGTTTTACGTGGCTGCTATGGGTTTCTAGCAAGAACGTTTCTTACCTACGCAAAAGCCACAACGGTGATATGACAATTCCTATTTACCCTTCATAAGGACCCTCTTCATCGAATCCGATCTGACTAAAGTGGGAGAGACAGACACCCGCTAGCCACCTTATGCATCAAGTGCATGTCAGTCGGTGGAACCTGTCTCACGTAAGCGTACGTGTAAGGTCGGTCTGGGCCGCTTCATCCCATAATGCCGCCGAATCAAGATAGGACTAGTAACGGTAAGCAAATTGAACAAATCATCGCCCAAACTACTTGTGTTCTACTCGTGCATAGAATCTACGCATAGACCTAGCTCATGATGCCACTGTTGGGGAACGTAGTAATAATTCAAAATTTTCCTACGTGTCACCAAGATCAATCTAGGAGATGCTAGCAACGAGAGAGAGGGAGTGCATCTTCATACCCTTGAAGATCGCTAAGCGGAAGCATTACAAGAACGCGGTTGATGGAGTCGTACTCGCGGCGATTCAAATCGCTGAAGATTCGATCCAAGCACCGAATGGACGATGCCTCCGCGTTCAACACACGTACAGCCCGGGGACGTCTCCTCCTTCTTGATCCAGCAAGGGAGAGGAGAAGTTGAGGGAGAACTTCGGGAGCATGACGGCGTGGTGGTGGAGCTCTTGGTTCTCCTGCAGGGCTGCGCCAAGCACTACGAAGAAGGAGGAGGTGTTGGGGGTGGAGGGCTGCGCCAGGGGAAGGGGTGTGGCTGCCCTCCCACCCCACCCCACTATTTATAGGAGGAAGGGAAGAGGGGACCGGCCCCCTTATATGCATCTAGAGGGGGGCGGCGGCCAGGAGGGGAAGACTTGCCCCCCAAGCAAGGTGCTAGGCGCCCCCCTCCCCTAGGGTTTCCAGCCCTAGGCGCCTTGGGCCCTTGGGGGCGCACCAGCCCACTAGGGGGCTGGTTCCCTCCCATATTCAGCCCATTAAGTCCTCCGGGGCAGGTGGCCCCACCCGGTGGACCCCCAGACACCTTTCGGTGGTCCTGGTACAATACCGTTAACCCCCGAAATCATTCTGGCGACTGAAATTGGACTTCCCATATATAAATCGTTACCTCCGGACCATTCTGGAACTCCTCGTGGCGTCCGGGATCTCATCCAGGACCCGGAACAACCTTCGGTAACCACATACAATTTCCCATAATAACTCTAGTGTCACCGAACCTTAAGTGTGTAGACCCTACGGGTTCGGGAACCATGCAGACATGACCGAGACATCTCTCCGGCCAATAACCAACAGCGGGATCTGGATACCCATGTTGGCTCCCACATGTTCCACGATGATCTCATCGGATGAACCACGATGTCGAGGATTCAATCAATCCCGTATACAATTCCCTTTGTCCATCGGTATGTTACTTGCCTGAGATTCGGTCGTTGGTATCCCCATACCTCGTTCAATCTCGTTACCGGCAAGTCTCTTTACTCGTTCCGTAACGCATGATCTCGTGGCTAACTTCTTAGTCACATTGAGCTCATTATGATGATGCATTACCGAGTGGGCCCAGAGATACCTCTCCATCATACGGAGTGACAAATCCCAGTCTCGATTCGTACCAACCCAACAGACACTTTCGGAGATACCTGTAGTGCACCTTTATAGTCACAACGTACGTTGTGACGTTTGATACACCCAAAGCATTCCTACGGTATCCGGGAGTTGCACAATCTCATGGTCTAAGGAAATGATACTTGACATTAGAAAAGCTCTAGCAAACGAACTACACGGTCTTGTGATATGCTTAGGATTGGGTCTTGTCCATCACATTATTCTCCTAATGATGTGATCCCGTTATCAACGACATCCAATGTCCACGGTCAGGAGACCACAACCATCTATTGATCAACGAGCTAGTCAACTAGAGGCTTACTAGGGACATGCTGTGGTCTATGTATTCACACATGTATTACGGTTTCCGATTAATACAATTATAGCATGAACAATAGACAATTATCATGAACAAGGAAATATAATAATAACCATTTTATTATTGCCTCTAGGGGATATTTCCAACATTCTCACCACGGGCCAAGCCCAGGTCGATGGAGAGGCCAAGGTAGGCCGGCTCGCTTGCTGGATCGGGTCGAGGTAGACCCGGTGCTGTCAACGCGCGCACACACTCGTGCCTGGACGGACGCGAAGCAGGGCCGGGTCGTTACATATGATCATTGTTGTAGTTTGCCGATCACGGATTTAGTCGATTGAGTTTTTCTTTTTCACCCGCCTACGCATAGTTTTGGTCTTATATGACTTTACATTTTGCGGGCGTGTTTTTTGTTTGCGTGCGTTGTGGTTGACTGTGTGCATCCTAGCTATGCAAAGGTCGGATGTGTGCTCTTTCTGTTTATCCTCTTGAGCTTCATTTCGAGCCAATAAAAATCACCCTTTTGTCAAAAAAAACTGATGTCACAAACGGGGAGCCCAAACTATGATCCTAAAGCTGGATTTTAGAAATGCCTATGACTCTGTCTCCTGGCTTCCCTTCTCAAAATCTTGCGACACCACGGTTTCCCAGACCGCTTCTACGCTTGGATCAATGACATCCTAAGCTCGGACAAAACTTATGTTCTATTAATTGGAGTCGAGGGTGATTGGATTAACTGCAAAAATGGTCTTCGTCAAGGTGACCCCCTCTCGTCGTACCTCTTAATTCATTGTGGTAGATATCTTGCAATAGCTAATCTGTAATGCATTCACTACATCTAATGCTGCTCTCCGGCACCCAATCTACCATGATCTCCCCCCGTGGTGCTTCACTACGTCGACGACACCCTAATTGTAACATGCATCTGATGAAGCAGCTGCCACTCTTAAATCAATCTTGGAATCCTTCTCCGCAGCTACTGGGCTTCACATAAACTTCTTCAAAAGCACCTTCGTCCCACTGCACTTAGACAACGCTACCGCTGCTACAATTGCTTCTACCTTAGGTTGCCCCATCTTTAATTTTCCACATAAGTACCTAGGGCCCCCTGTCACCCTACAAACTGCCAGCTTCCGCTTTGAAGCCGATCATCTCTAGCTGCCTAAATCGCCTGCCTGGATGGTGGGCCAAACTGCTCTCCCGTTCGGCACATTTAGTTCTCATCTATTCGGTTCTCGACTCGCTAGCCACGTACTTCATGTCTGTTTTCAAACTCCCTAAATAAACGGTGAAAGCCATTGATGCTATTCGGAGAGCGTTCTTCTGGGCCGCCGACGAGTCATGTTCTGGCGCTCAATGCCTTATTGTCGTTTGCAAACTGAAAACAAATTGGTGGTCTTGGCATAAAAAATATAGCTTTATAAAATGATTGTTTGCTAATGAAGTTTGCTCACAAGCTCCTCTCTGACAGCTCTCCTATTGTGCTGCCCTGGATTTCATGGCTAAACAAAGTACACACCTAAACAACCTGCCACACATTGCCTCCTGCAACAACCCCACCTTCCTGACCAAAATCATATAATGCCACATAAAAACCCTATGTTCCATCTCATCTGTGCTCACAAATAATGGCCTCAGAACTTTCTTCAGGCATGACACCTGGCTACAGCAAACCTCCCTAGCTTAGAAATTCCCAAGCCTCTACTCCCACTCAAGAGACCCACACATCCTTGTTTTCCACGTCATGCAGTACGGCTTACATGCGAACCTGACTAACCGGCTATCTAATGCTACTTCGGCCGAGCTTGTTGCCTTGAATGTACTGTTACAGGACTTCCAGCTCTCTGAAGGACCGGACGATCGGATCCTCAACCATGGTGCGCCATTCTCCTCAAAGGCAGCCTATGCGATCCTCACTCAGGGGGAAACTGAAGATGATCACGCGAACCTAATTTGGCGATCAAGAGCTCACCCCAAGCTAAGGCTCTTCGGCTGGCTCCTCTTAAACACGAGCTAACCAGTTTCACAAGCATATAATCTCAGATGCAGCCTGCCCATGCACCTCTAAAGACATTGCACATTTGTTCTTAAACTACCCCAAAGCGTGCCAAGTTTGGGTTCAACTTCAAATCAACCCTTCTCACAGGTTTTAAGACCTTTTGTCTGCCATCGCCCCGACTGGTCTTGATCCCTCCGTCTGACCTGAGGTGCTGCTTCCATCCTCTGGAAGATCTAGCAATCTAGGAACGCTGCCGCCTTCAGAAATGAACACCATGATGCTCTGCTTACTATTTGAAACTTATGAACTTTGGTGCAACCGGTTTTGGGAACCGGTAAGCAAGGTAGCAGCCAAGACAGACAAGGAGGCAGGCAATTTTTGGCTGACCCACCTCTCCTCACGGCTTGATGTGCCCTTATAAACTCTTATTGGCCTGGCCAATCTTTGAGAAATATACATTCGAATGTAAACACCAACTATAATACTGCACGAATACACTGAAGCAACTAAGCTCAATAGGAAGCAGGTAGCATTGGTAGCATCAAGGAGAACCAGAACAAGACCAGGTCGCATTGCACGGAGAACTACCTGATCAAATGATCTTCCATTCCATTCGACAGAATGAAGCATAGGTGATGGCAAAACGAATATCACCAAAATGCACCGCAAATGACGGCGGTTCCAACCAGATTAAGATCCATAACTGGAACGGGTCTTAGTGTCTTACAAGTTGAAATCGCTCAGGCAAACTATGTCCCAACTAAGCAAAGACAAGGACAAAACCAAAAGATAACTCTATGCTGATAAGACCTCACAACTCTCAGTGAATGAAGCTTCAGATTCATGGAAGACGATCACGAGCTCAGGACGCCTTCACTGAGACTCGGTTGCCGCCGGTACTTCTGGCATCACACCCGGAGTCTCCTCCTTGACCTCAGGCTCCACCTTCTGCCTGCCAAATGCCTGCCACCCATCACAAAGCATCAAGAGGTCAGCCATCAGATTCAATCAGACGCATCAGAAAACAGTAGCAGATTGGATATCACAATTCGGAAGTTCAGGACAGAATCCATTACAATAAATGGCATTGGCATCAGTAGTAACCAGAGCAAACTAGATACGTGGGGTGTTGTGACATCACAAGCAGAAACAGAGAAAGATTAGATGCCAAGATTTTTTCAAGATCTTTATCGCACATGCAAGGACTTCGTGTAGACAGTAGAAACTCAAAAATTCTAAGAAAATAGCCCCGTGGTTATCAGCTTGTGGTCATCAGGAGATGAAAACAGAACAATTCGTACAAGAACATGCATTCCGATCCAAGAAACAAAGAGGGAACCAAAGACTAGGAACAATGTTATCCAATTTTATGTCCCTATCTAAGAATCTACCACAAATTATCCAAGAAATATTTACCCAACAGTGGCTATAAGAACAGAATTTAGGAACAAATGACTTGTTACCTTTAAGCAAGGGCTTTATGAACTTCATAGCCCTTTAGCATAAGACCCAAGAAAGAATCCTGAACAAAATCTCCGAAGCACGCAACTGAGGCATAATCAAGCAATTCCCATGGCAACTGTAATTTAAACTAATCTTTAGAACAACAGCAAACAATAAAAGGGAAACAGTTATAATAAAGAGATTAGACATTTAGTACCACTTTGCCGTGCTCATTATGGTTTCGCAACATGAGTAAACAAAAAAAGTGCGCTTCTAGGTATGTATCGAAGCCACGCTTGTTCACTTGATAAGTAACCAGAGGTTCAAAAATGCAGTAACTTTTTGCAGCAGGCCACTTGGGGCAATCGATGCTGGCCAATGTTGACCGGAAAGCCTTCTGCTGAGTACCATTGAGCCGGAAATAAATCTTCAAAAGATTATCCAAAGCAGCAGCTACAATTGCAGTAAAAAAAGCAGTTATTCAATAATGTAACTGCAAATAGTTGTTAGTATAATGCATTAGTTAACCCAACAGTGGATAAAAGTGCAATTAAGCTATCACTAACTAAGCTACTATAAAATGACACAGTTTCTCAAAAAAATAAGTAAAAGCATAGAAGTTCAACAACAATTACCTCTTTCTAGTGGGGACATAAAAACCAAGGGGCGCCGCTTGTACGGTAGCAGTTCTGGATGATTTCTAAATTTGCTCTTCTCGATAAATGTAAGAAAGCCTTCAAAGTATGGTAAATTCTTCCCCTTTGGAAGGAATGTACCTCTCAACATTAATACGAGGACATGGATATCCTTGTCAAAATCATCTTGACTCGTAGCCACTCTTGGCTTTCTATTCACCACGATTCGACCATAGCTTACTTCAATATCTTCAAACATCAATTCTCCACCCCACGTCAAGTTCTCTTTGTGTGTGTCAAAGTAAGCTATAAGAAAACTACTACCGAGTACCCTACCGATGTCGTCAAAATCATATCTATATTCCTCTCTACCTACAACTGTAGAGGTACAGTCCTGAACTCTCACTTTGACGATGAAACTATCGCGATGTGCTTTAACATAGTCCACAAAAGGGACGCGACCGGCATTACTTATGTTGGATATTCTGTTGCCTCCCAAAGTTGGGTGATCGGCCGATTGAGATGAAGAACCCGATTCTTCCTTACGATGCCTTTTACGAGGCCTTCCAGTACCCGGACTGCAAAACAGTAATAACATTAAAGCTTGGCATAGAGAAAAAAGACAAACATTTATAGACTGGAAATAGTACTAAGATGTCAGTAACTAACTTGTCACCACCACCAAGAAGTTTAATATTTAGTTCCCCAGTTGAGCCGTCCCCTTCCATGTAGTGGCGAGTACAGACTCTAGCTTTTACATGAGCATAAAAAGCCGGTGCCACTGCAAAACATGTTAAATTTTAGGTTCTGAAAATAAACAGCACAAGATGTAAACGTCAAAACAGAGGACTAGGAAGCAGTAGAACAAAGGCCATTGGCAAAGCACAATTAAGCAGACATACAAGCAACTGATCCAATATTACGAGGCCTAAGCTGCACACTAGCATGATTATCTTATCTACTTAGAGGGAAAAAGAACAGACTTCAAGTAAAATTAAGGCAGAAACTGAACAAGAAAAAAAACTCACCTGTGGAGAGTCCTGGAACGCACCGAGCATAGCTGCAAAAGACAGATCAGAAGTGGTAAGATTCATAACACAGCGCAGCACAACACACACACACACACACACAGAGAAAGAGAGAGAGAGAGAAGATTACGTATTACAGAGCTTCTTCGTCAGGGATTGAAGCGCATCAGCCGTGAAATTGTTCTCATCATAAAGAACATGGTAATTACAACTTGTTCCCTGCGAGTATTTGCAAGCACTCAGTATGCAAACACTGAAGATCAAATGCATAGAAAAATGACATTTGGATCAAGTGCCTACCTGTATGTTGGTATTGTTGCACAGGTAAAAGCCAAAGTCTGTTGGGTGGCAGGTCATGAGTTCAAACACACTTCCTGCACGACAATAAAAATAGCAATCACAGTCAGCAATGCTTCAACAAGTAGCAGATAGTTGCTACGAGTGACATTGAACTACTAACCAGGAAGTATGTTCCCACTCTTGTCAGTCATATCACGCCTCCCATGAACATCAGGGAACAGCCTGGTGTGATCCCTTTTCTGGACAACCACAAAGGTGACTGGGGGCATATACCCCTCCTCCAATGAGGCGCAGGCCTTGCAACAGCAAAATTAAGAACCATCAGAATGAGAAAAGCCAAGGATAACATCAGAGGAGGTAGACAAAACAGAAATTTGCATGTAATCATATGCTGCAGGCTTACCTTCCTGATTGCGTCCATTTCATGAAGCAGAACATGGCTGAATTGGCCTTCACTTACGCCATCCCTGTACATGAGAATGATCGGTCAGGCAGTTCCATTGAATGGACAGGATGAAAAGAGTGTCATGAATTTGTGCACACACCTGTAGAAGAGTATCCTCTCAGGCCTCCGGCCTGTCTTCCTGCGGAATGCAATCAGTAACTCCCTGTAGAGACAATTATGTCAGGTTAGCAGTTGATCCACAGGGCAATTGCTAGCAAACGTCTTTGACTAATCACAAAACTCACCTGATCATGCCACCATTGACATTACCCCTCTTCGGATCTTTGGTGACACTGAAGAGGTCTTCGATTATCTCCTGCCTGTGTGGTTGAGCAGAGACAAGACCTCTGTACTTGGTGATCTCTGGCCAGTCCATTGATGCCACCACCTACATCAATCCAATAAAAGAAGCGGATAAGTCTATTTGTACTCAACAGGCATGTGCATCGAGATGATAATTCCATTTGAAACATAAAATCAGACAGAAACAAATAACGAATTGACAAACTGTTAGCTACGGGGAAAGAACTAACCGCAGCAATAGATGATGCAGAGTCCTCTCCAGGTGGGGGGGTGTAACATCAGCACCAAAGATGATTGTTGGGACTTCGGACACAAACGGTATGCCATTTCGCACAAAAGCTCTCTCCAGAACTGTGTTGCGTCCTCCGACCTAGTTAAGACACAGAATTATCACATTCAACAGAAACCGAAGCAGACAACAAATCAACAATCCATGGAAACTGAATGTAAAACATAGACCAGTTGGTTATGTTACCTTCACATTGATTTTGAGTGCAACATTCTCCAGATATTGCTTGTTCGGTCTGGCAGCATGCCTTGGCAGGCAACACTGAGACACGATCCCAAGGTCGGTCTCGCAAACCTTCTTGATTTTACCTGCAAAATTAAACGTGGCACACACATAAATCTACAGAAATCCAAGAGAAGGTGGAAGGGGATTGACCAGAGGAGACATATGCATACCATAAGAACCACTGACTTTAGGTAGGATTACGATTAACAGTTGTAGCTGTTTTTCGTGTCCCTGTTTTCCAAGCATTTCGGTAGTCCTCCTGTAGACATCCCTCAAGGCATTCTCGATGTGGTTGGGGTTAGCTGATCGGTTGTCTACAAGTGGCCTTGGATTGACAGACTACAGGGTTGGAAAACACAAGTCAGTCAGCTATAACATACACACATAAATCATAAATGCCTTAGAAACAGGAAAGCAATGCAAGCCTTTACCATTCCAGTCATATTGCACATCTGAATCAGATCACAACAGAACCTGTGTACCTCCTCAGGAGGCATGCGTGAAAAACTCACACAGGCCCAGTTGTCTATGATTCCTCCATTGATCATTTTCTGCAGTAAAAAAACTCAAATGAGACCTATCATTTGTACCATCATGGATATACTACATACAAAATAATGAGCCAAGTCGCAAACAAGCTCAACTGTTTCTCAATTTAAGTAACTAGTGTGAAAACTACATGATCAATAAAGTGTCAAGCAAAATAATTTGAGTTGCTACATACTCCTCTGTAAACTAATATAAGAGCGTTTAGATCACTACTTTAGTATTCTAAACGCTCTTATATTAGTTTAAGGAGGGAGTACAAAATGATGACCTGTCCAATACATTTAGAACAACCAAAGAAGAAATTCAACAAGTTCTCCCACTCCTTGTTCCAAGAAGAAGTAATGCTTAGTAAAATTGGGAGTGAAGACACTGAACAGGGAAATACCTTGTTAATCATGTTCCACTGTCCAACACTTGGCGCACAAGTTTTCTCCTTTCCAGAATCATGATAACTCAACTGAAACACATACGAAGGATGTGATTACTACAAATCCTTCCAGTTAAGTAACTCAGAGAAAGGGGAAAAAATGCAGCATCCTTACCATGGGGGGAGGCAGCACACGGGCTGGAACAGAGACCAGGTCACTGCAGACGTTGATTCCGAACTCCTGAGCAAACTTGTCCTCAGCATACTTGTTGTGCAGAACCATCTACAGTATGAAAAAGAGTGTTATGAGAAAGACTGCACATTACAGGCAAACATGACATACATGCCTTGAAAAAGACATTCCTAACTACATGAGTTACAACAGATTGGAATGGTCTACCACATGTGAGAAGATATGGGCAGGCATTTACAGAATCCAGTTGACAACAGGTACATACCTCACGAATGCTTTGCTCCCTCTGCTGGGGACGTTGACGGGTAGCTCTAAGTATGTTGGTGACCTGCTTGTCATTCAGTTTCTTAGAGTACCTTTGCCCTTCAACAATCTTGCACGCCTACAATCAATTTGTAGAGAACCATGAGCAAACAATGCATAATTCAAATATGACGAAGCAGGCATGGACACAATACCTCCATAGGCAGATACACAGGCCGAGCATCACTTCCAGACTGCAAACAGGGCCAAGAAGTATACTGCAAATTGTATTTGTATCGTTGCATGAAGTACTGAACAACTGACATTCTTGTTCCCTCTCATCAACAGGAAATCTAACAACAAACAAAACAACACGAGTAGAGTGCTATTAGAAAGGGAAAAATTATCATGGATAGATGCTAAAAAGGAAACAGTGGTCTAAACATTCATAAGGACAATTGTAAACAGGAAACAATTTCGCACAAACAGATCTTTGCTATGCTGCAGAAATCAAATGCATATGCCACAGGAAGAATGTTGTAAACAAAATTATTCCCCTAACCAGTTCCTGACACACCAACATCAATGAAGAAGCAATAACCCGGAAATCTCTACACAACTACGCATCTTTCTAATATTCCAGCAACCCTGATTAGTTGCACCCGAACATAGAGATAAAAGACATAATGGAGAATATTATAGCATTGGAGGGAAGTTATTCACATGAGCTGGCTCATGGGAACAGGAGTAATCCCTGTTATCTTGTATCTTCTGATCTGGTCTTCCTGGTGGTTTGTTTCGACACGCACCCCACGGAGTGCTTTCTTTATCTGCATATAGTGCATACGATGAGGTTAGTCAACTATTTCAAGACAATAACATGGTGCAATCTACATAACAACTCTAGAACTAGCTTAGCATAGATGAATAGTACCTTAACACGGTCCCTGTCTGTCAGAGGCCGCGAGGCATCACGTAAGTTGAGGAACTCTAGCACAAACTGGACCACTGTCACAGGCTTGAAGAAGGATGTTGCAGATATGTCTGGAAAATGAAGTGCAGATCATCAGATAAACAAGGCTAGGACACACTGCAATCGGATAACAGTAACAGTAACAGACAGGGGAGAGGAGAGGAGTACCTATATTGAGTGACAGCCCCATCTGGGTTGGCCGTAAGCTCTGGTAGTAACCTCTCCAGCACTCTAATCCTTCACCAATGTCTCCTCTGTGACCAAAGGTGGTGGAGAAGAAGGATCTGGACACTGTGAGATAGCTGCAATGAAAAGGAATTGCCAGCAATAGTGTTAGGGCTCCAGAAAACAAGCTAGTATGATGAAGAAAAACTGGTACCAAGAAACTGCTGGAAAGTGGATGTCATACTTCCAGGATGATGACTCCCTGAGGACAACATCAAGAACTTGGATGGTTTCTTGAGGCATATCCCTCTGTCTTCCTTTGAGAAACTGCTGGAGGTGGTACAGGTCTGTCCTCCCAGCAATCCTAATGGTGATCTTGTACTCCCTTTCAGCCCTGCAAATGATGAGGGAGCAAGTTAGTAGCTGCAAATACAATGGATAAGCAAGTTGGACAAGATTGAAGGTAAAGAATCCAATCTTACTTTTCTTTGTCTTTCTTTTCGGGATCAACCAGTGTAACAGAAAACTCCTCTGACTCAAAAGGGAGTGAGCCTGCAGTGTACAGACTCTTTCTTCCATCATAGGCAGGCAATTTGCCCCCAAGGGATGTCTTTCCGTGCAACTTGATTAGCTCACTGAGTACCTCCCTGTTCACAGCTCTTGATTTTGACTCCGGGTTAATTGAAACCTACAGGGACACATTTCAACATCATTATGTAACAAACAAGAGAGACTCTGTTCTACATTCAGTGTACAGAATAGAGACAATTAGCGCTCTGCTTTGTCCAATCACTTTAAACAAATCAAATGAAATATTTTAATTCTCAGTACTTATTCTATATTTCATTCAAAATGGTCGAATCGTGCAGATTTAAGTAACACACCATGGAATATGTGAGGGAAAACTACCAGATCTTAAGAAACCACTAAACCAAAATTAGGCAACAAAAGGAATTAGCAGCTACTGGCATCGCAGGACTGTAAATCTAGCAAGAACATACCACGTGGTGGCCTCCATTTGGACTTACAGAGCCCAGAAAAAAATCCACTTGAAACGGAGGAACTCTTAAGAGTCAATCAACTGGGGAAGAACTCTAGATCCCAAATCGAACACCCAAACTCAAGGGGGGGGGGGGGGGGGGGGGGGGGGGGGGCACAGTAAAGTAATTTTTTGGCACGGCCATACTTGGGGTCCTGACTAAGGGCCGCGGATGAGCAGGCCGGTAGCGGAGAAGGGGTGGCGGCGGTGGGCGAGGAGGGGTTGAGTGGGGGAGGTGGGGTGGTGTACCGTGTCCGTGTGTAGTAAAAAAAAGGACCCTGCATACTGTATATGTGGTATAAAAAACGACCTGCACCTAAAAAAAAGGACCTACGGAATATACAACAAAATACTTGGACACGATCCCTCAAAAAAAAATACTTGGACACGTACATAGTTTGCAAAAAAAAATGAGAAAAATGTATCAAACCCCACATCAAATTTTAGAGCTCAATGTAAAAAGTTGAAAAGCAAACAATAATATTAAACCTCACGTAGAAATTTTCGGGTAGATTTTCGAATTAAATCCCCGTACGTGCCGACCATTCGGCGAAAAAACAGATCTACAACTGTTGTTCCACCCACGCACACACAAAGAGGAAACGTCCAAGGCTGGACCGAGAGGGTAAAAAAATCTCCCGGAAAAAGAAATTTGACCACGCCGTACTAGATGCAAACACAGAGGGCCACGTGCCTGAGTGCCACACGGAGTAGCACTGGAAGTGGCGATACAGGAGATCCGAGCAGCGGAGGAGCACGGCCTCGGCGTTGCATGCTTTGAACCAAAGACAAAACCAAAAGCTGCATGGCCTGCCCCGGGCAACAAAGGTGGCAAGGGCAACATACACAGGCCTCCTGCTTTGCCAAAAACGTATGGCAGCCACGTCCACGGACGGATGGCTTTCTTTTTGTGTTGGTGGTACGTTGCTTTGCCCCTCTGTCGCCAAACGAGGACAAGGACCAGACCATGGACACAAGACCAAAACCATGCAAGAAGGCCAGAAAAAGACGCAGGAGACCAAAGCAAAAGGTTCGTGGCTTTGCATGAGACGAGGAGGCGTTGATCGGCACCCACAAGGATCGGATATCACGACCTCCCGCCTATAGCAAGCCAATACGGATCCCAAGAATCTGCATCCAAGACCGCAAAGTTGCCAAAAAAATGACTATTACTACTGCTAGTTTCCAAGATAACAACAGAGCCGAAACAAGAAGCGCTAGCTAGCTAGTGTCTGCTAGATGGCTTTGCACGGAGGCGATTAGCTTTCTGTGTGTCCCTTTCCAAGTGACGCACGTCCCATCTATACTACTATTAAACAAGAGAACACATTCTTTTCTGTAACCACCCCGTTTAGTGTACACCGTTAATTATCACCGTCTGATTATCTAGATTAATCAAATCTAACAGACCAGATTAATCTAATGAGATCTCATTGGTGTACTTAGCGATTACAATAGGCGGACGAAAACTCTGCCGCACGACGCCTCCCACCATCGCATCCCATCCCCACAATCCCCGGCACCCGCACTGCAACTATTCCCTGCCCGGTTCTTCCCCAGGCGACAGCCCGCCGATGCCTCTCATCCCCGCACTCGTCGGCAACCCCTGCCCCACAAGGTCCTCGGCGCCCCATAGCCACCTCGCTCGCACCTCCCTGCCCTATCTCTGGCCCCGCAACTGATCCTCTGCTGCCCCATGTAGGCCGCGGCCCCCGCCGATCCTCTTCTGCCGGACACGAGAGCAGGCCGCAGCCCCAGCCGTTCCTCCTCTGCTACTTCAGGTACGCCAGCGCCGAACAGACAGCACGGCCGCCGCTGCCGCCCGCCGCTCCTCATCGTCTGCACCCATGAAGTTGCTGCAATTAAGGTGCCTTAGCGCTCTGCAGATCGAGTGATTTGTAGGATTCGAATTCATTGGATTTTTAATGGTTTCTTAGCACTCTATTTGTGAGGAAATTCATATCAATTTCTGATTAAAATTCTTGTGGTCCTCCAATCTTGGACAGGTGTCACTCCAGTAGGAGGGGCGCTAAGGAAGGCGCATCAGGCACGTTGTTGCGGCGGCCGTGAAGGCCGGAGAAGAGGTGGATGGGTTTCTCACAGTTTCTGTGGCTCGCGGTGTTCATCCGACTCTCTAGAATAACTAGAAGATGAGTTCCCACAATTTCTACATCAAAGGTTGTATCTTTCAGCACTTTGTTATTGGGCGTGCCTACTTACTAATTCTATTTGATAAGTCAACCTGGGAAACTGCGGAATGGTGCTGAATGAAGTTGTTAATATGATTTCTTTTGTGTTTGCTACTGATATATCTCTAAACTTGCATTTCTCTGCTATGTTTGTCTGTCAGAGCTGTTGCTGGATAAGGCTGACGTGCACCAATGTAAACTTCAGATTGAGCTTACAACACGGTGAGGGTTTACCTTGATTCTGCATGATGCCGGACTACCAACATTTCA
Source organism: Aegilops tauschii subsp. strangulata (assembly GCF_002575655.3). Taxonomy (NCBI): domain Eukaryota; kingdom Viridiplantae; phylum Streptophyta; class Magnoliopsida; order Poales; family Poaceae; genus Aegilops; species Aegilops tauschii. Next base: position 522,534,042 of record NC_053039.3, read on the forward strand.
GATTTCACTGCAAGCACATATTTTTCTCTGAACTTTGGAGCTGAATCAAGAGTAACCACTGAGTATTTCAGTTATTTTCCGGCGAGTCATACTACCTCAATTAAACTGCCCCAGCATCATATATTTAGGAATGGAGGTAGTACATCAGACTTAATGCAGATCGACCAGCTGAAAGTTTATTTTTATGATATGTTTATTACTTGGTGATTCCAGCTGATGTACAACAAAAATTGTGTGATCCAGCATGATGTTCTTCCTGTTCTACAGGTTCATTCTAATGATTCTTATTTGCGTTCGGTCACAGGATTGTTCCCTCCAGCTGTTCGATTTGCACATGCGACAATCGAAGTGTGCCTATGTTTGGCTGCCCCGTTCACAGATATACAGGTTGAATTCTTCGTTCTTTATTATAGGCCGGTTCATGTGCTTTGACTTGTGATCTGGGTCGGCGCATCTATTATTTTCGGTCGCAAATGTGCGCTAGCTCATGCCTCTCTTGGGTGATATAATCTTTTTGGGGTTTCTCATAAACTGCAGTGTATGTATTATGCAGATGAACAAAAACCATTCAGGTTCCGCATCCACCCATCAGGTTCTCTATTATACTGCAGGAGGAAATCCTTTCTTATTGACCCTTCAAGCGGTAGTCTTTTAGAGGCAGCTTTTGTGCTTTTCCCTTCCGCTGGAACTGCATGCAGAGTTTGAGTTCATGGAGTGCCTTTGGCCTTCAGAAAGAAGAAGAATAAATGTGTCGTCGTTGATCTTTCTTATGTTCCTAGGTGCATTGTTTTAGGTTATGCCCTCATATGCAGAGATGGAAAATCACACATTTTGCATCCAGCTTTCAATGGGAATAAATTGAATTTTGTTTTGAAGCTTGCCGATGAATCAAGAATATATCTCTGAAAGCTGCTTCTTTTTTGCAAAAAAAAAAGAAGCTGATTTAAGCATCATTGCAATTCAAAACCTACACAGTATTTATTTCTGCATTTATTTGAAGATGAGAATATACTGACTTCAATATCGAGTGTCGATCCATTGTTTTCTGCAGGTAAGTATTATTTTTTATTTCCTAAAAAGGATTTGAATATCATTTTGATCTGTTATTGACTGAGGATCAGCATCTTGTACAGTATGAATTTATGGTTCCTCCTTTTTTTATCTCGGTCCTAAAATGTACAGTATGATTTTATGGAGTGCATTATGCCAATGGATTACTGCATTTTTATGTTAGTTTTTAGACTTTGAATGTAAGGACTATACATAATCTCTTTGACAATCTACGGCAAATCATTTTCTGCACAGAAAATTCAGTACATGCTTCTGTGAATATCTGCAATACAAGAAGCATAATTGTTCTTATATGTTGGCCTGCCGATTGGTATTGGCAGCCTTGCATGCATGTTTTTAAAATTCTTAATCCAAGCGCCACTTCTGTAGTAAATAAGCTGAACCTTGATTTAAATAACTAAATGTTGGTTTGCCGAAGTTTTCTTGTGACCGAACCACTGAATTATGGAACTTCCATTGTGCAGTTTTTACATATGGTCATGCAGTCATTTTGGCTATTTATATGTAACAACACATTGTCCAGTTTGCAAGACGTTCTGTCTATAGGTTCTTCTGTACTTATCTTGTGTTTAATAGGTTTGACTGTTGTTCCTCTACTATACAACTTCATCTTTTAGTATCGACCAATACTTCATAGTCAGTACATGGTTCTTCAATACTGTGGTAACAATTGAGGGGAATATTAGGGCTTTATGTTATCTTACCATAATATCCAATAAAAATGATTCTCTTCTTCAATACCTGTCTAACCAACTCTGACATGTTATTTGTTGGCTTAGCCTGTACTCTTTTCACAGAGAGGTGTCGAGTTGTGATGCAAGGTTTTGCCATGTTGTTGGTGAAAAGATATCGACATCGAAGACTATATACTCGGATCGCATGGCATGTTTAGGAACCATGGCTCTACTACTACTACACATCCACTAGCCATTGTGGTCATCTACTGAAATTTAGTCAAAATCGATATTTGTAAGTTGAAAATTTCTTTTTGGCGGGCTAAAAGGACGGAAGTTGTGCGGGAAGAGACTGTTGTTATTTAAAGCCAATTATTGTTGTTGAGTCACTTCCTCTTTCTCTTGCTGGTATGCGGTTATCCATATGATAACTGTTATTGAAAATGCAACTACCTACCCAAGCTCAGCAAGCATTAACTATTTTTTGTCTTCATAGTTCACTTTTAATCTTCATATTGCAGTATTTATTCAATTATTTAATTTAATGGTCACATTGCAGTATTCCTTGGAACTCTAGACTGACTTGTAGGTGAGTTAATTAGGAATCCATTTCTAATTTCTGGGATGTCCGCAAAGCAACCAAACTTGTGCTGGGCGGGACATTCTTGTTGGCCTTCTATTTGAAGAAGCTCGCTATGTACACCACATGTCAGAGTGGTTGTTCCCCTACTCCATAGGGATGTGATACTCAGAGGCGTTGGTTGAGACGATGACGACGGCAAAAGAGATAGATGATTATGAGAAGTTAGACTTGTAAGAGAATAATCATATTACTAACAATAGATGTAGATCTTGAGTAGATAGAAACATTAAATAGTGATTGTAACCAAGTACTTGAACATGTTATTCAAGATTTATAGAATAAAAAGGGCACTAATGGTTTGAAACATGAATGCAATACCTTTTCTTTGGTGAAAAATCAACTTTTTGTATACAATAATTCATTTTAAATATTTCTTGCTGCTATCATATTATCCTTTTACATACGAATTTTCACATATAATTTTCATATTAGTCTAGACGTGCGTTGCACGTGCACACTTACTAGTGGAGAAAAACGAACGAAGCGAGAAAACAGCACCATCACAAGCGTATACTGGTAGATCTAAAACGTACGACAACAATCGACAACAATACGATCACCACAACCATGTACAAGTAGATCTAAGGGAGAGGGCGAACAAAAAAAAACGTTCGACAACATGCACGGAACGCCAAATCTAAGCATGAATAGGGTCGGAGACCCACTTCGCATGGAAAACAGAACACACTGCAGGCGTATACACTGTGGTAGATCAATGACTTAGCTAGCGCCGACAAGAGAAAAACGTAGGACAACATGCAGGGAACGCCAGATCTGGACAAGAACTACTAGCTAGTACGATGATACGCAGGGAGGGGGAGGGGGTTGGGGGTGGCAGCTCACATCGTAGTGGAAGAGGTTTTTGTTGGCGACGTTGACGAGGAAGTGGTTGGCGCGGATCATCACCGTCTTGCCGACAGTGCCGGCGCTGGGCCGCGCGGGGTGGGCGAGCACCTTCTTGGACACCGGCGCGAGTTCCACCTCGGGGGCCTTCTCCGCCTCGGGCTGGCCCTCCTGCGTTGCCGCGACCGCCGCCGTGGCGGGCGGCGCCAGCGCGGTCTCCGTGATGAAGAGCTTCTGCTCGAGCTCCTTGGCGACGGCCGCGGGGGTCGGCGGAGCGGGAGCGGGGGCGGAGACGCGGGCCGGCTGTAACGGGGTCGCGGCGGGCGAGGCGCGGACGGTGGCCGGCGTGGGCGAGGGCGCGCGGGTGGTGACCGCGGGCGAAGGCGCGCGGACGGTGGCGTAGGGTACCGGCCCGGGGTTGCGGACGACGACGCCGTGCTGGTAGGCGCCCTGGTGCGGCCCCGTGGCGTTGGGGTTGTCGGCCAGCACGGGCGCCGTCGCGGCGGGGCGAGGCGCTGAAGACGCGCGCGGAGGCCGCCAGCCCGTGGCCCCACGCCCTCCTCCCGCCGGCGCGCCCCGGCCTCCGCCTCCGCGGTAGGCCATGGCGGGAGGGAGAGCGCGGTGGTGGTGGTGGGAGGGCTAGGCTACGGTAAGTGGATTGGAGAGGAAGAAAGGAGCGAGGAGGCGTGGGAGGGAGCGGATGAGGGCGGTGATGAGTTGGTGGGGATCGGCGCGGCCGGGGCGGCTTTCAGGGGCGAGGCAGTGTGTGACGAGCGGGCAAAACCCTAGCCCAGCGGGGGGGTGAGCGCATGGCGTGGTCCGTGCGTGGGGGAGGGAGGGAGATGTGGGCCGAATTTCGTGATTCTGTAAGGATCGGCGTGTAAAAGGGCGTCGTCCAGAGGAGAAATATCTGGGTTCGCTTCGGGTGCGCGGATCAGAACGCGCGCGCGGGGGGGCGGCCCCGGAAATGCGCCGCACGCGAGGGGCCTTTCTGCAAACTGCGCGGCTGTGCCGTGCGCGCCTGGCTTGCTTTACCAAAAGTAACCATGGTAGAGCGGGAGTGGTAACCGCGGTTGGGTTTGGGTCAGGTGCAAACGGCACTGTACACGGGGGTTTCGAATCTCGTTTCAAATTGTGTAGCCGCTGGTGCGGTTCCGATCGACGGAGAATGATTGAGCCGGTGGAAAATCTTTGATTTTTTTTTTGGTACAGGCACTTTCTTGATCTTTGGTTTTATTTGGTACCACATTTATTTAATTAAAGAGTAAGTATGTGTGCGAAAACAATTTATTCTGATGCATTGGTACAACCCAGTGTTTGTGCCGTCTCTCCTTGGTCTGTTGGTTATCGAGTGAAATTTCTACGTACACAACTATCCACATAATAAATAGACTTTTCTCACCCGAGAATGATTTCAAAATGGCAACATCATCACAAATAGAGCTTATTTGGAAAGTGTTTTTAGTTACTTCTAATCCGGGTAGATGCTTCCAATACACCTTTATTGGATGAATAGTAATGTGAACTGTGTCCTAAAAAAAATGTTGTGAGGTCTCTTGCACCAAACTATCTCGCAGCTGGGTTGCCTGGCCAACCACTCCGCATCAACTAACTACGAACCGCTGACTTGCTCTCTCTTTCCCCATCCCTCTGTCTAGCGTAGTGGCATATTCAAAAGCTTGGCACGGGAGTGTTAAATTCTGACATCTTCCTTCCTCTCTCCTTCGCCGGTGTTGCCAACCGTGATGGGGGAGGAAGGAGGGTGTGTCTTTACAGGCTGAGACGGTTTCTTGGGCCACATTATCTCGCAACTACATGCTGGCTAGCCAATCCACTCTGCGTCAACCAACTACGAGCTACCGACTTTATAATCTCTTTCCCCTTCCCTATATCAAAACTGGAAAATTCGTCTTTGCCGAGTGCCAAGCTCCCACTCACGGGCACACGGAAAAACAACTGTGTGCCAAGGACATGACTCGGCAATAGAGTGTACTCTGTGTAATCCTTCGTCCGCCGAGAGCCGTCGGTAAAACAAAAGGACTCGACGAATAACCCTTCTGTCGAGCCACGTGGAACGGCCGTTCGGGATTTTCATTGGTTCATATACTGATGGGGACCTCATATTATAGAACTTGTCTCATACAATGACGAGCCTCCTCAAATTAGCTTTAGGTCTTCATTAGCAAGCAAATTGGATGCACCTGCACTAGCCCAGAGGAGAGCTTTCATTCAAACATAGCTCCATGTGCATTGTAGTTGCATGGCAATCCAAACTCCTCGCATTAATATTAAGAGAAAAGTATGTTTTTGGTCCCTCAAGTTCTCACAAAGTATAGACTTGGTCCCTCAAGATTTTTTGGTATATATTTGGTCCCTCAAGTCTCAAAACCGGATAAGCTTGGTCCTAAACCAGATTTTGAGCATGTTGACCGGTTTTGACCGCCACAAAACCGCTCGATGAACAGTAAATTCGAAAAAAAAACTTCAAAAAAATCTGAAATTATTTGGGGTCGAATATGGTTACATGCGCAAGATGCGAACAAAATTTCGGGCTCTTTCGGCACTCGAGGAGCTCGTGGCAAAAAAATCTGCCTGATGAATAGTAAATTCGAAAAAAATCAAAACAAAATAAAAAATCCTGCAAATTTTTGGGGTCCAATATGCTTATGTGCGCAAGGTGCGACCAAAATTTTGTTGTGAGATGACATCGGACGGGCTCTAGCAAAATTTTATCATTTTTTTGAAGTTTTCTTTTTCAAATTTACTATTTATCGGGCGGTTTTGTGGCGGTCAAACCCGGTCAATGTGCTCAAAATCTGGTTTAGGACCAGACTTATCCGGCTTTGAGACTTGAGGGACCAAACGTATACCAAAAAATCTTGAGGGACCAAGTTTATACTTTGTGAGAACTTGAGGGACCAAAAACATACTTTTCTCTAATATTAATTATAAAGTCTTCTTCGTGGCCTAATTATCAGTTGCATTGATGCAATATTTTCTTTGTTTTCGACTTTTTGAAACCCCAACATTGCACTCTCATGCCAATGATTAGGGCATGGAACCTAGACTTGTGCTCATATTCTATTCTAAATTGTGTGATTGGTTGAAATAGCGCATAAAAGAAACAATTGTTTGTATTTGATCTTGTCTCAAGGGTTGGGCTTGAAGTGATTGCCATGTTAAACATTATTTGTGCTAAAGGTAATCACCGTGTTTTCCATAATTATGGACATTCCTTCTAAACCTTTGGCAATGATATTTTTGACTCGATCAATTTGATTATCAAAGAACATGTTGGGAATTCTTTTATATGCATCAGGTAGTTTAATATTGTTAAATACAAACCATTGTCACGCATCTTTATTATTGATAAAGACTCGAAACCTTAGCTAACGCAGTGACCGCATTACATGCACGTACATGGGAGAGTGGGTGGCTAGGGTTCTAAATTTCATGGTTCCGTCCGGAATCATGCGTAAAAAGGTTGTCGTCCGTAGGAGAATTGTCCGACTCCGCTTGGGTGCATGGATGACAGTGTGTGGCGGTCTCGGAAAATGTGCGGCGGCGCGAGGGCCTTTCTGTGAGTGAGTATACCTAGTTGCTTTTGTAAGCATGGTTCCGAAAATGATAACCACGGGTGGGTCAGGTGTAAACGGTATTGTAGACAGGAGTTTCAAATTTCGATTCGATTTCTGGCTAGCTAGCTACAGGTTGCGACTCGGGACGTTTCCATATCATACGGACAATCTTAATTTTAGTTAAAAATTTCATAAGTATGTGTGCAGAAATAATAAAAACCGGTGCATTTATAGAACTAATATTCTTTTTTAGCTGGGATAGAATTAATAGTTGCCTCTGTTGGACACACTTATTACACATATCCACATAACTAACGCAGCCTCTGTTTTTATTTACTCCACATATTAATTTTGTCTAATGTCAAACTTTCTAAACTTTTATCAAGGTTGTAGAAAAAAATCAACATATACACAAATCAATATCACTAGCTTCACCATTGAACATATTTTCAAGTTATAGGGATTTGCCATAGTAAATGTTCATATTGTTTCCTATAAACCTGGTCAAACTTTAGGTCAAAGTTAATAAGCGGACGAGTTTCCCCTATGGCGTGGCTAGGGTTCTTTCCTCCATGGCCTAGGGTTTGGACGAACGTGTGGCGGTCGTCTCCTCCGACAACCCATGTGTGATGTTTTCGGACGCCGGTCTACAACCAGCTGCGACGGTGTGGCCATTGGAAATTCTAATATAGGTGAATTTTTACCAGCTCGAACTGAACGATGAAGTCTTTGACGATGTTGAGATAGATGAGGATGATCCAGCATTCAACTATAGTGTTCATTGGCTTGCCCTAGCTAGATTTCATACAGAGAAGTCATCTAGTCAACCGCTTTCTATAGAGATATGAGAGATGCGTGTAGCCCGACGGAGGAAGTCAGATTCCGCCCGACAGGACCGAATTTTTTAACTGTCCAAGCATCTTGCCTGGGGGATTGGGAGCACAAATTTGTTATTCATAAACTGGGTGGTCTTGATGTGCCCATATGATGGATTTACCAAAGCTTAGGGAGGTGACCATTGTTTACATGCCAGTTTAGCTACAAATTCATAAGCTCCTGGATGGTATTGCTAGAAAGATCTCATGCATAAAATGTTAAAAGGGAGTAGATTTACATTATATGGAGCTCCTTACCTTTTATCTAGTTCATTTTTAGCAACGACATTATATGGTTTATTCCTCTAGACTCGACACAGACCAAATAGTGTGACCTAGTACGAATTGTGTCCCAAGACCGATGACGCGGTTATTCGAACAGATTTACACTCTACAGACGTCACGCACTTAACCCACACTATGGAGCTCCTGGCCTCGTACTTTAGTACATGTTCCCATCAGGTGGACCGGTGCTGCTCCAACAAATTATTTTTTAAATTAGACCATGGTAGTTTTTGTTGTAGTTAGCATGGCATTTTAATTAAATTTTTTTGCGGGTGCAATTAACTAGACCATGGCAAGAAAATTATTTAGACCATGTTAATTAGTGGTTATTCCTTAGATCTAGGCACTTTTGTCAGTTAGATCATGGAAAAAAATTCTATTAATTAGATCATGGCATTTTCACTATTTTTAACCATGGTATCGTAGTTAGGCCAACTCCACCGCGCGACCCCAAACGGACGTCCGTTTTGTCCGGTTTCTGTCCGTTTGGGTAGGGCAATGGGGTCGTGTCCAGGCTTGTCCTGGGATGCGGTGGCCGTGTGCCCAACGCGCGGACGCATCCCGGCCGCATCCTGTCCGCGTACTTTTTGTATGCAAGTCCTTAAACTTTTTTTCATCATTCATTCTTGGTACATGAGAACACATCACCAAATTTTGACTAGAAAAGCAAGACCAAAGAAAACAAGAACCACAAGAATACATTTTAGAAGATATCCAACTTCCATAACTGCTCCTGTAAGTTGGATTAGTGCCTTCTCGATGCATTCATTGTTGATCTGCGGAGGAGCCACCTCCATCTTGCGTGTTTCTTTCTTCTTATTCGAGCCTAAAGAAGTAGAGGTTGCTTCCTCGCATCTAGTCTCGTGTCTAGCCTCTAATCTAGCAACAAGTGCACTTGTCTCATCTACAGCCTCAATGCTAGCTAAAAGTGCACGAACATCTACTAAATTGTGCTCTATCAATATATCAATGTACTCTTCTTCCCAATACCAAAACTTGCATCCATTCTACACAACAAAATTTGAAGTTAGCGCAACTTGTCAAACCTAGAGCACAAACCGAAGCTAAAAAAAGCACATACCCCATCGTTTAAGCACTTGATGAACACCCATCTAGGATGTTCCGGCGTTGTAGACACGCGGCGCACGACCATCTTTACGCAATGGTCGCACTTAATGAGCGGCAACGGTGCGCCGACGAGCTTTTGGGCTAGCACCGAGCCCGGCCGACCGCCATTCGTGTATCTGCCGGCGGACCACCGATGATGTAGATCCGAGCGGCTAGAGGAGGAGCCACTGCCTGCATGTGGCCTTGCGGCCCTGCCATGGCCTTCCGGCCCGGTGCCCGGCCAGTCCATGGCGTGGCGCGGCCTCCCACAGCCGGGCGAGCTCAAAACCGACCGGATCCGGTCCAAATCCGGCCGGTGGGTGCGCAAAACAGGTGGCCGTGGTTGGGTAGCTCGGGGGCGCTGAGGGGAAGGGGCGGGGCGAGTGCGCGTCCGAGCTGCACAGCTACAATGGCAGCGGCGTCGGCGAGGGAAGAGTGGGGAAGGGTGAAGAAGAATGGAGGGCGTGCGGCCGGAGGGAGGGAGGGGGCGGATAGAAAAATACGCCCTTGTGCCACCGACGGGCGGGCCAAGGGAGGACACGCGCAGACGGCCCGAGCGTCCGCGTGCTGTCTGTTTCACCCCAAAGCGGCGCAAACTTGGGCAGGGGATGGGTCGAAAGCGGACACAAAACGGACAAAAGTCCGTTTGCGTCCGCGCGCTGGGCCGTCTGGTTCGTCCGTTTTACCCCAAACAGACGCGCGCGGACAGGATGGGGTCACGCGGTGGAGTTGGCCTTATCATGGAATAGTACCATGGTGAATTTCTTGTCTCGGAATTATTTGGTCTTCCTTCCTTCATTCATTCATTCCCTTTGGTTGTATAAGAGCACGAGAGAGGGCAACGGCATGCATGCAGCGCCCATCGCCTCGCCAATGGAAGGCCGAGAGAGGGGACCAGGTGATCACAGGCGAGGAGGAGAGGTGCGCATCATCTGGTGCATGCATGCATGCAATGGCCGAGCCGAGACGGCTGGCCCGCGCTGCGGAGCAAAGGCTGGGTGAAGTGGAGTTTGGTGGGTCCCCACGCCAGCCGGCGACTCCCAGCTTGATCCGCATGACCCCACCCAATCCCGATGGATAAAATATTGTGGGGGAGGGGGCGAAGACACCTGTCCCTGCCTGCTCCTCTTTCTCTCTCCCTCGGTCTCCAGTCCACAGCATATAGAAAGCCAAGCAGGGTCCGCCCGTCCGGTCCGGTCCGGTCTGCTGCTTCTGGCAGAGCCGTTTCGAGTCACCGATCCGCCTAGCCTAGGCGGCAGCAGCAGCAGGTGCGGTCCGGTGCATGCGCTCGCCATCTCCACCTCCACGGACGCCCCTGCCACGCACACATCCATCCCTCCCTCCCTCCCGCGGAGCGCGTACGATCCACGCCACCTCCATCTCTCTCTCTTTCCCTGGCCGCCCGCGCAGATGGACAGGAACGTACGCACACGCACGTCACGGCGCCGCAGCCCACGCACCTCGCTGCGCGGCTTGCTTTAGCTTTGCTTTCGCCCGGCCGGCCGGAGCAGCTCGCAGCGCAGATCAGGGCACGGGTCGGAGGGCGCAGGCCGTGCATGTCCCCCGCCGGGCCACGTCCTTTTCCTCTCCACCAACACTTTCCCTCTCTCGCATTCCCGTTGCACCGGAACGGCTACTGCGCGCAGCGGGCGTACGTGTGTTTCCTCTCTTCCACGCTCGCTCGCGCGCGCGCCAGCCCGGCTCGGCCGTCGATCGGATCACGCGCCCGTCATGCCCGCACCGGTCACGTATCGCCCTCAGACCTTGTGTACATGCATGACTGTACCGTATGCATGGCCACTCCCGTGCACCTGCCTTCTAGTCGTGGCTCAAGGTTTCAAAACCCACGTAACATGCATATACTCCCCTCCTGCCACGTACTCTACGCCCAACGATTGTTAAAACCCACTCATATTTCATATTTGCCTTCATCGCGTCCAGTTCAAAGCACGCCAAGTATTCTTCTTACTTCCTTTAGCCGTCAAAAAATTCAGTAATCGCATTTAATGTACCAGTGATGACTATACCAGGCAAGGAGTACAGAACAAGGACCATGCACTAGTAGAAAACAGGGCTTTCGTTCGGGCATGGCAAGCCCATTAGTCCCGGTTCAGTCACGAACCGGGACCCATGGGGCCATTCGTCCCGGTTCGTGAGCCCAGGGGCCGGCCGGGGCCTTGTGGGCATTGGTCCCGGTTCGTATGGACCCATTTGTCCCGGTTCTAGGCACGAACCGGGACCAATGGTCCTCGCTCCTGGCCCACAATCATTGGTCCCGGTTCTTGGCTCGAACCGGGACAGAAGGCTGAGCTTTAGTCCCGGTTTCTACCACGAACCGGGACAAATGAGTTGCCTATATATACCCCATCGCCACAGCAGAGCACTCCACAGTGCTCTGTTTTTTCTGGCCGGCGAGGGGAGGGCATTTGGGTGCTCTAGCTCACCTCCTATACACATGAGGTGTTCGATGAAATGTCCGAGCCATACTAGTTAATCTTTCTCCTCTCGAAACTCGACCTCCGAGCTCCATTTTCCCCGAGATTTGTCTAGGTTTAGCGGTCCGTCACGTCCCGTCCCCGTCTTCACCGCCGTCGATCGCCCGCGCCGATCTCGTCGCCAGCACCACCGTGGTGAGCCTCTTGTTCTTATCTTCTTTCTGAAAGAAAGAAAAATTCTTACTTTAGATAGATACTTGTCTAATTTTGTTACTTTTATTATTCTTTCTTATTACATAGTGCGACGGTTTTGGTATCCGCCCCCGTCGGCCCTCGTCCTGTCTATGATTCGGATGTGGTATATATTATCTTTTTATAACTATTTGGTTCATTTATTGTTTATGACAAATATGCCGACCAACGTGACATAGATTTTATTTATCTAGGAGGTGGTTGAACCGGAAATTCCAACCGACCCTATTGTCGAGAGGTTAAATTTAGTTGAAGAAGAAAACAATTACTTAAAGGAAAAAATAAAAAAAAATTGAGGAGGAGAAGATGATATTGGAGTTGCATGTTGCGGATGTCGTCGATGATCACAAGATCAAGATGGATGCAATGCGCTTGAAGATTAGAAAGATTAGAAAATATGTCATTCATACCGAGGCTTGGTATCATTATGCCGTTGGATCAATTGTTACCTTGGTTGCGATTATGATCGCATTTGTTTTCGCATTGAAATGTTTTACATAGTTTCAATGTATGGTTTAATTAATTAGATGCTCTGGAGAGCTATATGTTGTTAGATGAAAACTATGTATGTACTTTGGTTTTAATGTGACGATGAGCTTCTATTAATTTGGTCACTTAATTATCTATTCATGATGTTCTGTAATGATTTTTGACACACTTAATTATATATAATGCACGCAGATGAACCGGCAATGGATGTACGGTGACAGACACACCTCCGAGTACATTAAGGGCTTGCATGATTTTCTCGAAGTGGCTGAGGCAAACAAGCAGAATGGTTTTATGTGTTGTCCATGCCCTATATGTGGGAATACGAAGTCTTACTCTGACCGGAAAATCCTTCACACCCGCCTGCTTTACAAGGGTTTCATGCCACACTATAATGTTTGGACGAGGCACGGAAAAATAGGGGTTATGATGGAAGACGGCGAAGAAGAAGAGGACGATGACAACTATGTGCCCCCTGAATACGGTGATGCTGCAACGGGGGAAGCTGCTGAAGATCAAGAGGAACCAGACGATGTGCCCAATGATGCTGCAAGGGGGAAGCTGCTGAAGATCAAGAGGAACCAGTGCCCCATGATGATGATCTCCGCCGGGTCATAGTCGATGCAAGGACGCAATGCGAAAGTCAAAAGGAGAAGCTGAAGTTCGATCACATGTTAGAGGATCACAAAAAAGGGTTGTACCCCAATTGCGAAGATGGCAACACAAAGCTCGGTGCCGTACTGGAATTGCTGCAGTGGAAGGCAGAGAATGTTGTGCCTGACAAAGGATTTGAGAAGCTATTGAAAATATTGAAGAAGAAGCTTCCAAAGGATAACGAATTGCCCGACAGTACATATGCAGCAAAGAAGGTCGTATGCCCTCTAGGATTGGAGGTGCACAAGATACATGCATGCCCTAATGACTGCATCCTCTACCGCGGTGCGTACAAGGATCTGAACGCATGCCCGGTATGCGGTGCATTGCGGTATAAGATCAGACGAGATGACCCTGGTGATGTTGACGGCGAGCCCTCCAGGAAGAGGGTTCCTGCGAAGGTGATGTGGTATGCTCCTATAATACCACGGTTGAAACGTCTGTTCAGAAACGAAGAGCATGCCAAGTTGATGCGATGGCACAGTGAGGACCGTAAGAAAGACGGGAAGTTGAGAGCACCCGCTGACGGGTCACAGTGGAGAAAAATCGAGAGAAAGTACTGGGTTGAGTTTGCAGCTGACCCAAGGAACGTATGGTTTGGTTTAAGCGCGGATGGCATTAATCCTTTCGGGGAGCAGAGCAGCAATCACAGCACCTGACCCGTGACTCTATGTATGTATAACCTTCCTCCTTGGATGTGCATGAAGCGGAAGTTCATTATGATGCCAGTTCTCATCCAAGGCCCTAAGCAACCCGGCAACGACATTGATGTGTACCTAAGGCCATTAGTTGAAGAACTTTTACAGCTGTGGAATGGAAACGGTGTACGTACGTGGGATGAGCACAAACAGGAGGAATTTAACCTGCACGCGTTGCTGTTTGTAACCATCAACGATTGGCCCGCTCTCGGTAACCTTTCAGGACAGACAAACAAGGGATACCACGCATGCACGCATTGTTTAGATGACACTGAAAGTATATACCTGGACAAAAGCAGGAAGAATGTGTACCTGGGCCATCGTCGATTTCTTTCGACCAACCATCAATGTCGAAAGAAAGGCAAGCATTTCAAAGGCGAGGCAGATCACCGGAAGAAGCCCGCCATGCGTACCGGTGATCACGTACTTGCTATGGTCAATGATTTACACGTAATCTTTGGAAAGGGTCCCGGCGGACTAGCTGTTCCGAATGACGCTGAGGGACACGCACCCATGTGGAAGAAGAAATCTATATTTTGGGACCTACCCTACTGGAAAGAGCTAGAGGTCCGCTCTTCAATCGACGTGATGCATGTGACGAAGAACCTTTGCGTGAACCTGCTAGGCTTGTTGGGCGTGTATGGGAAGACAAAAGATAAACCTAAGGCACGGGAGGACCTGCAACGTTTGCACGAAAAAGACGGCATGCCTCCGAAGCAGTATGAAGGTCCTGCCAGCTACGCTCTTACGAAAGAAGAGAAAGAAATCTTCTTTGAATGCCTGCTCAGTATGAAGGTCCCGACTGGCTTCTCGTCGAATATAAAGGGAATAATAAATATGCCAGAGAAAAAGTTCCAGAACCTAAAGTCTCATGACTGCCACGTGATTATGATGCAACTTCTTCCGGTTGCATTGAGGGGGCTTCTACCGGAAAACGTCCGATTAGCCATTGTGAAGCTATGTGCATTCCTCAATGCAATCTCTCAGAAGGTGATCGATCCAGAAATCATACCAAGGCTAAGGAGTGATGTGGCGCAATGTCTTGTCAGTTTCGAGCTGGTGTTCCCACCATCCTTTTTCAATATCATGACGCACGTCCTAGTTCATCTAGTCGACGAGATTGTCATTCTGGGGCCCGTATTTCTACACAATATGTTCCCCTTTGAGAGGTTCATGGGAGTCCTAAAGAAATATGTCCGTAACCGCGCTAGGCCAGAAGGAAGCATCTCCATGGGCCATCAAACAGAGGATGTCATTGGGTTTTGTGTTGACTTCATTCCTGGCCTTAAGAAGATAGGTCTCCCTAAATCGCGGTATGAGGGGAGACTGACTGGAAAAGGCACGCTAGGAGCGGACTCAATAATATGCAGGGACGGGCATTCTTGGTCTCAAGGACACTACACAGTTCTACAGAACTCTACCTTGGTGACCCCGTATGTCGATGAACACAAGAACAGTCTGCGCTCCAAACACCCGGAGTAGTGTGACGTCTGGATTACATGTGAACACATCAGGACTTTCAGCAGTTGGTTGGAAACACGTCTCAGAGGTGACACCACTATTTGTGATGAGTTGTACTCGTTGTCCAGGGGACCATCTTCGACTGTATTGACTTACAAAGGATACGAGATAAATGGGAATACATTTTACACGATCGCCCAAGATCAAAAGAGCACCAACCAAAACAGCGGTGTCCGCTTTGATGCAGCAACCGAGAGGGGAAAGGACACATATTATGGTTACATAATGGACATATGGGAACTTGACTACAGACATGATTTTAAGGTCCCTTTGTTTAAGTGCAAATGGGTCAATCTGTCAGGAGGCGGGGTACAGGTAGACCCACAGTACGGAATGACAACAGTGGATCTGAACAATCTTGGGTACACTGACGAACCGTTCGTCCTAGCCAATGATGTGGCACAGGTTATCTATGTGAAGG
Organism: Aegilops tauschii subsp. strangulata; assembly: GCF_002575655.3. NCBI lineage: Eukaryota > Viridiplantae > Streptophyta > Magnoliopsida > Poales > Poaceae > Aegilops > Aegilops tauschii. The sequence continues at coordinate 522,549,588 of NC_053039.3, forward strand.
ACATGTCTACCAGACCGAGGAAAAGAAAAGATAAGGAAGCGAATACATCATACGATGAGCCAAAGCGCTACATAGTTCTTTCAGGAAAAAGGGACATTGTGGGAGTGGAGGACAAGACAGACATGTCTGAAGATTATGAAAAGTTTCATGAAATTCCTCCCTTCAAAGTCAACGCTGACCCAAGCATCCTGATAAACGATGAAGATTATCCATGGTTACGGCGCAATAAGCAAATGGCACAAGCGAAGAAAAAGTGAAGACTTTCTCCCGCAACTATTATGATGATACCATGCCAACTTTGTAATAGACGAGTATGATACCATTGTCCGTTTTGTACAAGAAGTGCATCTAGTTTTTGCCGTAACCCTCTCAACTTTCTTGCACATGCTATGTGGATGAAATGATGATACCATGCCAACTTTCAACCTTTTCAGAGTTCATTTGAAATGCTTTTCAATTTTAGGGTCTTATAGCTCAAAATAATTAGTAAATGCATGAAAAATAACAGGCCAAAAATTAAAAATTATGCCACCTACTGGGCCACCACGGCCTGAATACGATTAGAAACCCGTCCATGGGCCAGGATTCAGGCCCGCAGAAGGCCCAGTAGGCCCACAGGCATGTACAGAGAGGTTAGGCCCGTAAGCCTGCTTTAGAGAGGAGCTCGACAGCTCAGGCGCACCGCACCTTATAAACAGGTGCGGCTCTCTCTTAGCTAGCGAGGTGGGACTAAACTCACCACCACGCCGCTGTGCAAGGCCATTGGTCCCGGTTGGTGGCACGAACCGGGACCAATTCCATCCTTTGGTCCCTGTTGGTGCCACGAACCGGTACTAATGAGGCTGTGGTCCCACGAGCACCTTTAGTACCTGTTCGTGGCACGAACCGGTACTAGAGTTTCTTACTAGCTAAGCAGTTTTTTAGTCCCACCTTGCTAGCTGAGAGGCACTAGGAGCGGTTTATAAGCCCTGAGTGCAGAGACGATGAAGAAGAGGCGCAATGCTCACGTTGCTTAGCTTCAAGCCTTGAGGAATAAGGTAGACCGCATCGAGCTATGTGCAGTGCAGTCTACACTATTCCGAAAGGCTTGAAGCAAATCAACGCGCATTGCGCCTCTTTTTTATTTTTAATCATTAAAAGCAAAAAGAATTTTCATAAAGAACTTTTTTTGATAGAAACTTTAATAGCAGAAAGAATTATCATAAAGTAAAATAAATAAGTAATTAAAAACAAAATAAAATAAAATAAATAAGTATTTTGTTGTAAGTAGAAACAAAACAAAATAAATATAGCAAAAAAGAAAACAAAAAAACTAAATACATCAAAAAGAATTTTCATAAAGAACTAATGGCACTAATAGAAAGTTTATATTTTTTCTAAAACTAATGGCACTAACAGACAGTTTATAATTTTGCTGACCTAAAAGCAAAAAGAATTAAAAAATAAAGCAAAAAACAAAAGAAAATAAATAATGCAAAAAACAGAACCAAAAAACTGGATTTTTTTTTAAAAAACTGCCACCTATTGGGCCACCACGGCCTGAATACGACTAGAAACCCAACCTGGGCCAGGATTCAGGCCCGCAGAAGGCCCAATAGGCCCACAGACAGCACAGTGTGACATTAGGCCCGTAAGCCTGCATTTGAGAGGAGCTCGAGAGGGCAGCCGCAGTGGGGCTTATAAACCACTCCGAGCCCCTCTCAACTAGCGAGGTGGGACTAAGCTTTTGGCCGCGGGCAGCGCAAGGCCTTTGGTCCCTGTTGGTGGCACCAACCGGGACCAATGCCCCCCCTTTAGTCCCGGTTGGTGCCACCAACCGGGACCAAAGGCCGCCGCTTCCCGCCCTTTGGGCTGCTGAAAAGGGACCTTTGGTCCCGGTTGGTGCCACCAACCGGGACTAAAGGGTGGCATTCGTCCCGGTTTGTGCGTTGAACCGGGACCAAAGGCTTTGCTATATAAGCCAGCACTTAGGAAATTTTCAGATTTCCATCGCCAGTTGCCCCCGACGCCACCAGGCTGCCCGTGCTCGCCGTCGCCGCCCGCTCCTCGTCGCCGTCGCCCCGTGCCCTTGCCTCGACGGGTCGCCGCCCGGTGCTCGTCGCCGACGCCCTGCCCCCACGCGTCGCCCCGCCTCGTGCTCCCCTGCTCGCGCGCGCCGCCTCGGCGCCCCGAGCCCCCTGCCCGGCCCGCGCGTGCTCGCCGACGCCCTCGCCGCCCCCGCCCCGTCCCCCCCCCCCCACGCTCCGGCGCCCTCGCCGCCCCCGCCGTCGCCATCGCCCTAGCCGCCCCCGCTGTGAGAGCCGCCGCCCCGACTCTGTTTTTTATTAGTTAATTGTTTTTTGATCATATTATATATAATGTATATGTGTATGTATGTGGCTATATGTTTTTGTTCATATGTGGCTATATGTTTTTTTTATTAGTTTAATTTTTTTGTTCATATGTGATGTATATGTGTATGTGGCTATAATGTATATGTGAACAAAAAAAATTTGTATGTATGTAGATGTTCAAAATGTATGAATATATATGTCAAAAATGTTTTTTTGTTCATAGAAAGTTTTTTGTTCATATATAGAAAGTTTTTATATATGACAATGGATATATATTCGATATATATGAGAAATGATGATCCACATGGAAAAGTTTTATATATGCAGAAGTTACAATTTTAGATAAATAAGAAGAGGAAAGAAAGAAGAAGAGGAGAGGTAGAAGAGGAGAAATAAATAAGAAGAGGAAAAAAGTAGAAAAAGAATCTTTTTTTCCTTTCTTCTTCTCCTCTTTTTTTCTTCTTTTTTTTCTTCAATCCTCTCCTCTATTCCTTTCTTCTTCTCCTCTTTTTATTTCTTCGTTTTCTTATGTTTTATCGGGTCTGTCGTCGTCGATATATACCCCTCCCGATAACTTCAACACGAGGGGGGATAACTTCAACACGAGGGGGGGTCGATATACCCCCTCCCCGATAACATTATTTTCCCGTGTATGTATGTTGTCGTTGTCGATATTACCCCCTCCCAATAACTTCAACACGAGGGGGGGTCGATATACCCCCTCCTCGATAACATTATTTCCCCGTGTATGTATGTCGTCGTTGTCGATATAAAACCCCCTCCCGATAACTTCAACACGTGGGGGGGGGGGTCGATATACCCCCTCCCCGATAACATTATTTTCCCGTGTATGTATGCCGTCGTCGTCGATATATATAACTCCCTCCCAGATAACTTTGACATGATGGACGGTCGATATGTATACCCCCTCTCGACCGTGATAACTATACCACGGGAGCACCCCCCCGGCCCTCTCGCTCGACCAAAACTCTCGAGGACACCCAAACCCTAGAAAAAAAACGATGTCGGTCTCCTACCCCCTCCCGCCGCGCCCCTACCCTTGAAGCGTTGCCTAGGCCACCCCAAACCCGGAATAAGCTAGGTCTACGTTTGCACTAATATATCCACCTGCTGTCATGTTTGTGTAATAATTGCCATGTTGTAATATTTGCAGAAACAATGGAGCACGGACGAGATGAGCAAGCAGAAGCGGTGTTGGGGGACATAATCTTAGCCGGAGGTGATATCTTGCGTATCTTAACGCCAATGATGGTCTGGAAGAATAGGGTGAAGAAGCAGGCTACGGTGATCGAGGAGTGGAGGAGGAAAGACATGATTATGATGGCTCCGGTGACCCAATGCTGGTGCAAGAAGGAGCCCATGGTGACGGCTCCGGTGACCGAACAGAGTCCGGCCAGGTAAATATATTAGTTAAGCCTGTGCTGACTAGCTAATTGATGCATTCATTGTTTTGGTATGTACACATATTAATTAACACTCGTCTTTCTTCTTTTTTCTAGCCCTCCGGATCGAGCGCAACTGCGGTAAAGAGACGAGGCCCGAAGAGAAAGTTGCGCTCGGATGAAAGGTTTGAGATCACAGCAATCGCGCGCGACGGCCAACCGATTGAACCCCTCCGGACAAAGGATGCTTTTGCTGCTCAGTGCGGGGTTCTAGTTAGGGACAAGATCCCGATCAGCATCCACCAATGGTATAAGCCTAAGAAGGAAGACCCTGAGGTGTCTTATGTCAATGATATGCAGAAAGATGATCTTTGGACTGAGCTGAAGGCAAATTTCACCCTACCGCCAGAGGAGGATCCGGAGAAGCCAGTTATAGAGCAATTAATCAAGTCTCATGCTCTTAAGAAGATGGCAGACCTATTCAGGAGGTGGAAGAATGAGCTGAAAACGTTTGTCGACAAAGAAGAGACACCAGAATTCATCGGCCGGTATGAGAAGATCAGAGATCACTGGCCCGCATTTGTGGCCCACAAGACATCGGAAAAGAGTAAGAAGATGTCAGCGACAAACAAGAAGAATGCTGCGAAGAAGAAGCTTCACCATCGCACGGGGTCAGGTGGCTACCTCAAAGCCCGGCCTAAGTGGGCCAAGTCTGAGAGGGATCATCTTGATAAAGGGATCGAACCAGAGACAATGAACTGGCCAGACCGTTGCCGGACTTGGTTCTTCGGGGCTGGCGGAACCGTGGACCCTGTATCAGGGAGGTGTCGTTGGACGGACGAGCAACTTGCAATACCCGTCAAGAAGCTTAAGCACTATATTGATGCAGCGCAGCGAGGGACGTTCGTTCCAGACAGAGAGAACGACGAGCTCACAATGGCCCTCGGGAATCCTGAGCACCCTGGACGGACACGAGGCACGCCAGGCTCCGTTCCGTGGAAGGCTGGTTTTTCGGACGCGGGCGGTTACAAAACCCAGGAGAGGAGGAAAAAAGTGGAGCAGATCCAAATTCAGAAGCTGCACGAAAGGGTTCAAGCGCTAGAGGAACGAGACGGCAATCGAGATGCCGAAACTACCCCCAAGCTACACCACCATCTCAGCGGAGAAGCAGCGTGGCTTCCACCGAGCTGCCTCAGCTGGAGCATGCGGCTCCTGCTAGCTACCCCGTGGATGCTATCACGGAGTCTCAACATTGCCACCTTATGGCGAAATGGCAGAACTTGAAAGTCAAGGTGGCTGTTGGCTCTGTTTTACCTACTGAACCCGGCGCAACCTACCACTGCCGGCCGATTCCAGAAGGATATGCTAGGGTGATGGTGGATGAAATAACGGAGGGATTTGAGGACCTCCAGCTTGACCACCCTACCGGTGAAGGGAAGACTCGGCTAGGTTTAGCTCTGAAGACTCCATGCCTATGGCGGAAGGAGCTCATCAAGCTTCCGAACTGGACGGCTCCGGCGAGTAAGGGCACTCCGCCTCCTCCTCCGCCTCCTCCTCCGGCGAGTGATCAGGGCACTCAGCCTCCTTCTCCGGCGTGTGGCGGCACTCTGCCTCCTTCTCCGCCAGCGCCGGCGCGCCAGAGCAGCCAGCCTCCTCCTTCTCCGCCTCGTCAGCAAGGGCGGAAGAGACCCGCTGCCGCCGCGGCTGCTCCGGCGCGTCGTAGTCCTTCTCCTCCGCCTCGTAAGCAAGGAAAGAAGACAGCCGCAGCTGCTCCGTATGCTCTGCCGGCGTCTAGCAGTACAGCTGCCAGAGGCGGGAGGCAATACAGATTCGGTCCTTCTCTGAAGACTCTAGAGAAGTTACCATATGAGAGGACCGAGGAGGAGAACGCGAAGATCATGCGAGCCGAAGTGAAGAACTTCTTTGAAGGGGTGAAAGCAAAGAAACATCCACCTCCGGAGGAGAAGGTAGATCCGGTGAAAGCAAAGCGCACTCTGGCTGCCCTAACAAAACCACCAAAGTCTCCGCCGAGAGGCAACTATGAGCGCGTTCTTGCAAAGGCATATGCCGAAGCGGAGCTGTCGGGAAGTACTGTCAGTGATAAAAGGATGAAAGAACGACGAGCTAGGAAAAAAATTGCCCAGCTCGGCGAACAAGCGAACCAATCGTGCCCCCCGCTCAAGGTGTCAAAAGACATCGCCGCTAATGATCCGGGTATGGTGCCCGGTTATAGCAATCTTGGAGATTACCTGCCCGACGATGTACATTATGAAATCATGGAGGTGGACGAACACAAATACCATTACGGGAAGCCTCTCGTCAAAGATGTCAGATCTCTAAGCATGATGATGCGAAGACTACATGATTGGTACATGAAAACCTGCAGAGAGTCTGATGGGATGAGTACTTTAATGCTGAGAGTTAAACCGGAGCATGACCTCGTTGGAATTGAACTGCTGGATGTTCCATTTGAGGATTTCTTCCAGTTTTACAATCAAAAGTCCCTCGATAAAACAACGATCACTTGCTACTGTCTGTAAGTAGTACTACTTCTGTCATTAAGTCTCTCTATATAGGTCAGCTCTTTCATTGCATGTATTTATACTTATCCTCACTATATTATGCAGATTAAAGATCGCCGAATTGAAGAAAAGACAAATCGGTGATATTGGGTTCATTACACAAATCTCATAGATGCATATACGGTTGAAAAAAATCCCAAAGAAGCCGAGGCCAACTTGCTACAATCGTTGGTATTAAATCAAAACAAAGATATAATACTCTTTCCTTACAACTTCAAGTGAGTGTTACTGTCTTGTGCATATTCGGTTTCCCTTATTAGTCCAGGTTATGGTAATGTAATTCATGACTTATGCATGCATGCGCAGCTTCCACTATATTCTCCTAGAGATTAAGCTTGAGCCGGGAGTAGTAACCGTCTTAGACTCGAGACGAAAAGATCCCTAGGACTATGCGAACATGACTCAAATGCTCCAGAAGTAAGTTAAATCGATCATTATCCACCATATCAGCAACTTTGTTCATTTCCTGATATCAAGTAATTGTTTTCTTTGTCTGGCAGGGTTTGGAGAAAATTCACCTCAAAAGCTCCGGGACTCCCGAAGAAGCTGCAATTTAGACACCCGAAAGTAAGTACCATAGTAGCATGTTCCGCGCATCTCCTAGTGATTCAAGCGCTAGTTTCATCAATACCATTTAGCATGCTTGCTTATCAGTGTGATTGACCTCTATTTCTTGTAAAGTGGTTGTGGCAGGAACCCGGAAATAATTACTGTGGATACTACGTTTGCGAGTCCATCCGCCACACGACCTGTGAGCGGGGCTACACTGAAGAACAATATGAAGTGCGTAAGCAATAATATTCACAATTTTATTTTATTACCAACATTTGTGTTGAGTTTCATTTATTCATATATATATATATATATATATATATATATATATATATGTACGTATGTATGTATTGACCCTCTTCTTCAAATTAGATCTTTCGGATGCGGGATGAACTCCTAGCAGAACATCGTATGCGAGCAATTCAAGAGGAATTGGCGGCATTCTTCCTTGACCACGTGATCGCTGAAAACGGAGAATACTATGTGGACCCTGTGTTCCTACAATATAATTAGGAGATTGTATTGTAAGAGATAATTATTGTATATATGTAGCCGGTAGTGTCGGATAGATATACGAGAACTTGTTGTTCGGCCAATATCTCGGAGAAGGAGAGGTGGTCGATATCACTTCTCTCTGTATGCATATGTTCATGACGATCTTCTGTTTCCTTCATTTGATTACTAGCTAGCGTGTCTACTCCTCTCCATACGTATATAGTACGTAGCGTCGACCAAGCACGGAGATAAGAGAGGACACTTCTCTCTATTAATTAGCTAGCTAACACAATATATGAAACACCTAAATTAACCCCCCAAAACCCCTAAACCACCCCCTTTCAAAAAAAAAACAAAAACCTCAGCTCCTGCCAGGTGCTGACGCGTGGATGCCTATTGGTCCCGGTTGGTGACACCAACCGGGACAAAAGGCCCTCCTGCATGGGCTCCCCGCACCGGCCACGTGGACGGCCTTTAGTCCCGATTCGTGTAAGAACCGGGACTAAAGGGCTAGGGCATTAGTAACGACCCTTTAATCCCGGTACCAGAACCGGGACTAAAGGCCCTTATGAACCGGGGTAAAAGCCCATTTTCCTACTAGTGATGTTACTTTCTCTCCTCGGCGAATCGACGAACGACACGCGGGAAAACATACAGTCACCGCCGCCGCCCGGAACATCACCCTTTGCCCACTCCCTTGTCACCGCCGCCAGAGGGCTAGTGCCGGCAGGGCAATTTCTTCTTTGACACGCACACGCCCCAACCCTCCCTCCCCCCTCCCCCCTCAAGACCCGGTCTCAGGGCGGCACGGTCGCCTCCCCCCTCCCTGAGATCCGGTCTGCTTAGGAGCGGACCCCAGCTGTCATAAACCCGGTTAAATGTTAACCGCCGGCTATTTGGGTTTTTTGAAACAACCGGCACCTATTTTGGTAGCTATCATTTACAAAAAAACATCTGGTAGTTTTTTGGAACCATAGGCCAAAAAGTGGTAGTTTTATGCTATTCACTCCGTGGAGTACAACAGCCAGGCATGCACCAAGAGCATCCCCAGGCACCACTTCATCTACTAGGATCTGCTGACCACAGGCGGCGCTGGCGCCAGCGGGACGGTGCACAAGGAGGCACATGACATTCGAGGCCATCTTCCGTGGCGCCTCCATCAACCAATAAGGCGCCCTAGTGATTGACGTTCCCGCCAATCATCGAACTGCTCGACTCGCGCGTGGTGTCCTCCCTCTTTAGCCCTGCCCTGCCGCACTGGACCCCGATTCCCACCCGGCGCTACGAATAGAACAGAGATCGCTAAACGAAGTACGACATTTCCACCTAAATTCACTTGCAATTTTAGGGTAGCCGACTCTTTGTTTTTCAACAGGATCCATGTCAAATGTGTCGTATATTACAAATTCTTCATATTCCACACTGAATAGTTCTTCAAGAATTACATGACGGCAGTTGTCGCCATCGCTCCTTTGGTAGTGCTCTATAAACTCTGTGTGTGTGTGTGTGAACCTTTGCTTTTCAATATAACGGTAGTGTATACAAATGGAAAAAAAACTTACGTTCATAATTCAGACTGAGTTGTTCTTCAGAGTTACATGTGGTCCCACGATCCCAATGCTCATGAGCTCAAAAAAGAAAAAAAGGATGACCACACTTCAGTGACGTTTGGTGGTAGCTGGTTTTCATTCTTTCGAAAGAATATACAAATTTAGAAGATGTGTTTGTTTAATATTATTAAGGGTGAGTTTCAATAGAAAGAGGCAAAAAAGATTTCTAGTATTTTTTAGGATTATTTGTTTGTTTGACTTTTTGTTTTTGGTCTATGTTGTTTGTCCTTTTTTTTGTAGAAACGCTTGTTGTTGATGATGTTGGCGCTATGGGAGAAAACAAAACTAAGCAAGGTTTGGTTATTTACTCACATGTTTACTGGGTAGAGCAAAGTCGGATGGGATTTATCCTGAAGATCAATATAAGAAAAAACACAATAACATTAGACACAAATAGAAGCATAAGATGATTGTTCTAAAAATTTGGACAATAAATGAGAAGGATGAGCTAATAGTATAATTCTTTAAATGGCTAGCTTGGCATATACTAAGCTAATAACAAATACTGTTTATTTAGTTTGAGCTATAAACAGACAACAGAAGCAAAACCATTAGTTACATATATTTGAGACCACTCAAAAAAAAGTTACATATATTTGAGTCTTCACTTTGTAGGAGGTGTGAGCTAACATGTAGACTTAAATCTTCAACTTTCTCAAGTAGTAGCCTAAGTGTGCGCATAAATGAATATCCCCACTTCATACTTGATATTAGAAAGAGATAAACATCAGATGACCATGAAAATAGGTGCTCAAAAAAATTTGAAGTTATTTTGAGTTTCTTTATGTCTTTCAACAAAGCTTGCTATTACCAATCAAATGTACAGATGCAAAGCCTTTGAATGGATAGAAGAATTAATCAAATATAATCACCACACATTTTGCCAAGACCACAAGTAGTACTACCAAAGTTTGCTCATGGACATTCATTGGCGCAGTATCTAACAACCTTTTTAAGATGATAAAACTATTATGTTAGCCAAGCAACTTTTGTATGCTAACTATAAACGATCAGTACTCATTCCAAAAGGAATAAACATCAAATTCCAAAAGGAAAGCAGTGTATTTTAATGTATATCCTAAAAAAACAGAAAAATTGCAGCCTCTGAAACTGACCAAACATTATTTTTGCACCAAAACACACAGGGAGTAGGGTCGCAGGTCACAGCAAGAAAAAATAAACCGCATGCGGTCAAATAGGAGGAAGAGGTTATTGGAGTTGAAGTCGAGGACACGTCCTCGTGATGTAGTGGAGGCGGCCGACAAGGTGGAAGCGGTCGAGGCAAGGCATAGGAATCGGGGAGTCAGGGGGATGACCGGGATAAGGTTGACGGGGTAGGCGAAATCGGCAGGGGTCGACGAAGGGGTGCCAGGTACTGGAGGACGGTGAGGCTGCCGAGTTTGTGGCGCTGGCTGTTGGGGATCGTAGCAGAATTTTAAAATTTTCCTACGCTCACCAAGATCCATCTATGGAGTATACTAGCAACGAGGGGAAAGGAGTGCATCTACATACCAGCGTTCCAATGAACGTGGATGACGGAGTCATACTCGCCGTGATCCAAATCACCGATGACCGAGTGCCGAACGGACAGCACCTCCGCGTTCAACACACGTACGGTGCAGCGACGTCTCCTCCTTCTTGATCCAGCAAGGGGGAAGGAGAGGTTGATGGAGATCCAGCAGCACGACGGCGTGGTGGTGGATGTATCGGGTCTCGGCAGGGCTTCGCCGAGCTTCTGCGAGAGGGAGAGGTGTAGCAGGGGAGGAGGGAGGCGCCCAAGGCTGTAATACTACTGCCCTCCCTCCCCCCTTTATATAGGCCCCCTGGGAGGGGGGCGCCGGCCAGGAGCCCATCTGGATGGGGGGGCGGCGGCCAGGGGGGTAACTTACCCCCCAAGTCAAGTGGGGCGCCCCCCCCCCACCCTAGGGTTTCCAACCCTAGGCGCAGGGGGAGGCCCATGGGGGGCGCCCCAGCCCACTATGGGCTGGTTCCCTTCCCACTTCAGCCCATGGGGCCCTCAGGGACAGGTGGCCCCACCCGGTGGACCCCCGGGACCCTTCCGGTGGTCCCGGTACAATACCGATAACCCCCGAAACTTTCCCGGTGGCCGAAACTGGACTTCCTATATATAATTCTTCACCTCCGGACCATTCCGGAACTCCTCGTGACGTCCGGGATCTCATCCGGGACTCCGAACAACTTTCGGGTTTCCGCAAACTCATATCTCTACAACCCTAGCGTCACCGAACCTTAAGTGTGTAGACCCTACGGGTTCGGGAGACATGCAGACATGACCGAGACGCCTCTCCGGTCAATAACCAACAGCGGGATCTGGATACCCATGTTGGCTCCCACATGTTCCACGATGATCTCATCGGATGAACCACGATGTCGAGGATTCAATCAATCCCGTATACAATTCCCTTTGTCAATCGGTATGTTACTTGCCCGAGATTCGATCGTCGGTATCCCCATACCCTGTTCAATCTCGTTACCGGCAAGTCTCTTTACTCGTACCGCAATGCATGATCCCGTGACCAACGCCTTAGTCACATTGAGCTCATTATGATGATGCATTACCGAGTGGGCCCAGAGATACCTCTCCGTCATACGGAGTGACAAATCCCAGTCTCGATCCGTGCTAACCCAACAGACACTTTCGGAGATACCCGTAGTGCACCTTTATAGTCACCCAGTTACGTTGTGACGTTTGGCATACCCAAAGCACACTTACGGTATCCGGGAGTTGCACGATCTCATGGTCTAAGGAAAAGATACTTGACATTGGAAAAGCTCTAGCAAACGAAACTACACGATCTTTTATGCTATGCTTAGGATTGGGTCTTGTCCATCACATCATTCTCCTAATGATGTGATCCCGTTATCAACGACATCCAATGTCCATAGTCAGGAAACCATGACTATCGGTTGATCAACGAGCTAGTCAACTAGAGGCTTACTAGGGACACGTTGTGGTCTATATATTCACACATGTATTACGATTTCCGGATAACACAATTATAGCATGAATAATAGACAATTATCATGAACAAAGAAATATAATAATAACCATTTATTATTGCCTCTAGGGCATATTTCCAACACTCTCCCACTTGCACTAGAGTCAATAATCTAGTTACATTGTGATGAATCGAACACCCATTGCGTCCTGGTGTTGATCATGTTTTGCCCTAGGGAGAGGTTTAGTCAACGGATCTGCTACATTCAGGTCCGTATGTACTTTACAAATATCTATGTCTCCATTTTGAACACTTTCACGAATGGAGTTGAAGCGACGCTTGATATTCCTGGTCTTCCTGTGAAACCTGGGCTCCTTCGCAAGGGCAATAGCTCCAGTGTTGTCACAGAAGAGAGTCATCGGGCCCGACGCATTGGGAATCACCCCTAGGTCGGTAATGAACTCCTTCATCCAGACTGCTTCCTGTGCTGCCTCCGAGGCTGCCATGTACTCCGCTTCACATGTAGATCCCGCCACGACGCTTTGCTTGCAACTGCACCAGCTTACTGCTCCTCCATTCAAAATATACACGTATCCGGTTTGTGACTTCGAGTCATCCAGATCTGTGTCGAAGCTAGCGTCGACGTAACCCTTTACGACGAGCTCTTCGTCACCTCCATAAACGAGAAACATGTCCTTAGTCCTCTTCAGGTACTTCAGGATATTCTTGACCGCTGTCCAGTGTTCCATGCCGGGATTACTTTGGTACCTTCCTACCAAACTTACGGCAAGGTTTACATCAGGTCTGGTACACAGCATGGCATACATAATAGACCCTATGGCCGAGGCATAGGGGATAACACTCATCTTTCTCTATCTTCTGCCATGGTCGGGCATTGAGCCGTGCTCAACTGCACACCTTGCAATACAGGCAAGAACCCCTTCTTGGACTGATCCATATTGAACTTCTTCAATATCTTGTCAAGGTATGTACTCTGTGAAAGACCAATGAGGCGTCTTGATCTATCTCTATAGATCTTGATGCCTAATATATAAGCAGCTTCTCCAAGGTCCTTCATTGAAAAACACTTATTCAAATAGGCCTTTATACTTTCCAAGAATTCTATATCATTTCCCATCAATAGTATGTCATCCACATATAATATGAGAAATGCTACAGAGCTCCCACTCACTTTCTTGTAAACACAGGCTTCTCCATAAGTCTGTGTAAACCCAAACGCTTTGATCATCTCATCAAAGCGAATGTTCCAACTCTGAGATGCTTGCACCAGCCCATAGATTGAGCGATGGAGCTTGCATACTTTGTTAGCATTCTAAGGATCGACAAAACCTTCCGGCTGCATCATATACAACTCTTCCTTAAGGAAGCCGTTAAGGAATGCCGTTTTGACGTCCATCTGCCATATCTCATAATCATAGTATGCGGCAATTGCTAACATGATTCGGACGAACTTCAGCTTCACTACGGGTGAGAAAGTCTCATCGTAGTCAACCCCTTGAACTTGTCGATAACCCTTAGCGACAAGTCGAGCTTTGTAGATGGTCACATTACCATCCGCGTTCGTCTTCTTCTTAAAGATCCATTTGTTTTCTATGGCTCGCCGATCATCGGGCAAGTCAGTCAAAGTCCATACGTCGTTTTCATACATGGATCCTATCTCGGATTTCATGGCTTCTAGCCATTTGTCGGAATCCGGGCCCGCCATCGCTTCTTCATAGTTCGAAGGTTCACCGTTGTCTAACAACATGATTTCCAGGACAGGGTTGCCGTACCACTCTGGTGCGGAACGTGTCCTTGTGGACCTACGAAGTTTAGTAGTAACTTGATCCGAAGCTTCATGATCATCATCATTAACTTCCTCCCCAGTCGGTGTAGGCACCCAGGAACATCTTCCCGCGCTGCGCTACTTTCCGGTTCGGAAGGGGTGACTATCACCTCATCAAGTTCCACTTTCCTCCCACTCAATTCTTTCGAGAGAAACTCTTTCTCCAGAAAGGACCCGTTCTTGGCAACGAAGATCTTGCCTTCGGATCTGAGGTAGAAGGCATACCCAATAGTTTCCTTAGGGTATCCTATGAAGACGCATTTTCCCGACTTGGGTTCGAGCTTTTCAGGTTGAAGTTTCTTGACATAAGCATCGCATCCCCAAACTTTTAGAAACGACAGCTTAGGTTTCTTCCCAAACCATAATTCATACGGTGTCGTCTCAACGGATTTCGACGGAGCCCTATTTAAAGTGAATGCGGCAGTCTCTAAAGCATAGCCCCAAAATGAGAGCGGTAAATCGGTAAGAGACATCATAGATCGCACCATATCCAATAGAGTGCGATTACGACGTTCGGACACACCGTTTCGCTGAGGTGTTCCAGGCGGCGTGAGTTGTGAAACGATTCCACATTTCTTAAGTGCGCACCAAATTCGTGACTTAAATATTCTCCACCACGATCTGATCGTAAGAATTTTATTCTCCTGTCACGTTGATTCTCAACCTCACTCTGAAATTCCTTGAATTTTTCAAAGGTTTCAGACTTGTGTTTCATTAGGTAGACATACCCATATCTACTTAAGTCATCAGTGAGAGTGAGAACATAACGATATCCTCCGCGAGCCTCAACACTCATTGGACCGCACACATCGGTATGTATGATTTCCAATAAGTTGGTTGCTCGCTCCATTGTTCCGGAGAACGGAGTCTTGGTCATCTTACCCATGAGGCATGGTTCGCACGTGTCAAATGATTCGTAATCAAGAGACTCCAAAAGTCCATCTGCATGGAGCTTCTTCATGCGCTTGACACCAATGTGACCAAGGCGGCAGTGCCACAAGTATGTGGGACTATCGTTATCAACTTTACATCTTTTGGTATTCACACTATGAATATGTGTAACATCACGTTCGAGATTCATCAAGAATAAACCATTGACCAGCGGGGCATGACCATAAAACATATCTCTCAAATAAATAGAACAACCATTATTCTCGGATTTAAATGAGTAGCCATCTCGAATTAAACGAGATCCAGATACAATGTTCATGCTCAAAGCTGGCACTAAATAACAATTATTGAGGTTTAAAACTAATCCCGTAGGTAGATGCAGAGGTAGCGTGCCGACGGCGATCACATCGACCTTGGAACCATTCCCGACGCGCATCGTCACCTCGTCCTTCGCCAGTCTCCGTTTATTCCGTAGTTCCTGTTTTGAGTTACAAATATGAGCAACCGCACCGGTATCAAATACCCAGGAGCTACTACGAGTACTGGTAAGGTACACATCAATTACATGTATATCACATATACCTTTGGTGTTGCCGGCCTTCTTGTCCGCTAAGTATTTGGGGCAGTTCCGCTTCCAGTGACCACTTCCCTTGCAATAAAAGCACTCAGTCTCAGGCTTGGGTCCATTCTTCGACTTCTTCCCAGTAACTGGCTTACCGGGCGCGGCAACTCCCTTGCCGTCCTTTTTGAAGTTCTTCTTACCCTTGCCCTTCTTGAACTTAGTGGTTTTATTCACCATCAACACTTGATGTTCTTTTCTGATCTCCACCTCCGCTGATTTCAGCATTGAATATACCTCAGGAATGGTCTTTTCCATCCCCTGCATATTGAAGTTCATCACAAAGCTCTTGTAGCTTGGTGGAAGCGACTGGAGGATTCTGTCAATGACCGCGTCATCCGGGAGATTAACTCCCAGCTGGGATAAGCGGTTGTGCAACCCAGACATTCTGAGTATGTGCTCACTAACAGAACTATTCTCCTCCATTTTACAGCTGAAGAACTTGTCGGAGACTTCATATCTCTCGACCCGGGCATGAGCTTGGAAAACCATTTTCAGCTCCTCGAACATCTCATATGCTCCATGTTTCTCAAAACGCTTTTGGAGACCCGGTTCTAAGCTGTAAAGCATGCCGCACTGAACGAGGGAGTAATCATCAGCACGCTGCTGCCAAGCGTTCATAATGTCTTGGTTCTCTGGGATTGGTGCTTCACCTAGCGGTGCTTCTAAGACATAATCTTTCTTGGCTGCTATGAGGATGATCCTCAGGTTCCGGACCCAGTCCGTATAGTTGCTGCCATCATCTTTCAGCTTGGTTTTCTCTAGGAACGCGTTGAAATTGAGGACAACGTGGGCCATTTGATCTACAAGACATAGTGTAAAGATTTTAGACTAAGTTCATGATAATTAAGTTCATCTAATCAAATTACTCAATGAACTCCCACTCAGATAGACATCCCTCTAGTCATCTAAGTGAAACATGATCCGAGTTAACTAGGCCGTGTCCGATCATCACGTGAGACGGACTAGTCAAGATCGGTGAACATCTCCATGTTGATCGTATCTTCTATACGACTCATGCTCGACCTTTCGGTCCTCCGTGTTCCGAGGCCATGTCTGTACATGCTAGGCTCGTCAAGTCAACCTAAGTGTATTGCGTGTGTTCCGAGGTCATGTCTGTACATGCTAGGCTCGTCAACACCCGTTGTATGCGAACGTTAGAATCTATCACACCCGATCATCACGTGGTGCTTCGAAACAACGAACCTTCGCAACGGTGCACAGTTAGGGGGAACACTTTCTTGAAATTATCATAAGGGATCATCTTACTTACTACCGTCGTTCTAAGCAAATAAGATGCAAAAACATGATAAACATCACATGCAATCAAATAGTGACATGATATGGCCAATATCATTATGCTTCTTTGATCTCCATCTTCGGGGCACCATGATCATCTTCGTCACCGGCATGACACCATGATCTCCATCATCATGATCTCCATCATTGTGTCTTCATGAAGTCGTCACGCCAACGATTACTTCTACTTCTATGGCTAACGCGTTTAGCAACAAAGTAAAGTAATTTACATGGCGTTATTCAATGACACGCAGGTCATACAAAATAATAAAGACAACTCCTATGGCTCCTGCCGGTTGTCATGCTCATCGACATGCAAGTCGTGATTCCTATTACAAGAATATGATCAATCTCATACATCACATATATCATTCATCACATCTTCTGGCCATATCACATCACATAGCACTTGCTGCAAAAACAAGTTAGACGTCCTCTAATTGTTGTTGCAAGTTTTTTTACGTGGCTTGTATAGGTTTCTAGCAAGAACGTTTCTTACCTACGTAAAACCACAACGTGATTTGCCAATTTCTATTTACCCTTCATAAGGACCCTTTTCATCGAGTCCGTTTCGACTAAAGTAGGAGAGACAGACACCCGCTAGCCACCTTATGCAACTAGTGCATGTCAGTCGGTGGAACCTGTCTCACGTAAGCGTACGTGTAAGGTCGGTCCGGGCCGCTTCATCCCACAATACCGCCGAGACAAGACAAGACTAGTAGCGGCAAGAAGAATTGGCAACATCAACGCCCACAACTGCTTTGTGTTCTACTCGTGCATAGTAGCTACGCATAGGCCTGGCTCATGATGCCACTGTTGGGGATCGTAGCAGAATTTTAAAATTTTCCTACGCTCACCAAGATCCATCTATGGAGTATACTAGCAACGAGGGGAAAGGAGTGCATCTACATACCCTTGTAGATCGCGAGCGGAAGCGTTCCAATGAACGTGGATGACGGAGTCGTACTCGCCGTGATCCAAATCACCGATGACCGAGTGCCGAACGGATGGCACCTCCGCGTTCAACACACGTACGGTGCAGCGACGTCTCCTCCTTCTTGATCCAGAAAGGGGGAAGGAGAGGTTGATGGAGATCCAGCAGCATGACGGCGTGGTGGTGGATGTAGCGGGTCTCGGCAGGGCTTCGCCGAGCTTCTGCGAGAGGGAGAGGTGTAGCAGGGGAGGAGGGAGGCGCCCAAGGCTGTAATACTACTGCCCTCCCTCCCCCCTTTATATAGGCCCCCTGGGAGGGGGGGCGCCGGCCAGGAGCCCATCTGGATGGGGGGGCGGCGGCCAGGGGGGTAACTTACCCCCCCCCCCCCCCAAGTCAAGTGGGGCGCCCCCCCCCCACCCTAGGGTTTCCAACCCTAGGCGCAGGGGGGAGGCCCATGGGGGGCGCCCCAGCCCACTATGGGCTGGTTCCCTTCCCACTTCAGCCCATGGGGCCCTCCGGGACAGGTGGCCCCACCCGGTGGACCCCCGGGACCCTTCCGGTGGTCCCGGTACAATACCGATAACCCCCAAAACTTTCCCGGTGGCCGAAACTGGACTTCCTATATATAATTCTTCACCTCCGGACCATTCTGGAACTCCTCGTGACGTCCGAGATCTCATCCGGGACTCCGAACAACTTTTGGGTTTCTGCATACTCATATCTCTACAACCCTAGCGTCACCGAACCTTAAGTGTGTAGACCCTACGGGTTCAGGAGACATGCAGACATGACCGAGACGCCTCTCCGGTCAATAACCAACAGCGGGATCTGGATACCCATGTTGGCTCCCACATGTTCCACGATGATGTCATCGGATGAACCACGATGTCGAGGATTCAATCAATCCCGTATACAATTCCCTTTGTCAATCGGTATGTTACTTGCCCGAGATTCGATCGTCGGTATCCCAATACCCTGTTCAATCTCGTTACCGGCAAGTCTCTTTACTCGTACCGCAATGCATGATCCCGTGACCAACGCCTTAGTCACATTGAGCTCATTATGATGATGCATTACCGAGTGGGCCCAGAGATACCTCTCCGTCATACGGAGTGACAAATCCCAGTCTCGATCCGTGCCAACCCAACAGACACTTTCGGAGATACCCGTAGTGCACCTTTATAGTCACCCAGTTACGTTGTGACTTTTGGCACACCCAAAGCACTCTTACGGTATCCGGGAGTTGCACGATCTCATGGTCTAAGGAAAAGATACTTGACATTGGAAAAGCTCTAGCAAACGAAACTACACGATCTTTTATGCTATGCTTAGGATTGGGTCTTGTCCATCACATCATTCTCCTAATGATGTGATCCCGTTATCAACGACATCCAATGTCCATAGTCAGGAAACCATGACTATCGGTTGATCAACGAGCTAGTCAACTAGAGGCTTACTAGGGACACGTTGTGGTCTATATATTCACACATGTATTACGATTTCCGGATAACACAATTATAGCATGAATAATAGACAATTATCATGAACAAAGAAATATAATAATAACCATTTATTATTGCCTCTAGGGCATATTTCCAACACTGGCTCCCCCGTCCAGCGGGGAGAAGCATTGGCGAAGAGTGCGTCATGGTGAGGTCATGTGTGAGGATGTCATGATGCTACGCAGCCCATCCCAAGAAATCCATGTCGGTGGCCATTGGCTCCCATAGCCAGCCATGGTAGGCACAGTTGAGTGGGCGAGGTCGGGGAAATGAGGTGCTCCCCTGCCATGGGTAGAGGCGGGGCGTCGTTCGACGGCCACGGGGAGTCGACACTTTTGATGTATAAGGAAGGGTGGATTTGAACCGGAGAAGGAAGAAGAGAAGAAGATGCGGTTGCGCCAGATCGATGCGAGAGGATAAAGTGATAGGATGGGACCCGTGCAGTTTCTAGAGTCCACGAGAAACATCTAGTCTAGTCTAAACCAATGAAAAAAAATTAGTGTGCTATAGCACCGCCTTTAAAATACACTATTAGCGAGACATTTGTTGGAAATATGCCCTAGAGGCAATAATAAAATGGTTATTATTGTATTTCCTTGTTCATGATAATTGTCTACTGTTCATGCTATAATTGTATTAACTGGAAACCGTAATACATGTGTGAATATATAGACCACAACATGTCCCTAGTGAGCCTCTAGTTGACTAGCTTGTTGATCAATAGATGGTTATGGTTTCCTGACCATGGACATTGGATGTCATTGATAACGGGATCACATCATTGAGAATGATGTGATGGACAAGACCCAATCCTAAGCATAGTACAAGATCATGTAGTTCGTTTGCTAAGAGCTTTTTCTAATGTCAAGTATCATTTCCTTAGACCATGAGATTGTGCAACTCCCGGATACCGTAGGAATGCTTTGGGTGTACCAAACGTCACAACGTAACTGGGTGGCTATAAAGGTGCACTACAGGTATCTCCGAAAGTGCCTGTTGGGTTGGCACGAATCGAGACTGGGATTTGCCACTCCGTATGACGGAGAGGTATCTCTGGGCCCACTCGGTAATGCATCATCATAATAAGCTCAATGTGACTAATGAGTTAGCCACGGGATCATGCATTACGGAACGAGTAAAGAGACTTGCCAGTAACGAGATTGAACGAGGTATTGGGATACCGACGATCGAATCTCGGGCAAGTAACATACCGGTGGACAAAGGGAATTGTATATGGGATTAATTGAATCCCCGACATCGTGGTTCATCCGATGAGAACATCGTGGAACATGTGGGAGCCAATATGGGTATCCAGATCCTGCTATTGGTTATTGGCCGGAGAGGTGTCTCGGTCATGTCTGCATGGTTCCCGAACCCGTAGGGTCTACACACTTAAGGTTCGGTGACGCTAGAGTTGTTATGGGAAATAGTATGTGGTTACCGAAGGTTGTTCGGAGTCCCGTATGAGATCCCGGACGTGACGAGGAACTCCGGAATGGTCCGGAGGTGAAGATCGATATATTGGACGAAGGGTATTGGAGTCCGGAATTGTTCTGGGAGTACCGGGTGACGACCAGCGTGACCGAAAGGTGTTTCGGAGGCCCCGGCAAGCGTTGGGGGGCCTTATGGGCCAAGGGGAGGGGGCATATCAGCCCACTAAGGGGCTGTGCGCCCCTCCCACCCCATCTCACGTAACGTGGAGAGGTGGGGGCGCCTCCCCTAGGGCAGCCACCCCTCCCGGCTTGGGGGCAAGTTTCCTAGGGGTGGGGGCGCCCAAACCCATCTAGGGTTTCCCCTATGGCCGCCGCCCCTCCCCTAGTGAACCCTAGGGCGCCTCCTCCTCCCCCCTTCCCCCTATATATAGTGAGGGAGATAGAGGGCAGCCGCACCCCTTCCCTGGCGCAGCCCCTCCCTCCTCCAACTCTTCCTTCTCCTCCGTAGAGCTTGGCGAAGACCTGCAGGAATACCACAAGCTCCTCCACCACGTCGTCGTGCTGCTGGAGTTCTCCCTCAACTTCTCCTCTCCCCTTGCTGGATCAAGAAGGAGGAGACTTCCCCGGGCTGTACGTGTGTTGAACGCGGAGGCGCCGTCCGTTCGGCGCTAGACCGGATCTTCCGTGATTTGAATCGCCGCGAGTACGACTCCATCAACCGCGTTCTTATAACGCTTCCGCTTAGCGATCTTCAAGGGTATGAAGATGCACTCCCTCTCTTCCGTTGCTAGCATCTCCTAGATTGATCTTGGTGACACGTAGGAAATTTTTGAATTATTGCTACGTTCCCCAACAACATTATACACTGATTCATTTAGCTAGAAAATGCTTAGAACGCTATAGATTGCTATTATTGGTGCTATAGCGTGTTATTTTCTCAGTGATTTAAACACACTACAAAATCTATTATACACTAATTTATTTGGTGAGGCTATAATTGGCTATTAGCGGTGCTGTAGTGTGCTATTTTTTCAGCGGTGTAAACACACTAGAAAACCAAAAGTGAACTAGACTGGTTTATAGGAGTAATGAACAGTTGAACCAGAGAAAAACCGGACACACGTGTGGCTCGTTGAACAGTTGAAACACAGGAGACCAACTCCGACGAGCCCTCCTCTCCTCGTAACCACCGTCCGTACCGACCAAAATCCGCAGAGCACCACGGCCGCGACGGCAAGCTAAAGCATCCTCTGTTCTCGATCCAGACAGCCATGGGCCCATGGCGGCCGCACTTCTCGCCGCCACGCGCTCGCCTCTCCCGCTGACATTTTGGAGACGGAGGCCTCTTCTCGCGGCTCCACCGCCCGCGCTCCGCCCGAGGGATCCAGCCTCTGCTCCTCCCGGAATCCCGCCGCCTCCCCGCAAAGCTCTCGCTCCCGTCGCCAGAGCGCCGACGCCGGCGCGAGGCGGCGGTGACGCGACGGAGGAGCCGGGCCAGGCGCCCAGCGACTGGGCGGGGCGGCTGGCGCTGGGCGCGCTCCTGGGCTCCGCCGCCCTGCTCGGCGGCCGTGGCGCGGCACTCGCGGCGGCCGAGGACTCCATCTAGGCGTCCGGGTTCGGGCTGCGGGTGGCGGCGTCGCTGCGGAGCCTCGGCTGGCCCGACGACGCCGTCGTGTTCATAATTGCCACATTGCCGGTGCTAGAGCTGCGCGGAGCAATTCCGGCCGGGTATTGGATGCGCCGTCACCCCGTCCAGCTGACCGTCCTGGCAGTTTTGATGTCAGGTTAGTGTCTGTCCGCCCAGGCCTGTGTACGCCAAATGTTCGATTAATTGCCGGTGGTGCATTGACTAAATTTCAGTTCAGACTTATCATTCGTAGTTTGCATTAAAGAAGGGAGAAGTATGTACATTGCTCAAAACCAGCTAGAAAACTAAAGAAAAATAGGAGTATATGCCACTTACTGTCGATCAACCTAGCCTATGCACTGAAGGTCTAACACTCAGCACGAATTAAAGACATGCTCTCATCAGAGGAGGCCTGGGCATTTTGGAAGATCCCATGGCAGCGCTCCTTCCACAGGGGACAGACTACATGAATCGCCATTGACGCCATCTTCTGGCATTGGGGATTTTTTACCCCATGTGAAAGTTTTCTCCACCGGCCAGCGACGGAAGACCTCAGGGCAATGGCAGAGGCTCTAGGATGAGAGGAAGAGAAGGCAAACCAATTTTGCTTAGCAAAAGAAGCTTCTCGCCTTAGCACTCCAAATCTTAAGGAGGTCGTTACAATGAATTTGCCGACACCGCCGATTAAGAGTTGCAGGCTGTGAGCTTCTAAGACCCTCTCCCCCTCCCCTGAGCGCTTTAGACCAAATCTGCAAGAACATGTCAATTTCCTCCTCCAAGTTAATCCTTTCAAGGTCCTTCATCCACTTTCCTCCCCTGATCCCATCACAAACATAGATACTTTTCCTAGAGGCCAACCAGTAAGCCGGGCGCCATATCTTTCAGAGGGACTCCATCAAGCCAACTGCCGAACCGGAATGAGGCCTTTTCCCCATTCCAAATGTGAATCAAAGCGCAGGTCGCAAAGAGTTGCTGATCGGTCTCATTGCAAGGAACAGGCAGTCCTTTCCATGGTCTGTTCACATTGTCCCAGTTGAACCATAGTCATCTTAACAGCAACGCCCTGCTAAAGTGCTCCAATCTTTTACTCCTAATCCCCAACAATCTTTTTTTGAGGAATCACCGGAGGAAGAGTTCTCCCACCTGAATATATTGCTCAAAAGTGGCAAAAGTCAAGAGTCACCCCTCAGGCTGTTGCTGATCCAGTTTGTAAGGAAAACTGGATCAAAAACCTTAATCACCAACAGTATTTAGACGAGCAGACCTTCACCTAGCTTAATAACACTTACCCTCATGCGCCTCTTATCCAGATACAGAGAAAATTTCTCCTAATCTTGTCTATCGTTTTGATAATCCACTTGGACAGTGGAAAAGCAGTGAACAAGGAGGTTGTGACTTCTGAGCGCAGTCAGCACAGAATTGATAAGCGTTAGACAACCCTTTCCGGACATGAATTTTACCTTCCATGGCTTAATTATGTCCAAGAGGGGTTGGCATTCAGTCTTCTCAGCATGGAGATAGAGATGGTGTCTTTGAGCTCCATAAGCAAGAAAGTATCGTCAAGGTGCGGAAGATCAGCGGAGTGGAGCTGCAGGAAAAAAAAAATCCCAGTTAAGCCCCATAAGGTCTCTGGCAAGCCTCCCTGAGCAGGGAATTGAAGTGATGCGGCAGCACCTGAGCTTTAGGATCATGTCAGACGCCTCTTCCCGCTTCAGATTTTTCAAAACAAGAATGTGATTCTTCCTCCTCCAGGTCATTCGCTGTAACGTGAAAAACTTTTCTGTTTGCATCTCCAGATTTGATCCACATAATACAAGATCTCTGACGCCATCTCACTCTGCCAAGCGCTGCAAAGACAAGCAGCTTCGATTTCAAGAGAAAACGAAGGTTTCATTCCGTAGCAAATACTCCCTCCGTCCCATAATGTAAGACGTTTTTGGTCACTACTAGTGTAGTGACAAACAACGTCTTACATTATGGGACGGAGGGAGTAGCTCTCATTCCTCCTGATCAAGGTCCAGCTGGAAAATCACCTCATTGACTACCTCATGTCTGAATCTCACTTCCTTCTTTAATCTTGTATATCACAGTTTCAGAGCATGAGCGGTTTTTGACAGCTCGATGTGCAGAATCTTTAGAGCATCCTTAAAGCAAGCAGGTTTAGCCCAGCCTCAAGCAGCTTCTCTCTGAATCCCTCCATCCTTAGCCAGCAAGCCTCAAATCTGAACCCCTTATAGTGCTTGACATCCATCTTCTGGAGGATCATTAGACAGTGGCAAAATGGCAGTTGAGGCCAGAGACAACTGATATTACAAGTGGATCAGCTCCCAAGATTAACTCGATCGATTTTGGAATGAGCCGTGTTCTCTCTCTCTCCGTAGACTAGGTGAACCTCTTTCCATTAAGAGCAATTTCCCAGAGCTCAAGATCCTCAGTCACGTTTCTAAAGTGTCCCATCATTCCGAGATTAATGTTGGAGTTGCTTTTGTCACTGACATGGCAAATGAGATTAAAGTCCCCAAGAATCATCCAATCAGGCAACACGCTCTTCTTTATGCTCTTAAGCTCGTTCAGAAAAAGAATTTTGTCACTGTCCTCCGGAGGCCCATACACACCAGAGATGGACCAAGCGGCATTATTGGTCAGATCAGTAATAGTATCAGTAATAAAGTGAGAGCCGGAGGCATTCTTGTGGAAGGAAATATCAAAATCATCTGTGCTGGCAACCAGGATCGCACCCCTTGTACCATTAGCAGCTTTGAAGATGAGGTCCTCAGAAACTCTGCTGCCCAGGACTTCAGCCACAATACTTTTTTATCAACATCAGCCAATTCAGTTTCTTGAAGACATACAATGTTGCACTGGTTAGCTGAGACAAATTTCTGTATCGACCTCCTCCAAGCCGGGTTGTTCAACCCTCTCATGTTCCAGTTCAGGAGCTTTATATCCATTGAAGAAAACAATGCGGTGAACGAACAAGAAGATCTTAGTGAGCATCCACCAACTGGAAGCAGCAACCAGAGATGACATAACTAGCGCAGCCGGAGACAGAGGACCACAAGGCACAATACTCCCTGCCTGGTTTTGGCAACGGCTGTAATGGCGTGGTTGATGGTTTTGCTCGAGTGGCATGCACCTCACCTTGGCTTTGCACATGTGGGTGGTATTTCACCTTCTTCCTCCCTCACCTCCTGTCTTTGTCCTCCCTTCCCTCCGCCTCATCCTACCATCACTGACTAATCCCGAAATCCAAACCTGTGCCACTCACACTTCAACTATCCGAGAGCCGCTGGCTGATGTGCTGCATGAAAAGGCGCTCGAGCATCTCTGCACGCAGGAGTTGCACGGCTTTACCAGTCTGGGCACGCTGGCTCTCATTTCACTCTCCGTCCAGCACACAAAGCCCACTGATAACTCCATGTTGTGTCGGTGACTCGGTGTTGAAGTCGGCTGCATAGCACGCTTACCAGTGAGACCTCCTTCTCACCGACTTTGCATATCGCCTCTGAATAGCAGTGAGAACATTCCACCCTCTCTCCTTTTGATTTGCTCATTTGACGAATTCTGGAGACTATTAATCCATTATAGATCCGTGCATGTGTTTAATTCTTGGTTGGAAGAAATATGTTATAGGAATTGCATGAATGTGGTTCAACTGATACCTGCGACTTGTTTCTTCTTTTGAATTGACATCCCTAAGATGAATGTACTACAACTGGTAGCATTTTAAAAGGGAGAATTTGCAGTACAACATGGACAAAGCATAGGTGCCCCCTTCCACTGAGAGAAGCTAGGACCTGGTACTAATATTGAAGTACAGGTTTTTAGTTAGGTTAAGGAGGATCAGATGAACATGTTGATCTTCCTCTCAAGCTCTTCCTCCTTAGTCCCAACCACGTGACTCAACTCCTCGCCTTTTACTACAAACGTCAGCATCGCCTCTATGTGAAACGTGTTTAACAACCTCCTGCAAAATGCCAGTATATCAACATTCCGAAAAATTCTGCATGCACTGTGAATTGATTTCTGTAGTGTGCAGAAGACAAAAGAGAGAGTGAGAGAGGGGGGAGAAGGTGATGTACTTGTGTGACATCCGCGTCTGCAAAATCGTGATGATGTTGAAGCCAAGTGCTGGACAATTTAGCATTTGATATTAGTGTTTTCTGCATTCTGATGATTGATATATAGGTCGTGATAATGTTTTATGGTCATTTTTCAGCGGTGCGGCTGAAATTGCATTTGGTATTAGTAGTAGTTTTTCTTATCCTGGTGATTGATATAATGGGCCATGATGATGTTTTATGGTCAATTTCCAGTGGCGCGGCTGAAATGTAAATTGCAAGTTGTCACTCTAGTGTCAGCAACTTTGACATCTCTCTTCAGAAAAAGTTTCATGCTCTATATTAGAAAATATTTTTTTAAATATACATAGAACTTTACATCTACTCTCTGTTTCTCCAGGAACATGGTGCCTGTGCCATTCATCATCCTCTACCTGAAGAAACTCGCAAAGAAGCGCTGGGGTGACCCGGACAATGGACCTCTTCTCGAGCGGGCGTGATGAAATGCTGCGCCTGTCGAGGAGTTCCAGTGGCTGATCAGGCTGATGACGTTGGTTGCCGTTCCGTTCCCAGGCACCGGAGTATGGACCGGCGCTATCATCACGTCTGTCCTTGCCATGCCGTTCTGGTCAGGCTTGTCCGCCAACTTTGTGGGAGTCGTCCTAGCAGGGTTGCTGGTAAACTTGCTCATGAATCTCGGTGTGAAGTACGCCATTGGCACGGGGGGCGCTCCTCTTGATTGTATCAACTGTCATGTGGGGGTGCCCTTCAGGGTGTGAAGAAATCGTTGAATACGAAATGATGCTTTGGCTGAATCCACGCCGGAGTGTTTTGGGCACGTTTTGCATGTCCGTGAGAGGAGTTTGTAATAACCCTTGCGAAGCATGTTTGATCAGTTGCAAAGACTATTTCTCATTTCCCTCTATGCAGTTAACTGTCGGTTGATAGCCTTTTTCTTTTGCAGTTGTTCGTCAAAGATTCAGCGTAACTGAAGCGATGTTATTTCACTGAATCCCTTCAGTTTGTGACAAGAGTAGATAGTAGAGATCCAAATCGTAAGATGGTTGTCAAGACGAAAGCTTGTAATGTCACAAACTTGTCTTTGTGGTAACTACTAGTACAAGATACAAGACGGGAGTTTCACTGCCGTAAGATGGTAGATATCCATGTTACGATACTACAATGGGGATGTACAGTACACTAGTCTGTAACAACATTCCATAAGATGTTTTTTTTTTCGAGAACACCTCGAAAGGGGCAGGGGGTTCATGCATTTCATTGAGAAGAAGAGAATTGGTCCAGTTTATAAGGAAAAGGAAGAAGG
This sequence comes from Aegilops tauschii subsp. strangulata, assembly GCF_002575655.3. Classification (NCBI taxonomy): domain Eukaryota; kingdom Viridiplantae; phylum Streptophyta; class Magnoliopsida; order Poales; family Poaceae; genus Aegilops; species Aegilops tauschii. Next base: position 522,577,059 of record NC_053039.3, read on the forward strand.
TGAACATTGGCAGTACTTCCTCCCTCCGTACCTGCCCATTGAAAGGAGAAGTCGAGAAGAACAAAAACCATTGCACAGAAATGAAATTACCGAAGGGAAGCAAGGGGAGATGATACGGTCAAACAAAAGGTGGCATGCAGCACTGTGAAAGCTTTCTTGGCTGCTTTTCCACATGCTTGATCCCACCCCACTACCTCCCTCCCTCCCCTGGACCCTGGTCATGGCCGTGTCGTGTGGGTTCTGGGGTGGGGATATACTCTACAGTACTACTCGGCTTTGGAGCCCGGCAGGAAGATCACCGGAGCTCAGCCCAGACCTGCGTCTCGATCCTCCTCTGTCGCCTGCCAGCGTGTTACTGTTGCCCAACCCCAATCCCAATGGAAGCCAGGGAAGGTAAAAGTTGTGGGGGAGGGAAGGAAAGGGATGCACGGGCAATGCCCATTGCCAATGGAAGGAAGGCCGAGAAGGGACCAGGAGCCAGGTGCGAATCATCTGCTCTGCTGCATGCACTGCCACGGCTGGCCCGCGCTGCCGACCCGAGCAGGGGGCAGGGTGGACTGGAGTTGGTCCACCCCACCCGCCTCCCTCTCCCTCGCTCGTTGCTCTCACTGGTCGCACGGGCCTACATGCTTACATGGCAACTACGCCTTCGTCCTCCATCTCCATGTGCTGCAGCGATGCCATGATCTCGGCCAGGGGCGCGTCTCCTTGTACGCGTCTGTCGATCGGTCTCTCCATGCCCGCGCGCCGGCCGCACGATCGTGCACAGGACACCGCCTGCCCGTCCGTGCCTGTTCCTCACGTCTCCGTCCGTCCGGCAAGTGCGCGGCCTACTTCGTACGCACCCACACGGCCACACCATGCAAGGCGCGTTGCCTAATTTTGCTATGTCGAGGTGATGGCCGGCGGTGCAAAAAGGGAGCCGAGATGATCGGGATTGCATCACGGCACGAAGATGCACGACCTCCTTGCTTCTCTGGTTGAGTGCACGACGGAAACTTCTTTGATTCATCACACTAATAATCAATGGCTTGTACTTGTCGGTGACCTTGTGGGTGACACACAGCAGGGGAAGGAGACAAAGCACTCGGCCGTGCAAACGCCGGTGAAGCAGAGCATGAGGTGAACACACTCGCCGTCGCGCCGGTGCTCTAGTGCAGCTCATCTGACGTCCTCGTGAACCGTTGGGAGGGCACAGAAGCGGCAGGCCGTGACCACCGCGACTAGACTATGGTGAGCGCGAGACAGGCACGCCGTGTGTCCAGTCGGCGTGACGCTCCAGCTGGAATACAACTAGGTGGCCGCCTACATGCCAAGACGCGATTCCTCTGTACGCGACCGGCATCACGAGGCAGGCGCAAATCGGCGGTGAGGTGCATCGGTCATCGGGCTGCGAGCTGTACATGGCGGCCTTCTCCTAGTGTTCCTCCCACACCACCTTGGGCGTGAGGCGGCGCCGCCTCAGCCTCCACAGGTACACACATAGTGCTGCCAAGAATTGGGATAGATGGTGAATATGACAGGTGGACCAACTTAGTCAGTGAGACTAGCAATTGATCCTGGCCAGGATCATAATTTTTCCGATGCACCAAACGGATTCAGGGTCTAGGTTCATCGGGACACGGTCCGCCGGCCGCTACCTTCTGCAACACCTCACACTCGCGCTGCCTCCGGCGGCAATCCTTCCGGGCAAGGTTCTCCACCTTGCAAGGATCCGGCGATCCGTCGCCGTGCCGTGGCCATGGTGGCAGACAGCAGGGTGTCGACGACCGCAGACGTGAACAACGAGCAAAGGAGGGAGGCAGGAAATGAAGGACGAAAGCGGGAGGAGCTCAGTCGAAGTGGAAGGATTAGTAAATTTGCAGATGGGTCCAACTTGACGGGCGTTCCTATATCCGTCCAGGATATAGGCTGAGTATGGGGAGTGAGGTCAGTCCCCATACACAGCAGTGCATTAGTTAGTTTGTGACAACATTTCAACAGATGTCGTGTTCCGTTCCGTCTGAAAAAGGAAGAAGGCGCGGCTGGTGAGCATTGGCAGTGCTACCTATACGCCGATTAGAAAGAGAGATGGAAACAAACAAACAAACAAAGAATCACTCCACAGAAATTGGTGAAGGGAAGCGAAGGGAAGATGATAAAACAAGGCAGCAGTGTGAGCCACCCTGGGTCCCACCACCTCCACCTCCCTCCCTCCCCTGGTCGTGGTCATGGTCGTGTCGTGTGGCTTCTTGGGGCCCACCATCGCGATCCTCCTTTCTCGCATGTGTTCCGCGGCAAATACCAATGGAAGGAAGGAAAGGGAAAAAGTTTGTGGGGGAGGAGCGAAACGGATGCCCATCGCCAATGGCAGGCCGAGAAGGGGACCCCAGGTGGTCAAGGGTGCGGACGAGATCATCTGGTGCATGCATGCATTGCCAATGGCCTGGCCGAGACGGCTGGCCCGCGCTGGCGAGCAAGGCTGGGTGAAGTGGAGTTTGGAGGGTCCCCGCCCCGCCACGGCCGGCGATTCCTGGCTTCCTGTCTGCCGCCTCCCTTTCACCGTTGCATTTCTTGCCGCCAAGACACGTGTCCCTTCCTTCCCCTTCCATTGTCCTGTTTCTCCCTCCCTCGGTCGTCTCCACTACCACATAGGATCCGGTCCGATCAGATCAGCTGTTTTTGGTAGAGCCGCTCTGAACCTTCGGTCCGTGCCATGCCAATGATCCGCTGTGGTGCATGCGCCGACGACGTGCAGTACAGGTGGTAGCGCGTGTCCGTGGCTTGCCGGCGGCCGTCACGTTCCACTCCAACCGTTCGTTGTTGTTGCACACGACACGATCGGATCCATCCACCTAGAAGATCGACCGATCGACCCGGCGCCAAATCACGCGCGCATCATTCCATCCCGCGCACCACCGGGCGCCAAATCAACCAGCAGTCCCTCCCTGGCCGCACCGCGCGAGCATCGGGCCAGCGTGCCGCCATGCGTTCCAATTCTCCAACGCGCGCGCTCGTGCACCGTTTCTTTCTTTCTTCCTACCACGCGCGCGCGCACAGTGATATGCCATCTTTTGTGGCCGACCTTGAAACCCATTGTTGGGCCGGCTGGGCCGGCCAAATAGTAGAAAACAGTTTGTGTGCTAGTGTTTTAAGTCCCGGAAGTAACAGAATTAGTGTAAAATTGTAAAAAGATGGGCGGGCCACGGCCCATTCGACGTTGCCGTAGCTCTGCCTGTGCGGCCATCCAACCGTGTCCACATACATTTCAAACGGTATTTGAATAAACGAGACGATTTTCATGCAAATCCGATAAATTTCATTTAAACCTGACTGCATTCATTACATTTTCGACATCTTCATTAAGCAAAAGCGTCCGGACCCTAACCTAGTCTAAATCTCCAGTCAACGCCCGTCCTCCAAAATTTTGTTGTTCCCCTCCGTGTCCATGCTCGCAGCCGTGAGCCGGCGAAGTGAGGTTGCGGTCGCATGCGAGGAAGAGAAGATATGGGACACCGACTGGCCCACATAGGACACGAGGCGCCGCCGTCTCCCATGTCCTACTCTTCCTCGTTGGAGTCCGTTGCCTGAACATGGACGGATCGACATCGTGGTCGCAGCGGCGCCAACAATGGCACACAACTGCCGACGTTCCCGTCCGCGACCTCCAGTGCCATCTACATGTCAGGCATCACCGCACGAGCGTTGCACATGACCTCGTGGAGCGCTCTCTGCTCCTCGAGGAAGTTTGGGTACTCCGTGGCCATGGCCGACACGGCCTCCTCGCTCGCGAATTAATCCTAGATCTGGCCCTCTGTCAACCAGTGATGCGTGAGGGCAAGGTTGTAGCGATGCTCCTCCTGTGACATGTTGTTTTCTGGCAAAAAAGATATAACGTAGCCATCAATATGATGGTCTTCCAATTCTGAAACTAACTGGGATTGGCCTGTTGACTTTGCCCTTCCTTTAGACAAAGAGCCCCCACTTTCGCCAAAAGACCTCTGTGTGTTGTCATTCAACTCCACACAAGCATGTCCCGTTGGGCTACTTGTGTCTTCGGCAGATACAAAGGAGAAGTGACGGTCGGTTTTTGTGCAATTTACTTGTATGTGTATACATACACGAGCAGAAACGCTGGTGGATACTGGGTACATGATCACGCACACATAGCGAAAGAGGACCGGGTGCAAAAGCAGCCATATCACCAGCAGTACAGGAGCCCGAAGTCCCGGACACGACTCTCTGCTTCTCCCCTGAACAGAAACAGTACCAGATATAGTATTTTTAGTTTGTTCTGTAGGCATTCCATGGCCGTCTTCAATTACTGCAGTGTTTGGATGGCTCGCTGATCTCTTCCCGCTGGTTCTGCAGGACGATTAAATTCAGAGAAACAAGATCTTTCCAAGGGGAATGCAAAGAATTTGAACCTGCCATGCATCTACTATAATATATACTCCCTCCATTTCTAAATATTTATTTTTTTAGAGATTTCAAATGGACTACTACATACGGATGTATGTAGACATATTTTAGAGTACAGATTCACTCATTTTGCTCCGTATATAGTCACTTGTTGAAATCTCTAGGAAGACAAATATTTAGAAACGGAGGGAGTAGAAAGAAGTGCAGCCTTAATTTGGCAGCAGTGCTGGCACGCCGTGCCGTCCTTGAAGAGCGCCTTGCTAAGCACGGTTGTCCTCCGCGTCTCGTGCCCGGCCGATTATAGGTTGTCGGCCGTACACGTATAGTCCTCGTCGACGAGGTCCTCATGACCTCATCACAGCCGACGCCATGGCGACCAGGGCAGTCGACCTGAAGGTGCCCAAGGACGAGAGCGGCGACTCATCCGCCGGCGCTGCGCGTGAGTTTCCTCGTCATCGACTTCCACGCGTCCGGTGAACACGTACCCTGTGTGACGGTTGCTCCCGCCGACGAGCACGCCGCTCGTGTCCGACGGTGGTCGGACGTGGCATCCTCGCGGCCTGGTCCAAGTGACGCCACGATCGGATACCGCCATGGACACACGGAGAGTCAAGTACAACATCATCTCGGAGACGTCTGCGGCCGGACTCTGATCATAAGATACATTCGGCACAGATGGCGAACGCCAGCTCGCTCGACAAGATCACAAGAACGGCGGGGGCATCCTCGACATCAGCACTGTCGGGGGCTCGACGCGGCTGGTGGCCGGGGGCCGAGTTCGTCCTCCCACGACTGACTTGAGTTTATCCACGGTGGTGATGTCGAGGATGCCCCCGCCGTTCGATCAGCCAAAGATCGATTGTGTTCATGCTACGTACGTTCACATATCACCGGAGTTAGTCAATTTTATGCACGGTGTTGTGTCATCGGTGTAAAATATTTCGGTGAGCTACACAGACAAGAACGCCTCCCGCGCGCATCGCAGCAGCGGCTTGCCGCACATCAGAGGAGCCTCTCCCGTGACGCTGAGGTCCCGACGCCAGCGTGGGACGAGAAGACCCGGAGCGCCATGGCGTGGTTGCAGTAGATGCTCACCGGCTCTGGTCGCCACGCCGCAGACGACCTTGCTGCAGTGTCGGCGTGTCGGAGTCGGACGTGCTGTCATTGTTCCGCCTCACCACGTGGCTGCGGCGCTGCTCGGCGGCATCGCCGGTGGCAAGGCCGTGGGGGAGGTGCTGCACTTCCTCTTCCGGCCGTCGGCAATGCGAGAGCTCGCCGGCTGTAGCAATGGGGTATTGGGGTTCACGGCTCCCGTGGCGTGCCACGTGCATCACCCTTGTCGTCTTCTTCTTTCCGGTCCTCTCATTCGACCGGCGTAACGCCGGGGTCCATGGATTGACCGCTCGCCACCAGGCTTGTCTCCCCCGTACTGCTGCAACCGCCACTCTGCATGGCCACTCCTCCGCCCAGCCCAGCTTCCCCCTCCTTGGCTCCTTGTCCCTCGACCCGACTCGCGATCCATAGGAAGGAGCTGAGCTCGGCGGTTGCCTGTAGGCCGTAGTTTATGTCGTTTACAGTATATGACATGAAGATATTTTCTTGCTGAACCTAACATGCATCTAACAGAGGTACGGATCCGGCCCGTCCATGCTCATCATGCACCACACGTGTTGCGGCTGGAGCTCCCAGAGCTGCACCTCGCAGCCCCACCGGGCGAACACCACCGGCGAAGCTCTGGCGGGAGACAACGTTGGCCAGGGACACCGATTGGGGGGGCGCTTGAGAATTACCCTCTAGGACGACGCCGGCGCCATGAGGAGATGCCGCAAGGGCGAGGCAGCCGCCGTGCGAGCGCCGTCCTGCAGTTTACATGGAGGCAGCCGGAGTGCCTCCTCGCGTGGTCTTCGACGGGGCGCCGGCGGCCTGGCGGGTATGAGTGGATGAGGTCGACTTGGCGGCTGGGCGCGAGCTAAGCAGCCGGCAAGTTGGATGGGCTCGAGGCGCCAGTGAGTTGGTCGAGTTCTAGGTCAAGACTCAAGACCACTTCGACGGCCAGAAGACCGGCAGCAATGATGGGAACGGCACGACGGTGCGGCCTGAGTTTGCTTCATGTTCTCTGTTATGGCTTCAATGGACAACTCCCGTGCGTCACTGTTGGCGCAAAACCCTAAACCCTAGCTCGCCGGAGTCCTCTCTCTCTCTCTCTGCACACTTCACTCTGGCTCGAACCAAGGAGAAAGAAGAAGGGAGGAGGAAGGAGACACGGTGGACACAGAGAGCTTTTCCGGCGCTCGAACGCCTGCCGCACGAACGGCCAATTTTTCTCCCGAGCACGAACTCGACGCCCCAGCCATTACAAGGATCACCGCACTGGTCTTATAGCCAGAGCCGGCGCCAGGGCACGCACCCACGCCCCCTCTACCTCGTGCGCACGATCCGCCCGCTCCCCTCGTGCCCACGACGCGCGCGGTCCACGGCGGGCCTCCAACAGATCAGCCACGAGCACACCGCACGACTCGCCAACGGCCTGGCCCTAAGCCTACACACTTGGCCCACGCACACCCCGTGCTCCACATGCACGCACACACGCCACCCTGCCACGCACCCGACGCGGACCGGACCGCGCCCGACATGTCCGGTGCACGCACGTACGCGCACCCGACACGCCCTGGCCGTGGCTTATTGCTAACAGTCACCATCGCAGCCATGCGGAAAGGAGACTAGGGGCGCCGGGCGCAACGGGCAGGACGACATTGAACGGGAGTGCAACAGGGAAGAAGCGGGCCGTGGTGGGGGAGGAAGTGGCGACGCAGCGGTGACCCTGTTCCTTGGGGCGCGCTGGTAATCCTGGTCCTTGTCCATGGCATCAATCTACAAGTTGCAGTCCGCCGCCTCTCCCACAAACCCGTCGCCTCCGCCCTGCACTGCACACCATGGGCGAGCACGAAAGCCCCAGCGTCCATCCAAGCAACTCACGCTATCCGGTGGCGCGTACGTGCTGCCAGCGCCGGCCAGTTCGTCGTGGCCATAACCGCAGGCCAGGACAACACCGTCGTGTAAGTGCCGCCAAGCACACTGCTGGCACCGGTGGTGTTGGGACATCAGACTGTATCAGCCGGGGTGAGCATGGCGGCTCGGCTGCAGCAGAGCGACGGATCCTTGACGCCACAGAGGTGCACTCGAAAGCGATGACGAAACACCTGACTCAGCCGGACGAACACCGAACAGAGAACCCAAAAAAGCACAACCAACATAATCCTTTGCCACTGTTAACAGATAGGCAGCCAACTCTCTCCCCTCTCCCTCGTGCGCACGTCTTGCATGCATGATCTCCATGATCTCATGCAACGTCGCTATGCCGGGGGCTCCGCGCCTTGTGTTGTACCTGTACTATATATTCATTGAGCAATTCATCGGCAGCGCCTAAGGTGCATTGCCTCTTCTTCTTCCTGCCTTTCACAGCCACGCCCCCTCACCAGAAAGACGGGTAGTAGCCAGCTTCCTAGGAGGCCTGCAGCATGCAGATTAGTTCTCTTCTATAGATGCGTATTCCCTCCATTCCCAAAAGTAAGGCGTGTTTTGTTTCGTTAAAACATGCATTTGATCAATAATTATACTCCATAAATACAAGGTTATATGACATGAAATTTGTTTGACTAGAGTCGTAGTTAAAAGTACTTTGTTATAATACTAGTGATTTTGAGGGAAAGACGTGCAATTTAATGTCCATCCAAACACACATACGCAACCCAGCCAGGCCCATTCCAATTGTTTGGCCGGGCAGCTCAGGGTTCCAATCCAAAACAAGCTTTTGGTAACCTTTTCGCTAGGTCCAAATTCGTCAAAGCGAAAGACGATGCCTTATCTTATGTATTTGGATTTTCAGGTAAGAAATGGATCACAAAGATAGATGAATGAGGAGAATTTACTACACTCAAAAGCAAAAGCAAACATCCCGACTCTTTCTTGTTTGACGGGCTTACACTAACCATGATGATATTTTCGTATACATAGTTTATTGTGCATGAAGGTGCTTATTCTGCCTTTTTATTTTCGTTTAGTGTTCATCTTGTACACCATAATGTTATCAGAAATTCAAGCCTAAAGTACGGATGACATTTGAAGGGTTCGCGGTTGCGGAAGACGCTTGCCGTAACGTCACAATATTCGTGTTGCCATCGTAGTGAATTTCCAGCATGTTAATTGCAACAGGCGTGTTCCTGTTACCTGTTATTTCAAAGCTATTTGAGATACAAAAGGCTTATGTAATCCCGCAAGAAACATAAATTCGGAAATCTACAAACTAGCTCTTACTGTTTCACACGGTTTTTACACCAAAATTCAAGAGAGAGGAAATTTATAATCATATTACGCCCGTACAAAACAAAAGAGTAAATTTCTAATAATACCTGGCATGTCATATGGATTTGAGTTTACATAACCAATTTATAATTTTGTGGTTTCATTCCTTGACCCAATTTTTTTCATGAGAAAAGATTCCTAGTGAAAAACCTTGTATCCAAATAATGATCCCCTGGCTTTATGGGTTTCCTTCCATTTATTTCTTCGGTTGACAAAATATTGACTGAATGATAGGAATGCACAGTGTAATTTTCGCATCGCTGCCGTCCATTCGCCACCGATCCGACCGTCCATTGCCTGTGGTCGCGGATCGTCGGGCCCACACCATCCCCTTCCCGCGCCGTTTAAATAGTCTGCCCAAACCCGTCGTCCAACACAACACTCAAATCTCAAATCCCGATCGCCAAATCTCTCCGCAGCAGCACACTCCCGCCCTCTGAAATCCCCCATCGCGCCAAATCTCAAATCACTCTAGCCGCCATGGACGCCTCGGCCACCGGCGCCGTCTCCAAGGTGAAGAAGTACGTGGTGGGGCGCAAGCTTGGCGGCGGCCCTAGGAAGAAGGCGGTGGCGCGATCCGTCAAGGCCGGGCTGCAGTTCCCCGTCGGCCGCATCGGCCGCTTCGTCAAGAAGGGTCGCTACGCGCAGCGCGTCGGCATGGGCGCCCCCGTCTACCTCGCCTCCGTCCTCGAGTACCTCGCCGCCGAGCTTCTAGAGCTCGCCGGGAACGCCGCCAAGGACAACAAGAAGTCCCGCATCATCCCGCGCCACCTGCTGCTCGCCATCCGGAACGACCAGGAGCTCGGCAAGCTGCTCGCCGGCGTCACCATCGCGCACGGCGGCGTGCTGCCCAACATCAACCCCGTGTTGCTCCCCAAGAAGACGGCTGAGAAGGAGCCCAAGTCGCCCAAGAAGGCCGCCAAGTCCCCCAAGAAGGCTTAGTCGATTACTAATGCTTCGTAATAGAATTAATGTTCGCTGTTTAAGTAATGGTGTTGATATAGTATGATCTGTTCTGCTTTGGAAAAAAAAAAATGTCAGAAATCTCTCTGACTTATAGTAAATTCTCTTGCTGTCATCCGTCTGTTCATGATTTTGCAATGCTACGGAGTTTTACATCTGTGTGGTGGGACGAATAGTTGTATCTACCAATCGTCTGAATCTGATAAATTCACTTGGTCTGGTTATTAGAAAAACTCTGAGTTGCAAGCTGAAGAAACCGAGAAGCATCCCAAACCTGCAGTGCGAGTTCAGGTTCAGACATTTGTGCATGTCAAGTACTACCAAATGCCAACGTTTCACTTGTACTTTGTCCAGCTGCTGTAGTCACGGAAGCATTTTCCTGTAATTGGTTGTCGCCCAACCAGGTATCACCACATTCTAAAACATGATGTAGTATAAAGGAGCATCCCCTAACTAGAAAGACTAGTGAAAGTCAGTTGCAAGATTAACAAGTCAAGGAGCAACCCCTAACTGCAGTCATGTATGAGGTCAGAATTCAGATACACTGGAATCTAGGTTCAGACATTTGAATATATAAAGTACTATGTCCAGCTTATGCAGGAGTAATGGGTTGTGTCACAAGATCACTACATTCGAGAACATGTAACATGTTGCTTGATGACTGAATAAGTTCTGTTGCACATCTCTGTTTCAGTGAAATCGGGCAATCGGGAAGACTGCTAGCAAGACCACCGAGAGCACTCGCAGGAAGGGGTATAACTTTTGAAGAATATACAAATAGGTAGAGTTTTTTTTTTTGCATAGAAATGGGCAGAGCAGTTAGCAAGTGAGGAAAGGAAACACTTCAAAGAGTGAGTTTATCCTTTTTTTAGAGCCAAAAACGTAGAACAATCCGTTCTACGGTATGAGGTTTATCCTTCTTTTCGGAAAAAAACCCTCATATCACTTCATTTTCAGCACAATGCTTGCTACACATGTTTCAATTACCAACATCGGGATTCAGAGGACAAAAAAAATGCAACCCTGCCCGTTTATTGTTCTAAGTTTCATTTGGGATATTTTCATAAATGTTTTATTTTATTGGCTCAAAATAGATTATCAAGATGATATATAACACAGTAGGCGCACACCCTGCCTATGCATAGTTAGGATGCACACAACCAACACCAACTCAAACACACACACGCAAAAACACGCCAGCAACTAGCAAAGTCATATATGACCAAAATTATGCATATGCGAGGAAAAAAGGAAAAAATAATCCTCGAAGCAATTAGATTTGCGATAAGCAAACTACACCAGTGACCATATCCGTACTAACCACCTAATTACATCACATGGACTTTTCACCTTGAAGAATCGATCTGAATATATTCGAGCAATGCCTTTAACAAGAGTAAATAGCATAAAACTACTTCTTTACAGGCTAAGGTTTCAAAAAACTACTTTAGCAGCTCCACGGATTCATCCTGACTCCAATGAAGCTTCAAGACTGGTGGCCGCAGGTATAAGGGCATTTCTAACCGCTTCCCAATAAATAGTGGAGTATCCGGTGGAGTAAACCCTTAGTGGACTAAATTTACTCCACTAAGTTTTGTTTGGACATAGCCGATCCCCTATGTATAACGGAGTAAAAAAATTCATTTGCATTTCATTTTGGGCCACCGAAACACATTTATTTGCTTCTTTTTTCATTCAACGACATTTTGATACATTGAAGTGCATAATTCACCAATTCCTTGCCATGAGAGCAAGACCAAAGAAAATAAGAACCACAATTAGACATTTTGAAAGATATCCAATTTCTGTAACTGCTCCGAGTAGCTGGATTAATATCTTCTCTGTGTCTTCATTGTTGATCTGCGGCTTCTCGAGTTTGTACACTTTTTTATTCTTCGGTTCTAAAGGAGTAGACGTTGCTTCGCATCTAATCTCATCTCTAGCCTGTATTCTAGCAACGAGTGCATGAACATCTATCAATTTTCGTGCAATAGATCGACGTATTCTTCTTCCTAATACCAAAACTCGCATCTATCCTACACAGAAATTTGAACAAACAATGAGCTACCGAAATTGCGCCGAATCCGGTGAACAACCAAATTAGAAGAAGCACATACCCCATTACTTCTACACTTGACCAACACTCATCCGAGATGTTGCGGCGTGGTAGAAACTCGATGCACCACCTGCCGTGGGCAGTCGTCCCACTGTATGACAGGCAACGGCGAGCCGACGAGCCGATGGGCCAGCACCGAGCCCGGGCGACGACCGGGCGTGTCTTCGCCGACGAACCGTCGACATGAGAGATTCGAGTGGCTAGAAGAGGATCTAATACCTGCATGCAGCGCAGAGCCATTGCCGGGGCTGTACGGTCCGATTTCCGGCCAATCCATGGCAAGGCGCAGTCGCTGGCGGCCGAAAACATCAATTCCAGCAGCGGCGACAATAGCTGCAGATCCACCGGTTCTGCGCCGACGACAGGAAGAGGAGGCACAAATCCAAGTGGCCGAGGACAGTGGTGGAGCCTACGGAGCATCCACAGCGGCGGGCCGGTGCCGGTGGCGCTGGCACAGATGCGGCGTAGAGAGGCAGTGGAGAAGAGGCGCGACTTTTACTCAACCACCGAGCGGTGGAGTAAATATAGGAAAACTCGCCGGACTGAGTATAATTTTTACTCCCTTACAACGGATCGGGGATCGGCTAGATGCCAGTTAAAGAGGTAAAATCGAATTTTTACTCTTTAACTGGTTATAGAGGATCGGTTAAAAATGCCCTAACTACGACGGTGCAAACCAGGAAGAGAGTGCGCTCAATTCCTTGATCTCGGTGACCGTCATTTTCATCTGGCTGGAACACAACTCTAGGGTTTTCGAACAAACGGCGGCGATACCGACGGAGGTAGTTAGGCGTGCCAGCCCTATCGTTCCATCCGTGACATACTTTCCCGACCAAAAGCTGACCACCTTGTGTTCTCACCCACTGCTGTTCCGTCGTGTAACCTCGAGCGATTTCCATGCTGACAAATATGCATGAGGACGTACTTGGTGCAAGATTCCGGTGCGGAAGAGCTAACGATTCCGGCTCCATGCGACTAGTAGTCATTAAACTGCACTACTGTTGATTTGTAGGTGCATCTTAACAGTCAAAATCAGCCAGAACCAGCTTCAACAAGACATATGCGCTGGTTCATCCAAGCACATGGGGAAATTTGCTAATTATACGCTAATGTGACGATGATTGCTCCTTTGTATATGGAAGACGTACAATTGCTAACACGAATACATGGTTACACAACGAGTGAGTTACAACCAAGTACATATTTTCTTGGAACTAATGGACACGTTTCCCATATGTATCAATAATATTTGCTCAAAATAGCAAAAAAAACAACAACGTTATCACAAACTTATGTATTCACTCAGCGTCCAAGAACTGACGATCTACAAGACTTGTTCAGTATTAAAAGGCGGTGTGCTATATCTGCCATCGCTGGTCTTTGATCCACGTCGAGGTTGAGACACTCCACTGCCATCCCTGCCAGATTTTGAAGAAGCTCCAAGTCTTCCGCTACCACAATTTCATTGTCAAACAACTCGGTTGCTCTGTTCCAATTGTTGTGAGCTTCGAGGAAGCTCTTTACTAAGCTATTATTGTCAGAATGTGTGGCCTTCTTCCTACTAATAAGTTCCAACAACACCACTCCGAAGCTATAGACATCACTCTTTTCAGTTAGCAAGCCTGACTGTAGATATACTGGATCCATATAGCTCAAGTCACCGATGACTTTTCCGGTGTGGTCTTTGTCTCCCGCAAGCAACCTTGATATGCCAAAGTCCGAGATCTTGGGGACAAACTTATCATCCAAAAGTATATTTGCTGGTTTAACATCACCGTGTAGGATTTTGGTGTTTGTTTTTGAATGCATGTAAGCAAAACCATCTGCTGATTCTACGGCTATACTTAAACGTATATCCAAGTTTAGAGGCTTCTTGTCTTTGCTGTGAAGAATGTCATCCAGGCTACCACCAGAGAGAAATTCGTATACTAGCAGCGGTGTACCAACCTCGAGGCAACAACCTATGAGCCTAACAATATTCTTGTGGATGACTTGAGATTGGATGATGACTTCATTTGCAAATTGGTCATTTTCCAGCAGACTAGCACTAATCGGTTGCTTCACTGCAACTTGTTCTTTACCAAGAGTGCCCTTGTAAACTACACCGAACCCACCTCTTCCAATAAGATTGCTTTCCTTTAAAATTGGCACGAGCTCCTCCTTTTTGAAAATTTTAATATTTTTTGCTCTCTCTAGTGTAGGTCCACCATTCTTTTCGTAGAACTCCCTGGTCTTCCTTCTCTCTTTGTGGAGAAGAACTAGAAATGATATAACTACTATGACAGAAATACCACCAATGATACCTACATAGGAAAACATCCTACTAAAAAGTTTGCAACAAATGATATTGCATAAAAGATAATAAATTACTGATTCAACAAGTTATTTAGAATTTTACTTAAAAGTAGAAGTACCAGTGAATAGTTTAACACAAGAAAGAAAGGGGAGGGACTCTGCCTTGTGATCTTCGAGTCAGCGAGCCTCACAAAGTAAACCATATATATGTACTCTGTCTCGGGGAATTGGATTTCTATACCAAGGGGAAGTATTTGTATGTGGAGTTGTGGACCTTTGTTGGTTGCATCCTTGTAAGTTTACCGCAAGGTGGATCGAGAAATTGAGAAAATGCATAAATGGATGAGTAGGAATTGAGCAAAATGCACCAAGGGAGAAAATAGTGTTTGATCCAATGTGAGTGTTGTGCATATTCGGGCTTACTAAACTAGTCTCTGCGTTGGTATTGGTCGTGTGCATCTTAATCGTGCAACGGTCGAGCGTGTGCTCATAGTGAATGTATTCTCTTGATGCAACATTATAAGTCAATAAAATCCGCTCTTTGTCGAAAAAGCTAGTCTCTGTGTACTTGTAGCTCCCGAGGAAGCGCGTGAGGATCTTTTGCTTTGATGAGTTTTCACCAAGGCACAAAATTTTCTCATCTTCAAGTCCATTTATCATTTGTTTTGATAGTGATATGTATGAAAGGAGAAGCTACCCTCTATGCCAACAAGCTGAAACGGACATAATGGGATCTTATGTGCCAAAGTCTTAAAGCCATTTCAATCCCATTGTTTTTATGACAATTCAAAATCATTCTAAACTTCATTTTAATGACCCTCTAAAAATTTCATATGTTCTTTAGAGCAACATAATTCATACACCAAAAATTATAGTGGCAAAGGCACCACGCTCCACAAAAATATTGTGGGTCCTATTTCTAATGATTATTTTACACGTGAAATTATTGTTAATTCTTATGTAAACGGGTAAGCTAGATTAATGCATAGAATATTGTAGAAAGCAAGAAATTAAGGTAATCAAAGCCTAGAAAGTAAGTACCTGACATCTTACAAAAGTAGTCATGTTATTAAACTTTCCTAGCTTTGAGAATTAAAAAATACAAAATTATTTAGATTGGTTAGTTCAAATTGTAGTGTTAGATTTGATCAATAATATTTTGATCTCTTTCTCATAACTTTTTACGAACAAATGATACTACTGAACATGTTTGATTAAGCCCGTCTATTCACCAACGTATTTAGATGATCCAGAGACTATGCATCCTAATGGGTCCTTTTGACTGGCAGTGAAGTGGGATACACAGATAAGCCCATTCTAAAACCACGAGGACCACGCGAGCTCACAGCCTCACACTGGGTAACCTCATCTGGTCAAGGATGACGGCTGGTGTATGGGCCAGTCTTCAGCATGCGTACGCGTAAATGGGCAGGATTCGTGTAGTTGTCTATGTACCCCATCCGTCTTAAAATAAGTGTCTCAACCTTAATACAACTTTACATTAAAGCTAGTATAAAGTTGAGACACTTAGTTTGGAATGGAGAGAGTATCATTTTAACTTATTATTTACCTATGTTTTCAGAATTCACTTTAGAATTAACATGGTATCCAATATAAACATTTACTCCCTCCGTTCCTAAATATAAGTCTTTGTAGAGATTTCAATATGAACCACATATAGATGTATATAGATGCATTTCAAGTTTAGATTCATTCATTTTGCTGCGTATGTAGTCCATCTAGTGGAATATCTATAAAGACTTATATTTAGGAACGGAGGGAGTACAGAGTACATCTTATGTTCACATGTCAGTATTGTAGTTAAAGAATCTGGTAATGACATGTATTAGCAGTTGAAGCAGTACTTACCCACAACCGCCTTGGCTACCAGGGGAAATTTCTCAACACACTGTCCTAATTTCCCATCGCCTCTCATTCCTGGCTTGCATGGACAATCATATCCTCCCGGCCTGTTCTTGCATATGCCTTTGCTCGAGCAGTAGTATAGATCGGGGAACTTGCACTCATCGATGTCTTGAGAAGATAAATTAAGGGCATGAAATTAGTCGTCTAAGACAGGATGGAGTGTGCTACCAGTAGGTCAACGAATTGTTAACTTGATTGAGAAGAGATAGTACCTCGGCATCCATTGGCGATGTAAGGGTTGCCCTCGTAGTGCTCCGAGCATTTGCACACGTAGCTGAGTGCATAGCCCGAGAGGCCAACTGTGGCGTTGACACAGTAGCTGTTGCTGCTGGCGCACGCGTAGTCCGGAGGTGGCCGCTGGCCTTTCGCCGGGCACGACGCGTTCCCGACGATGGCGAAGTCGAGGACGACGGGGAAGCTCTCCAGCAGCAGCGTGTCGCCGTACAGGTCCGGCGTGGAGAAGACGTAGCGCGACTTCTCGACCACCATGGCGTAGGAGCACGGGCTGGACCTCCACCGGGCGTTTTCGTCCGCGACCACGAGCCCCGGCGCGACGCTGCCGTACTCCGGCCCCGGGGGCAGGGCGGCCTCGCAGCAGCCCTGCCCCGCGCACGACCCGTTCCTCGCCGCGAGCTCCCGCTTCGTGCCGGTGCGGCAGGCGAGCGTGGTCGAGCCGTCCACGGCGACGTCGACCCTCCAGCCCACGCCGACGACGACGTTGAGCGTCTGCGACACGGCGAACGGCCCCTCCGTGATGCCGTTGCCGAGCGTCATGGCCTGGGTTTGGAACCTGTACTGGGTGCTGTTGGTGCTGCAGCCGGACGTGATGGGGCCGTACGCCCGCGCCTGGCTCCTGTCGGCTGACATGTCCACGAGCTCCACCGGAAAATACGAGGTGTTGGTGTACCCCGGATAGGCGGCGGCGTCGGAGGCCGCCGAGGCGTCGCTGTCGGTGACCGTGATGCGGTTGGTATCGGTGTCGGCGAGGAACGCTCGAGGGGGGTCGACGGAGTGGTCGCAGGTGACCTGGAAGCCCTCGCGGAAGCAGCCGGGCATCAGGCCGAAGGGGAACGGGATGCTCATGTTGCCGCACTTGTCAGGGCAGCCCGGACGTGTGATCGGAGGTTGCTCGGCTAGTTCTTCAGCCCTGGCCATGGCTGCTGCGCCTGCAAGAATGAGGAGAAGCTGGACTGGCAGGGCCAGCAGCCTGGATTGCGAGGGCGTGGGCATGTGCATGTTCCTGCGCGCGATCTGTTTTTCTTTTTTGGCTAGCTTGGATGCTGTGCGGTTTCGCACCATGTGTTATATAAAAAAAATCAGGAGTCAACAGCCAGTCAACTGGAATTTCAAAAAAAGAAAAGAATAGCGAGTGAACTGAGCTTTGTCGCCACGGACTTCACGCGTTTCTCCGAGTTTGTATTTTTGTTTCGGGAAAGGTTTGTACCCGGCCGAGTCTTTGGCCGGTCCCGCGCCGGACGTTCGATTGGGGGTATCCTATGGCCAAAAGCGTGTAGGAACCCACCCTTCGCTATCTTCTTTATCGACTTCGATTTCACTCCTATCGAGTCCCGCTGCTACCCGCCGGTGATCGAGCTGTTACCGCACGCGGCCGGAGTACAAGCTGTTGATGTGCTGGCGAGGGAGCTGCAACCCACATCTGGCGGAGCTGCAACCACCGAGCTGCATCGACTTCGTAGGGGAGCTGCAACGGTACACGGCCGTGTTGTGGTGGCGCAACGAGCAGTACGTCGGTGGAGTTGAACAGCAAACGGTGGGGCCCGACTAATGTTGCAACCGACTACACGAATTGCTGGAACCAACGTTTCGAAGAGTTACGACGATTCTATAGTGGTGTGACGGCGGAGCGCACTGGGGTGCCGCGACAATGTTGCAACGGGCGTCACGATTTGCTAGAATAGACGTCGCGGTTTGCTGGAGCCGGAGACCGTGTTTGCCGGACGAGCTGTCACAAGAACGATGAAGTATCATGTCTTGGGCTGTAGTCTTATTGGGACTTAAGGCTGGGCCATATTTTGACTTGTTGTCTTGGCCTATATTCTAGACCGTATTTTGACTCGTATTGAGCCTTAGGCTAGGCCATATGTATGTATGGGTCTGCCACTTGGGTATAATCTCGTCACTACTCAGTGTTTGTGTGTGATGATCGATGCACATGTGTTTCATGGATTTGAAGTTTCAAAAATAGTGGTTGTGGTTGCAAATTAGTCGGTTAGGGCATCTTCAATAGCAACCCGCAAAAAACCTCGTCCGTGGACAGAGGGATCAGTCCGCGGACATGGATGCGGGAGGAAGCCATCCAATGCTAGCCGCATATGTTTCAAACCATTTTTCAACAAACCGGATGAAATTCATGCAAACACGAGCGGATTTCGTACAAACATGACGGATTTCAAACAAACATGGTGGATTTAACTACATTTCAAACATTTAGAACAAAAAAAAGACCCGCCCCAAAAACCTATCCTACAAAGGTGGTGCCCGACGTCCAAGCCCGTGTCGTCCTCCTTCCGCCTTCTCCATGAGCACCGGCGATAAGACCGATGAAGTGAAGGTGCGGTCTCCGCGAGGAAGAGTAGAACACGGGAGACAGACCCACCGCCTCCCGTGGCCTACTCATCCTCGGAGGAGTCCGCGCCTTGTCCGTCGCCGCTGGACGTGAGGTCCATGAGGGAAATGGTGGCACCTTGGCTGTCGTCCTCCCACCGGGCTGGCTGATGGTTCGTCGGCGACGCGTAGGAGGCGCATCTCGCTATGTTCTCCTTCGCGGTCGCTGCAGCTGCGCCTCCGTGGCCGCCGCTTCCTGCCGAGCGGCGGCTTGAGCGCGGACGGCATCGTAGATGGCACGCGGCGCCGCGACGAAATTTGGGTTTGCCGCGGCCATGGTCGCCACGGCCTCCTCACTCGCGCGGTCGCCGTAGATCTAGTCCTCCGCTAGCTGGTGTTGCTCCTGTTGGGGAACGTAGTAATTTCAAAAATTTCCTATGCACACGCAAGATCATGGTGATGCATAGCAGCGAGAGGGGAGAGTGTTGTCCACGTACCCTCGTAGACCGAAAGCGGAAGCGTTATGACAACGCGGTTGATGTAGTCGTACGTCTTCACGACCAACCGATCCTAGTATCGAACGTACGGCACCTCCGCGATCTGCACACGTTCAGCTCGGTGACGTCCCACGAACTCACGATCCAGTAGAGCTTCGAGGGAAAGCTTCGTCAGCACGACGACGTGATGATGAAGTTACCGGCGCAGGGCTTCGCCTAAGCACTACGACGATATGACCGAGGTGGATTATGGTGGAGGGGGGCACCGCACACGGCTAAAAGATCAATGATCAACTTGTGTGTTTATGGGGTGCCCCCCTCCCCCGTATATAAAGGAGTGGAGGAGGGGGAGGAGGCCAGCCTCCTAGGCGCGCCCCAAGGGGAGTCCTACTCCCACCGGGAGTAGGATTCCACCCCTTCCAAGAGTGGGAGTAGGAGGAAAGGAAGGAGGAGCGAGGGGGAAGGAAAAAGGGGGGCGCCGCCCCCCTTCCTTGTCCAATTCGGACTAGAGGAGGGGCGCGCGGCCTGCCCTGGCCGCCCCTTCCTCTCTCCACCAAGGCCCATGAGGCCCATTACACTCCTCGGGGGGTTCCGGTAACCCCCCGGTACTCCGGTATTTGTCAAAACTCACTCGGAACCCTTCCAAAGTCCAAACATAGTCATCCAATATATCAATCTTTATGTCTCGACCATTTCGAGACTCCTCGTCATGTCCGTGATCATATCCGGGACTCCGAACTACCTTTGGTACTTCAAAACACATAAACTCATAATACCGATCGTCACCGAACGTTAAGCGTGCGGACCCTACGGGTTCGATATGTAGACATGACCGAGACTCATTTCCGGTCAATAACTGTCAGGACCCCGATTCCAAGTCATACCGATCTAGCCTGTAACACCTCATATCACTTTGCGGCCTCACGCACGGTACTCCCACGGGTGTCGCCTTACCATGGCCCGGGACCGTTTGCGCCTTTTGGCTCGCGTATATGACAATGTCGCTAGCATCCATATGATAGAGAACCCGGGCCGACATGGCTAGTCGTGAACCCAAAGCGGCACTAACGTATGGGGACAGGCATACATGAATCAACATCGAACGTGTCGGTCAGCAGCGTGCGAATCCGGGCTGTAGCACTGAGCTAACAGGACTCCAGGAACCCGGGCTGTAGCAGGCTAGACAGGACTCCGGATGTCACCGCGTGACATTTCCCCGAAGGGACAGACACAGGAACGATATGAAACACATGCCGGCTAGTCAAGTGTCCAGAGCAGTAGTGCTGGGCTAGCAGGACTCCGGTGAACCGGGCTATAGCGGACTACTATGGCTCAAGGAGGCACTAGACTACATTTCCCCATAAGAGAGGCTGCTAAGGATAGACAACTAGATTGTCGGATCCCACACATACCAAGCATTTCAATCATACACACAATATGCTCGATATGTGCAACTACAACATGGCATCACAACAAGACTCTACGACTCAGAGTATTTATTCATTAGGCTCCGAAGAGCCAGATATTACAAACATGGGTCTCATGACCCAACATTCAGAGCATACAAGTCAAAGCACATGCGGAAGCTTAACATGTCTGAGTACAGACATCTATAAATGAAAAAGGCTGAGAAGCCTGACTATCTACCAGATCCTGCCGAGGGCACAAGATTGTAGCTGAGGTAACAAGCTAAACGTCGAAGTCCACACGGAACTACTAGCGAGACTGACGTCTCTCTGCAAAACATAAAATAAGCAAACGTGAGTACAAATGTACCCAGCAAGACTTACATCAGAACTATCTACATATGCATCGGTATCAACAAAGGGGGTGGTGGAGTTTAACTGCAGCAAGCCAGCTTTGACTCGGTGGCTATCCTGAACTACGACTGCAAGTAACTCTTTTGAGGTGGCGCACACGAGTCCACATATTCACCATATCAATACACCACTATGGATCCGCTCCCGTCTCCCTACGAGAACGCCATCCATAGCACTCACGCTTATCTTGCGCATTTTAGAGTATCCACTTTCACTTGTCTATGAACTGTTATAGGCAACCCAGAAGTCCTTTACCGCGGACACGGCTATTCGAATAGATGATGTTAACCCTGGAGGGGTGTACTTCGTCACACACGCTCTCGCCGCTTACCACCATGTACACGTCGTGTACCTCGGCAACCTTCAAGCGGAAGCCTGGCGAGGGAGTCGGCCACGACCTGACTAACCACACAAGTCTCTAGTCCAGGTTTATCGCCTATTCGGGTTCCATCCGCAAGGAGATCCGGCCGGGGTGTCGCTCACGGCCCCAAACGATGTGTGCAGGGTTCCCGAGCCCACCATCTGGGTGCCACTCGGTACACCAGGCCACGTGTGCCTAGTCTGTCCCAACCCCACCTGTACCGGGTGCCACTTGGTAGACTACTAACACTACCTACAAACACCAGAAACTAGTTGCAACTCCTGGACAGAGATCAGGTTGATTAATAAGTCGAGAGAGCTCAGAGCGCCCGGAGCCCAATGTGTGGTAGTAACTGTTCATGGATCACAAACACAGAACTCAGTTCCTGAGGACGGTTTCAATGAGACAACCCACCATGTACTCCTACATGGCCTCTCACCGCTACCTTTACCAAATCGTGTTCACACACTTAGCTCTCACACAGTAGGACATGTTCACAACTTTCCAATTCATTCCCGATGAATCAGACCTGACACAACTCTAAGCAATAGCAGGCATGACAAACAAGCATGAATGAGTAGGCACATCAGGGCTCAGACAACTCCTACTCATGCTAGTGGGTTTCATCTATTTACTGTGGCAATGACAGGTCATGCAGAGGAAAGGGGTTCAACTACCGCAGCATGTAACAGATGAATCATTGTTGTCCTAATGCAATAAAAGAGAGCAGGAGCGAGAGAGTGGGATTGTATCGGAATGAACAAGGGGGTTTTGCTTGCCTGGCACTTCTGAAGATAGCATTGAGTCTTCATTAGTGTCAACGATCACAACGCCGGAACATCGTCTACCGAGAGGGGACAAATACCGGCAACAGAGAGGAAACACAATCAATGCAATGCACAATACGATGCATGATCATGACATGGCAATATGCTGTGGTTTGGGCTAATGCAACTAGCAGCAAGTTAAATGGAGTTGGCTTGAATCAAAGATTCAAATTCAAACTCCATATAAGACATTTCAAATGCCATTTATTCAAATTGTCATATACAGTGGCTGTAAGTTGTTCAAACATGCATGAGGATGCCATAAACAGATTCTTTGGATTTTTCTGATAATTTTTCATATATAAATCATTTCATTCTGAGCTATGGTTGAATTTCTATGATTTTTAGAAGTTTTAAACACTTTATGGAATTTCTGAATTGTTTTTAATCCAGGAAATGATTTCCTGCGTCAGCCTGACGTCAGTGTGACGTCAGGAGGGTCAACATGGTCAACAGGGTCAACCCTGACGGCTGGGACCCACATGTCATTGGCTCAGAGTTAATTGGAAGTTAATCCCGTGTTGACTGGGATTTGACCCACCGCGGGGCCCGCTGTCAGTGACTGCGTTGTGTAATTAGCAGTGTGGTTAGGCCCTAATGGCGTGGTTAGCCGGCGGCTTAACGACGGCGACCACACCGTGCGGCGGCGGCTCGCCGGAGTGGCGCTAGGGCAGCGGCAGAGCGCGCTGAGGGCACTAGGGGGAAGCCCAGGCCCGTGCGCATCTAGGGAGGCCGCGTGGCTGCCGGGGATGGACTGTTGCGGCAGCGGCAGCGAGGTTAGTGGCGGCCGGAGCTCGGGCAGGACCGGCTACTTGCTATGGTGCATGGGAAGGTGAGCTAGCAGGTGCGGTCGTCTCCTGGGAGCAGCATGTCGGGTGGTTGGTGCGACATATGCCAAGGGATGGCTTATCATTGTGGGAGTCAATAAAACGTCGCCGGTGCCTGGAAACGGGATGAGACGAAGACATGCACGCCGGTGAATCTTACCCAGGTTCGGGGCTCTCCGAGGAGATAACACCCCTAGTCCTGCTCTGCGGGGTCTCCGCATGATCACTAGATCGATGAAAGGTAGCTACAATCGCTCCTAGAGCTGTTGAGATCAAGGGAGAAGAAGAACAAGGCTAGCTCTTGCTTCTCTCTATCTATGGTGTGTGTCTATGCTTAGAAGGCAACTCTATGCTCAGAGGCCAACTATGCTTAGGTGCAAACCCTTTGCATGGGTTTATATAGGCCTACCCCCCGGGGGTACAATGGTAATCCGACTGGGAGCTGGTCCCAGCCGTCAGTGTCTACGCTCGCCGGCTTCTCCGCCGGCTGCTGGGTCCCGCCGGCTGCCGGCTACTTGGTCGACAGGCCGGCCCCACCGCCTGGGGTCTTGTCGGCGGCTGCTTACTGTAGCCTCGCCTGTGATGACGAGGGCTTTGTCGAGGTAAGCGTGGCTACAGTGGGCTGCCTCGGGGGTTCTCACTGTAGCCTTACCTCGTCTTGTCTCCTTAATGGGGCTCCTGCTTCGAGGAAGGGAGTGGCCGACTTCTGGAGGCCGGCTATGCTCTTGGCCGACTGGGAAAGGCCGGGCCGCCTTCACGCCTCTCTCTGGCTGAAGGGGCCCGTAGTCCTTGGGCCGTACAGGAGTTGGTCATGGATGACGTCGAGGCTAGCATGGCTACAGTGCCGAGCCGCACGGGAGACGGCCGTCCCGTACGGCCTCCTGTAGCCATGCCCGCCTCGGGCTTGGGGGTAGTGGGCCGCACTGTGGCCACACCCCGTCGTGTTGCCGTTATGTGGGAACAGCTTTGGTGGTTGTGGTCTCGGCCGGTTGCTAGGAGCCGGCGTCCTTCTTGGCCGGCTTCTTGGAGTCGGCCACCCCGTAGTCGTCCTGGGGAGAGGTTGCTCGAGGCTGGGTCGCCTTCCGGGAGTCGGCTTCAGAGGTAGCCGGTCAGGGAAGGCGGCCCAAATGCTTGGAGTGCTTGAAGGCCCAAAGGCCTGATAATTTTTCTGAAGAACCAGGGGTAGTCGGTTGGGCTACTCGTGGCCATTTACTCCGACAGTAGTCCCCGAAGCTGATTGGGCTTCGAGGTGGAGTAGGGGTTGAGAAGCTCGATCAGCTTCCTATCTTGACAAGCCGGCAGCTGGGAGCCGGCCTTGGTCAGGCGCGCCGCCTGAGTCAAAATCTTCTGAAGTCGGAAGGCGGGAACCCGCTGGCACGTGCACCGGGCCACGGGCCCTCGGCGAACCACGTGGCCGGAAAGCCTGCCAGCCCACGCGCGTGACGGGACGTCGCCGCAGGGAGGGGGCCCGTCACGTCCGCGCCCTGGCCCAGGCGCGGATCCTTTGTATCCCGAAACCGCCCGCACATTCCGTGCGGCAGTTTCGGCTCGCACTTATGCGCAATAAACGCGAGACGTGGGGGGAGTGGGCGCAGTTAATCCCACGTCTCCCCCCACGTCCGGCCTCTTTGGCCTCGTGAGGCTATAAGTAGGGGGAGGTGGAGGGCGGCAGGCCCTCGCACGCTCCTCCTACTTCCACCGTCTTCTTCGCTCGCCCGTTCTCGCGACAGCGCCTCGCCGCCGCGCTCTTCCACCGCACGCTCCTCCGCCGCCGTGCTAGTTTTCGCCATGCCTCCCGCCGTAGAGCAGCTTGGCGGGGATTGGGACGGCTCCATCGTCCATGACGACCACGTCGACTTCCTCCGCGACACGCGGCGGCTGCCCAGCGCGGACAAAGTGGAGGTCCGCCTCGCGCCGGCGAAGGAAATCTCGCCGAGGCCGCAGGAGGGCGAGCGGGTGGTCTTCCGCTCGCACTTCTTGCGCGGCTTCGGCTTGCCAGTGAGCGCCTTCTTCTGCTCCTGGCTCGAATTCTATCAGCTCCAGCCGCACCATCTCACCCCCAACGCGGTGGTGCTGCTGTCGGCCTTCGTCACCCTGTGCGAGGGCTATCTCGGCGTCCTCCCCACCCTTGAGCTCTGGGGGGAGCTTTTCCAGTCGAAGCTGGGCACGCGCAGCAAGGGCGTGCCGGCTCATACTGGCGCCTTCATCGCGTCGCGGAGATCGGGCGCCGACAACCCCTTCCCCGTCATCACGTTGATCCAATCGGTGAAGAAGTGGCAGAAGTCGTACTTCTACGTGCGGAACATCGCTCCACGGGGCGACTACATCAACCTGCCGGCTTACGTAGCCGGCCCACCGACGGGCAGGCTGCCCCAGTGGTCCTTCCGGGCGGTGACGCTGTCGCAGGCAGGAAACGCCGCCATCGCCCGACTGCGGGTGATGGTCCAGTCGGAGGGCCTGACGGGGCCCGACCTTCTGGCCGCATTCGTCACGCACCGGGTTCTTCCGCTCCAGAGCCGGCCTCATCTGATCTGTCAGATGAGCGGCCAGCTCGATCCGAGCCGAATGTGCACCAAGGAGATGCCGCGCCACGAGGTCGCCTACATGGTGAACTACCTTGCAAACTGCCAACTCGCTGAAGAGTGGCAGTTCGGCAAGGAGCCATATAGCCGAGCCAATCCTCCGCCTACGGTATGCTCCCCTTGTCTCTTTTTTCTCTCTCTCTCAGCCTTGTTGCCGAGCATCTCTTGGCCGACTCTGACTTAGTCGGCTTGTTCTTCGACAGAGCCCTCTGCTTCGTCCGGCCGGCGGGTCAGACGTGGAGCGCCGCTTCGTCCCCGACCGGACCGAACACGACCTGGAGGACCCCGACCTGGGGGCGGTCCATATGGACGACGCCGTCGAGCCGGGCGGTGGCCAAGCCGGCGGCAAAGCAAGCGGCTCCGGGTTCACTGCTACCTTCGACGACTGGCCGGACAAGGATGAAGCCGAAGCCGTCCCGCGCCGCTAGCCGGCATCTGGACGCGACGCGGGCTCCTCCGCCGCGCAGCCTGCTCGGCGTGGAGGTCAGAAGCGTCGCGCCGCCCAGGGCTTGTTCGGCAGCCGAACGAAGAAACCCAGAGGCGGGGCGGCAGCCACCAGGCGGGAGGAGGCGGCCGCGAAGGCGGCTCGTTTCCGTAAAGTGGTGAAGCAGCCGCAAACCGTGTCGGCGTAAGTCTGAATCTTTCTTTGTGTATTCTCTTTCTTTCTTTTCTTTGGTGGTTCTTGACCTCTCGTCTTTTTCTTCAACGATCAGAGCTCCGTTGTCACTTGAGCGGGCGGCTGCCGGCTCCATCGTCGAGTCGCCAAGGGGCTCTGGGAACACCACCCGCCGCGTGGACCCCCGCGCCGACCTCCAGGAGGCGACGGAAAGGAACGCGCGGGAGGTGCGGGAGGAGCAGGAGGCACGGGAGGCGGAGGCACGGAAGGCAGCCGCCGCCCAGGCGGCTCGGGAGGAGGAGGCGGCGAAGGCACTCGCCGAGGCCGCTGCCAGGGCCCAGGCAGAGGCTCTGATGGTCACCCCCCTGCGCGCCGTGGCGCCTGGGGACGTGGAGCCCTCGCCAGGGTGAGCCAGCGGCTCCCAGCCGGGGCTGGGAGGAAGCGGCGACTACGTCATCATTTTGGAGAAGGGGCCGGAGCCGACCCCGCCAACTGGGGCGGCCCAAGGCGGCCAGCCTGATCCGCCGCCTGCACAGTCGGCGGAGGGCGAGCCGGCCGCGGGGGCTGAGGTGGCGGTCCAGGTTCCGCCAAGCCGGCGTGCGGGGAAGGCCGCGTCGGAGCCACAGCCGGCCGTGGGCTCCAGCTCGTCGGCCCGAGACGCGGAGGCGGCCAGCGCTACCTCGGGGTGGACGCCAGGCGGAGGGACAGCCGTAGTGAATGTGGCTGCACAAGACGTCCGGACCCGGCTCCAAAGCCAAGCCGCGGCGCTGAGGCAGTTCACCGACGAATTCCTCGGAACGCGGGCAGCCATCCGGGTTAGTATTCCCGTCTTGTTTCTTCTGGATCTTGGTTTCTCCTCTTGATCTTGATTTCTTCCGTGGGGGCGCGTCAGCGCACCCACTGGGTGTAGTCCCCGAGTTCCGAGTCGGCTGCTGAGCAGGCGGCTTGGAACTTCTTGGAGGATTTGCCTTTGCTGTTTTTGTTCTTACTTTGGTCTTCTGTCCATCTTGCAGGACTACCACAACCTTCGAGCAGCCGCCATCAACTCCCAGGCTCGGGAGCTGACTCAGAAGACCGCTGACCTTACTAAGAGCCGAGGTATGTGACTTGATCTTTATCTCATGTGGGGGCGCGTCAGCGCACCCACTGGGTGTAGTCCCCGAGATTCGGGCCGACTGCTGAGCAGTCGGTTCGGATCTTCCTTGACGATTTCTTATTGTTCTTCTTCTTCTTCTGTTTCTGCAGCGGCCAACGCCAGTCTGCGGGCACAGCTGGGGGAGTCCCAGACTGCTCTTTATGCCAAGGACGCCGAGCTTGCTGCCTTGGTGCAGGAGCGCGACCGCCTGGTCAAGAAGCTGGCCGACCAGGAGGAAGGCCACAAGGCGGCGCTGAAGGCTGCGCAGGATCGCGAAGCCACCCTCCAGGCCGAGTTCGAGACGGAGGCGGCCGGCTGGGCAGAGGCCAGGCAGACTCTGGTCTCCGGCTATGGCCAGATTGAGGATCTGGTTGACGGTAAGCCGTCTACCCCTTCGTCCTTTCTTGCCATCTGCCACTTTGGCTTGTTTTCTGATTTTGGTGTTCTTCTCTTCCTTTCTTCTTCGCGCAGAGTATTTCCCTGGCTATTCGACTGCCGCCAACCAGGCCATCGAGGCCTGTCGCCAAGCGAAGAGGCAAGCCGGCTTCGAGATCTCGCCAACCGCCGGCCGCTCGCTGGAGGAATAGCTCCTGGCGATCCAGGCTCGCATCCAGCCGGCTCACCGGCTGCTCCGCCGGCTTTAGCGCGCTGGGTCACAGGTCTTGGCCGCCCTCTGGCCCGGCCAAGTGGTCCCTCGCACCCCCAGTCGGACCGCCGACTGGCTGGAGGTGGCAGTCGGCCGCTTCGAGGCTTGGAAGGCGTCGGCGGCTCGCTCCGGTGCCAGGTGGGCGCTGGAGTTCGTCAAGGCCTGGTATCCTGGCCTAAACCTGGACCAGCTGGCTACCTGGCGGCAGCAAGCCGACATGGAGCTGGAGCCGGCGCGGCCGGCCATCATTCGGCGGGCTTCGGCGATCGTCGACTACACCGACAGCACCGTCTTCGCCCCCGAGGTGGACGACAATGGAGTCGCCCAGCCGGAAGAGTGGGGGCTGGACCCGGCGTACGGTGAGGACTCGGCGGAGGAGATCGACTCCAGCGACGAGGGCGAAGAGGAGGAGGAGGAGGGTGAAGACGCCGAGCCGGCTAGTGGAGTAGCCGGCCAGCCTCAGCCTGACCGCGCCTCCAGCACTACGTCGCGCGCGAGTGCGTCTCCTGCCGCAGGAGGTGGTCGAGCCGGGACCCGCTAGGCGGCCACTCCTTCAGCCGGCGAGGCCGCTTTCACCGACCAGCTCGGCCTTCATGTCGCGCCCTAGTCTTCTTTCTTTTGTTTTCCTGTCTTGTTACTTTTGAACAATGTTTGATTAAGTCTGCACAATTCCACCCACTGGGTGTCTTCAAACTTAAGTCTGTTGCCGGCCTGTTGGCGGCTTTATGTATATATAACTTATGTATTTGGTCTTTCCTTGTACTTTGCTCTTTGTCCTTCTGCTTTTTCCTTTGCCGCCCTCCCTTGGTTGCCGCCTCCCCAGTCAAACAGTTGCTCTGCAATCTGTAGCCGGGGAGTGCCTGGCCGATTGGGGAGGGGGAAGTACTTTAGCTCTGCTGGACTAAAGCTAAGTTTTTTAGGAAGCCGGCCAGCCGGCTGCTTTGACAGCCGGCAGGCATATTTGGAGGCCGTCTCTTTGCTATATAAGTTAGTTGTTCCTTAGCCATTTTTCATGTGGGCGTCCTTTCTGTCTTCTCTCTTGCTAGTCGGACAATCAGTTCTTTGAGCTGTGACTTTCAACAAGAGAGGACTTGGGAGCCGGCGCACTACTTTGCTGACTTCAGGAAGAACTTTCAATATAGCTCAAGGCGGCCAGTCCCCGGGCCGACTAGTCGAACCCGGTGCCGGACAAGAATTCGAAATGTAATAATACATTCATGGATATGACACTCGTCATTCATAGATAAATAGAAGGCAGTCCCCGAGTACTGTTCGGGGGCCCTGTTGGTTTGTACTTAATACAAAAGGGTAGCGTGATACATACTGCTTTTTAGCTATAAAATCGTCTTAGGAGGTTTGCGTTCCATGGTCGCTCCGACTCCTTGCCGGAGTCGTCTCTCTTGCGTGCTCTTGGTTTTTGCGCGTCGATCAAGTAGTAGGAGTCGTTGCCGAGTGCCTTGCTGACGATGAAGGGGCCTTCCCAAGGGGCCGAGAACTTGTGCTGGCCGGCTGTTCGCTGGATCAGTCGGAGCACAAGGTCGCCCTCTTGGAAGGATCTTGGCTTGACCTTGCGGTTGTAGTAGCGGCGCAGCCCTTGCTGGTAGATGGCGGACCGGTTGAGGGCTAACAGCCGGCCTTCTTTCAGTAGGTCAACGCCGTCTTCTCTTGCTTCTTTGGCTTCCTCCTCCGTGTACATGGTGATCCCAGGCGAGTCGAACTCGATGTCTGTTGGGATGACAGCCTCGGCACTGTACACGAGGAAGAATGGGGTGAAGCCGGTTGACTTGTTGGGTGTAGTGCGCAGACTCCAGAGGACAGCCGGTAGCTCTTCGAGCCAGCAGCCGGCCGATCGCTCCAGTGGTACAACCAGTCGGGGCTTGATGCCGGAGAGGATGAGTCCATTTGCTCGCTCGACCTGGCCGTTTGACTACGGGTGGGCAACGGACGCTAAGTCCAGTCGGATGCCCTGCATCGCGCAGAAACGTGCCAGTGCTCCTTTGGCGAAGTTCGTGCCGTTGTCGGTGATGATGCTGTGCGGTATGCCGTACCGAGTAGTGATGTCGGTGATGAATGTCACGGCAGTCGGCCTGTTTAGCTTCTTAATCGGCTTGGCTTCGATCCACTTTGTGAACTTGTCCACAGCGACCAGTAGATGTGTCAAGCCGCCGCGGGCTGTCTTGAAGGGGCCCACCATGTCCAGTCCCCAGACGGCAAAAGGCCAGGTGAGGGGAATGGTCTTGAGTGCAGAAGCCGGCAGGTGCTGCTTGGAACTAAAAACTTGACATCCTCTGCAGCTCTTGACTATTTCTTTAGCATCCTCCAAGGCAGTTGGCCAGAAGAAACCGTGGCGGAAAGCTTTGGCCACGAGGGATCTTGAGGCTGCGTGATGGCCGCATTTGCCTTGGTGGATGTCTTTGAGGATTGCCACTCCTTTTTCTGGCTCGACACAATGCTGGAAGACTCCAGTGACGCTGCGCTTCACAAGCTCTCTGTTGATTATTGTATATGCTGCGGCTCGTCGTTGCACTAGTCTTGCTGAGATCTCATCAGCCGGCAGCTCTCTGCTGACTAGGAACTTGAGGATGGGCTGGGCCCATGAGGGAGCTGTGACTTCTTCTTCTGTTAATGTGGCCACCATGACTCGGGTGGGTGGGTTGGGTGTTGCATTGGAGTCGGCCACCGCTTCTTGTGTCGTTGCAGTCCCCGGGCCGACTGCTGCAGTCCCCGGGCCGGGTTCTGAAGTCCCCGGGCCGGGTGCCACTACGGCAGTCCCCGGGCCAGTTGTCGAAGTCCCCGTGCCGCCTGCGGATTTCTCCAGTCGGATCCGGCTGTGTCTGGCGCAGGCGGTACGAAAATGGAATCCGACTCTGGAGACGGCTTGATGGACGGCTTGAGGAGGCGCTGGAGGGAGACGCCAGTCGGTATGGCTTGTCGGGTGGAGCCGATCCGTGCTAGGGCATCTGCTTGGTCGTTGTCGGCCCTTGGCACGTGAAGGAACTCGCACCCTTTGAAGTATCCGCTCATCTGTTGGACGAGGAAATGGTAGCTCGCCATGTTCGCGTCCTTGGCGTCCCAGTCGCCAGATGATTGCTGGACCACCAAGTCTGAGTCGCCGTAGCACAGGATCCGGCGTATGCCGAGTTCTTTGGCTAGCCGGAGCCCGTGTACGAGCGCCTCGTACTCGGCGACGTTGTTGGAGGCGGCGAAGTGGATCTGCAGTGTGTACTTGAGCTTGTCGCCCTTGGGAGAGGTGAGGACGATGCCGGCTCCCAAGCCGGTGCGCATCTTGGACCCGTCAAAGTGCATCCGCCAATGGGTAGAGTCGGGAGCCGGCGGTAAGTACTGGGTCTCGGCCCAGTCGACGAGGAAGTCGGCCAATGCTTGCGACTTGATGGCGGTGCGGGGTTGATAGAAAATCGTGTAGGGCGCCAAGGCAATGGCCCATTTGGCCACCCGGCCAGATGCATCCCGGCTGCCTATGATCTCGGCGAGCGGGGCAGTGCACACGACCGTGATGGGGTGCTCTTGGAAGTAGGGCTTCAATTTCTTGGCAGCGAAGTACACCCCATAGCACATCTTCTGGTAGTGCGGGTAGTTTTGCTTTGAGCTGGACAGTACTTCGCTGAGATAGTAGACCGGCCTCTGGACTAGCTGGGCTCGGCCTTCCTCCGGGCGCTGGACCACAACAACAGTGCTGACGACTCGGCTAGTCGCGGCGATGTAGAGGAGCATGGGCTCCTTCTCAGTCGGCGTAGCCAGGACAGGCGGAGTGGTCAACATTTTCTTCAACTCATGGAAGGCTTGGTCGGCTTGATCATTCCACTCAAAGTGAGTGGACTTCTTCATGAGTCGGTACAGGGGGAGGGCCTTCTCTCCTAGTCGGCTGATAAAACGGTTCAGGGAGGCTAAGCAGCCAGTGAACTTCTGCACAACTCGCAGCTTGGTGGGAATCTCCATCCTCTCGATGGCCTTGATCTTGACGGGGTTGCACTCAATGCCGCGTTCGGAGACCAGGAAGCCTAGCAGCTGGCCGGCTGGCACTCCGAACACACACTTTTCGGGGTTGAGCTTGATCTGGAATCGGCGCAAGTTGGCGAATGTTTCTTCCAGGTCTTCCAGCAAGGTACCGCGCTTCTCTGTCTTCACCACAATGTCGTCTACGTAGACGTGGGCATTTCTGCCGAGTTGTTTCAAGAGACATTTCTGCATGCAACGCTGAAAAGTGGCACCAGCATTTCTCAAGCCGAATGTCATTGTCAGGTAGCAGAAAGCTCCAAAGGGTGTGATGAAGGCAGTCTTCAGGCGGTCAGCCGGGTCCAACTTGATCTGATGGTACCCTGAGTACGCATCCAAAAAACTTAACAGCTCGCATCCGGCTGTGGAGTCTATCACTTGGTCAATCCGTGGCAGAGCAAACGGATCCTTTGGGCAGGCCTTGTTCAAACTCGTGTAGTCTATACACATACGCCACTTGTTATTCTTCTTCAGAACCAGAACTGGATTGGCAAGCCATTCTGGAAAGAACACTTCCATGATGAAGCCGGCTGCAAGGAGCCGGGCTATCTCTTCTCCCACGATTCTTCGCTTCTCTTCTGACAGTCGGCGGAGGGGTTGCTTGATCGGCTTCGCGTCAGCTCGGACATGTAATTTGTGCTCGGCGAAATCCTTCGGAACACCCGGCATGTACTTTGGGGACCATGCAAAGATGTCTCGATTCTCACGGAGGAAGTCGACGAGCTCGCCTTCCTATTTACTGTCCAAGTTCGCCCCAATCACAGCGAACCTCTCCGGGTTCTCCGGGTCCAGAGGTATCTTCTTCGTCTCTTTGGCAGGCTGGAAGGAGCCCTGCGCATCACAATCCTTGGGGTTGGGGGACAAGGCCGGCTGCTTGCCGGCCATGGCCACAACCCGTTCCAACATCTTCTTCTCTTCTGCCACCACGAGGGACTCGGCCAGCCGGCTACTGGTCATGGCACACTCGATGGACTTCTTGTAGTCGCCGGCTATCGTGATGATGCCCTTCGAGCTCGGCATCTTCATCTTCAGGTAGGCGTAGTGGGGCACAACCATGAACTTGGCCAAAGCAGGTCGGCCAAGCAGTGCATGATAGGGGCTCTCCAAATCCACTACCTCGAACCATATTGCTTCCCGGCGAAAATGATCTTTGTCTCCGAAGAGAACATCCATTTTGATCTTGCCGATTGGAGAGCAAGATAGGCCGGGTACGATACCATGGAAGACGGTGCGGCTCGGCATGAGCTGCTTCGCTTTGATGTTCAGCTTCTCCATGGTATCGTGGTACAGTATGTTGATACTGCTTCCGCCGTCTATCAGGACGCGGGAAAATCTGGCAGCTCGCCTCTCCGTCACGAGGGTGACGTCCAAGACCATTGCATAGGAGCCGGGCGAAGGCATCACCTCTGGGTGGTCGGCCTGGCTCCAGCTGATTGGCTTCTCTGACCAGTGCATGAACTCGGGGGCATTGGTGGCGACTGCGTTCACTTCTTGATGCTGCCAGCGTCGGCTGCGCTTGTCGTCGGCCTGACTGGTGAAGACGACGTAGGCGGCGTGCTCTTCGGGGAATTCGTCTTGGATGGCGCCGACTGCCGGCCGAGCCGCCGGCTGCTGGGGAGCTGGAGGCGGCGGGCCGGGAGGCGGAGGCAGCAACATCCCTTCGCCCTTGGTGATGCGGGTGAGCCAGTGGCATTTCCGGGTTGTGTGGTTGGACGGCTTCGCGCCGCTGTGGAACTTGCAAGGGGCGTCGAGTGCTTGCTCGTAGGAGAAAGACGGCTGCCAGGGCGGCCGGCCACCCTTCTTCTTGGGAGCGGGCCGATCCTTGGGCTGCTCGTCTTCAACTGTGGCCACCTGCCGACTGGAGGAAGTCGGCATGGGGCCCTTGCGCTTGTGGTCGTTCTAGTAGGGGCGCCGATTAGGGTCGCCAGCCGGCGTCTTGGGAGCCGGAGCAATTACTTTCCCCGAGGCGTCCACTCGGAGCTCGGTCTTCATTGAGGAGTCGGCAGTGGCGTACTTGTCGGCGGTGACCAGCAACTCATCGAGGGTAGCCGGCTCATCGCAGAGGAGTCGGTGCTTGAGGAGGGTGCCCTCTCGGCACCCGGCGGTGAAGTACTCGATGGCCTGGACCTCGTGCACTCCCTCGCAAGAGTTGTGGAGCTCGGCCCATCGCGTGAGGTAGTCGCGGGTCGACTCGTTGGGCCCCTGGACGCAGAGGGAGAGCTGGCGAGGCTTGGGAGGCCGCTTGTAGGTGCTGGTGAAGTTGCGGACGAAAACTTCGGTGAAGTCCAGCCAACTGTTGATGCTGTAGGGCTTGAGGCTGTTGAGCCATGTGCGCGCCGTGCCTTGCAGCATCAGGGGGACGTACTTCACGGCGACGCGCCGATTGCCGTTGGCTATGCTGACGGCCGTGGAGTAGTCGATGAGCCAATCTTCCGGCTTCACTGAGCCGTTGTACTTGGGCGTGTCTCTGGGGAGCGAGAACCCTTTGGGGAAGGGCTCGTCGCGGATGCGGGGGCCAAAGCATGGCGGGCCGACATCGTCTTCTTCTTCTAACGCCAAGGATCGAGCAAGGCGGTCGATCCTGTGGCGGGCGTCACTCTCGCCGACTCCTTCTCGGTGGCCGAGTCGGTCGCCAAGAGTCGGATGTGTGATGGGCGGTGGAGTGAGGCGTCTTTCTCTTCGAGGCGGGGGAGGAGGCAGGTTTCCTTGGTGCTCTACTGCTCGAGGGCGGCCCTCCGCGTCGCGCTCGATGGTGATGCGAGTCCGGCTGCGGCTGGTAGCCGGCTCCTTGTCTTTCTTCTGGCGCGCGCCGCTCGCAGTCGGCGAGTGGGACATCGCGGCGTGCTCCCGACGCGGGGGATGACTATCAGCACGGGCGCCGGCTTCGTGCCGTTCTGCAGCCGCGTCGATCAGCTGCTGGATCCGTCTTGTCATGTAGGGGAGCTCATCGACTCCCAGCCCATTGAGCTCCTCTGCAGCCGCCTGAGCGGCTCGCAGATTCTCGAGCGGGGTGGCGTAGACGGGGCGATCTGCGCCTAGCATGCTGGCAATGGCCGCGCCGCGCTTCTGGACGAAGCCGGCTCGGCTCGGGCCGCTAGGCGGCGGCGTACTGAAGGCGGCGCGGTCGACTTCGCGCTGGTGGGCCTCGGTGAGGCGTCTCATCGAGGCTATCTTTTGGCCCTCCGCGATGAGGGCAAGGCGGCGTGCTTCCAGGGTCTCGGCGTCGGCCGGGATGGGGACGGAGAGGTCGTGCATCGCCGCTTGCTGAGCATCGCGGGCATTCTCGCCCGAGTTGGAGACGTGGCTGATGACCAGCACTTCGGTGACAGCGCTGCTGCCGCTGTCAGCTCGAGGGAGGGGGTCGTCGAAGACCACCACGTCGGAGGGGTAGGCGTCAAGCGACGCGGTGTCGGAGTCGATGAGCATCGGGTCGGTGGAGCCGACCGACTCCACATCTGCAGCAGGCTCGCTGGAGACGTGAAGCTGGTCGAGGAGGCTGACGAGGCGGCTCTCAGGGTAGTCGGTGCCTGCGTCGGACGCAGGCTCGTCGGAGATGCGAGTCTCGCCGAGCAGATCGGCGAGGCAGCTCGCAGCGCAGGCGTTGTCGACGCCTTGTAGCGCGTCGAGGCAAATGCCATTGGGCGCAGCAGGCTGGCTGCGCTCGCGGGGGAGGAAGAGGGTTCCCGTCCAGAACAGGCCTCCGGACGATGGTGCACCTGGCCCCACGGTGGGCGCCAAATGTCGGGTGGTTGGTGCGACATATGCCAAGGGATGGCTTATCATTGTGGGAGCCAATAAAACGTCGCCGGTGCCTGGAAACGGGATGAGACGAAGACATGCACGCCGGCGAATCTTACCCAGGTTCGGGGCTCTCCGAGGAGATAACACCCCTAGTCCTGCTCTGTGGGGTCTCCGCATGATCACTAGATCGATGAAAGGTAGCTACAATCGCTCCTAGAGCTGTTGAGATCAAGGGAGAAGAAGAACAAGGCTAGCTCTTGCTTCTCTCTATCTATGGTGTGTGTCTATGCTTAGAAGGCAACTCTATGCTCAGAGGCCAACTATGCTTAGGTGCGAACCCTTTGCATGGG
Source organism: Aegilops tauschii subsp. strangulata (assembly GCF_002575655.3). Classification (NCBI taxonomy): domain Eukaryota; kingdom Viridiplantae; phylum Streptophyta; class Magnoliopsida; order Poales; family Poaceae; genus Aegilops; species Aegilops tauschii. Next base: position 522,613,103 of record NC_053039.3, read on the forward strand.
TGCTCCGGGGGGTTTATATAGGCCTACCCCCGGGGGTACAATGGTAATCCGACTGGGAGCTGGTCCCAGCCGTCAGTGTCTACGCTCGCCGGCTTCTCCGCCGGCTGGTGGGTCCCGCCGGCTGCCGGCTACTTGGTCGACAGGCCGGCCCCACCGCCTGGGGTCTTGTCGGCGGCTGCTTACTGTAGCCTCGCCTGTGATGACGAGGGCTTTGTCGAGGTAAGCGTGGCTATAGTGGGCTGCCTCGGGGGTTCTCACTGTAGCCTTACCTCGTCTTGTCTCCTTAATGGGGCTCCTGCTTCGAGGAAGGGAGTGGCCGGCTTCTGGAGGCCGGCTATGCTCTTGGCCGACTGGGAAAGGTTGGGCCGCCTTCACGCCTCTCTCTGGCTGAAGGGGCCCACAGTCCTTGGGCCGTACAGGAGTTGGTCATGGATGACGTCGAGGCTAGCATGGCTACAGTGCCGAGCCGCACGGGAGACGGCTGTCCCGTACGGCCTCCTGTAGCCATGCCCGCCTCGGGCTTCGGGGGTAGTGGGCCACACTGTGGCCACACCCCGTCGTGTCGCCGTTATGTGGGAACAGCTTTGGTGGTTGTGGTCTCGGCCGGTTGCTAGGAGCCGGCGTCCTTCTTGGCCGGCTTCTTGGAGTCGGCCACCCCGTAGTCGTCCTGGGGAGAGGTTGCTCGAGGCTGGGTCGCCTTCCGGGAGTCGGCTTCAGAGGTAGCCGGTCAGGGAAGGCGGCCCAAATGCTTGGAGTGCTTGAAGGCCCAAAGGCCTGATAATTTTTCTGAAGAACCAAGGGTAGTCGGTTGGGCTACCCGTGGCCATTTACTCCGACACAGCACGAGCACGATGACGTGCTCAGGAGCAAGCTACGGCGTCTGAAGCGACGACGGTGACATGGCCGTCGGCGGCGAGCTTCGGGCACTTGTGGAACGATGGCTAGAGGACGGGAACGGAGGGGGCGAGCAAGGAGGAGAGATGAGGAGCTCACAGGGAGGCGGCGCAGAAGGTCAGTGGGCTCGGGGTCGCGCCAGACGTTGCGAATCGACGGCGGTGATCGGTGGCGCCCGAGGTGGAAGACGAGCTCGAAGGCGTCACCACGGTGCTCTTGGGGTCGGGATCTTCCGCGTGGAGGAGCTTTACGTCGTCATGGAGCTTTTGGACACGGGAAAGGGGCGAGAGGACCACGGTGGTCACGGTGGCAGCGAACGGCGGCGACGAGCTCCGCTCGGGTGTGCTCGGGAGAGGGAGCAGAGGGCGAGGGAGAGAGCAGAGAGTGAGGGAGAGGAGCGAGGGGGTCGAGGGGAGGTGCGTGGCGTTCACAGCCGCATCGGGGAAGCGGCGGGAAGCAGGAGGTGGCGCGGGCGCGTGCCGGCGTGCGGCGAACACACGCCCTTCGTCCTTCTGGTGAGAGGAGGGAGATGACTGGCATCGGCCAGCTGGGCTGGGCTGGCTCCTGGGCCACGCAGGTAAGTGGCCCAGGTACTAACTCTCTCTCTGTTATTTAATTTGTTCTGTTTTTCTATTTATTTTGTTTCTGTTTTGAATTAGTAAAATACCAATTCATTTTGTAAAATCCTGAAAATAATTGTGGGCACTTTTGAAAATATCTCCAATAGCCCTCAAATGCTTTCAAGATTATTTGGACAGTTTAAATATTTTATAGAATTTAAATGTCCAAATTCAAATACTTATGATTTAATTCAAAAAAATCCAGAATGTCCTAGAAAAAGTGTGCACCATTTTTGCCAGGGGTTTTAGCCCAATCCAGAAATGATGAACATTTTGTGAAGGGCATTTTGGGTTCATTGAAACCAATTTTTTAGTAAACCCTAGTTGGTTTCAGGGGGTGCTGGGGGTTCTGTCATCCCCATTTCAACTTTCTTTCAAGATTAAACATGATGCACACATGAGGCTAGCCTAGTGCATTACCAGAAGCTAGGGATGTGACAACTCGCCCCCACTAAACAAGAATCTCGTCCCGAGATTCAAGCGTAGGGTAAGAGGAAAAGGGGACACAAAAGCTAACACAATCTTCTCGATCCAATACCCTCATCGAAGATGTTGACTCATTGCTTCAAATTGATCTTGTCGTCTTTGCTTTCGGAATCTTTATGCAACATGATGTCGACAGAAGAAACTCTATAGGAATCGATCTTCTTAAAGATCGAGCAACTCACGATCAACTCACGGAATGAGATGTTGAAACATCTCGAGTTGAGACACAAAACACATCGAGAGGGATGGAAGAACAAACGATGAGGTTTGATTTGGTGGGCAACAATCCCACGCTTAGATAATATGGTGCATGGGTTCCAAAGCAGCGAGGAGTTAATTGCCATGACTCCATAACGGGGCACCTTAGGAAAGGTGGCTCGTAGAAATATTCCCTTAAATGGCAAAAAGAATTACTTTTGATTCAGAGATCATTGAAACTCTTCATACCAGCCTAAGGCAATCACAAGCGATCGTGTGAACGAATTCTAAAGAATGGCATACTCAGACCAGAATGGATGATGTGGACTACCTTGTTGAAGACAACACAAGGGGTGATTTGCTTATTACCGGAAATGGTCGGAACCCCTGGTGGGACCACTTTTGAAGATGGTCCTTATCAGTAATTACTGGGAAGGGTAATCCAGGGTAGGATGGCACAATGACGGTGCAAGCTGGGAACAAAAACACAAATGCTAGGAATGATTCTAGTAACTGGGGAGAAGCTCAACAGTAGAGAGTGAATCTACTGTTTGAAAGGTTTAGCATAACCGAAGGAAACTGGGAGCAATCCCAGTTAGTGCCGACAATAACACCTAGTGCTTGTGCGTGCTCTCAAGAACTTGAGCATTTCCATATTCATCAAGGTTTTACCAACATCCGTGCTGAGGATCCTAGGAACACATCATACTACCATGATGAACGGTGATGGAGGATGCAGGTGCAAAGGAGGACATCACTTTCTCAGATTTTTCCTTAGCAATGCCAAAGAAGCAAATCTGGATGATCGACCGAGAGACATTTAGAACTCCGCTTCTAATGTTCTCCTTGATGCACTAGCATATCCCGATCATAGATATGGTTTGATATCTAGAACATCAAGTAAAAGGTCGGACTTCGGAAATATCAAAATCCATAAGGAACCACTAGGGAGCAATCCTACGAAATCCTTATGGGGAGGTGGCCAACTTCCTCAATCAAGTTACTACAATAATAGGTCTTCCGGCTGGGTGTGTTGGCCACCACATCCACTTACCGGGTTACGAAGACCAATATTATAGCTATTGGGAGATGTTCCAACCATCATATCTGCCTGAGATTCAGATCTGGTTGGTAACAGGATATTTCAGACAGCATGTCCGGAAAAGGAAAGTTTGCAACACAAACCGACGAGATGGCGTTGCGAGATTCTCGGGAGATGAACTTTGGTAGCAAGCTCCAAAACGAGCTGGTTCTGCTACAAACATGTGAACACGCTGTCCTAGACAAGCATGGCCACAGAGTAGTCTTGCAATAAAACACTACCGAGTTCTGGTTGGGAACCATCATTGAGGATAACGGAATCTTGTGCATTACCATGGATTAGCACTTAACTCCTTTTCCTCGAACAAATCAATCAGTGGCTTGGGGTGCTAGGGAATACATGTGGAGTGGAGGTAATTAATCTACCAAACCATGGTATACTTTGCACATGCATGACTGATTTGGGACGATTCCAGAGGAAGCAAAACTAACTTTCTCGAATTCACGGCGACAACTTGCTTCAAATGCACATGAACTAGAGGAAGTCACTTCTTCCATCAAAACATATACCTCATGAACGGAACACGAAGGCAATGCTTACAAAAGTTTCCAAAACTAGCTCAATGTTCAACATGAATCATGGAGGAGACAAAATGGAACAACAAATCATAAGGATTTCCATGAAGATGGAACTCCACAACTATGTGAACAAAGCAATAGTATTGATCAGAGCAAAAGATATAATGGTGTATGCTCGAGGATCAACCAAGAGTAAGACAACATTACGAACATCGTTGGTTCTGATTTGATTTGACGATAGCCCACACTCAAATCAAAGTATTGACAAGACAGTAGATCCAACAATTGATCACAAGGATCAATCAATGAAGATATCATCTTTCTTCAACACACATACAAGATATCCCTTAAGATGAACTAAGCCAGGCAAGCTTTTATCTTCCAACTCTCCAAGTTGTTGTTTGGCTTAACCAACTAGCTCAGGGGTATCCAACATAGATCCTTGGATAAGGAGTGGTTTATTGGAAAACCAACTTGATCGCGAGCTCAACATAGTGGTCAGGTGACAACCTGGTAAAACTTCTGAGAAGATATTCGGAAAATCACGAACCACCGGTATTAAGCTCGAGAACAATCTTGCTTTTCAGGGCAAGACAGTATGATCAACTGAGCAAGGGTTTGACAAAAATCCTAACTCATTGATTGAAGAGTGCACCAAAAATAAGGACTAGGTAGCACGATCAATCTTAGGATGATGATTCAGTAACCAACACGCTAAGAATGAGAGTATTGTCCATTAACCACCAAGCAATGGAGTTGCTAGGAGTATTGATTTCACACATCACAGTACACTTGTCGGCATTCCGATTACAATAACACGGAACCGAGGAATGAACAATGATGGCAAGAAGTATTACTGCGTCAAGAATTCATAAGAGGTGGTGCAATTCTCATGACACTCCTGACATAAAGATGGTAACACTCCAAGGTAGAGCAGAGCAAAAGCTGGATTGGCATTTTGATCTGCGGAATACAATTGTTTTGACCCGGTCCTAGATATGGATGAGGTTCTGGAGTTAGTTTCTCCTAGTCATTCTGGAATAGGACGGCTTGATGGACCACAAGAATAATAAGCATCGATAACACGAATGCACAATTACTCCTGACTATCAATTGATAGACGAAGGTCGGAATACGACTGAAGAGGGACAACTCAAAGGAACATATATCTTTCTGAGTTGTGAATGCATAGATTAGTATGTCGAGCAAAGCTCAACATCTCTTCCGGATAACCCATGCAGAGGAGGAAGGACTGGCAGAGTCACAATATGAATGGAGTACTCCTCAAGAGCGCCCTGGTTGTGATCTTTTGGTTAAAAGAACTTCTTCCATGATGGTTCATGGTATTGGAAGAATGAAATACCACGGACCTCGAGGACTAATGCAAAGGTTACTAATAACCTAAAGGAACGAGCAAACACTATCAACAGGAGGTAAGTGGAGTGAATCTTGGGCTCAAGAACCCAGAAATAGAATGCCTACCAACTAAATGGCATCACGGGATGCTTTCGAGAATAATGGCCAGAATCATCACACTGGGGATGCAAGCATTGCTAGATTACTAAGTGGTCCTCTAAGACACCTAGGGTCATAATAATAACTCCAACATATATGTCAAGGCAACAAAGTACCTCAACTGAACGATTAGTGTGGTTAATCTGGCCCAAAGGAACATCGAGAACGGAAAGAAGGAATTTGCAAATGCATCAGATTATTTAGAAGCCTGGGATGACTCGGACAGCATAACAGCTGTAAATGCTCAAAGGATTTGAGACATCCTGCAAAAATGGTGGCATAACCACTTAGAAGCACAATATCAAGGTTCCGAGACCAACTATGAACACACGGAAGTAGTAGAGACTGAACTGAGGCTTGTAACCAACAGTCCTATAAGTTACTACGGATTAGTAACACGTGATCCTGATAGAAGATGAGAAACCTAGTTCTTAATCCCCGTAGAAGAGAAGAGGATGACTCAGATCAGAAGGGCATAAGGTAAAGGAGTAAAAAGAGCCTTACGTTCCCTTCCACAATCAATTCCCTTATATAACTAGAGCATTTCTAGACTCAACTTCGACCAGTTTGGCTTCGTAAACCTACAGGTAGTCAGGCTCTGATACCAAAGCTGTCAGGACCCCAATTCCAAGTCACACCGATCTAGCCTGTAACACCTCATATCACTTTGCGGCCTCACGCACGGTACTCCCACGGGTGTCGCCTTACCATGGCCCGGGACCGTTTGCGCCTTTTGGCTCGCGTATATGACAATGTCGCTAGCATCCATATGACAGAGAACCCGGGCCGACATGGCTAGTCGTGAACCCAAAGCGGCACTAACGTATGGGGACATGCATACATGAATCAACATCGAACGTGTCGGTCAGCAGCGTGCGAATCCGGGCTGTAGCACTGGGCTAACAGGACTTCGGGAACCCGGGCTGTAGCAGGCTAGACAGGACTCCGGATGTCACCGCGTGACATTTCCCCGAAGGGACAGACACAGGAACGATATGAAACACATGCCGGCCAGTCAAGTGTCCAGAGCAGTAGTGCTGGGCTAGCAGGACTCCGGTGAACCGGGCTGTAGCGGACTACTATGGCTCAAGGAGGCACTGGACTACATTTCCCCATAAGAGAGGCTGCTAAGGATAGACAACTAGATTGTCGGATCCCACACATACCAAGCATTTCAATCATACACACAATATGCTCGATATGTGCAACTACAACATGGCATCACAACAAGACTCTACGACTCAGAGTATTTATTCATTAGGCTCCGAAGAGCCAGATATTACAAACATGGGTCTCATGACCCAACATTCAGAGCATACAAGTCAAAGCACATGCGGAAGCTTAACATGTCTGAGTACAGACATCTATAAATGAAAAAGGCTGAGAAGCCTGACTATCTACCAGATCCTGCCGAGGGCACAAGATCGTAGCTGAGGTAACAAGCTAAACGTCGAAGTCCACACGGAACTACTAGCAAGACTGACGTCTCTCTGCAAAACATAAAATAAGCAAATGTGAGTACAAATGTACCCAGCAAGACTTACATCAGAACTATCTACATATGCATCGGTATCAACAAAGGGGGTGGTGGAGTTTAACTGCAGCAAGCCAGCTTTGACTCGGTGGCTATCCTGAACTACGACTGCAAGTAACTCTTTTGAGGTGGCGCACACGAGTCCACATATTCACCATATCAATACACCACTATGGATCCGCTCCCGTCTCCCTACGAGAACGCCATCCATAGCACTCACGCTTATCTTGCGCATTTTAGAGTATCCACTTTCACTTGTCTATGAACTGTTATAGGCAACCCAGAAGTCCTTTACCGCGGACACGGCTATTCGAATAGATGATGTTAACCCTGCAGGGGTGTACTTCGTCACAAACGCTCTCGCCGCTTACCACCATGTACACGTCGTGTACCTCGGCAACCTTCAAGCGGAAGCCTGGCGAGGGAGTCGGCCACGACCTGACTAACCACACAAGTCTCTAGTCCAGGTTTATCGCCTATTCGGGTTCCATCCGCAAGGAGATCCGGCCGGGGTGTCGCTCACGGCCCCAAACGATGTGTGCAGGGTTCCCGAGCCCACCATCCGGGTGCCACTCGGTACACCAGGCCACATGTGCCTAGTCTGTCCCAAGCCCACCTGTATCGGGTGCCACTTGGTAGACTACTAACACTACCTACAAACACCAGAAACTAGTTGCAACTCCTGGACAGAGATCAGGTTGATTAATAAGTCGAGAGAGCTTGGAGCGCCCGGAGCCCAATGTGTGGTAGTAACTGTTCATGGATCACAAACACATAACTCAGTTCCTGAGGACGGTTTCAATGAGACAACCCACCATGTACTCCTACATGGCCTCTCACCGCTACCTTTACCAAATCGTGTTCACACACTTAGCTCTCACACAGTAGGACATGTTCACAACTTTCCAATTCATTCCCGATGAATCAGACCTGACACAACTCTAAGCAATAGCAGGCATGACAAACAAGCATGAATGAGTAGGCACATCAGGGCTCAGACAACTCCTACTCATGCTAGTGGGTTTCATCTATTTACTGTGGCAATGACAGGTCATGCAGAGGAAAGGGGTTCAACTACCGCAGCATGTAATAGATGAATCGTTATTGTCCTAATGCAATAAAAGAGATCAGGAGCAAGAGAGTGGGATTGTATCGGAATGAACAAGGGGGTTTTGCTTGCCTGGCACTTCTGAAGATAGCATTGAGTCTTCATTAGTGTCAACGATCACAACGCCGGAACATCGTCTACCGAGAGGGGACAAATACCGGCAACAGAGAGGAAACACAATCAATGCAATGCACAATACGATGCATGATCATGACATGGAAATATGCTGTGTTTTGGGCTAATGCAACTAGCAGCAAGTTAAATGGAGTTGGCTTGAATCAAAGATTCAAATTCAAACTCCATATAAGACATTTCAAATGCCATTTATTCAAATTGTCATATACAGTGGCTGTAAGTTGTTCAAACATGCATGAGGATGCCATAAACAGATTCTTTGGATTTTTCTGATAATTTTTCATATATAAATCATTTCATTCTGAGCTATGGTTGAATTTCTATGATTTTTAGAAGTTTTAAACACTTTATGGAATTTCTGAATTGTTTTTAATCGAGGAAATGATTCCCTACGTCAGCCTGACGTCAGCAGGGTCAACAGGGTCAACCCTGACGGCTGGGACCCACATGTCATTGGCTCAGAGTTAACTGGAAGTTAATCCCGTGTTGACTGGGATTTGACCCACCGCGGGGCCCGCTGTCAGTGACTGCGTTGTGTAATTAGCAGTGTGGTTAGGCCCTAATGGCGTGGTTAGCCGGCGGCTTAACGACGGCGACCACACCGTGCGGCGGCGGCTCGCCGGAGTGGCGCTAGGGCAGCGGCAGAGCGCGCTGTGGGCACTAGGGGGAAGCCCAGGCCCGTGCGCATCTAGGGAGGCCGCGTGGCTGCCGGGGATGGACTGTTGCGGCGGCGGCAGCGAGGTTAGCGGCGGCCGGAGCTCGGGCAGGACCGGCTACTTGCTATGGTGCATGGGAAGGTGAGCTAGCAGGTGCGTTCGTCTCCTGGGAGCAGCACGAGCACGATGACGTGCTCAGGGGCAAGCTACGGCGTCTGAAGCCACGACGGTGACATGGCCGTCGGCGGCGAGCTTCGGGCACTTGTGGAACAATGGCTAGAGGACGGGAACGGAGGGGGCGAGCAAGGAGGAGAGATGAGGAGCTCACAGGGAGGCGGCACAGAAGGTCAGTGGGCTCGGGGTCGCGCCAGACGTCGCGAATCGACGGCGGTGATCGGTGGCGCCCGAGGTGGAAGACGAGCTCGAAGGCGTCACCACGGTGCTCTTGGGGTCGGGATCTTCCGCGTGGAGGAGCTTTACGTCGTCATGGAGCTTTTGGACACGGGAAAGGGGCGAGAGGACCACGGTGGTCACGGTGGCAGCGAACGGCGGCGACGAGCTCCGCTCGGTTGTGCTCGGGAGAGGGAGCAGAGGGCGAGGGAGAGAGCAGAGAGTGAGGGAGAGGAGCGAGGGGGTCGAGGGGAGGTGCGTGGCGTTCACAGCCGCGTCGGGGAAGCGGCGGGAAGCAGGAGGTGGCGCGGGCGCGTGCCGGCGTGCGGCGAACACACGCCCTTCGTCCTTCTGGCGAGAGGAGGGAGATGACTGGCATCGGCCAGCTGGGCTGGGCTGGTGTTTGAGTAAATGGCCACGGGTAGCCTAACCGACTGCCCCTGGTTCTTCTGAAAAAATTATCAGGCCTTTGGGCCTCCAAGCACTCCAAGCATTGGGCCGCCTTCCCTGGCCGGCTACCTCTGAAGCCGACTCCCGGAAGGCGACCCAGCCTCAGCAACCCCTCCCCGGGACGACTACGGGGTAGCCGACTCCAAGAAGCCGGCCAAGAAGAACGCCGACTCCAAGAAGCCGGCCGAGACCACAACCACCAAAGCTACACCCACATAACGGTGACAAGACGGGGTGTGGCCACAGTGCGGCCCACTACCCCCGAGGCCCGAGGCAGGCACAGCCACAGGAGGCCGTACGGGATGACCGTCTCCTGTTCGGCTCGGCACTGTAGCCATGCCAGCCTCAACGTCATCCACGACCGACTCCTGTACGGCCCACAGGCGCCGGGCCCCTTCCGCCAGAGAGAGGCGCGGAGGCGGCCCGGCCTCCCCCAGTCGACCGAGGGTGTAGCCGGCCGCCAGAAGCCGGCTACCCCCTTCCTCGAAGCAGGAGCCCCATTAAGGAGAGAAGACGAGGTAAGGCTACAGTGAGAGCCCCCGAGGCGGCCCACTGTAGCCACGCTTACCTCGACAAAGCCCTCGTCATCAGAGGCGAGGCTACAGTAAGCAGCCGCCGACAAGACCCTAGGCGGTGGGGCCGGCCTGTCGACCAAGAAGCCGGCAGCCGGCGGGACCCACTAGTCGGCGGGACTCAACAGCCGGCGGAGAAGCCGGCGAGCGTAGACACTGACGGCTGGGACCAGTGCCCAGCCGGATTACCATTGTACCCCCAGGGGGTAGGCCTATATAAACCCCCCGGAGCACCCATGCAAAGGGTTAGCTTCAAAACACAGCACACACACCATAGAGATAGAGAGAAGCAAGAGCTAGCCTTGTTCTTCTTCTCCTTTGAACCCAACAGCTCTAGGAGCGATTGTAGCTACCTTTCCTTGATCTAGTGATCATGTGGAGACCCCGCAGAGCAGGACTAGGGGTGTTATCTCCTCGGAGAGCCCCGAACCTGGGTAAGATCCGCCGGCGTGCATGTCTTCGCCTCATCCCGTTTCCAGGCACCGGCGATGTCTTATTGGCACCCACAATGATAAGCCATCCGTTGGCATATGTCGCACCAACCACCCGACAGCTGGCTCCTGGGCCGCGCAGGTAAGTGGCCCAGGTACTAACTCTCTCTCTATTATTTAATTTGTTCTGTTTTTCTATTTATTTTGTTTCTGATTTGAATTAGTAAAATACCAATTCATTTTGTAAAATCCTGAAAATAATTGTGGGCACTTTTGAAAATATCTCCAATAGCCCTCAAATGCTTTCAAGATTATTTGGACAGTTTAAATATTTTATAGAATTTAAATGTCCAAATTCAAATACTTATGATTTAATTCAAAAAAATCCAGAATGTCCTAGAAAAAGTGTGCACCATTTTTGCCAGGGGTTTTAGCCCAATCCATAAATGATGAACATTTTGTGAAGGGCATTTTGGGTTCATTGAAACCAATTTTTAGTAAACCCTAGTTGGTTTCAGGGGGTGCTGGGGGTTCTGTCATCCCCATTTCAACTTTCTTTCAAGATTAAACATGATGCACACACGAGGCTAGCCTAGTGCATTACCAGAAGCTAGGGATGTGACAATAACCTATAGAGGAACCTGGATGCTCATATTGGTTCCTACATATTCTACGAAGATCTTTATCGGTCAAACCGCATAACAACATACGTTGTTCCCTTTGTCATCGGTATGTTACTTGCCCGAGATTCGATCGTCGGTATCTCAATACCTAGTTCAATCTCGTTACAGGCAAGTCTCTTTACTCGTTCCGTAATGCATCATCCCGCAACTAACTCATTAGTTACAATGCTTGCAAGGCTTATAGTGATGTGCATTACCGAGAGGGCCCAGAGATACCTCTCCGACAATCGGAGTGACAAATCCTACTCTCGATCTATGCCAACTCAACAAGTACCATCGGAGACACCTGTAGAGCTCCTTTATAATCACTCAGTTACGTTGTGACGTTTGGTAGCACACAAAGTGTTCCTCCGGTATTCGGGAGTTGCATAATCTCATAGTCATAGGAACATGTATAAGTCATGAAGAAAGCAATAACAACATACTAAACGATCAAGTGCTAAGCTAACGGAATGGGTCAAATCAATCACATCATTCTCTAATGATGTGATCCCGTTAATCAAATGACAACTCATGTCTATGGCTAGGAAACTTAACCATCTTTGATTCAACGAGCTAGTCAAGTAGAGGCATACTAGTGAGACTCTGTTTGTCTATGTATTCACACATGTATCAAGTTTCCGGTTAATACAATTCTAGCATGAACAATAAACATTTATCATGAAATAAGGAAATAAATAATAACTTTATTATTGTCTCTAGGGCGTATTTCCTTCAGTCTCCCACTTGCACTAGAGTCAATAATCTAGTTCACATCGCCATGTGATTTAACAGCAATAGTTCACATCACCATGTGATTAACACCCATAGTTCACATCGCCACGTGACCAACACTCAAAGGGTTTAATAGAGTCAGTAATCTTAGTTCACATCGCCATGTGATTAACACCCAAAGAGTACTAAGGTGTGATCATGTTTTGCTTGTGAGAGAAGTTTAGTCAACGGGTATTCCATATTCAGATCCGTATGTATTTTGCAAATTTCTATGTCTACAATGCTCTGCACGGAGCTACTCTAGCTAATTGCTCCCATTTTCAATATGTATCCAGATTGAGACTTAGAGTCATCTGGATCAGTGTCAAAACTTGCATCGACGTAACCCTTTACGACGAACTTTTTGTCACCTCCATAACCGAGAAACATATCCTTATTCCACTAAGGATAATTTTGACCGCTGTCCAGTGATCTACTCCTAGATCAGTATTGTACTCCCTTGCCAAACTCAGTGTAGGGTATACAATAGATCTGGTACACAACATGGCATACTTTATAGAACCTATGGCTGAGGCATAGGGAATGACTTTCATTCTCTTTCTATCTTCTGCCATGGTCGGGCTTTGAGTCTTACTCAATTTCACACCTTGCAATACAGGCAAGAACTCCTTCTTTGACTGTTCCATTTTGAACTACTTCAAAAATTTGTCAAGGTATGTACTCATTGAAAAAACTTATCAAGCATCTTGATCTATCTCTATAGATCTTGATGCTCAATATGTAAGCAGCTTCATCGAGGTCTTTCTTTGAAAAACTCCTTTAAAACACTCCTTTTATGCTTTCCAGAAAATTCTAAATCATTTCCGATCAACAATATGTCATTCACATACTTATCAGAAATATTGTAGTGCTCCCACTCACTTTCTTGTAAATACAGGCTTCATCGCAAGTCCATATAAAACTATATGCTTTGATCAACTCATCAAAGCGTATATTCCAACTCTGAGATGCTTTGCACCAGTCCATCGATGGATCGCTGGAGCTTGCACATTTTGTTAGCACCTTTAGGATCGACAAAACCTTCTGGTTGCATCATATACAGCTCTTCTTTAAGAAATCCATTAAGGAATGTAGTTTTGACATCCATTTGCCATATTTCATAAAATGTGGAAATTTGCTAATATGATTCAGACAGACTTAAGCATCGCTACGAGTGAGAAAATCTCATCGTAGTCAACACCTTGAACTTTGTCAAAAAACCTTTTTCGACAAGTCTAGCTTTGTAGATAGTAACACTACTATCAGCGTCTGTCTTCCTTTTGAAGATCCATTTATTTTCTATGGCTTGTCGATCATCGGGCAAGTCAACCAAAGTCCACACTTTGTTCTCATACATGGATCCCATCTCAGATTTCATGGCCTCAAGCCATTTCGCGGAATCTGGGCTCATCATCGCTTCCTCATAGTTCGTAGGTTCGTCATGGTCGAGTAACATGACCTCCAGAACAAGATTACCGTACTACTCTGGTGCGGATCTCACTCTGGTTGACCTACGAGATTTGGTAGTAACTTGATCTGAAGTTACATGATCATCATCATTAGCTTCCTCACTAATTGGTGTAGGAGTCACAAGAACAGATTTATGTGATGAACTACATTCCAATAAGGGAGCAGGTATAGTTACCTCATCAAGTTCTACTTTCCTCCCACTCACTTCTTTCGAGAGAAACTCCTTCTCTAGAAATGATCCATTCTTAGCAACGAATGTCGTGCCTTCAGATCTGTGATAGAAGGTGTACCCAACTGTCTCCTTTTGGGTATCCTATGAAGACACATTTCTCCGATTTGGGTTTGAGCTTATCAGGATGAAACTTTTTCACATAAGTATCGCAACCCCAAACTTTAAGAAACGAAACTTTGGTTTCTTGACAAACCACAGTCCATATGGTGTCGTCTCAACGGATTTAGATGGTGCCCTATTTAACGTGAATGCAGCTGTCTCTAATGCATAACCCCAAAACGATAGTGGTAAATCAGTAAGAGACATCATAGATTGCACCATATCTAATAAAGTACGGTTACGATGTTCGGACACACCATTACGCTGTGGTGTTCCAGGTGGCGTGAGTTGTGAAACTATTCCATATTGTTTCAAATGAAGACCAAACTCGTAACTCAAATATTCTCCTCCACGATCAGATCGTAGAAATTTTATTTTCTTATTATGATAATTTTCCACTTCACTCTGAAATTATTTGAAATTTTCAAATGTTTCAGATTTATGTTTCATCAAGTAGATATACCCATATCTGCTCAAATCATCTGTGAAGGTCAGAAAATACTGATACCTGCCGCGAGCCTCAACACTCATCGGACTGCATACATCAGTATGTATTATTTCCAACAAGTCTGTTGCTCGCTCCATTGTTCCGGAGAACGGAGTCTTAGTCATCTTGCCCATGAGGCATGGTTCACAAGCATCAACTGATTCATAATCAAGTGATTCCAAAAGCCCATCAGCATGGATTTTCTTCATGCGCTTTACACCAATATGACCTAAACGGCAGTGCCACAAATAAGTCGCACTATCATTATTAACTTTGCATTTTTTGGCTTCAATATTATGAATATGTGTATCACTACGATCGAGATTCAATAAACCATTCACCTTGGGTGTATGACCATTGAAGGTTTTATTCATGTAAACAGAACAACAATTATTCCCTGACTTTAAATGAATAACCGTATTGCAATAAACATGATCAAATCATATTCATGCTTAACGCAAACACCAAATAACATTTATTTTGGTTCAACACTAATCCCGAAAGTATAGGGAGTGTGTGATGGTGATCATATCAATCTTTGGAACCACTTCCAACACACATCGTCACTTCACCCTTAACTAGTCTCTGTTCATTCTGCAACTCCCGTTTCGAGTTACTAATCTTAGGAACTGAACTAGTATCAAATACCGAGGGGTTGCTATAAACACTAGTAAATTACACATAAATAACATGTATATAAAATATACCTTTGTTCACTTTGCCATCCTTCTTATCCGCCAAATACTTGGGGCAGTTCTGATTCTAGTGACCAGTCCCTTTGCAGTAGAAGCACTTAGTCTCAGGCTTAGGTCCAGATTTGGGATTCTTCACTTGAGCAGCAACTTGCTTGCCGTTCTTCTTGAAGTTCCCCTTCTTCCCTTTGCCCTTTTTTGACGGGCAATGGCAGGTGCTCTGCCTTTTCATTTAGAAGGGGGGGGGGGAACTGTACAAACAGACTGCAAGCAGCCGGGGGAGCAAAACATAGACAGAAGAGAGAAGAGAAAAGAACAAGGGACCGGGCTACCAGAACCAACATGGTCCCTTTGGCGGCATCATCTAAACCTCCCAGGCCCCAACAAAGAGGCTGATCTCAACTCTGATCATGGCATGAAGACCATGCGCCGTAGCAAACTTTTGCTGGAAAACACGTCGATTTCGCTTGTTCCAGATGTTCCAAGCTATGTACGTCGCCGCCGTCGCAGCATGGATGTTGTCATGCATGCTTTTGCATCTGGTCGTGGCAACCCACCAAGATTTGATGGAGATGGAAGATAAGGCAGCAGCAGAGGCCTCCGGCTGGGCAGAAGCAAAGGATTGCCAGGTCTCCTTGGCAAAAGGGCAGTCTAGTAGAAGATGATGAGCAGTCTCTGGCAGCTGGTTGCACATGCTGCAGCAAGGGCTGTGAGGCCATCCTCGAGCGGCAAGGCGATTGGCTGTCCACAACCTGTTTTGTAGTAGTGTCCACGAAAAATCTTATCTTCGGCTCAGCTTTGGTCTTCCACACCTTTGCAAGTGTAGGCATCTCAATTCTGGTAATGAACTGTATATTATATGCCGATCTCGCACTGCAGCAACCATTGGAAGAGTGAATCCATTTGATTTCATCGTCTTGGTCAGAGAGGGTAATCTGTTGCAGGGCCGTCCAGATGTTTAGCAGTGATAACCCACAAGTATAGGAGATCAATTGTAGCCTCTTTAGATAAGTAAGAGTGTCGAACCCAATGAGGAGCTAAAGGTAGAACAAATATTCCCTCGAGTTCTATCGACCACCGATACAACTCTACACACGCTTAACGTTTGCTTTACCTAGAACAAGTATGAAACTAGAAGTACTTTGTAGGTGTTTTTGGATAGGTTTGCAAGATAATAAAGAGTACGTAAATAAAAACTAGGGGCTGTTTAGATAAATACACAATATAGTAAATATAGCGAGTGTGGAAAAGTGGTGGTAGGAGTTGCAAAATTGTCCCTAAGCAATTGACTACTTTACTAGACCGATAGCAAGTTTTATGTGGGAGAGGCCACTGCTAGCATGTCATCCCTGACTTGGAATTCTATGCACTTATGATTGGAACTATTAGCAAGCGTCCGCAACTACTAACGTTCATTAAGGTAAAACCCAACCATAGCATTAAGATATATTGGTCCCCCTTCAATCCCGTATGCATCAATTTCTATGCTAGGTTGAAGCTTCTGTCACTCTTGCCCTCCAATACATAGTCCTATCAACATACAACTAACCCTATGGTGTGATCCACGCGCGCGCTCATATGATGGGCACCAAAGGACAACAACATAACCACAAGAAAATTAAATCAATCATAGCAATTCATCAACCACCGATAGGAGAACGAAAATCTACGCAGACATCATAGGATGGCAACACATCATTGGATAATAATATGAAGCATAAAGCACCATGTTCAACTAGAGGGTACAGCGGGTTGCGGGAGAGTGGACCGCTGTAGATAGAGGGGGGAAGTTGATGGAGATGTTGGTGAAGATGGCGTAGGTGTTGGTGAAGATCGCGGTGATGATGATGGCCCCAGCGGCGTTCCGGCGCCACCGGAAGCGAGGGGGAGAGGGGCCCCCTTCTTCTTCTTCCTTGACCTCCTCCCTAGATGGGAGAAGGGTTTCCCCTCTGGTCCTTAGCCTCCGTGGCATGGGAGGGGCAAGAACCCCTCTGAGATTGGATCTGTCTCTCTCTATTTCTGCGCTCTCAGATCTGGTCTTTCACCGTTTCTTTTATAATCGGAGTTCCGTAACTCCGATTGGGCTGAATTTTGGACACGATCTCTATCCGGAAATTAGCTTTCTTGCGGCGAAAGAAGGGCTCCAACCGCCTTACAGGGTGGCCACGAGGGTCCAGGGCGCGCCCCCTGCCTCGTGCCCCCCTCAGGCATCGTATCGCGTTGATTCTTCTTCCCAAAAATCATAAATATTCCAAAAAAAATCTCCGTCGGTTTTTATCCCGTTTGGACTCCGTTTGATATGGGTTTTCTGCGAAACAAAAAACATGCAACAGACAGGAACTGGCACTGGGCACTGGATCAATATGTTAGTCCCAAAAATAGTATAAAAAGTTGCCAAAAGTATACGAAAGTTGTAGAATATTGGCATGGAACAATAAAAAATTATAGATACGATGGAGACATATCAGCATCCCTAAGCTTAATTCCTGCTCATCCTCGAGTAGGTAAATGATAAAAAAGATAATTTTTGATGTGGAATGCTACCTAGCATAATCTTGATCACATAATCTAATCATGGCATGAATATTAAGATACGAGTGATTCAAAGCAATAATCTATCATTTGACATTAAGACAATAATACTTTAAGCATACTAATAAAGCAATCATGTCTTTTCAAAATAACATGGCCAAAGAAAGTTATCCCTACAAAATCATATAGTCTGGCTATGCTCCATCTTCACCACACAAAATATTCAAATCATGGACAACCCCGATGAAAAGCCGAGCAATTGGTTTATACTTTTTAACGCGCTTCAGCCTTTTCAACCCTCACGCAATACATGAGCGCAAGCCATGGACATAGCACTATGGGTGGAATAGAATATGATGATGGAGGTTGTGTGGAGAAAACAAAAAAAGGAGAAAGTCTCACGTCGACGCGGCTAATCAACGGGCTATGGAGATGCCCATCAATTGATGCCAATGTGAGGAGTAGGGATTGCCATGCAACGGATGCACTAAGAGCTATAAGTGTATGAAAGCTCAAACTGGAAACTAAGTGGGTGTGCATCCAACTAGCTTGCTCATGAAGACCTCGGGCATTTGAGGAAGGCCATCATCGGAATATACAAGCCAAGTTATATAATAAAAATTCCCACTAGTATATAAAAGTGATAACTCAAGAGACTCTCTATATGAAGAACATGGTGCTACTTTGAAGTACAAGTGTGGTAAAAGGATAGTAACATCGCCCCTTTTTCTCTTCTTTTTTCTTTTGCGGGCTTCTTTGGCCCCATTTTTTTATTTAGGTTTCTTTGGCCTCTTTTTTTTGGGGGGTGGGCAATGCTCTAATAATGATGATCATCACACTTTTATTTACTTACAACTCAATATTACAACTCGATACTAGAACAAAGATATGACTCTATATGAATGCCTCCGGCGGTGTACCGGGATGTGCAATGATCTAGCATAGCAATGACATCAAAAAACGGACAAGCCATGAAAACATCATGCTAGCCATCTTACGATCATGCAAAGCAATATGACAATAAATGCTCAAGTCATGTATATGATGATGATGGAAGTTGCATGGCAATATATCTCGGAATGGCTATGGAAATGCCATAATAGGTAGGTATGGTGGCTGTTTTGAGGAAGATATAAGGAGGCTTATGTGTGATAGAGCGCATCGTATCACGGGGTTTGGATGTACCGGCGAAGTTTGCACCAACTCTCGAGGTGAGAAAGGGCAATGCACGGTACCGAAGAGGCTAGCAATGATGGAAGGGTGAGAGTGCGTATAATCCATGGACTCACATTAGTCATAAAGAACTCATATACTTATTGCAAAAGTTTATTAGCCCTCGAAGCAAAGTACTACTACGCATGCTCCTAGGGGGATAGATTGGTAGGAAAAGACCATCGCTCGTCCCCGACCGCCACTCATAAGGAAGACAATCAATAAATAAATCATGCTTCGACTTTGTTACATAACGGTTCACCATACGTGCATGCTACGGGAATCACAAACCTCAACACAAGTATTTATACTAATCCACAACTACCCACTAGCATGACTCTAATATCACCATCTTTATATCGCAAAACTATTGCAAGGAATCAAACATATCATATTCAGTGATCTACAAGTTTTATGTAGGATTTTATGACTAACCATGTGAATGACCAATTCCTGTCATCTCTCTAAATAGATATAAGTGAAGCAAGAGAGTTTAATTCTTTCTACAAAAGATATGACCATGCTCTAACAAGTATAAGTGAAGCAAAAGAGCATTCTACAAATGGCGGTTTTTGATGTGAAGAGAAACAGGCAATCCAAACTTCAAATGATATAAGTGAAGCACATGAAGCATTCTATAAAGCCATACTCAAAAGATATAAGTGAAGTGCAAAGAGCATTCTATAAATCAACTAACGACTATCTCATACCAGCATGGTGCATAAAAGAAAAATGAAAACTAACTGCAAAAGACGCTCCAAGATTTGCACATATCGCATGAATGAAACGAATCCGAAAATATACCGATACTTGTTGAAGAAAGAGGGGATGCCTTCCGGGGCATCCCCAAGCTTAGAAGCTTGAGTCTCCTTGAATATTTACTTGGGGTGCCTTGAGCATCCCCAATCTTGAGATCTTTCCTCCCCTTCTTCTCCTCACATCGAGACCTTCTCGATCATCGAACACTTCATCCACACAAAACTTCAACAGAAAACTCGGTAAGATCCGTTAGTATAATAAAGCAAATCACTACTCTAAGTACTGTTGCAGACCAATTCATATTTTGTTTTTGCATTTTAGCTACTGTAATATAACTTTTCCATGGCTTAATCCACTGATAGGAGTCGATAGTTTCATCAAAACAAGCAAACTATGCATCAAAAACAGAATCGGTCTAAAACAGAACAGTCTGTAACAATCTGAACATTAACCATACTTCTGGTACTTGAAAAATTCTGCAAAAATTAGGAAAAATAAACAATTTGTATATAAAGACAGTGCAAAAATAATCATAACCGTTTGACCTTCCAGTAAAACATTACAAATCGCGCACTACAGCCAAAGTTTCTGTCCTGCACCGTACAAACCAAGAAGCATTGTAAACATCCTAAAGGCAAACCTTGGCACCTTATTTTTATAATACAATGGAATTGTACAAGGGGATAATTATTTTTGTTGAAAATTTTCTGTAATCAAGATTCACAAAGTTTCCTTGAGCATGAACAAAGTTCAAGGCTAGCTCCCACTTTAACAATGCTCGTCTTTCTCACTTTCGCTTTTCTTTTTGAAAAAGTTTTAGGTTCCCCTTTTTATTTTTTGTTTTTAAACTAAATAAAAGCACTCAACAGAAATAAATGACTCTCTAAACTTCCGGGTTGTCTCCCTGGCAGCGCTTTCTTTAAAGCCATTAAGCTAGGCATATAGTGCTCAAGTAATGGATCCACCCGGATCCCAAGGTATATCAAAGCCAATTTTAATTTGCAATGATTTGGAATTTAGTAGTGAGCACAAAGTAACATAAATCAAGCAATGATGAAGTCTAACTCTCTTCCTATGCATCGGCATGTCATAAAAGAACAATTCATGCACACATAGTAAAGGCCAATGCATAGTATAAACAGTTTCTTGCAATTTTATCATGTTGGAAACATAGAGATGCGGAGATGTAGTTCCTCTCTCATAATAATTGCAAGTAGGAGCAGAAAGCACATGCATATTATTTCTATCAAAATCATCATGTGTAATAGTAAAACGCAACCCATCAATATAATCCTTAATAAGCACAAACTTCTTCGATATAGTGTAGTTTGGAGAATTCAAAAAGATAATAGGACTATCATGCGTGGGTGCAATAGAAACAATTTCATGTTTAACATAAGGAACTATAGCAAGTTCATCTCCATAAGCATAATTCATATTGGCATCTTGGCCACAAGCATAGCAAGCATCATCAAAAAGGGGTATTTCAAGAGAATCAACGGGATCATAACAATCATCATAGCAATCATACTTCGGTAAGCACGAAGGGAAATTAAACAATGTATGAGTTGAAGAGTTACTCTCATTAGAAGGTGGGCACGGGTAGCTAATCCGCTCTTCCTCCTTTTGTTCTTCGCTCTCCTCCTCATCTTTTTCATCCAATGAGCTCACAGTTTCATCAATTTCTTCTTCCATAGACTCCTGCAAAATATTAGTCTCTTCTTGGACAGCGGAGATTTTCTCAATAAATGCATCAATATCGTCATTGTATTCATAATTCTCATAGCAATATTTAAGGATAGCTAAATTTTCAGGTCTATAAACTGAATCATCAAAATCTTCAAATTCTTCAAACAAAGATTCAATTTCACATGCACCCTTAAAAGCAACAAATTCTTCTATTTGTTCCACATCATAGTAATCATATATACCTCTAGCATAAGAAGCCAAGGTTTCATTATCATTAAATTTGCATGAAAAGGGAAGGTGTGGAGCCTTCATCCTAGAGTAACAAGTATAATCATATCTCAAGCATAGTTGCCTTGCATACCACTTCAACATATAAATTTGATCCCATAATAGTTCCCCTTTTTGAGTCAAACGATAATCCCTAAAGTATTCATGTTGATGCAACGTGTCTCCCATTACAAAGTTGAACGGGGGTTTCTCAGGATAACCAAAGTAGTACATAGTATTTGTCACATGATGAGCATTGAGGGTTTTAGGAGGTTCCCCATCTCCATGAGCAGCAAGTACACCTGATTTTTTTGGTATTTTGTGTTCCATATCCATAACTAAAGATAGAGAACAACCAAGATCGGCAAATAAAAAGTACTTAGTGATAAAGCAAACAAGCACACACGAGAATATCACCCCACGCTATTGCTCCCCGGCAACGGCGCCAGAAAAAGGTCTTGATAACCCACAAGTATATGGGATCAATTGTAGCCTCTTTCGATAAGTAAGAGTGTCGAACCCAATGAGGAGCTAAAGGTAGACAAATATTCCCTCGAGTTCTATTGACCACCGATACAACTCTACGCACGCTTCACGTTTGCTTTACCTAGAACAAGTATGAAACTAGAAGTGCTTTGTAGGTGTTTTTGGATAGGTTTGCAAGATAATAAAGAGTATGTAAATAAAAACTAGGGGCTGTTTAGATAAAGACACAATAGAGTAAATATAGTGAGTGTGGAAAAGTGGTGGTAGGAGTTGCGAAATTGTCCCTAAGCAATTGACTACTTTATTAGACCGATAGCAAGTTTTATGTGGGAGAGGCCACTGCTAGCATGTCATCCCTGACTTGGAATTCTATGCACTTATGATTGGAACTATTAGCAAGCGTCCGCAACTACTAACGTTCATTAAGGTAAAACCCAACCATAGCATTAAGATATATTGGTCCCCCTTCAATCCCGTATGCATCAATTTCTATGCTAGGTTGAAGCTTCTGTCACTCTTGCCCTCCAATACATAGTCCTATCAACATACAACTAACCCTATGGTGTGATCCACGCACGCGCTCATATGATGGGCACCAAAGGACAACAACATAACCACAAGAAAATTAAATCAATCATAGCAATTCATCAACCACCGATAGGACAACGAAAATCTACTCAGACATCATAGAATGGCAACACATCATTGGATAATAATATGAAGCATAAAGCACCATGTCCGAGATTGGATCTGTCTCTCTCTGTTTCTACGCTCTCAGATCTGGCCTTTCACCATTTCTTTTATAATCTAAGATCCGTAACTCCGATTGGGCTGAATTTTGGACACAATCTCTATCCGGAAATTAGCTTTCTTGCGGCGAAACAAGGGCTCCAACCACCTTACGGGGTGGCCACGAGGGTCCAGGGCGCCCCTGACCCCCTGGGGCGCGCCCCCTGCCTCGTGCCCCCCTCGGGCATCGTATTGCGTTGATTCTTCTTCCCAAAAATCATAAATATTCCAAAAAAAATCTCCGCCAGTTTTTATCCCGTTTGGACTCCGTTTGATATGGGTTTTCTACGAAACAAAAACATGCAACAGAGAGGAACTGGCACTGGGCACTGGATCAATATGTTAGTCCCAAAAATAGTATAAAAAGTTGCCAAAAGTATATGGAAGTTGTAGAATATCGGCATGGAACAATAAAAAATTATAGATACGACGGAGACGTATCAAGCAGCGAGTCCAGAGAATTGGTAGAGTTGATCCTGTGCAAGCCAGTCATCCATTTATTGCTGTCTAGTCCATCTCGGACACATATTTTTTTCATTCTAGAAAGCTTGTACAGATCAGGTGCAATGTCCGTTGGTGCCATCCCATGAAGCCACCCGTCAGTCTAGAAACTCGCTTTTTTCCATTACCAATTTTGATTGCAGAGCAGGCAGCAAAAATTTGACGATCAGAGGCATCACACGGCGTGGGCGTGCCCTTCCACGGCCTATCAATGTTGTCCCATTCGTACCATGGCCAACGCAGGCAAAGGGCCCTACTGTATGCAGTCAGATCTTTGATGCCCAGCCCGCCAACAGTCTTTGGAGCACAAATCCGCTTCCAATTAACCAGACACTTTCCACCATAAGCCTCATCATTGACGTTCCATAGGAATTTCCGTCGCAGCTTGTGGATCTGTTTCTCAGCCCATTTGTCCAAAGCAAAAGCAGTGAGGTAGTAGGTCAGAGTAGAGGTAAGAACAGAGTTGATGAGGAGCAATCTGCCTGGTCGCGTGAAAAATCTTCCTTTCCAAGGTCGAAGGCATACGACAAGCTTATCCAATAGAGGCTGAACCTCAATTCTTCTTGGTTTTCGCAGCGAGAGTGGTAGTCCCAGGTATCTGCAGGGTAGGGATCCCAAAGAGCCTCCGAAAGCCTCCAGAAGGGAAACAAGATCAGAGCTGTCACATTTGACTGGGTACGCTACGCATTTTGTAGGGTTGATCTTGAGTCCCGAGACGTCAGTAAAAAGCTTAAGGATGGAAGCACTGCCCTCAGGTCTGAGATGTTTGGCTGAATGAACAAGGCAGTGTCGTCAGCATAGAAACTCACTCGTAGCCTAGCAGAGGGAATTGGCATAGGGGATAGGATCTGCAAGCTTGTTGCACGGTTCAGGATCTTTTGAAGCGGATCCAAGGCAAGGATGAAAAGCATCGGCGAAAGGGGGTCTCCCTGCCGGAAGCCACAGTGGTGCTGGAAAGGAACGCCTGTTGATCCATTAAGGAGCACATGTGAGGAGGCCGAGGCGAGCAAGATGCAGACCATATTCCTCCATTTCTGGCCAAAGCCATAACTCTCCATGACCTGTAGCAGATATCCCCAACCAATCGAGTCAAAAGCCTTTGCAAAGTCAAGCTTGAGGAAAAGCAGGCTCTTCTTCTTTTGATGTGCATCCTTGATGACGTTCTTAACATAAAGAAAATTGTCCTGGATTGATCTTCCTAGAATGAAGGTGCTCTGAGTGACTGACACAAGTTTTTGCAATTCAGGGCCAAGGCGGCTGGCAAGCACTTTGCAGATGATTTTGGCCACACTATGCATCAAGCTGATCGGCCTATAATCCAAAGGCGTGGCGGCACCCTCTTTCTTAGGTATAAGCACCAAGTTTGCAGAGTTTAGAATCTTCCACTGGTCTTTTAGGAGGAAAAGGCTGTTGAAGACCTGAAGCAGATCATGCTTAACAAGCAGCCAAAACCTCTTGAAAAAGCCTCCAGTGAAGCCATTGGGGCCAGGAGCCTTTTCAGCATGGGCCTCAAAAATAGCTCGCTTGATCTCGTCCTCAGTGAATTGCTCATCTAGGTGCTGCAGATTTGCCCGCTGAATTCCCAGGCAGCCCCAGTTTAAGCTGGAGGTTAGAGGGGTCGCAGTTCCTAGGATGCTTTTGAAGTGCTTGAGGAGGATAGCCGCCTTCTCATTGTGATCATTTTTCCCCATTCTGTCCAAAGAGCAAAGCAATGTGGTTTTTCCTTCGTCTGCCATTTGCCCTTAGGTGAAATTTTTTTGTGCTCGCATCTCCCGATCTGATAGTGGTAAGCCTTGATCTCTGCTTCCATTGAATCCTCTCAATGGCGGCAATTCCTAGCAGCTTTGCCTTCAAGTTCCTTCTGAGTGCCCACTCGTCAGCAGAGAGCTCTCTGTCCTCCATCGCCAAGTCTAGTTGGAGCAGCACCTCATTTGCAACGTCAGTTGCAAGATTGGCCTTTTTCCTCAATTCTTTGTTCCACTTTTTGAGAGCCGCCGCCGTTCTGGAAAGCTTCGCATGCAGAATTCTGATTGGGTCAGTCGTCCTCGATGGTTTGGTCAAGGCCTCCGAAACAATCTCATCAATCCCTTGCAGGTTAAGCCAGAACGATTCAAATCCGAAGGCCTTGGACTTTGTGAGATTCATTTTCCTCATGACCAGAGGGCAGTGGTCTGAAAGAGCCATAGAAGCAGGGGCCAGGTGGTATTGCGGGAATCTTGCTTCCCAATCAACTGAGAAAAGCTTTATCAATCCTAGTAAGAGTGGTGCGCTCTCTTTCATTCGACCAGGTAAAATGCCTGCCAGAGAGGGGCATCTCTCGTAGCTGTAGGGAATCAATCCAATTTCTGAAACGACCAAGCATGGGAAGGTTGATGTTGTTGTTACTCTTGTCGACTGTGCATGCAATCAGGTTGAAGTCACCAAGCAGTAGCCACTCCTTTCTGACCAGTGGCTTGAGGTCCCGAATCTCCTGAAGGAAAGCGATCTTGTAAGCGTCAAGCTGAGGCCCATAGACGACAGTAATGGACCAAGAAAAGTTGTTGGATCGATCGGTGATGGTTCCCGTGATGGAGTGAAGGCAATGAACAACAGGATCTCTAGTGATTGTGAAGTCATCAGAGCAGGCAATCAGAATTCCACCCCTAGAACCCAAAGCAGGTAGGCAGATGAAGTTGTCACGGAATTTCTGTCCAGCGGCCTCGGCCACAAAATCTCTATCAATCTGCTGGATTTTGATCTCTTGCAAACAAACAATGTTGTAGCCTTTATCGGCGATCATCTTGGCCACAACCCTTCTCTTAGCAGGACACCCCAAGCCTCTCACATTCCAATTGAAGATGGAAACATCCATGGGAAACAATACAGACTCAACCTCAGACAGAAGCAGAAAGAGCAGGTACAGTTACAGGTGGTACAGACACGAGCTAACGAAGCTGCCTACGAAAAAGAGCAAAGCAGCACAAAGGACACTAATGAGGCAACTAACATTGGGAAACTTTGGAACACATAACAGCCAAGCAACCGACACTAGGCGGTGGTTGCCGCCGGCTTCGCCTTGCTCGCAGGCATCTTTATCTTTGTTGGCACGCCAACATCAACCAAGGCAGTAACCATGTCAACAAAGCCACCAGGGAGAGGTTTCTTGTACATGTCCTTGTAGCGCTGAACGTCCTCCTGCGTGGCCTTGTCATCTCCAGAGCAGAATCCCCCCTTCTTGAGAAGGACGAACAAGGCCTTCTCCATGGGCGAGAGGTCTCTGGTTGATTTTGCAGCGAGCCTTCCGCTGTGGCGTGCCGCCCCTGGCCCCGCTATGGAGCTGGGAGCCCTTGCCGGCGTTGATTGGGGCAGATTCGAGGCCGGCAACGGCGTGGATGGAGCCATGTCAGAAGGCGGCTCAGTCGGCGGTGCAGGTAGGAGGAGCGGCGGGAGTGTGGGGGCATACAACTCTTGAAGAAAGGCGGCGAGCGGATCAGCCGCCTGGGCCACATCCGCCTGCCCATGGCCTTGGCTTTGGGTCGGGGGAATGGATGGCATAAGCAAGCCCATCGAGGAAGCAGGCGTCCCAACATGAGTGGGAGCCTGGTTCTTGTCAACCATCAACACTGGATGCTTTTCTTGATTTCTACCTTCGTCGATTTCATCATCACGAAGAGCTTGGAAATCGTTTTCGTTATCCCTTGCATATTATAGTTCATCACGAAGTTCTAGTAACTTGGTGATGGTGACTAGAGAACTCTGTCAATCACTATCTTATCTGGAAGATTAACTCCCACTTGATTCAAGTGATTGTAGTACTCAGACATTCTGAGCACATGCTCACTAGCTGAGCAATTCTCCTCCATCTTGTAGGCAAAATGCTTGTCAAAGGTCTCATACCTTTCGACATGGGCATGAGTCTGAAATACTAATTTCAACTCTTGGAACATCTCATATGCTCTGTGGCGTTCAAAACGTCTTTGAAGCCCCAATTCTAAGCCGTAAAGCATGGCGTACTAAACGATCAAGTAGTCATCATATCGAGCTTGCCAAACGTTCATAACATCTGCATCTGCTCCTGCAATCGGTCTGTCACCTAGCGATGCATCAAGGACATAAATCTTCTGTGCAGCAATGATGATAATCCTCAGATCACGGATCTAATCCGCATCATTGCTACTAACATCTTTCAACTTAGTTTTCTCTAGGAACATATCAAAAATAAAACAGGGGAGCTAAACGCGAGCTATTGACCTACCACATAGATATGCAAATACTATCAGGACTAAGTACATGATAAATTAAAGTTCAATTAATCATATTACTTAAGAACTCCCACTTAGATAGACATCCCTCTAGTCATCTAAATGATCACGTGATCCAAATCAAATAAACCATGTCCGATCATCACGTGAGATGGAGTAGTTTTCAATGGTGAACATCACTATGTTGATCATATCTACTATATGATTCACGCTCGACCTTTCGGTCTCCAGTATTCCGAGGCCATATCTGCATATGCTAGGCTCGTCAAGTTTAACCCGAGTATTCTGCGTGTGCAAAACTGGCTTGCACCCGTTGTATGTGAACGTAGAGCTTATCACACCCGATCATCACGTGGTGTCTCGGCACGACGAACTTTCGCAACGGTGCATACTCAGGGAGAACACTTATACCTTGAAATTTAGTGAGAGATCATCTTATAATGCTACCGCCGATCTAAGCAAAATAAGATGCATAAAAGATAAACATCACATGCAATCTATATAAGTGATATGATATGGCCATCATCATCTTGTGCCTTTGATCTCCATCTCCAAAGTACCATCATGATCACCATCGTCACCGGCGCGACACCTTGATCTCCATCGTAGCATCGTTGTCGTCTCGCCACCTATTGCTTCTACGACTATCGCTACCGCTTAGTGATAAACTAAAGCAATTACATGGCGATTGCATTTCATACAATAAAGCGACAACTATATGGCTCCTGCCAGTTGCCGATAACTCTGTTACAAAACATGATCATCTCATACAATAAAATTTAGCATCATGTCTTGACCATATCACATCACAACATGCCCTTCAAAAACAAGTTAGACGTCCTCTACTTTGTTGTTGCAAGTTTTACGTGGCTGCTACGGGCTGAGCAAGAACCGTTCTTACCTACGCATCAAAACCACAACGATATTTCGTCAAGTATGTGTTGTTTTAACCTTCACAAGGACCGGGCTCGATTCAACTAAAGTTGGAGAAACTGACACCCGCCAGCCACCTGTGTGCGAAGCACGTCGGTAGAACCAGTCTCGCGTAAGCGTACGCGTAATGTCGGTCCGGGCCGCTTCATCCAACAATACCGCCGAATCAAAGTATGAGATGCTGGTAAGCAGTATGACTAGTATCGCCCACAACTCACTTGTGTTCTACTCGTGCATATAACATCTACGCATAAACCTGGCTTGGATGCCACTGTTGGGGAACGTAGTAATTTCAAAAATTTCCTACGCACACGCAAGATCATGGTGATGCATAGGAACGAGAGGGGAGAGTGTTGTCCACGTACCCTCGTAGACCGAAAACGGAAGCATTATGACAACGCGGTTGATGTAGTCGTACGTCTTCACGATCAACCGATCCTAGTACCGAACGTACGGCACCTCCGCGATCTACACACGTTCAGCTCGGTGACGTCCCACGAACTCACGATCCAGTAGAGCTTCGAGGGAGAGCTTTGTCAGCACGACGGCGTGATGACGGTGATGATGAAGTTACTGGCGCAGGGCTTCGCCTAAGCACTACGACGATATGACAGAGGTGGATTATGGTGGAGAGGGGCACCGCACACGGTTAAAAGATCAATGATCAACTTGTGTGTTTATGGGGTACCCCCTCCCCCGTATATAATGGAGTGGAGGAGGGGGAGGAGGCCGGCCTCCAAGGCGCGCCCCAAGGGGAGTCCTACTCCCATCGGGAGTAGGATTCCACCCCTTCCAAGAGTAGGAGTAGGAGGAAAGGAAGGAGGAGAGAGGGGGAAGGAAAAAGGGGGGCGCCGCCCCTCTTCCTTGTCCAATTCGAACTAGAGGGGGAGGAGGTGCGCGGCCTGCCTTGGCCGCCCCTTCCTCTCTCCACCAAGGCCCATGAGACCCATTACACTCCCCGGGGGGTTTCGGTAACCCCCCGGTACTCCGGTATTTGTCCAAACTCACTCGGAACCCTTCCGAAGTCCAAACATAGTCATCCAATATATCGATCTTTATGTCTCGATCATTTTGAGACTCCTGGTCATGTCCGTGATCATATCCGGGACTCCGAACTACCTTCGGTACATCAAAACACATAAACTCATAATACCGTTCATCACCGAACGTTAAGCGTGCGGACCCTACGGGTTCGAGAACTATGTAGACATGACCAAGACTCATTTTCGGTCAATAACCAATAGCGGAACCTGGATGCTCATATTGGTTCCTACATATTCTATGAAGATCTTTATCGGTCAAACCGCATAACAACATACGTTGTTCCCTTTGTCATCGGTATGTTACTAGCCCGAGATTCGATCGTCGGTATCTCAATACCTAGTTCAATCTCGTTACTGGCAAGTCTCTTTACTCGTTCCGTAATGCATCATCCCGCAACTAACTCATTAGTTACAATGCTTGCAAGGCTTATAGTGATGTGCATTACCGAGACGGCCCAGAGATACCTCTCCGACAATCGGAGTGACAAATCCTAATCTCGATATATGCCAACTCAATAAGTACCATCGGAGACACCTGTAGAGCACCTTTATAATCACTCAGTTACATTGTGACGTTTGGTAGCACACAAAGTGTTCCGCCGGTATTCGGGAGTTGCATAATCTCATAGTCATAGGAACATGTATAAGTCATGAAGTAAGCAATAGCAACATACTAAACGATTAAGTGCTAAGCTAACGGAATGGGTCAAGTCAATCACATCATTCTCTAATGATGTGATCTTGTTAATCAAATGACAAGTCATGTCTATGGCTAGGAAACTTAACCATCTTTGATTCAACGAGCTAGTCAAGTAGAGGCATACTAGTGACACTCTGTTTGTCTATGTATTCACACATGTATCAAGTTTCCGGTTAATACAATTCTAGCATGAATAATAAACATTTATCATGAAATAAGGAAATAAATAATAACTTTATTATTGCCTCTAGGGCATATTTCCTTCATCTCTAGGAGGAACAGGTTGTACCGCTGTTCCTCCTGCGCCTGCTGGAACACCGACAAAGGTGCAGATGCAGGCTGCACCTCCGCCATGGCGCCGTTGAACTGTGTGTGCACCTTCTCCATGGTGAAGTCGACGTGCAAAGGAGGTGCGGGAGCCGTGGCGGAGTCGTCGGAGCCCGTCTCCATCATGGTGTCGTCCTCGTCGTTGGAGACCGCGAGCTGGCCTGCAAGCCGGCCTCAATCCGCCTGGCACAGCGGCTATGCCAGGCGGTGGCAAGGGCGGCTGTCGTGGTACTAAGACTGATAGTAGAATAGGGAGGTAAGTATGGAGAGGCAAGATCCTAGCTATGGTGAAGTTGTACACATGAGTTTTACGAGTTCAGGCCCTTCTCGGAAGAAGTAACAAGCCTACGTCTCGGAGCCCAAAGGCGGTCGACTGGATTATGTATGTGTGTGTTTACAGGGGTGCGAACTCTTGTCCCAGAGGAGGGGGTCGCTTATATAGAGTGCGTCAGGACCCCAGCTCCCCTCCGTTAGACAGGGTTCAATGTTCATAAAGAAGGAGCGTTACATGTAACGTCCGTAGTAAAGTTCTATAAATGACTATTAAGTCTAAAAGTAAATGCCCGACCGTTGTTGTGCAGACTGACTTTAGATCTTCTGTATGTCGAGTGGCTTCTACAACTGGTCGAGTGACATTGACTCTCCCGAGTGGAATGCCTCTGGTCGAGTGGATGATGGTACCCTTCAAATGCTTCTGTCTTTAAGATGATGTCCTTGGGGAGGGTATCTAGGTCAGGCCTATGACCCTACCCTAGGTACATAGCTTCATCATTAGCCCCCAAATGGATCAAGGTTTGAATGGAGAAGGAGTTGAAAATACTTCCGACTCAATTTTCGCGCTTCGAATGTGTCTTACTTGGGACGATGAGCCAATCGTGATGACATCAACTTCTTTTTCAGTTGCCTCGGTCCATTCTTAGTTTTGTCGAGTGAACTTTTACTGGAAAGCTTCGAGTGTAGATATGGAGAAGAGCTCCCGTCTGACAGGTTGTTCTGCTGTCCGCAGATCTTGCGGGATTCGAATTATGGGAAGCGCGCGAGGCGGAGGAAGTCGCAGTAGTCGGGTTGGATAAGGCAGGGTCGCCTCGATTTTTGCGCCACCTTTTTCGCCACGTATAGCGCGTGCACTGTTGCGGGATTTGATAAGATCGCCCGGGCCTACCGGTCAGTCACTCGGAAGCGACCTCATATAAGGTGCCGGACGGGGGTTTTTGAACAGTGCGTCCCCATTCTTCTTCTTTCCTCCCTGTTTTCTCCACTGCATCTGCTCCTGCCCCAGCGCCGCCGCCCCGTTCGAGCTCTGCTCGCCGCGATGGGGAAGGAGAAGACGGTGGCTTTGGAGCGCGCGAAGAAGGCGACGGCGAAGGCAAAGGGGAAGACGTCTAGCCGGGGCGGATCCTCCTCGAGGTCCGGCCTGCCGCCGGGTTGGATCCAGGGTGACTGGATTCGCTCGATGATCCGTCAGGACGACATCGACGACCTGGTCGAGGGGGGACTAATCCCCCACGAATCAGCGCGGCTCCCGGGGAACGAGACTGAGCCGCAACCACAGGAGGGTGAGTGCGTTCTCCTCGCCACTCACGTCGACCACGGGTTTTCTTTGCCTCCTCACCCTTTCTTTCGAGGTTTCTTGAATTTCTTTGGGGTGCAACTCCACCACTTTACCCCAAACACCATCGTGTATCTTGCTGCTTTCGTGTCCATGTGCGAGAACTTCCTGGGTTGTCGGCCACACTGGGGTTTCTTCAAACACATATTCACGTGTCGTTCTCAGTCGGTCAAGAAGGCTAACCCGAGTGACGAGAGGACGCACGTGATCCAGATGTGCGGGGGTCTTGGAATTCAGATGAGGGGTAAAAGCTCTTTCCCAGCCATGATCCTTCCCGAGTCGGTCCAAGGGTGGCAGTCGACCTGGTTGTACTGCAAAGACCAGCTGACCCCAGGTCAGTCGACTGGACTTCCTCCCTTTTCCATGGCCCGAGTGGAGAAGCCCTCTGCTTTGAAAGTGACCCCAGAGGAGAAGGCACAAGTGAAGGTGCTGGTCGAGCGAGTAGTTCAGCTTGTCCGTGATGGGGTAACCGGTATGGATCTGTTGGAGGTCTTCCTCAGGCGATGCATTCAACCCCTTCAAGCTCGTGACCATCCGATGTGGATGTATTCGGGCACTAACGACACCACTCGGATCCATCCAGAGGAAGTCGATGAAGCTACGTTGGAAGGGTGGCTGAGGGGTATCACTGGCAACAAAGATAACCCCAGGGGGTCCAGGAGGATCCCTCCACTCGACAACTCGTACGAAACAGACAAGGTATGACTCCAAATGGTCGAGTGTCTTCTTGATTTATCAAGTAACTGTTTGCTGTCATCCGACTGACTACTGTCTTGATTGTTGTCTTCCAGGCCCTGACTGAGATGTACTCGATGCCCAACGGGGAGCAGGAGCAGGACCCAGAGGGAGAGGCGAGTGGAGGCGAAAGCGGCGAGTGTCATTCTGATGGTGAAGAGGACGAGGATAGCGACGACCCGAGTGATGAAGAAGAGGTCGACTCTCCTCCCCGTAGGGAAAGACGATCCAAGCTTACTCACTATCCAGCAAGCGCCCGCGGCAAAGCGACCACGCAAACTGGGCAGTCATCAAAGCGCCCTCGGACGCCTTCTCCAGCACCGACTGAAAAGGCACCGAAGCAACCGAAGGTTGCGCCGTCCAAACCGCCAAAAGCCTTGTCCAAGATCAAAGTGGTCATCCCCATTGCTTCCGGGTATTAGTTGAACTTGATTTCTTGTTTTAGTATGAATTTGGATTTGAGTCGATTCATTTCGACAGACATGACCGACTGAATTCTGAAATTTGTAGTGCTGCTACCTCTGGGACTTCTGCTTACAAGAATGAGGACGAGGAGATGGAGGATGCAGTCACCTCTAATCTGAGTACCACTCTCATAATCTTGTCATTATTTTCTCGACTGTTTCGTGGGTCGACTGAATTCTGGTGGTTGATCTTTTTCGCAGCTCTTTCCAATGTCATTGATCGTCCGGATGATGATGAAGACGTGCTGCTGAGGCCTAGGAAAAGAGGAAGTAGGAAGACTTCAGCCGACAAGGTGCCTACGTCGACGCTGGTGACGGAACCAGTGATCCAGGGAGCCGGCGACACCAACCGGACTGCTGTAACTTTCGCCATACCGCTGACGAGTGCTCAGCCTTTAGCATCGATTGCCCAGACTCCAGACAATCCATATTCACTCTTTGCTGCACATCACGTCCCAGAGGACCAAGCGGGTGTTGCCAGGGAGGCTATTCGCCAAGCGAGCATCATGATGGAGCGGATGAAGGTGATCCGAGAGGCTAGCCAAGCTGCTTACGATGCTAGTTCAGCACTTCAGAGCAACGTCCAGGTTAGTTGATCGCCGACCGACCCTTCAGTTTGCCGCTTGTTCTGTTAGGATATGGTATCTGAAAACTTTCTTAGAGGAATCTTTCCATCAATCTACGTCTTGCATTTGTACACCCACTGGGTGTTTTGACTTGTCACTAAGTAAACTTGCACTTTGAACTGAGTATGTTGTTGTTGATTGAATCCTTGGACCAGTGGGGGCACGCTGAGTGCACCCACCGGGTGTAGTCCCCGAGACCATAATTGACTGCGGGCAGTCGACTGTGGTCTGAGAATCGGAATTTCATCACTCGGCTTGGACGGACCATGACGAGTGGAACCTGAACCAGTGGGGGCACACTGAGTGCACCCACTGGGTGTAGTCCCCGAGACCGTGGTCAACTGCGGGTAGTCGACTATGGTCTAAGAGCAACCTTCTCTCTTTTTTTACACTCAACCTGGACATAACGCATCGAGTGGAAATTGGACCAGTGGGAGCATGCTAAGTGCACCCACTGGGTGTAGTCCCCGAGGCTACTGTTGGATGTTTGATTCGGAAGTAGTCTTAGAATTTGTTGACTTTAACGCTTTATCTCTCCGAAATAACCAATCTTTTCATCCGTCGACTAACTTGTTCTTTGGTTGCAGAAATCTTGTGATCTTGGAGCTCGTTTTGCTGACCTGGAGAAGCAGCAGATTCAACTCAACCTGATCTGGAGTTGGCCAAGACAGATCTGCAGAAAGCTAAGGATGAAGCCGCTGGTAAGAAAGACTTGTCGACTGATTTATCTCTGAACCGGATTTCATTCTATTTTTCTTGAATCAAGCAGTGTTTCTTTCAGAGAAACTGAACCAAGCTCCGGCGAAAAAGGACCAAGATCTGGCGGCCGCGCAGAAAATAGCAGATGAGAAAACCGCACTCGTTGAACAGAAGTTGGCTTCAGTCGGCAAACTGGAGGAAGAAAACGCCAAGCTAAAAGCTGCCCTTGAGGAAGACAATAAGGAAGCAACTCGCCTGAAGAAGGACAAAGACAATCTGAATGAGAAGATGGAAGGCATTGCTCGCAGGAAGAACGATCTGGAGAATTATCTGGGAAGCCTTGGTAAGAAGCTGTTCCTCATGCTTGAAGGTATTTTCTTTGACCCGACTGATTTGTTCCTGTCGACTCAACATATAACCATTGACTCATCCTTGAACTGTGCATGCAGAATTTTTTCGGAACTTCGAGGAAGAGACCAGGTGAATTGAAACAAGCTTGGACCCCATCAACTCTCTAGTGAAGGATGAAGCTGCCATGAACGTACTCTGACTGGAATCTCGCATCGCTGGTGTTGTCGATTATCTCGCTCGACTGAAAGTCGCAATGTCGCGGATTGACACAGCTCTCTGGCCAATGGCGACGTTCCAGAATGACCTCGAGTCTCTAATGGCTCGGCTCAATGAAGTTCCCGGTCGAGTTCAAGAATGGAAGAAGTCTTCTGCCCGGTGCGGCGCTGACATGGCTCTATCTCTGGTTCGTGTCCACTTCCGGGAAGCGCGGGAAGAGAAGCTGGCAGCGATCAAGGTTGCCAATACCAAGAGGCACGACTTCCAGTCCTTCATGGAGACCTTCATTGCTGCTGCCACTCGGATTGCTGACGGAATCGACTTGGACGAGTTTGTCGAGACTGCCAGCCCTCTTCCTGCGGAGTGAACAAACTTTTATGCTCCGCCTTGAATTTGCCTCGGAATGCCGAGTGATTTTGTAACCGTTAAACTCCTTCGGGTTTAATGCCCGAGTACTTTAATCTGCGGTCTTGAACTTTAGGATTTATCCGAATTTGGTTTATCTCTGAATATGCTTGTGTTTGCCTTCGAGCGGAGCCTGTTCTTCACCCGGAATAATCTTTGTACTTGAGATGCAGCTCCGAAGAGGAGGTTCCAGTCGACCTGCACCTCGTCGTCCTTGCAGATAGGGATGAAACGCATGTTGTACTTGTGGCACAGCTCTGAAGGAGAAGGTTGCAGTCGACTTGCACCTCGTCGTCCTTGCGGATATGGCTGGAGCGCACGTTGTACTTGTGGCGCAGCTCCGGAGGAGAAGGTTGCAGTCGACCTGCACCTCGTCGTCCTTGCGGATAGGGATGAAGCGCACGTTGTACTTGTGGCGCAGCTCCGAAGGAGAAGGTTGCAGTCGACCTGCACCTCGTCGTCCTTGCGAATAGGGATGAAGCACACTTTGTACTTGCGGCGCAGCTCCGAAGGAGAAGGTTGCAGTTGACCTGCACCTCATCGTCCTTGCGGATATGGGCGTGTTTCAAACTTAGGCGAGTACTGGACTGCAACTAAGCCCCCGAGTGGGAGGGTTGCTGACCACTCGGTAGGATTTCTTAAACTTAGGCGAGTACTGGACTGCAGCTAAGCCCCCGAGTGGGAGGGTTGCTCACCACTCGGTAGGATTTTTTAAACTTAGGCGAGTACTGGACTGCAGCTAAGCCCCCGAGTGGGAGGGTTGCTCACCACTCGGTAGGATTTCTTAAACTTAGGCGAGTACTCGACTACAACTAAGCCCCCGAGTGGGAGGGTTGCTCACCACTCGGCAGGATTTTTTAAACTTAGGCGAGTACTGGACTGCAACTAAGCCCCCGAGTGGGAGGGTTGCTCACCACTCGGTAGGATTTCTTAAACTTAGGTGAGTACTGGACTGCAGCTAAGCCCCCGAGTGGGAGGGTTGCTCACCACTTGGTAGGATTTTTTAAACTTAGGCGAGTACTGGACTGCAGCTAAGCCCCCGAGTGGGAGGGTTGCTCACCACTCGGTAGGATTTTTTAAACTTAGGCGAGTACTGGACTGCAGCTAAGCCCCCGAGTGAGAGGCTTGCTCACCACTCGGTAGGATTTTTCAAACTTAGGCGAGTGCTGGACTGCAGCTAAGCCCCCGAGTGAGAGGCTTGCTCACCACTCGGTAGGATTTTTCAAAATTAGGCGAGTGCTGGACTGCAGCTAAGCCCCCGAGTGGGAGGGTTGCTCACCACTCGGTAGGATTTCTTAAACTTAGGCGAGTACTGGACTGCATCTAAGCCCCCGAGTGGGAGGTTTGCTCACCACTCGGTAGGATTTTTTAAACTTAGGCGAGTACTCGACTGCAACTAAGCCCCCGAGTGGGAGGGTTGCTCACCACTCGGTAGGATTTTTTAAACTTAGGCGAGTACTGGACTGCAGCTAAGCCCCCGAGTGAGAGGCTTGCTCACCACTCGGTAGGATTTTTCAAACTTAGGCGAGTGTTGGACTTCAGCTAAGCCCCCGAGTGAGAGCTTGCTCACCACTCGGTAGGATTTTTCAGACTTAGGCGAGTACTGGACTGTAGCTAAGCCCCCGAGTGAGAGGCTTGCTCACCACTCGGTAGGATTTTTCAAACTTAGGCGAGTACTGGACTGCAGCTAAGCCCCCGAGTGAGAGGCTTACTCACCACTCGGTAGGATTTTATAAACTTAGGCGAAACGGATTCGCGGCTAAGCCTCTGAGTGAGAGGCTTGCTCGCCACTCGGAGGATTTTATAAACTTAGGCGAAACAGATTCGCGGCTAAGCCCCCGAGTGAGAGGCTTGCTCACCATTCGGTAGGATTTTCAAACTGAGGCGAAACGGATTCGCAGCTAAGTCACCCACTGGGAGATTTCAGACACAAACTTAAGCAACGACAATCGTTTTTAGAAGACTGTAAAGCACTTGTCTTTAATAAACAAACTACAAAGGTATTTCTTATTACATCTCATCAGAATGAGTGTTTAAGTATAAAAGGGGCGGAGTAGCTCCGCATTCCAAGCCCGTGGCTTGTCTTTCTGATGTTCGACATTATAAACATGGTATGCTCCATTGTGGAGCACTCTGGTGACGATGAAGGGACCTTCCCAAGCAGGGGCGAGCTTGTGTGGTTTCTGCTGATCCACTCGAAGAACCAAGTCTCCCTCTTGAAATGCTCGACCCCTCATGTTTCTGGCGTGGAATTGACGCAAATCTTGCTGATAAATGGTCGACCGGATCAAGGCCATCTCTCTTTCCTCTTCTAGGAGATCAACTGCGTCTTGCCGGGCCTGTTCTGCTTCATCTTCAGAGAAAAGCTCGACTCGGGGTGCATTGTGAAGCAAGTCACTCGATAGAACAGCTTCAGCTCCATAGACCAAGAAGAATGGAGTTCGGCCAGTCGACCGATTAGGAGTTGTCCTCAATCCCCAAAGAACTGATGGAAGTTCATCGACCCTGGCGCCTATTGCATGCTTGAGATCACGCATCAATCGGGGTTTCAGTCCTTTGAGAATCAAGACATTTGCTCTTTCCGCTTGTCCATTCGACTGGGGGTGGGCGACTGAAGCACAGTCGACTCGAGTGCCTTGGGAAGCACAGAAGGCTCTGAACTCATCAGAATCAAAGTTCGACCCGTTGTCAATGATGATGCTGTGCGAAACCTCATATCTGAATGTCAACTCTGTGATGAAGCTGACGGCAGTACTGGCTTCAAGATTCTTGATAGGTTGGCTTCAATCCATTTGGTAAACTTGTCGACTGCTACAAGCACATGAGAGAAGCCGCTCCTACCAGTCCTCAGGGATCCAACCATATCTAATCCCCAAACAGCAAAGGGCCAGACGAGTGGAATGGTCTTCAGGGCTGATGCAGGCTTGTGGGACATGTTGGAGTAAAACTGGCAGCCTTCACATTTGTCGACTATATCTTTCGCCATTTCATTTGCTCGTGGCCAATAAAATCCTGCTCGGTATGCTTTGGCCACAATGGTCCGAGAGGACGCATGGTGGCCACAGGTCCCCGAGTGGATGTTGTTGAGGATCACTCGACCTTCTTCTGGTGTTATGCATTTCTGGCTGACTCCAGTTACACTTTCTCTGAACAGCTGCCCTCTTATCACAGTAAAGGCTTTGGATCGACGAACGATCTGTCGAGCCTCCTCTTCATCCTCTGGGAGTTCCCTCCTAAGGATGTACGCAATGTATGGCACTGTCCAGTCGGGAGTGATGACCAAAACTTCCATGATCAAATCGACCACGGCTGGAACTTCGACTTTAGTCGGATCTGTGCCACTCTTATGCTGCGGGGGCTCTTCAGTGAAAGGATCTTCTTGAACTGAAGGTGTATGAATGTGTTCCAAAAACACGTTACTGGGAATGGCCTCCCTCTTGGAACCTATCTTTGCCAAATCATCAGCTGCTTGATTTTTCAGTCGAGATATATGATGGAGCTCTAACCCTTCAAACTTCTTTTCCAACTTTCTCACTGCATTACAGTAACCAGTCATAGCTGGGCTTCTAACGTCCCACTCCTTCATCACTTGATTAACTACCAAATCCAAGTCACCGTAGACCATGAGACGACGGACGCCGAGTGAAATGGCCATACGCAGCCCATACAAAAGTGCTTCATATTCAGCTTCGTTGTTGGAGGAATCAAAGTGAATCTGGAGGACATATCTGAGCGTGTCTCCTCGGGGGGATACCAATACCACCCCAGCACCGGAACCATTCAGCATCTTGGAATAGTCAAAGAACATGGTCCAATGCTCCGAGTGAACTTGAGTCGGTAGTTGCTGTTTGATCCACTCGGCGAGGAAATCTGCTATTGCTTGGGACTTGATAGCTTTCTTTGCCTCAAACTTGATATCCAAGGGAAGGAGTTCAATCGCCCATTTTGCCACTCGACCAGTTGCATCTCTGTTGTTAAGAATCTCTGATAATGGTGCGTCGCTGACGACTGTAATGGAGTGATCAGAGAAATAGTGTGCAACCTTCTTCGTGGTCATGTAAATCCCATAGACAAGCTTCTGATAATGCAGATATCTTTGTTTGGATGGAGTCAGGACTTCAGAAACATAGTACACTGGGCGCTGAACTTTATAGGTTTTTCCTTCTTCTTCCCGCTCGACCATGAGTACTGTACTGACAACTTGTCCAGTGGCTGCAATATAAAGCAGTAAAGGCTCTTTGCTGATTGGGGCAGCGAGCACCGGCTGGGTGGAAAGCAGGGCTTTGAGCTCTACAAATGCTGCATCAGCTTCAGGAGTCCACTCAAACTTATCAGATTTCTTCATCAGTCGGTAAAGAGGCAATGCCTTTTCACCGAGGCGAGAAATGATTCGACTCAAGGCAGCCAAACAACCAGTAAACTTCTGGACATCGTGCACACGCACAGGGCATTTCATCCGAAGTATAGCACCAACTTTCTTTGGGTTAGCGTCGATCCCTAGTTCGGAAACGAGGAAACCGAGTAATTTTCCGCCAGGAACTCCGAATGTGCACTTTGATGGATTAAGCTTGATATCATACCTTCTGAGGTTGGCAAAGGTTTCAGCAAGGTCAGCCAGCAGGTCAGAACCTTTACGCGACTTGACCACAATATCATCCATATAAGCTTCCACATTCCGACTGAT
Organism: Aegilops tauschii subsp. strangulata; assembly: GCF_002575655.3. Lineage (NCBI taxonomy): Eukaryota > Viridiplantae > Streptophyta > Magnoliopsida > Poales > Poaceae > Aegilops > Aegilops tauschii. Next base: position 522,653,396 of record NC_053039.3, read on the forward strand.
TTGAGTGAGCAAACACTTCTAAATCATTCTCATGAATGTGGCTCCGGCGTTCTTGAGGCCGAATGGCATGGTGACGTAACAGAAGCACCCGAATGGAGTGATGAAAGTTGTTTTTATCTCATCGGGTCCATACAGTCGGATCTGATGATACCCGGAATAGGCGTCCAAAAAGGACAAGTGCTCACACCCCGCAGTCGAGTCGACTATTTGGTCGATGCGGGGGAGAGGAAAATGATCTTTTGGGCAGGCCCGATTGATATGCTTGAAGTCAATGCACATGCGAAGTGAGTCGTCCTTCTTGGGGACCATGACAACATTGGTGAGCCACTCGGAGTGGTAAATCTCTCGGATGAACTCAGCTGCCAGGAGCCGAGCCACTTCTTCACCAATTGCTTTTCTCTTCTGTACGGCGGACCGTCGAAGATGTTCCTTGACTGGTTTCACTTTTGGGTCGACTCGTAAACGGTGCTCAGCCAGCCCCCTGGGAACACCCGGCATGTCAGAAGGTTTCCATGCAAAGATGTCCCAGTTCTCACGGAGGAACTGGATGAGCGCTTCTTCCTATTTGCCGTCGAGTGTTGTGGAGATATGAGTCGGAGCAGCATTGGGATCGGTCAGGTGAATATGAATCGGCTTCGTTTCACCGGACGACTGAAATGAAGAGTCTGTGGCAGGCTTCTTGGCTTGCAACAAATCACTCGGATCTGCATTTTTCTGATACTCTTGCAATTCTACTACCGCCATTTGTGCATCTGCGATTCTTGAGCCTTTCTGGAAGCACTCTTCTGCCTTCTACCGATTGCCAATGATAGTGATTACTCCTCTGGGACCAGGCATTTTCAACTTGAGATACACGTAACACGGTCGAGCCATGAAACGTGCATAAGCAGGCCTACCCAGAATGGCATGATAAGCACTCTGGGAATCCACTACTTCAAATGTCAACTTTTCTTTGCGGTAATTCTTGGAATCACCGAAAACCACATCAAGGGTGATCTGGCCGAGTGATTCAACCTTCTTGCCAGGTATGACGCCATGAAAACTCATGTTGCTTTCACTGAGCTTGGACATCGGAATGCCCATTCCCTTCAAGGTTTCAGCATACAAGATATTCAGGCCACTTCCACCATCCATCAGCACTTTAGTCAGTCGAGTGCCTTCAACAACTGGGCCGACCACCAGCGCTTGCCCCCCAGGGGTGGCTATATGAGCTGGATGGTCAGACTGGTCGAATGTGATGGCAGTCTGGGACCACTTCAAGTAACTTGGTGTTGCCGGAGCAACCATGTTCACCTCTCTGTTTATAACTTTCAGTCGACTTTTGCTTTCAACATCAGCAAAAATCATCAGAGTGGAATTGACGTTGGGAAAACCATCATCGTCTTCTTCCTTATCTTCACCCTTGTCCGAATCCTTTTCCTTCTCCTTGGGTTGTTTCTCTCGGAACTGTTGGATCAGGAGCCGACACTGTCGAGTGGTGTGTTTAGGGTAAATAAGATTACCCTCCTCATCTTTCTTGATGTGAATGTGACAGGGTAAATCCAACACATCGTTTCCGTCTTGATCTTTAACTTTCTTGGGGTTCCATGGCCCTTTGGGTTTCCCTTTGAACTTCCCTTGAGCCACGAGTAAAGCTTCACCAGGAGCTGCTGGTTCGGCCTTGCATTTCTGTTTCTGATTGGAAGTCCCTCCTCCGGTTTCCTGGGCGCCTGTTTTGTGCTTGCCGCTCCGGAGTCGGTCCTCCTCTTCACCATTGGCATACTTGGTGGCAATCTCCATCATTCGACTCAGGGACATATCTCCCGTCTGACCGAACTTCAGGTTCAACTCTCGGTACTTAACACCCTCCTTGAAGGCACAAACTTCTTCGTGATCTGACACATTCTCTACTGTGTGGTGCAACGTGATCCATCTCTGGATATAATCTCTCAAGGTCTCATTCGGTTTCTGCACACAGGACTGCAACTCTGTCAACCCCGCTGGTCATTTGCATGTGCCTTCAAAGGTTCTAACAAACACTCGGGCAAGTTCTTCCCAACTATATATGCTGCCAGGTGCTAACTGATTCAACCACGCTCTGGCCGAGCCCTCCAACATCAGAGGAAGGTGTTTCATGGCCACTTCATCATTGCCACCACCGATCTACATAGCCACTCGGTAGTCCTCAAGCCAAGGGTCAGGCTTGGACTCACCAGTGAACTTGCTGACTCCAGTCGCCAACCTGAAGTTGGGAGGAATCACTGCTGCTATGATGGCTTTGCTGAAACACTCGGGGCCCGAAACATGTACTTTGCTGCCAGCCGTATAATCCCTATCATGGCCCTCCATGTGTGCTCTGTTCCTGTCAACCAGACCTTGAACGAGAATAGATCTCGCGTCAAAGCCCGGCTCTCTGGGGTCGATTGGAATTCTTCGTCCGACACTGTGAGGGCATCTGTCATCGTGCTGCTGAGGCACATATGACCCACTCCTCGGGGGAGGAGTAGGCACTCGACGACGGTCCTCGTGGTCGAGTCGGTGATCATACTGCTCACGGTTTCTATACTGATCTCGCCGGTCTCCACGTCCCTCACGCCTCGGAGGCGATCTTGGGCTGTGAGCCAATTGAACTGTGTCTGCCGTCACAGATCTGTTGTGGACTGAGACACTGCTATGTTCTGCTCTCCCTCTGCCCGGAGTAAAGCCCGGATCTGCATCAAACCTCTGCCAGCTTCTGACTGGGAAGGTTGAATCGAGTCTGCTATTCGGGCTGCAGCTGTGAGATTCTGAATCGGAGTTCGGTATACTTGAGTTGGAGGCGGAAAAAGTTGTCATCGACTGGACTCAGGAATCCGCTGCCGAGCACGCTCGTCGAGTGCGTGCTGGAGGTTCTCCAGTCGAGTGCGCTCAGCCAAGTTGGCCAGGCGCGCATCCTCCAAGGCCTGGGCCTGGGGGGTTTCTCCGACGATAGGAGTGTGAAGTGCATCCATGTTACGGCGGCGAAGCTCCTCCCTCTGATGCGAAGAGAGGTGCTCGGGGCGGTACTCCTCATGGACGGTGGCGGATCGCCACCGTCGTCGCAGGGGAAGCCAGGAGGACTGCGCGGTCCGTTGACCATCAGGACTTCCATCGCGGGGTCACTGCTGTCGCACTCAGATGCAGTCTCGACGGAGCCAGTCGAACAGGCCGTAGAGAGTTTCGTCGGGCTCGATTTCCGTGACTTGCGGGGTGGTCGATTGGCGGGCCACCGCATGCCTCACCCACCGCTGGAGCAGCGACCGACCGGAACGCTTGCACCGGCGAACAGCGGGGAGCGAGGACGCCACAGGAGCCGACCGATACTGAGTCGACGGCTGCCGAAGAAGGACGCCGCGGACGCATGCGCGAAAGTGCGTTGCCCCATGGACGGGGAGTGCCTCGACGTCGAGTGGAGCCTCTTGGAGCCAGGCGGAGTCATCGGCAACGAACACGAGCGCGCCGAGACGGATCTCGCGGCCCTCTGCCAATCCTCCGCCGGAAACCATGATGATGGGAATTGGAAAAATTGCAACTTCTCCAACAAGTCGCTAAGACACCTGCCCCAAGATGGGCGCCAACTGTCGTGGTACTAAGACTGACAGTAGAATGGGGGGGGGTAAGTATGGAGAGGCAAGATCCTAGCTATGGCGAAGTTGTACACACGAGTTTTACGAGTTCAGGCCCTTCTCGGAAGAAGTAACAGCCCTACGTCTCAGAGCCCGGAGGCGGTCGACTGGATTATGTATATGTGTGTTTATAGGGGTGCGAACCCTTGTCCCAGAGGAGGGGGGTGGCTTATATAGAGTGCGCCAGGACCCCAGCTTCCCTCCGTTACAAAGGGTTCAATGTTCATAAAAAAGGAGCGTTACAGGTAACGTCCGTAGTAAAGTGCTATAAATGACTATTAAGTCTAAAAGTAAATGCCCGACCGTTGTTGTGCAGACTGACTTTAGATCTTCTGTATGTCGAGTGGCTTCTGCGGCTGGTCGAGTGACATTGACTCTCCCGAGTGGATGATGGTGTTGGGGAACGTAGTAATTTCAAAAAAATTCCTACGCACACGCAAGATCATGGTGATGCATAGCAACGAGAGGGGAGAGTGTTGTCTACGTACCCTTGTAGACCGTAAGCGGAAGCGTTATATCAACGCGGTTGATGTAGTCGTACGTCTTCACGATCGACCGATCCAAGTACCGAAAGCAAGACACCTCCGAGTTCTGCACATGTTCGGCTCGGTGACGTCCTTGCCTTCTCGATCCAGCAAGAGGGGCGAAGTAGTAGATGAGTTCCGGCAGCACGACAGAGTGGTGACGGTGTTGGTGAAGAACAATCTATTTATATGTTGGAGGATAAACTAGAGGGGACGGGGTTGCCGGCACACGGCTTGGTGTTTCTTGATGTGTCTTGGGTGCTAGCCCTACCCCTCTATTTAGATGTTGAGCCTTGGGGGTCAAAACTTGGAGTAAAAGCCTCCACAAAGTCGGTTTCACCCAAAAGGCAAGAGTCCTTCTCGGACTCCAGGGCCAGACGCCAGGGTTCTCGGCGTCTGGACCCAGACGCCAGGGACCCTGGTGTCTAGCCCCTGGACACCGCAAAACATCCTTTTGCGCTTTCCAAAAACCTTGTGGGCTTTCCCCTTTGGCCCAGATAAAGTGTTCTCGTGCCCAAACATTTCGGGAAACATCCGGAACCCCTTCCGATGAATTCCGGAACCTTCCTGGAGATCAAACACTACTATCCACATATCAATCTTTACTTCCGGACCATTCCGGAGTTCCTCATCATATCTATGATCTCATCCAAAACTCCGAACAACATTCGGTCACCAACATACATAACTCATAGTACTATATCGTCAACGAACGATAAGCGTGCGGACCGTACGGGTTCGAGAACTATGTAGAGATGACCGAGACACCTCTCTGGTCAATAACCAATAGCGGGACCTGGATGCCCATATTGGCTCCTACATATTCTACGAAGATCTTTATCGGTCAGACCGCATAACAACATACGTTGTTCCCTTTGTCATCGGTATGTTACTTGCCCGAGAGTCGATCGTCGGTATCTCAATACCAATTCAATCTCGTTACCGGCAAGTCTCTTTACTCGTCCCGTAATACATCATCCCACAACTAAATCATTATTTTCAATGCTTGCAAGGCTTATAGTGATGTGCATTACCGAGTGGGCCCAGAGATACCTCTCCGACAATCGGAGTGACAAATCCTAATCTCGAAATACGCCAACCCAACAAGTACCTTTGGAGACACCTGTAGAGCACCTTTATAATCACCCAGTTATGTTGTGACGTTTGGTAGCACACAAAGTGTTCCTCCGGTAAACGGGAGTTGCATAATCTCATAGTCATAGGAACATGTATAAGTCATGAAGAAAGCAATAGCAGAATATTAAACGATCGTGTGCTAAGCTAACGGAATGGGTCAAGTCAATCACATCATTCTCCTAATGATGTGATCCCGTTAATCAAATGACAACTCATGTCAATGGCTAGGAAACATAACCATCTTTGATCAACGAGCTAGTCAAGTAGAGGCATACTAGTGACACTCTGTTTGTCTATGTATTCACACAAGTATTATGTTTCTGGTTAATACAATTCTAGCATGAATAATAAACATTTATCATGATATAAGGAAATAAATAATAACTTTATTATTGCCTCTAGGGCATATTTCCTTCAGTCTCCCACTTGTACTAGAGTCAATAATCTAGATCACATCGCCATGTGATTTAACATCAATAGTTCACATCACCATGTGATTAACACCCATAGTTCACATCGTCATGTGACCAACACACAAAGGGTTTACTAGAGTCAATAATCTAGTTCACATCGCTATGTGATTAACACCCAAAGAGTACTAAGGTGTGATAGAGAAGTTTAGTCAACGGGTCTGCCACATTCAGATCCGTATGTATTTTGCAAATTTCTATGTCAACAATGCTCTACACGGAGCTACTCTAGCTAATTGCTCCCACTTTCAATATGTATCCAAATTGAGACTTAGAGTCATCTGGATCAGTGTCAAAACTTGCATCGACGTAACCCTTTATGACGGACCTTTTGTCACCTCCATAATCGAGAAACATATCCTTATTCCACTAAGGATAATTTTGACCGCTGTCAAGTGATCTACTCCTAGATCACTATTGTACTCCCTTGCTAAACTCAGTGTAGGGTATACAATAGATCTGGTACACAGTATGGCATACTTTATAGAACCTATGGCTGAGGCATAGGGAATGACTTTCATTCTCTTTCTATCTTCTGCCGTGGTCGGGCTTTGAGTCTTACTCAATTTCATGCCTTGTAACACAAGCAAGAACTCTTTCTTTGACTGTTCGATTTTGAACTACTTCAAAATCTTGTCAAGGTATGTACTCATTGAAAAAACTTATCAAGCGTCTTGATCTATCTCTATAGATCTTGATGCTCAATATGTAAGCAGCTTCACCGAGGTCTTTCTTTGAAAAAAAATCCTTTCAAATACTCCTTTATGCTTTCCAGAAAATTCTACATTATTTCCGATCAACAATATGTCATTCACATATACTTTATCAGAAATGTTGTAGTGCTCCCACTCACTTTCTTGTAAATACAGGCTTCACCGCAAGTCTGTATAAAACTATATGCTTTGATCAACTCATCAAAGCGTATATTCCAACTCCGAGATGCTTGCACCAGTCCATAGATGGATTGCTGGAGCTTGCACATTTTGTTAGCACCTTTAGGATCGACAAAACCTTTTGGTTGCATCATATACAACTCTTCTTTAAGAAATCCATTATGGAATGTAGTTTTGACATCCATTTGCCAGATTTCATAAAATGTGGCAATTTGCTAACATGATTCGGACAGACTTAAGCATCGCTACGAGTGAGAAAATCTCATCATAGTCAACACCTTGAACTTTGTCAAAACCTTTTTCGACAAGTCTAGCTTTGTAGATAGTAACACTACTATCAGCGTCTGTCTTCCTCTTGAAGATTCATTTATTTTCTATGGCCTGCCGATCATCGGGCAAGTCAACCAAAGTCCACACTTTGTTCTCATACATGGATCCTATCTCAGATTCATGGCCTCAAGCAATTTCGCGGAATCTGGGCTCATCATCGCTTCCCCATAGTTCGTAGGTTCGTCATGGTCAAGTAACATGACCTCCAGAACAGGATTACCGCACCACTCTGGTGCAGATCTCACTCTGGTTTACCTACGTGGTTCGGTAGTAACTTGATCTGAAGTTACATGATCATCATCATTAGCTTCCTCACTTATTGGTGTAGGAGTCACAGGAACAAATTTCTGTGATGAACTACTTTCCAATAAGGGAGCAGGTACAGTTACCTCATCAAGTTCTACTTTCCTTCCACTCACTTCTTTTGAGAGAAACTCCTCTAGAAAGGATCCATTCTTAGCAACGAATGTCTTGCCTTCGGATCTGTGATAGAAGGTGTACCCAACTGTCTCTTTGGGTATCCAATGAAGACACATTTCTCTGATTTTGGTTTGAGCTTATCATGTTGAAACTTTTTCACATAAGCATCGCAGTCCCAAACTTTAAGAAACGACAACTTTGGTTTCTTGCCAAACCACAGTTCATAAGGTGTCATCTCAACGGATTTAGATGGTGCCCTATTTAACGTGAATGCAATTGTCTCTAATGCATAACCCCAAAACGATAGTGGTAGATTGGTAAGAAACATCACCATATCTAATAAAGTACGGTTACGACGTTCGGACACACCATTACGCTGTGGTGTTCCAGGTGGCGTGAGTTGCAAAACTATTCCGCATTTTTTCAAATGAAGACCAGACTCGTAACTCAAATATTCTCCTCCACGATCAGATCATAGAAACTTTATTTTCTTGTTACGATGATTTTCCACTTCACTCTGAAATTATATTAACTTTTCAAATGTTTTAGACTTATGTTTCATCAAGTAGATATACCCATATCTGCTCAAATCAGCTATGAAGATCAGAAAATAATGATACCCGCCGCAAGCCTCAATATTTATCAGACCACATACATCAGTATGTATGATTTCCAACAAATCTGTTGCTCGCTCCATTGTTCCGGAGAACGGAGTCTTTAGTCATCTTGCCCATGGTTCGCAAGCATCAAGTGATTCATAATCAAGTGATTCCAAAATCCCATCAGCATGGAGTTTCTTCATGCGCTTTACACCAATATGACCTAAACGGCAGTGCCACAAATGAGTTGCACTATCATTATTAACTTTGCATCTTTTGGCTTCAATATTATGAATATGTGTATCACTATGATCGAGATCCAACAAACCATTTTCATTGTGTGTATGACCATAGAAGGTTCTATTCATGTAAATAGAACAACAATTATTCTCTAACTTAAATGAATAACCGTATTGCAATAAACATGATCAAATCATATTCATGCTCAACGCAAACACCAAATAACACTTATTTAGGTTCAACACTAATCCCAAAAGTGTAGGGAGCGTGCGATGATGATCATATCAATCTTGGAACCATTTCCAACACACATCGTCACTTCACCCTTAACTAGTCTCTGTTCATTCTGCAACTCCCATTTCGAGTTACTACTCTTAGCAACTGAACCAATATCAAATACCGAGGGGTTGCTACGAACACTAGTAAAATACACATCAATAATCTGTATATCAAATATACCTTTGTTCACTTTGCCATCCTTCTTATCCGCCAAATACTTGGGGTGGTTCCGCTTCTAGTGACCAGTCCCTTTGCAGAGAAGCATTTAGTCTCAGGCTTAGGTCCAGATTTGGGCTTCTTCACTTGAGAAGCAACTTGCTTGCCGTTCTTCTTGAAGTTCCCCTTCTTCCCTTTGCCCTTTCTCTTGAAACTAGTGGTGTTGTCAACCATCAACACTTGATGTTTTTCTTGATTTCTACCTTTGCCGATTTTAGCATCGTGAAGAGCTTGGGAATTGTTTTCGTCATCCCTTGCACATTATAGTTCATCACGAAGTTTTACTAACTTGGTGATGGTGACTAGAGAATTCTGTCAATCACTATTTTATCTGGAACATTAACTCCCACTTGATTCAAGCGATTGTAGTACCAAGACAATCTGAGCACATGCTCACTGCTTGAGCTATTCTCCTCCATCTTTTAGCTATAGAACTTGTTGGAGACTTCATATCTCTCAACTCGGGTATTTGCTTGAAATATTAACTTCAACTCCTGGAACATCTCATATCGTCCATGACGTTCAAAATGTCTTTGAAGTCCCGATTCTAAGCCATTAAGCATGGTGCACTAAACTATCAAGTAGTCTTCATATTGAGCTAGCCAAACGTTCATAACGTCTGCATCTGCTCCTGCAATAGGTCTGTCACCTAGAGGTGCATCAAGGACATAATTCTTCTGTGCAGCAATGAGGATAATCCTCAGATCATGGATCCAATCCGCATCATTGCTACTAACATCTTTCAACTTAGTTTTCTCTAGGAACATATCAAAAATAAACCAGGAGAGCTAAACGTGAGCTATTGATCTACAACATAGATATGCTAATACTACCAGGACTAAGTTCATGATAAATTAAAGTTCAATTAATCATATTACTTAAGAACTCCCACTTAGATAGACATCCCTCTAATCATCTAAGTGATCACGTGATCCAAATCAACTAAACCATAACCGATCATCACGTGAAATGGAGTAGTTTTCAATGGTGAACATCATTATGTTGATCATATCTACTATATGATTCACGCTCGACCTTTCGGTCTCAGTGTTCCGAGGCCATATCTGCATATGCTAGGCTCGTCAAGTTTAACCTGAGTATTCTGCGTGTGCAAAACTGGCTTGCACCCATTGTAGATGAACGTAGAGCTTATCACACTCGATCATCACGTGGTGTCTGGGCACGACGAACTTTGGCAATGGTGCATACTCAGGGAGAACACTTTTATCTTGAAATTTAGTGAGAGATCATCTTATAATGCTACCGTCAATCAAAGCAAGATAAGATGCATAAAAGATAAACATCACATGCAATCAAGATAAGTGATATGATATGGCCATCATCATCTTATGCTTGTTATCTCCATCTCCGAAGCCTCGTCATGATCACCATCGTCACCGGCGCGACACCTTGATCTCCATCGTAGCATCGTTGTTGTCTCGCCAATCTTATGCTTCTACGACTATCGCTACCGCTTAGTGATAAAGTAAAGCATTACAGGGCGATTGCATTGCATACAATAAAGCGACAATCATATGGCTCCTGCCAGTTGCCGATAACTCGGTTACAAAACATGATCATCTCATACAATAAAATATAGCATCATGTATTGGCCATATCACATCACAACATGCCCTGCAAAAACAAGTTAGACGTCCTCTACTTTGTTGTTGCAAATTTTACGTGGCTGCTACGGGCTTAGCAAGGACCGTTCTTACCTACGCATCAAAACCACAACGATAGTTTGTCAAGTTGGTGCTGTTTTAACCTTCGCAAGGACCGGGCGTAGCCACACTCGGTTCAACTAAAGTTGGAGAAACTGACACCCGCCAGCCACCTGTGTGCAAAGCATGTCGGTAGAACCAGTGTCGCGTAAGCGTACGCGTAATGTTGGTCCAGGCCGCTTCATCCAACAATACCGCCGAACCAAAGTATGACATGCTGGTAAGCAGTATGACTTATATCGCCCACAACTCACTTGTGTTCTACTCGTGCATACGACATCTACGCATAAAACCTGGCTCTGATACCACTGTTGGGGAACGTGGTAATTTCAAAAAAATTCCTACGCACACGCAAGATCATGGTGATGCATAGCAACGAGAGGGGAGAGTGTTGTCTACGTACCCTCGTAGACCGTAAGAGGAAGCGTTATATCAACGTGGTTGATGTAGTCGTACGTCTTCACGATCGACCGATTCAAGTACCGAAAGCATGACACCTCCGAGTTATGCACACGTTCGGCTCGGTGACGTCCTCGCCTTCTCGATCCAGCAAGAGGGGCGAAGTAGTAGATGAGTTCCGGCAGCACGACGGCGTGGTGACAGTGTTGGTGAAGAACAATCTTCGCAGGGCTTCACCTAAGCACTACGAAAACTATGACGGAGGATAAACTAGAGGGGACGGGGTTGCCGGCACATGGCTTGGTGTTTCTTGATGTGTATTGGGTGCTAGCCCTACCCCTCTATTTATATGTTGAGCCTTGGGGTCGAAACTTGGAGTAAAAGCCTCCACACAGTCGGTTTCACCCGAAAGGCAAGAGTCCTTCTCGGACTCCAGGGCCAGACGCCAGGGTTCCCGGCGTCTGGACCCAGACGCCAGGGACCATGGCGTCTGGCCCCTGGACTCCGCAAAACTTCCTTTTGCGCTTTCCAAAAACCTTGTGGGCTTTCCCCTTTGGCCCATATAAAGTGTTCTCGTGCCCAAACATTTCGAGAAACATCCGGAACCCCTTCCGATGGATTTCGGAACCTTTCCAGAGATCAAACACTACTATCCACATATCAATCTTTACTTCCGGACCATTCCGGAGTTCCTCGTCATATCTGTGATCTCATCCAAAACTCCGAACAACATTCGGTCACCAACATACATAACTCATAGTACTATATCGTCAACGAACGTTAAGCGTGCGGACCCTACGGGTTCGAGAACTATGTAGAGATGACCGAGACACCTCTCTGGTCAATAACCAATAGCGGGACCTGGATGCCCATATTGGCTCCTACATATTCTACGAAGATCTTTATCGGTCAGACCGCATAACAACATACGTTGTTCCCTTTGTCATCGGTATGTTACTTGCCCGAGATTCGATCGTCGGTATCTCAATACCTAGTTCAATCTCGTTACCGGCAAGTCTCTTTACTCGTTCCGTAATACATCATCCCGCAACTAACTCATTAGTTGCAATGCTTGCAAAGCTTATATTGATGTGCATTACCGAATGGGCCCAGAGATACCTCTCCGACAATCGGAGTGACAAATCCTAATCTCGAAATACGCCAACCCAACAAGTACCTTTGGAGACACATGTAGAGCACTTTTATAATCACTCAGTTACGTTGTGACGTTTGGTAGCACACATAGTGTTCCTCCGGTAAACGGGAGTTGCATAATCTCATAGTCATAGGAACATGTATAAGTCATGAAGAAAGCAATAGCAGAATACTAAACGATCGTGTGCTAAGCTAACGGAATGGGTCAAGTCAATCACATCATTCTCCTAATGATGTGATCCCGTTAATCAAATGACAACTCATGTCAATGGCTAGGAAACATAACCATCTTTGATCAACGAGCTAGTCAAGTAGAGGCATACTAGTGACACTCTGTTTGTCTATGTATTCACACAAGTATTATGTTTGCGGTTAATACAATTCTAGCATGAATAATAAACATTTATTATTGCCTCTAGGGCATATTTCCTTCAGATGGTACCCTTCAAATGCTTCTGTCTTTAAGATGATGTCCTTGGGGAGGGTATCTAGGTCAGGCCTATGACCCTACCCTAGGTACATAGCTTCATCAGCGGCCACAGCATGCTTCATCTCCGGCGATAGACTGTCCCATAGTGTTTTCCCGCTGGCGGTCATGCATGGCGGATGCAGTGCAAGGGAGGAGGATGTAGAGGGGCTGGTGTTGTGGTATGGTGTTAGCCGGGTGTGGCCGCCTTTATATAGCGAATTCCGGTGAGGCCAGGCGTGCGGGTGCGTCAATGCGCTGCGCCGGAGTGGGTTTCTCGGCCGGCGAGCCTGCTTAATGGCAGCAGACGGACGGACAACGGGCATTGAACGGGCGCGGTAGAATCCGCCCCGCCCCATCAATTCATGTGTCTCCGGCATTGAACAGGCGTGGACACTGGAGACGCATCGCGGGCGGCGCCTTAGGCCGGCGCGCCGGTACAATGGCGGAGACAGTGAGAGGTCGCGTCCGCCCTGAGCCATTTTCAATGTTGAGCGGCGTGCTCTACAGCAGCATGAATGTGGGTAGCTGGCGTTGGGCGGGAGCGCGCACGGGAGGGGGAGGGGTTTTTGGTGGGTTAGAGCAGCCAGAAAACGGGCTTCAGATTGGTCCGGACTCCCGTAAACCTCTCCCACGTTTGTCTCCGCTTTACGGGAGAAATCGCGTCCGGACCGCTCCACGGACCGATACAGGTCGGCGTTGGATGGCTTCCGCTGTCCAGACAGTCCGGTCCGGACAGTTGCAAGAGGTTTACGGGTCGGCCTTGGAGATGTTCTTAAGGCCGGTTTCAGCTGTGTTCGTGGACGCGTTCGTGGATGTATATGGGCCGAGATTTACCAACTCTGGTTGTGGATGCTCTTAGTTCAAAAAAGAAAGTGACCAGTCCTTGTGTAACCAGGTAATCAAGCATCTAGAAAAGGTAATTAACTTATACCAAATATACGTCCTCATAAACGACCAGTTAATCATCGTCCCAGTAGAAGAACTGGTAGCGTGTGTAAAGTCAGCAGTTTCCACTCGTGCTCAAATGAACCAGGCCTTGTCTGGTTGATTCTTTTTTTTTTTGAGCTTATTGTCTGGTTGATTCGATGGATATGCAGCTATTGCCACACACGCGGATGCACGATGAGTCTCTCTCTTCGGCACCGAAATCTTGGACCAGGTACGTCCTTATCTTTTGTCCGCATCGAAATCGCTCCAGAATGCAGACATGAGATTGCTATAGCGGCTTGGGCGAGAAGATAACGTGGTAGTACGTTCGAACAGTGGAACGTTTGGCTTTGGCGGCCGGAGAGACTCGAGGTCTCCGCTGCCACGGCTGGCTGGCACGATAGTCCATACTGCATGGGGACGGCTGCTGTGCATGCATGTGGACGTGATGCGGTCGATCGAACCCAAAGCTCACGGCTCACACACGCGCTACGGCATGGAAAAATGCAGCAGTTGGGCGAGGGCGTACTCGACGGCGAGCAAGCGCGGCCGCACGATGGCTGCCTCGGAGGCGAGTAAGGAGGACGTCAGCCCCGGACGCGGTGTTGCGCCGGTGTGCATCACACTCACCTCGGACGGAGGTGAGCCTCGAGCGTGCCGTGCGCGGCGAGGCAGCCGTCCACGAGCTCTTCTTTGACCAGAGACCCCATGTCTCTTTCTGTATCTGAGTTGACCTTGCAGGAGCCGACACCGCGGTGGCGCCCGCTCGCCTAGACCCCGCTGCAGAGAGAGCACCTTTTAGTTGTAGCACAGCTCTGCCTTTGCCGGCGTCGAGCACAACTTCTGGGTCGTACACTCTTCCTCCTCTCTTACATGAAAGTGCCGCTGCTCTTCCTGCTCCGAGTCTGCCAAGCATCGCTGGCGTGGCCGCGTGGGACGCCGGGTTGGAGCAGTACGCCCGCAACTACGCGTGGGGTGCGCTCGTCCACATGCACGGGCCGTAGGGGAGGAACTTATTCCGCGGCTTCCCGGCAGCCAACTCGCTGCACGTCCTTTTATCCATCCATCGATCCATGCAAATAAAAACCATGCATGCATGTGTGTTTACAAATCCAAGCTTAGTCAGCAGTGCCAGCGTCTCCGTGCCACGTCGTCAAATCCCCTCCTAAGGGCATCAAGGTTAAAAACGACCGAGATCAAAGAGTACAGGGTACATACAGACGCGAGGATCGTTTCGGACGAATTATACTTCAATCCAGATGTCTGTGCCTGACGCTACCGCAGTCCTGCTGGAGATAACTGATGTGGAGCGTCGTCACTTCCTGGTTGCTGAGTGTACACCAACTGATCTGTGCGTGACTGCTCTGCTGTGATGCTGCATTGCTCTACAACGCTCTTGTCTGTTCCTCCAGTGTTTTTAAAGGAATGCATTGTGTGAAAATGCTCAATGGAGCTCGGCCTCCATGGAGGCCGAATTTTAAATGATTTAAATTCAAATTTGCACATTTAATTACTTTTTTTGAAAAATTACACACATACTTAGAGACATAATGCAGAAGTGTGCAAATTTTCAGGACGAAACACGTTAAAACGAGTTATACAAAAAAAAAACCTTGAGGCTTTTTAGTGGATGCACTATTCACCCTCAAAGTCCATGAATTTGCCTCCTTTTTTTTTGCACAGATCGCATTTCAAGATATAATTTTACACACCTATACATCACATCCTTATTTACTTGTACAATTCTTTTCAGATTTTTTTAGTGAGAAGTTCGAATTTCAAAATTTCCCTAAAATTTGGAGGCCGGGCTCCAAAATGCCCCACTCTGCCTCATGACTTTTTATTGCAAGATCGAATTAGTTACATCGTATATTACAAAAGGCATGATAAAGTTATTTGAGTCAAAAGCATGCCTAGCAATAGTATGAGCCACCTTATTTGCATCCCTTGGACAGTGTTGGAAAGACTATTCCCTATCCTTTGTGCCGCCACAAAACATTCCGTCAGAATTGTCGCATATGGAGTTAGGACTTCTGTTGCACCATTACATAATTGGATAAGCTCCATAGAATCCGATTCGACGATTACCAGAGAGCATCCCAATTGGTCCACTAAAACCAGTCCTTTTTCAAGCGCTCGTGTTTCTGCCGTAGCAGACTTAAGACATTGAAATTTTTCTCAGCTGTTCCCGCTATAGACTCGCTACGATCATTGCGAATGACTGCTCCAGTAGTACCCATCCCGTCCTTAGAGAAAGCAGCATCAATGTTGAGTTTATATTAACCCCGCGGTGGCTTTGCCCATGAAATTTGATGTCCCTTCACTACTCACCTGGTAGAATGGTTTAGGCGAAAGCCTGAATAGCAAATGCTGTTCTAGCCCGTGAAGCTACTTGCTGTCATTTGACAAGTTCACGCCTTTGCCACCAAATGTACTAGGCACCCGCTGAAACAATTTCCTTCACACCAATTTGTCCGAGAACCGGTGACGATGCTGGGGTGTGACGAAGGATCTCCTCCAAAATGATGGACCCCGATTGATAAACAAAAGGTGCTTTTTCTACAATATCATGAATTCCGAGAAACTTCCAAACCTGTTAGGCTCGGTCACACATGAAGAGTAGATGCATGATGTTCTCTGCACCCTTTTGGCATACCTGACATTGAGGAGACACGGAATATGCGTGATGTTAGGCTCGCTCACAAGTGAGGAAAACTAGATGCGTGATGTTCTCTGCACCCCTTTGGCATACCTGACATTGAGGAGACACGGAATATGTCTGCCTTAAGTACTTGATAGTTTTTTTTTAACTTTACTTGATAGTTTTCCCTTTTTTTTTTGGAAATGTGGCCCAGTTGGTATAACTTGAGTCTGACCATTCTTTCCCGTCCCTCCCCATCCACCAGTTCTGACTTTTTTACCTTGCTGGTAAAAGACCCAGTTTTGGTTCTTGTTATTCAATTATGCCGACCACTCTGTTTTTGGATACAGAATTTTATAATTTGCTACTCACCATCTGTAATTGACAAACCACGATATTTCAATTGACAAGATTCCTCAATGGCTTGAATTACCCTATCAAGATTCCTCAATGGCTTGAATTACCCTATCCCGCTAATCGCCGACTTCCAATCCCAGAACAACATGGTGGAACATGCAAATCAAACAACCAAGTCAGAGCTTCAAGTGCTAGATGATTTCACTACACCAAGAACTTGGCTTTTATATATAAATATTCACACCTATGGAAAATCATATGGATCTAAAAAATATTTATGTTTTAAAAAAAATCACATATTTTAAATAATTCAAAATTTTCATGTTTGAAAAAAATAATGTAGTAAGTTTTAAAAAAGTTTTTTGCGCAACTAAAGTTTTTCATGCAATTAAAAATTGTTCATATAATTCTAAATAGTGTTCACATTCAAAAATATATTCTTATAAGCAAGAAAATGTTCATACTTAAAAATATATTCTTATAAGGCCGTCATGCACATGCGAGCAAGAGCAACCAACAACGCAAAATCCTACTGTATCTAGAATTGGCAGTATTTATAGTGTTGGAATATTATTATTTTTGCATCCAAATATATAGTGTTGGAATTAAACACGACATAATTGACCTCTTGTACGTGTGTATAAGTTTGTATGTATCCGTGTCGGATTTAGTATCCAAATAGTATTGCTTTAGTATCCGAGTACTACATATGTGCGTCCACCCTGTAACTTGTACCACTGTGGTTTTGAAGCAATATATACAAAATGAGAGTTTTTACGGTACCCTATACTGCTAACAGGGAAGGGAGCGGTATATTAAAATCCAACCACTGATTTTGTAATGGTAGGATAGCGATAGAGATAGATTTCTGAATGAACCTTAGCGACGTCGTCGATCGGCAGATAATGGTGACGGAGAACCAAGACGGGAAGCCCCGCCGCCATGTCCCATGACTCCTCCACGGTCTCCTTCGACCTCCTGCTCCGGTAGCTGGACGGAGGCACCCCCCGAGCCGTCGTCCTCGACCACGACCTCCGCCTTGAGCTCGTCTTATTCGACGCACCCGAGGATCACCACCGGCACCAACGCGCTCCCTCGCCGTCTTCACTGCGTCCCTGGCCATCACGTCACGTCCATCGAGCCTGTGCTGACCTGTCGCTCCTCCGCGCCTCTTTCCAGTCGTTTTCATCTACC